>NC_083863.1:6091878-7291878 GCF_029169275.1 Apis cerana
GGCAGAAATTTTTAAGAAACTTTAAGAATTGGCCCTCTGTTAAAATTTTTAGTGCCACCTCTTTACACATCATATTCTCCTGTTAAAAAGTCGGAAATTTGGGCGAGAAATTTTAAGAAACTTTAAGAATTGGCCCTCTGTTAAAATTTTTAGTGCCACCTCTTTACACATCATATTCTCCTGTTAAAAAGTCGGAAATTTGGGCGAAATTTTAAGAAACTTTAAGAATTGGCCCTCTGTTAAAATTTTTAGTGCCACCTCTTTACACATCATATTCTCCTGTTAAAAAGTCGGAAATTTGGGCGAGAAATTTTAAGAAACTTTAAGAATTGGCCCTCTGTTAAAATTTTTAGTGCCACCTCTTTACACATCATATTCTCCTGTTAAAAAGTCGGAAATTTGGGCGAGAAATTTTAAGAAACTTTAAGAATTGGCCCTCTGTTAAAATTTTTAGTGCCACCTCTTTACACATCATATTCTCCTGTTAAAAAGTCGGAAATTTGGGCGAGAAATTTTAAGAAACTTTAAGAATTGGCCCTCTGTTAAAATTTTTAGTGCCACCTCTTTACACATCATATTCTCCTGTTAAAAAGTCGGAAATTTGGGCGAGAAATTTTAAGAAACTTTAAGAATTGGCCCTCTGTTAAAATTTTTAGTGCCACCTCTTTACACATCATATTCTCCTGTTAAAAAGTCGGAAATTTGGGCGAGAAATTTTAAGAAACTTTAAGAATTGGCCCTCTGTTAAAATTTTTAGTGCCACCTCTTTACACATCATATTCTCCTGTTAAAAAGTCGGAAATTTGGGCGAGAAATTTTAAGAAACTTTAAGAATTGGCCCTCTGTTAAAATTTTTAGTGCCACCTCTTTACACATCATATTCTCCTGTTAAAAAGTCGGAAATTTGGGCGAGAAATTTTAAGAAACTTTAAGAATTGGCCCTCTGTTAAAATTTTTAGTGCCACCTCTTTACACATCATATTCTCCTGTTAAAAAGTCGGAAATTTGGGCGAGAAATTTTAAGAAACTTTAAAATTGGCCCTCTGTTAAAATTTTTAGTGCCACCTCTTTACACATCATATTCTCCTGTTAAAAAGTCGGAAATTTGGGCGAGAAATTTTAAGAAACTTTAAGAATTGGCCCTCTGTTAAAATTTTTAGTGCCACCTCTTTACACATCATATTCTCCTGTTAAAAAGTCGGAAATTTGGGCGAGAAATTTTAAGAAACTTTAAGAATTGGCCCTCTGTTAAAATTCTAGTGCCACCTCTTTACACATCATATTCTCCTGTTAAAAAGTCGGAAATTTGGGCGAGAAATTTTAAGAAACTTTAAGAATTGGCCCTCTGTTAAAATTTTTAGTGCCACCTCTTTACACATCATATTCTCCTGTTAAAAAGTCGGAAATTTGGGCGAGAAATTTTAAGAAACTTTAAGAATTGGCCCTCTGTTAAAATTTTTAGTGCCACCTCTTTACACATCATATTCTCCTGTTAAAAAGTCGGAAATTTGGGCGAGAAATTTTAAGAAACTTTAAGAATTGGCCCTCTGTTAAAATTTTTAGTGCCACCTCTTTACACATCATATTCTCCTGTTAAAAAGTCGGAAATTTGGGCGAGAAATTTTAAGAAACTTTAAGAATTGGCCCTCTGTTAAAATTTTTAGTGCCACCTCTTTACACATCATATTCTCCTGTTAAAAAGTCGGAAATTTGGGCGAGAAATTTTAAGAAACTTTAAGAATTGGCCCTCTGTTAAAATTTTTAGTGCCACCTCTTTACACATCATATTCTCCTGTTAAAAAGTCGGAAATTTGGGCGAGAAATTTTAAGAAACTTTAAATTGGCCCTCTGTTAAAATTTTTAGTGCCACCTCTTTACACATCATATTCTCCTGTTAAAAAGTCGGAAATTTGGGCGAGAAATTTTAAGAAACTTTAAGAATTGGCCCTCTGTTAAAATTTTTAGTGCCACCTCTTTACACATCATATTCTCCTGTTAAAAAGTCGGAAATTTGGGCGAGAAATTTTAAGAAACTTTAAGAATTGGCCCTCTGTTAAAATTTTTAGTGCCACCTCTTTACACATCATATTCTCCTGTTAAAAAGTCGGAAATTTGGGCGAGAAATTTTAAGAAACTTTAAGAATTGGCCCTCTGTTAAAATTTTTAGTGCCACCTCTTTACACATCATATTCTCCTGTTAAAAGTCGGAAATTTGGGCGAGAAATTTTAAGAAACTTTAAATTGGCCCTCTGTTAAAATTTTTAGTGCCACCTCTTTACACATCATATTCTCCTGTTAAAAAGTCGGAAATTTGGGCGAGAAATTTTAAGAAACTTTAAGAATTGGCCCTCTGTTAAAATTTTTAGTGCCACCTCTTTACACATCATATTCTCCTGTTAAAAAGTCGGAAATTTGGGCGAGAAATTTTAAGAAACTTTAAGAATTGGCCCTCTGTTAAAATTTTTAGTGCCACCTCTTTACACATCATATTCTCCTGTTAAAAAGTCGGAAATTTGGGCGAGAAATTTTAAGAAACTTTAAGAATTGGCCCTCTGTTAAAATTTTTAGTGCCACCTCTTTACACATCATATTCTCCTGTTAAAATGTCGGAAATTTGGGCGAGAAATTTTAAGAAACTTTAAGAATTGGCCCTCTGTTAAAATTTTTAGTGCCACCTCTTTACACATCATATTCTCCTGTTAAAAAGTCGGAAATTTGGGCGAGAAATTTTAAGAAACTTTAAGAATTGGCCCTCTGTTAAAATTTTTAGTGCCACCTCTTTACACATCATATTCTCCTGTTAAAAAGTCGGAAATTTGGGCGAGAAATTTTAAGAAACTTTAAGAATTGGCCCTCTGTTAAAATTTTTAGTGCCACCTCTTTACACATCATATTCTCCTGTTAAAAAGTCGGAAATTTGGGCGAGAAATTTTAAGAAACTTTAAGAATTGGCCCTCTGTTAAAATTTTTAGTGCCACCTCTTTACACATCATATTCTCCTGTTAAAAAGTCGGAAATTTGGGCGAGAAATTTTAAGAAACTTTAAGAATTGGCCCTCTGTTAAAATTTTTAGTGCCACCTCTTTACACATCATATTCTCCTGTTAAAAAGTCGGAAATTTGGGCGAGAAATTTTAAGAAACTTTAAGAATTGGCCCTCTGTTAAAATTTTTAGTGCCACCTCTTTACACATCATATTCTCCTGTTAAAAAGTCGGAAATTTGGGCGAGAAATTTTAAGAAACTTTAAGAATTGGCCCTCTGTTAAAATTTTTAGTGCCACCTCTTTACACATCATATTCTCCTGTTAAAAAGTCGGAAATTTGGGCGAGAAATTTTAAGAAACTTTAAGAATTGGCCCTCTGTTAAAATTTTTAGTGCCACCTCTTTACACATCATATTCTCCTGTTAAAAAGTCGGAAATTTGGGCGAGAAATTTTAAGAAACTTTAAGAATTGGCCCTCTGTTAAAATTTTTAGTGCCACCTCTTTACACATCATATTCTCCTGTTAAAAAGTCGGAAATTTGGGCGAGAAATTTTAAGAAACTTTAAGAATTGGCCCTCTGTTAAAATTTTTAGTGCCACCTCTTTACACATCATATTCTCCTGTTAAAAAGTCGGAAATTTGGGCGAGAAATTTTAAGAAACTTTAAGAATTGGCCCTCTGTTAAAATTTTAGTGCCACCTCTTTACACATCATATTCTCCTGTTAAAAAGTCGGAAATTTGGGCGAGAAATTTTAAGAAACTTTAAGAATTGGCCCTCTGTTAAAATTTTTAGTGCCACCTCTTTACACATCATATTCTCCTGTTAAAAAGTCGGAAATTTGGGCGAGAAATTTTAAGAAACTTTAAAATTGGCCCTCTGTTAAAATTTTTAGTGCCACCTCTTTACACATCATATTCTCCTGTTAAAAAGTCGGAAATTTGGGCGAGAAATTTTAAGAAACTTTAAGAATTGGCCCTCTGTTAAAATTTTTAGTGCCACCTCTTTACACATCATATTCTCCTGTTAAAAAGTCGGAAATTTGGGCGAGAAATTTTAAGAAACTTTAAGAATTGGCCCTCTGTTAAAATTTTTAGTGCCACCTCTTTACACATCATATTCTCCTGTTAAAAAGTCGGAAATTTGGGCGAGAAATTTTAAGAAACTTTAAGAATTGGCCCTCTGTTAAAATTTTTAGTGCCACCTCTTTACACATCATATTCTCCTGTTAAAAAGTCGGAAATTTGGGCGAGAAATTTTAAGAAACTTTAAGAATTGGCCCTCTGTTAAAATTTTTAGTGCCACCTCTTTACACATCATATTCTCCTGTTAAAAAGTCGGAAATTTGGGCGAGAAATTTTAAGAAACTTTAAGAATTGGCCCTCTGTTAAAATTTTTAGTGCCACCTCTTTACACATCATATTCTCCTGTTAAAAAGTCGGAAATTTGGGCGAGAAATTTTAAGAAACTTTAAGAATTGGCCCTCTGTTAAAATTTTAGTGCCACCTCTTTACACATCATATTCTCCTGTTAAAAAGTCGGAAATTTGGGCGAGAAATTTTAAGAAACTTTAAGAATTGGCCCTCTGTTAAAATTTTTAGTGCCACCTCTTTACACATCATATTCTCCTGTTAAAAAGTCGGAAATTTGGGCGAGAAATTTTAAGAAACTTTAAGAATTGGCCCTCTGTTAAAATTTTTAGTGCCACCTCTTTACACATCATATTCTCCTGTTAAAAAGTCGGAAATTTGGGCGAGAAATTTTAAGAAACTTTAAGAATTGGCCCTCTGTTAAAATTTTTAGTGCCACCTCTTTACACATCATATTCTCCTGTTAAAAAGTCGGAAATTTGGGCGAGAAATTTTAAGAAACTTTAAGAATTGGCCCTCTGTTAAAATTTTTAGTGCCACCTCTTTACACATCATATTCTCCTGTTAAAAAGTCGGAAATTTGGGCGAGAAATTTTAAGAAACTTTAAGAATTGGCCCTCTGTTAAAATTTTTAGTGCCACCTCTTTACACATCATATTCTCCTGTTAAAAAGTCGGAAATTTGGGCGAGAAATTTTAAGAAACTTTAAGAATTGGCCCTCTGTTAAAATTTTAGTGCCACCTCTTTACACATCATATTCTCCTGTTAAAAAGTCGGAAATTTGGGCGAGAAATTTTAAGAAACTTTAAGAATTGGCCCTCTGTTAAAATTTTTAGTGCCACCTCTTTACACATCATATTCTCCTGTTAAAAAGTCGGAAATTTGGGCGAGAAATTTTAAGAAACTTTAAGAATTGGCCCTCTGTTAAAATTTTTAGTGCCACCTCTTTACACATCATATTCTCCTGTTAAAAAGTCGGAAATTTGGGCGAGAAATTTTAAGAAACTTTAAGAATTGGCCCTCTGTTAAAATTTTTAGTGCCACCTCTTTACACATCATATTCTCCTGTTAAAAGTCGGAAATTTGGGCGAGAAATTTTAAGAAACTTTAAGAATTGGCCCTCTGTTAAAATTTTTAGTGCCACCTCTTTACACATCATATTCTCCTGTTAAAAGTCGGAAATTTGGGCGAGAAATTTTAAGAAACTTTAAGAATTGGCCCTCTGTTAAAATTTTTAGTGCCACCTCTTTACACATCATATTCTCCTGTTAAAAAGTCGGAAATTTGGGCGAGAAATTTTAAGAAACTTTAAGAATTGGCCCTCTGTTAAAATTTTTAGTGCCACCTCTTTACACATCATATTCTCCTGTTAAAAAGTCGGAAATTTGGGCGAGAAATTTTAAGAAACTTTAAGAATTGGCCCTCTGTTAAAATTTTTAGTGCCACCTCTTTACACATCATATTCTCCTGTTAAAAAGTCGGAAATTTGGGCGAGAAATTTTAAGAAACTTTAAGAATTGGCCCTCTGTTAAAATTTTTAGTGCCACCTCTTTACACATCATATTCTCCTGTTAAAAAGTCGGAAATTTGGGCGAGAAATTTTAAGAAACTTTAAGAATTGGCCCTCTGTTAAAATTTTTAGTGCCACCTCTTTACACATCATATTCTCCTGTTAAAAAGTCGGAAATTTGGGCGAGAAATTTTAAGAAACTTTAAGAATTGGCCCTCTGTTAAAATTTTTAGTGCCACCTCTTTACACATCATATTCTCCTGTTAAAAAGTCGGAAATTTGGGCGAGAAATTTTAAGAAACTTTAAGAATTGGCCCTCTGTTAAAATTTTTAGTGCCACCTCTTTACACATCATATTCTCCTGTTAAAAGTCGGAAATTTGGGCGAGAAATTTTAAGAAACTTTAAGAATTGGCCCTCTGTTAAAATTTTTAGTGCCACCTCTTTACACATCATATTCTCCTGTTAAAAAGTCGGAAATTTGGGCGAGAAATTTTAAGAAACTTTAAGAATTGGCCCTCTGTTAAAATTTTTAGTGCCACCTCTTTACACATCATATTCTCCTGTTAAAAAGTCGGAAATTTGGGCGAGAAATTTTAAGAAACTTTAAGAATTGGCCCTCTGTTAAAATTTTTAGTGCCACCTCTTTACACATCATATTCTCCTGTTAAAAAGTCGGAAATTTGGGCGAGAAATTTTAAGAAACTTTAAGAATTGGCCCTCTGTTAAAATTTTTAGTGCCACCTCTTTACACATCATATTCTCCTGTTAAAAAGTCGGAAATTTGGGCGAGAAATTTTAAGAAACTTTAAGAATTGGCCCTCTGTTAAAATTTTTAGTGCCACCTCTTTACACATCATATTCTCCTGTTAAAAGTCGGAAATTTGGGCGAGAAATTTTAAGAAACTTTAAGAATTGGCCCTCTGTTAAAATTTTTAGTGCCACCTCTTTACACATCATATTCTCCTGTTAAAAAGTCGGAAATTTGGGCGAGAAATTTTAAGAAACTTTAAGAATTGGCCCTCTGTTAAAATTTTTAGTGCCACCTCTTTACACATCATATTCTCCTGTTAAAAAGTCGGAAATTTGGGCGAGAAATTTTAAGAAACTTTAAGAATTGGCCCTCTGTTAAAATTTTTAGTGCCACCTCTTTACACATCATATTCTCCTGTTAAAAGTCGGAAATTTGGGCGAGAAATTTTAAGAAACTTTAAGAATTGGCCCTCTGTTAAAATTTTTAGTGCCACCTCTTTACACATCATATTCTCCTGTTAAAAAGTCGGAAATTTGGGCGAGAAATTTTAAGAAACTTTAAGAATTGGCCCTCTGTTAAAATTTTTAGTGCCACCTCTTTACACATCATATTCTCCTGTTAAAAAGTCGGAAATTTGGGCGAGAAATTTTAAGAAACTTTAAGAATTGGCCCTCTGTTAAAATTTTTAGTGCCACCTCTTTACACATCATATTCTCCTGTTAAAGTCGGAAATTTGGGCGAGAAATTTTAAGAAACTTTAAGAATTGGCCCTCTGTTAAAATTTTTAGTGCCACCTCTTTACACATCATATTCTCCTGTTAAAAAGTCGGAAATTTGGGCGAGAAATTTTAAGAAACTTTAAGAATTGGCCCTCTGTTAAAATTTTTAGTGCCACCTCTTTACACATCATATTCTCCTGTTAAAAAGTCGGAAATTTGGGCGAGAAATTTTAAGAAACTTTAAGAATTGGCCCTCTGTTAAAATTTTTAGTGCCACCTCTTTACACATCATATTCTCCTGTTAAAAAGTCGGAAATTTGGGCGAGAAATTTTAAGAAACTTTAAGAATTGGCCCTCTGTTAAAATTTTTAGTGCCACCTCTTTACACATCATATTCTCCTGTTAAAAAGTCGGAAATTTGGGCGAGAAATTTTAAGAAACTTTAAGAATTGGCCCTCTGTTAAAATTTTTAGTGCCACCTCTTTACACATCATATTCTCCTGTTAAAAAGTCGGAAATTTGGGCGAGAAATTTTAAGAAACTTTAAGAATTGGCCCTCTGTTAAAATTTTTAGTGCCACCTCTTTACACATCATATTCTCCTGTTAAAAAGTCGGAAATTTGGGCGAGAAATTTTAAGAAACTTTAAGAATTGGCCCTCTGTTAAAATTTTTAGTGCCACCTCTTTACACATCATATTCTCCTGTTAAAAAGTCGGAAATTTGGGCGAGAAATTTTAAGAAACTTTAAGAATTGGCCCTCTGTTAAAATTTTTAGTGCCACCTCTTTACACATCATATTCTCCTGTTAAAAAGTCGGAAATTTGGGCGAAAGAATTTTAAGAAACTTTAAGAATTGGCCCTCTGTTAAAATTTTTAGTGCCACCTCTTTACACATCATATTCTCCTGTTAAAAGTCGGAAATTTGGGCGAGAAATTTTAAGAAACTTTAAGAATTGGCCCTCTGTTAAAATTTTTAGTGCCACCTCTTTACACATCATATTCTCCTGTTAAAAAGTCGGAAATTTGGGCGAGAAATTTTAAGAAACTTTAAGAATTGGCCCTCTGTTAAAATTTTTAGTGCCACCTCTTTACACATCATATTCTCCTGTTAAAAAGTCGGAAATTTGGGCGAGAAATTTTAAGAAACTTTAAGAATTGGCCCTCTGTTAAAATTTTTAGTGCCACCTCTTTACACATCATATTCTCCTGTTAAAAAGTCGGAAATTTGGGCGAGAAATTTTAAGAAACTTTAAGAATTGGCCCTCTGTTAAAATTTTAGTGCCACCTCTTTACATCATATTCTCCTGTTAAAAAGTCGGAAATTTGGGCGAGAAATTTTAAGAAACTTTAAGAATTGGCCCTCTGTTAAAATTTTTAGTGCCACCTCTTTACACATCATATTCTCCTGTTAAAAAGTCGGAAATTTGGGCGAGAAATTTTAAGAAACTTTAAGAATTGGCCCTCTGTTAAAATTTTTAGTGCCACCTCTTTACACATCATATTCTCCTGTTAAAGTCGGAAATTTGGGCGAGAAATTTTAAGAAACTTTAAGAATTGGCCCTCTGTTAAAATTTTTAGTGCCACCTCTTTACACATCATATTCTCCTGTTAAAAAGTCGGAAATTTGGGCGAGAAATTTTAAGAAACTTTAAGAATTGGCCCTCTGTTAAAATTTTTAGTGCCACCTCTTTACACATCATATTCTCCTGTTAAAAAGTCGGAAATTTGGGCGAGAAATTTTAAGAAACTTTAAGAATTGGCCCTCTGTTAAAATTTTTAGTGCCACCTCTTTACACATCATATTCTCCTGTTAAAAAGTCGGAAATTTGGGCGAGAAATTTTAAGAAACTTTAAGAATTGGCCCTCTGTTAAAATTTTTAGTGCCACCTCTTTACACATCATATTCTCCTGTTAAAAGTCGGAAATTTGGGCGAGAAATTTTAAGAAACTTTAAGAATTGGCCCTCTGTTAAAATTTTTAGTGCCACCTCTTTACACATCATATTCTCCTGTTAAAAAGTCGGAAATTTGGGCGAGAAATTTTAAGAAACTTTAAGAATTGGCCCTCTGTTAAAATTTTTAGTGCCACCTCTTTACACATCATATTCTCCTGTTAAAAAGTCGGAAATTTGGGCGAGAAATTTTAAGAAACTTTAAGAATTGGCCCTCTGTTAAAATTTTTAGTGCCACCTCTTTACACATCATATTCTCCTGTTAAAAAGTCGGAAATTTGGGCGAGAAATTTTAAGAAACTTTAAGAATTGGCCCTCTGTTAAAATTTTTAGTGCCACCTCTTTACACATCATATTCTCCTGTTAAAAAGTCGGAAATTTGGGCGAGAAATTTTAAGAAACTTTAAGAATTGGCCCTCTGTTAAAATTTTTAGTGCCACCTCTTTACACATCATATTCTCCTGTTAAAAAGTCGGAAATTTGGGCGAGAAATTTTAAGAAACTTTAAGAATTGGCCCTCTGTTAAAATTTTTAGTGCCACCTCTTTACACATCATATTCTCCTGTTAAAAAGTCGGAAATTTGGGCAGAAATTTTAAGAAACTTTAAGAATTGGCCCTCGGTTAAAATTTTTAGTGCCACCTCTTTACACATCATATTCTCCTGTTAAAAAGTCGGAAATTTGGGCGAGAAATTTTAAGAAACTTTAAGAATTGGCTCTCTGTTAAAATTTTTAGTGCCACCTCTTTACACATCATATTCTCCTGTTAAAGTCGGAAATTTGGGCGAGAAATTTTAAGAAACTTTAAGAATTGGCCCTCTGTTAAAATTTTTAGTGCCACCTCTTTACACATCATATTCTCCTGTTAAAAAGTCGGAAATTTGGGCGAGAAATTTTAAGAAACTTTAAGAATTGGCCCTCTGTTAAAATTTTTAGTGCCACCTCTTTACACATCATATTCTCCTGTTAAAAAGTCGGAAATTTGGGCGAGAAATTTTAAGAAACTTTAAGAATTGGCCCTCTGTTAAAATTTTTAGTGCCACCTCTTTACACATCATATTCTCCTGTTAAAAAGTCGGAAATTTGGGCGAGAAATTTTAAGAAACTTTAAGAATTGGCCCTCTGTTAAAATTTTTAGTGCCACCTCTTTACACATCATATTCTCCTGTTAAAAAGTCGGAAATTTGGGCGAGAAATTTTAAGAAACTTTAAGAATTGGCCCTCTGTTAAAATTTTTAGTGCCACCTCTTTACACATCATATTCTCCTGTTAAAAAGTCGGAAATTTGGGCGAGAAATTTTAAGAAACTTTAAGAATTGGCCCTCTGTTAAAATTTTTAGTGCCACCTCTTTACACATCATATTCTCCTGTTAAAAAGTCGGAAATTTGGGCGAGAAATTTTAAGAAACTTTAAGAATTGGCCCTCTGTTAAAATTTTTAGTGCCACCTCTTTACACATCATATTCTCCTGTTAAAAGTCGGAAATTTGGGCGAGAAATTTTAAGAAACTTTAAGAATTGGCCCTCTGTTAAAATTTTAGTGCCACCTCTTTACATCATATTCTCCTGTTAAAAAGTCGGAAATTTGGGCGAGAAATTTTAAGAAACTTTAAGAATTGGCCCTCTGTTAAAATTTTTAGTGCCACCTCTTTACACATCATATTCTCCTGTTAAAAAGTCGGAAATTTGGGCGAGAAATTTTAAGAAACTTTAAGAATTGGCCCTCTGTTAAAATTTTTAGTGCCACCTCTTTACACATCATATTCTCCTGTTAAAAAGTCGGAAATTTGGGCGAGAAATTTTAAGAAACTTTAAATTGGCCCTCTGTTAAAATTTTTAGTGCCACCTCTTTACACATCATATTCTCCTGTTAAAAAGTCGGAAATTTGGGCGAGAAATTTTAAGAAACTTTAAGAATTGGCCCTCTGTTAAAATTTTTAGTGCCACCTCTTTACACATCATATTCTCCTGTTAAAAAGTCGGAAATTTGGGCGAGAAATTTTAAGAAACTTTAAGAATTGGCCCTCTGTTAAAATTTTTAGTGCCACCTCTTTACACATCATATTCTCCTGTTAAAAAGTCGGAAATTTGGGCGAGAAATTTTAAGAAACTTTAAGAATTGGCCCTCTGTTAAAATTTTTAGTGCCACCTCTTTACACATCATATTCTCCTGTTAAAAGTCGGAAATTTGGGCGAGAAATTTTAAGAAACTTTAAGAATTGGCCCTCTGTTAAAATTTTTAGTGCCACCTCTTTACACATCATATTCTCCTGTTAAAGTCGGAAATTTGGGCGAGAAATTTTAAGAAACTTTAAGAATTGGCCCTCTGTTAAAATTTTTAGTGCCACCTCTTTACATCATATTCTCCTGTTAAAAAGTCGGAAATTTGGGCGAGAAATTTTAAGAAACTTTAAGAATTGGCCCTCTGTTAAAATTTTTAGTGCCACCTCTTTACACATCATATTCTCCTGTTAAAAAGTCGGAAATTTGGGCGAGAAATTTTAAGAAACTTTAAGAATTGGCCCTCTGTTAAAATTTTTAGTGCCACCTCTTTACACATCATATTCTCCTGTTAAAAAGTCGGAAATTTGGGCGAGAAATTTTAAGAAACTTTAAGAATTGGCCCTCTGTTAAAATTTTTAGTGCCACCTCTTTACACATCATATTCTCCTGTTAAAAAGTCAAATTTGGGCGAGAAATTTTAAGAAACTTTAAGAATTGGCCCTCTGTTAAAATTTTTAGTGCCACCTCTTTACACATCATATTCTCCTGTTAAAAAGTCGGAAATTTGGGCGAGAAATTTTAAGAAACTTTAAGAATTGGCCCTCTGTTAAAATTTTTAGTGCCACCTCTTTACACATCATATTCTCCTGTTAAAAAGTCGGAAATTTGGGCGAGAAATTTTAAGAAACTTTAAGAATTGGCCCTCTGTTAAAATTTTTAGTGCCACCTCTTTACACATCATATTCTCCTGTTAAAAAGTCGGAAATTTGGGCGAGAAATTTTAAGAAACTTTAAGAATTGGCCCTCTGTTAAAATTTTTAGTGCCTCCTCTTTACACATCATATTCTCCTGTTAAAAAGTCGGAAATTTGGGCGAGAAATTTTAAGAAACTTTAAGAATTGGCCCTCTGTTAAAATTTTTAGTGCCACCTCTTTACACATCATATTCTCCTGTTAAAAAGTCGGAAATTTGGGCGAGAAATTTTAAGAAACTTTAAGAATTGGCCCTCTGTTAAAATTTTTAGTGCCACCTCTTTACACATCATATTCTCCTGTTAAAAGTCGGAAATTTGGGCGAGAAATTTTAAGAAACTTTAAAATTGGCCCTCTGTTAAAATTTTTAGTGCCACCTCTTTACACATCATATTCTCCTGTTAAAAAGTCGGAAATTTGGGCGAGAAATTTTAAGAAACTTTAAGAATTGGCCCTCTGTTAAAATTTTTAGTGCCACCTCTTTACACATCATATTCTCCTGTTAAAAGTCGGAAATTTGGGCGAGAAATTTTAGAAACTTTAAGAATTGGCCCTCTGTTAAAATTTTTAGTGCCACCTCTTTACACATCATATTCTCCTGTTAAAAGTCGGAAATTTGGGCAGAAATTTTAAGAAACTTTAAGAATTGGCCCTCTGTTAAAATTTTAGTGCCACCTCTTTACACATCATATTCTCCTGTTAAAAAGTCGGAAATTTGGGCGAGAAATTTTAAGAAACTTTAAGAATTGGCCCTCTGTTAAAATTTTTAGTGCCACCTCTTTACACATCATATTCTCCTGTTAAAAGTCGGAAATTTGGGCGAGAAATTTTAAGAAACTTTAAGAATTGGCCCTCTGTTAAAATTTTTAGTGCCACCTCTTTACACATCATATTCTCCTGTTAAAGTCGGAAATTTGGGCGAGAAATTTTAAGAAACTTTAAGAATTGGCCCTCTGTTAAAATTTTTAGTGCCACCTCTTTACACATCATATTCTCCTGTTAAAAAGTCGGAAATTTGGGCGAGAAATTTTAAGAAACTTTAAGAATTGGCCCTCTGTTAAAATTTTTAGTGCCACCTCTTTACACATCATATTCTCCTGTTAAAAAGTCGGAAATTTGGGCGAGAAATTTTAAGAAACTTTAAGAATTGGCCCTCTGTTAAAATTTTTAGTGCCACCTCTTTACATCATATTCTCCTGTTAAAGTCGGAAATTTGGGCGAGAAATTTTAAGAAACTTTAAGAATTGGCCCTCTGTTAAAATTTTTAGTGCCACCTCTTTACACATCATATTCTCCTGTTAAAGTCGGAAATTTGGGCGAGAAATTTTAAGAAACTTTAAGAATTGGCCCTCTGTTAAAATTTTTAGTGCCACCTCTTTACACATCATATTCTCCTGTTAAAAAGTCGGAAATTTGGGCGAGAAATTTTAAGAAACTTTAAGAATTGGCCCTCTGTTAAAATTTTTAGTGCCACCTCTTTACACATCATATTCTCCTGTTAAAAAGTCGGAAATTTGGGCGAGAAATTTTAAGAAACTTTAAATTGGCCCTCTGTTAAAATTTTTAGTGCCACCTCTTTACACATCATATTCTCCTGTTAAAAGTCGGAAATTTGGGCGAGAAATTTTAAGAAACTTTAAGAATTGGCCCTCTGTTAAAATTTTTAGTGCCACCTCTTTACACATCATATTCTCCTGTTAAAAAGTCAAATTTGGGCGAAATTTTAGAAACTTTAAATTGGCCCTCTGTTAAAATTTTTAGTGCCACCTCTTTACACATCATATTCTCCTGTTAAAAAGTCGGAAATTTGGGCGAGAAATTTTAAGAAACTTTAAATTGGCCCTCTGTTAAAATTTTTAGTGCCACCTCTTTACACATCATATTCTCCTGTTAAAAGTCGGAAATTTGGGCGAGAAATTTTAAGAAACTTTAAGAATTGGCCCTCTGTTAAAATTTTTAGTGCCACCTCTTTACACATCATATTCTCCTGTTAAAAGTCGGAAATTTGGGCGAGAAATTTTAAGAAACTTTAAAATTGGCCCTCTGTTAAAATTTTTAGTGCCACCTCTTTACACATCATATTCTCCTGTTAAAGTCGGAAATTTGGGCGAGAAATTTTAAGAAACTTTAAGAATTGGCCCTCTGTTAAAATTTTTAGTGCCACCTCTTTACATCATATTCTCCTGTTAAAAGTCAAATTTGGGCGAGAAATTTTAAGAAACTTTAAGAATTGGCCCTCTGTTAAAATTTTTAGTGCCACCTCTTTACACATCATATTCTCCTGTTAAAAAGTCGGAAATTTGGGCAGAAATTTTAAGAAACTTTAAGAATTGGCCCTCTGTTAAATTTTTTAGTGCCACCTCTTTACACATCATATTCTCCTGTTAAAAAGTCAAATTTGGGCAGAGAAATTTTAAGAACTTTAATTAGCCTCTATTCAAATTTTAGTACCTCTTTACATCATATTCTCTGTTAAAGAAATTAAATTTGGGTAGAAATTTTAAAACTTTAAAATTGGCCCTCTGTTAAAATTTTTAGTGCCACCTCTTTACATCATATTCTCCTGTTGAAAAAGTCAAAATTTGGGCAGAGAAATTTTAAGAAACTTTAAAGAAAATTGGCCCTCTGTGTTAAAATTTTTAGTGCCACCTCTTTACACATCATATTCTCCTGTTAAAAGTCAATTTGGGCGAGAAATTTTAAGAAACTTTAAGAATTGGCCCTCTGTTAAAATTTTTAGTGCCACCTCTTTACACATCATATTCTCCTGTTAAAAAGTCGGAAATTTGGGCGAGAAATTTTAGAAACTTTAAGAATTGGCCCTCTGTTAAAATTTTAGGTGCCACCTCTTTACACATCATATTCTCCTGTTAAAAAGTCAATTTGGGCGAGAAATTTTTAAGAAACTTTAAGAATTGGCCCTCTGTTAAAATTTTAGTACCCACCTCTTTACACATCATATTCTCCTGTTAAAAAGTCAGGAAATTTGGGCATGAGAAATTTTAAGAAACTTTAAATTGGCCCTCTGTTAAAATTTTTAGTGCCACCTCTTTACATCATATTCTCCTGTTAAAAGTCGGAAATTTGGGCGAGAAATTTTAAGAAACTTTAAAATTGGCCCTCTGTTAAAATTTTAGTGCCACCTCTTTACACATCATATTCTCCTGTTAAAAAGTCAGGCTTTGAAATTTGGGCGAGAAATTTTAAGGAAACTTTAAGAATTGGCCCTCTGTTAAAATTTTTAGTGCACACCTCTTTACATCATATTCTCCTGTTAAAAGTCGGAAATTTGGGCGAGAAATTTTAGAAACTTTAAAATTGGCCCTCTGTTAAAATTTTTAGTGCCACCTCTTTACACATCATATTCTCCTGTTAAAAAATCGAAATTTGGGCAGAAATTTTAAGAAACTTTAAATTGGCCCTCTATTAAAATTTTAGTGCCACCTCTTTACACATCATATTCTCCTGTTAAAAGTCGGAAATTTGGGCGAGAAATTTTAGAAACTTTAAAAGAATTGGCCCTCTGTTAAAATTTTAGAACACCACCTCTTCCACATCATATTCTCCTGTTAAAGTCAGAGTACCAGAGGGGGTACAGAAACTTTAAGAATTGGCCCTCTATTCCACCCAGATTTTAGTGCCACCTCTTTACACATCATATTCTCCTGTTAAAGTCAAGGAAATTTGGGCGAGAAATTTTAAGAAACTTTAAATTGGCCCTCTGTTAAAATTTTTTAGTGCCACCTCTTTACCACATGTATTCTCCTGTTAAAAAGTCGGAAATTTGGGCTGAAATTTTAAGAAACTTTAAGAATTGGCCCTCTGTTAAAATTTTTAGTGCCACCTCTTTACACATCATATTCTCCTGTTAAAAAGTCGGAAATTTGGGCGAGAAATTTTAAGAAACTTTAAGAAATTGGCCCTCTGTTAAAATTTTTAGTGCCACCTCTTTACATATCATATTCTCCTGTTAAAAAGTCAAATTTGGGCAGAAATTTTACAGAAACTTTAAGAATTGGCCCTCTGTTAAAATTTTTAGTGCCACCTCTTTACACATCATATTCTCCTGTTAAAAAGTCGGAAATTTGGGCGAGAAATTTTAAGGAAACTTTAAGAATTGGCCCTCTGTTAAAATTTTTAGTGCCACACTGCACCTCTTTACATCATATTCTCCTGTTAAAAAGTCAAATTTGGGCGAGAAATTTTAAGAAACTTTAAGAATTGGCCCTCTGTTAAAATTTTTAGTGCCACCTCTTTACACATCATATTCTCCTGTTAAAGTCGGAAATTTGGGCGAAATTTTAAGAAACTTTAAGAATTGGCCCTCTGTTAAAATTTTTAGTGCCACCTCTTTACACATCATATTCTCCTGTTAAAAAGTCAAATTTGGGCGAGAAATTTTAAGAAACTTTAAAATTGGCCCTCTGTTAAAATTTTTAGTGCCACCTCTTTACATCATATTCTCCTGTTAAAAGTCAAGAGGTTGGGCAAGAAATTTTTTAAAAACTTTTTAAGAATTGGCCCTCTGTTAAAATTTTTATTCTACTCTTGCACATCATATTCTCCTGTTAAAAAGTCGGAAATTTGGGCGAGAAATTTTAAGAAACTTTAAAATTGGCCCTCTGTTAAAATTTTAGTGCCACCTCTTTACACATCATATTCTCCTGTTAAAAAGTCGGAAATTTGGGCGAGAAATTTTAAGAAACTTTAAGAATTGGCCCTCTGTTAAAATTTTTAGTGCCACCTCTTTACACATCATATTCTCCTGTTAAAAAGTCAGAATTTGGGCGAGAAATTTTAAGAAACTTTAAGAAATTGGCCCTCTGTTAAAATTTTTAGTGCCACCTCTTTACACATCATATTCTCCTGTTAAAAAGTCGGAAATTTGGGCGAGAAATTTTAGAAACTTTAAGAATTGGCCCTCTGTTAAAATTTTTAGTGCCACCTCTTTACACATCATATTCTCCTGTTAAAAGTCAAATTTGGGCGAGAAATTTTAAGAAACTTTAAGAATTGGCCCTCTGTTAAAATTTTTAGTGCCACCTCTTTACACATCATATTCTCCTGTTAAAAAGTCGGAAATTTGGGCGAGAAATTTTGAAACTTTAAATTGGCCCTCTGTTAAAATTTTTAGTGCCACCTCTTTACACATCATATTCTCCTGTTAAAAGTCAGAAATTTGGGCATGAAATTTTAAGAAACTTTAAGAATTGGCCCTCTGTTAAAATTTTTAGTGCCACCTCTTTACACATCATATTCTCCTGTTAAAAGTCGGAAATTTGGGCAGAAATTTTAAGAAACTTTAAGGTGGCCCTCTGTTAAAATTTTTAGTACCACCCTCTTTACACATCATATTCTCCTGTTAAAAAGTCAAATTTGGGCGAGAAATTTTAGAAACTTTAAAATTGGCCCTCTGTTAAAATTTTAGTGCCACCTCTTTACACATCATATTCTCCTGTTAAAAGTCAAAATTTGGGCAGAAATTTTAAGAAACTTTAGAATTGGCCCTCTGTTAAAATTTTTAGTGCCACCTCTTTACACATCATATTCTCCTGTTAAAAAGTCGGAAATTTGGGCGAGAAATTTTAAGAAACTTTAAGAATTGGCCCTCTGTTAAAATTTTTAGTGCCACCTCTTTTACATCATATTCTCCTGTTAAAAAGTCGGAAATTTGGGCGAGAAATTTTAAGAATCTTTAAAAATTGGCCCTCTGTTAAAATTTTTAGTGCCACCTCTTTACACATCATATTCTCCTGTTAAAAAGTCGGAAATTTGGGCGAGAAATTTTAAGAAACTTTAAGAATTGGCCCTCTGTTAAAATTTTTAGTGCCACCTCTTTACACATCATATTCTCCTGTTAAAAGTCAAATTTGGGCGAGAAATTTTAAGAAACTTTAAGAATTGGCCCTCTGTTAAAATTTTTAGTGCCACCTCTTTACACATCATATTCTCCTGTTAAAAAGTCAGGAAATTTGGGCGAGAAATTTTAAGAAACTTTAAAATTGGCCCTCTGTTAAAATTTTTAGTGCCACCTCTTTACACATCATATTCTCCTGTTAAAAGTCGGAAATTTGGGCGAGAAATTTTAAGAAACTTTAAGAATTGGCCCTCTGTTAAAATTTTTAGTGCCACCTCTTTACACATCATATTCTCCTGTTAAAAAGTCGGAAATTTGGGCGAGAAATTTTGAAACTTTAAGAATTGGCCCTCTGTTAAAATTTTTAGTGCCACCTCTTTACACATCATATTCTCCTGTTAAAAGTCAGAATTTGGGCAGAAATTTTAAGAAACTTTAAGAATTGGCCCTCTGTTAAAATTTTTAGTGCCACCTCTTTACACATCATATTCTCCTGTTAAAAGTCGGAAATTTGGGCGAGAAATTTTAAGAAACTTTAAGAATTGGCCCTCTGTTAAAATTTTTAGTGCCACCTCTTTACATCATATTCTCCTGTTAAAAAGTCGGAAATTTGGGGGAGAAATTTTTAAAAACTTTAAGAATTGGCCCTCTGTTAAAATTTTTAGTGCCACCTCTTTACACATCATATTCTCCTGTTAAAAAGTCAAATTTGGGCGAGAAATTTTAAGAAACTTTAAGAATTGGCCCTCTGTTAAAATTTTTAGTGCCACCTCTTTACACATCATATTCTCCTGTTAAAAGTCGGAAATTTGGGCGAGAAATTTTAAGAAACTTTAAAAATTGGCCCTCTGTTAAAATTTTTAGTGCCACCTCTTTACATCATATTCTCCTGTTAAAGTCGGAAATTTGGGCGAGAAATTTTAAGAAACTTTAAGAATTGGCCCTCTGTTAAAATTTTTAGTGCCACCTCTTTACACATCATATTCTCCTGTTAAAAGTCGGAAATTTGGGCAGAAATTTTAGAAACTTTAAGAATTGGCCCTCTGTTAAAATTTTTAGTGCCACCTCTTTACACATCATATTCTCCTGTTAAAAAGTCGGAAATTTGGGCGAGAAATTTTAAGAAACTTTAAAATTGGCCCTCTGTTAAAATTTTTAGTGCCACCTCTTTACATCATATTCTCCTGTTAAAAGTCAAATTTGGGCGAGAAATTTTAAGAAACTTTAAGAATTGGCCCTCTGTTAAAATTTTTAGTGCCACCTCTTTACACATCATATTCTCCTGTTAAAAAGTCGGAAATTTGGGCGAGAAATTTTAAAAACTTTAAATTGGCCCTCTGTTAAAATTTTTAGTGCCACCTCTTTACACATCATATTCTCCTGTTAAAAAGTCAGAAATTTGGGCGAGAAATTTTAAGAAACTTTAAGAATTGGCCCTTTGTTAAAATTTTAGTGCCACCTCTTTACACATCATATTCTCCTGTTAAAAAGTCGGAAATTTGGGCAGAAATTTTAAGAAACTTTAAATTGGCCCTCTGTTAAAATTTTTAGTGCCACCTCTTTACACATCATATTCTCCTGTTAAAAGTCGGAAATTTGGGCGAGAAATTTTAAGAAACTTTAAGAATTGGCCCTCTGTTAAAATTTTTAGTGCCACCTCTTTACACATCATATTCTCCTGTTAAAAAGTCGGAAATTTGGGCAGAAATTTTAAGAAACTTTAAGAATTGGCCCTCTGTTAAAATTTTAGTGCCACCTCTTTACACATCATATTCTCCTGTTAAAGTCGGAAATTTGGGCGAGAAATTTTAGAAACTTTAAGAATTGGCCCTCTGTTAAAATTTTTAGTGCCACCTCTTTACACATCATATTCTCCTGTTAAAAGTCGGAAATTTGGGCGAGAAATTTTAAGAAACTTTAAGAATTGGCCCTCTGTTAAAATTTTTAGTGCCACCTCTTTACACATCATATTCTCCTGTTAAAGTCGGAAATTTGGGCGAGAAATTTTAAGAAACTTTAAGAATTGGCCCTCTGTTAAAATTTTTAGTGCCACCTCTTTACACATCATATTCTCCTGTTAAAAAGTCGGAAATTTGGGCGAGAAATTTTAAGAAACTTTAAGAATTGGCCCTCTGTTAAAATTTTAGTGCCACCTCTTTACACATCATATTCTCCTGTTAAAAGTCGGAAATTTGGGCGAGAAATTTTAAGAAACTTTAAGAATTGGCCCTCTGTTAAAATTTTTAGTGCCACCTCTTTACACATCATATTCTCCTGTTAAAAAGTCGGAAATTTGGGCGAGAAATTTTAAGAAACTTTAAGAATTGGCCCTCTGTTAAAATTTTTAGTGCCACCTCTTTACACATCATATTCTCCTGTTAAAAAGTCGGAAATTTGGGCGAGAAATTTTAAGAAACTTTAAGAATTGGCCCTCTGTTAAAATTTTTAGTGCCACCTCTTTACACATCATATTCTCCTGTTAAAAAGTCGGAAATTTGGGCGAGAAATTTTAAGAAACTTTAAGAATTGGCCCTCTGTTAAAATTTTTAGTGCCACCTCTTTACACATCATATTCTCCTGTTAAAAAGTCGGAAATTTGGGCGAGAAATTTTAAGAAACTTTAAGAATTGGCCCTCTGTTAAAATTTTAGTGCCACCTCTTTACACATCATATTCTCCTGTTAAAAGTCGGAAATTTGGGCGAGAAATTTTAAGAAACTTTAAGAATTGGCCCTCTGTTAAAATTTTTAGTGCCACCTCTTTACACATCATATTCTCCTGTTAAAAAGTCGGAAATTTGGGCGAGAAATTTTAAGAAACTTTAAGAATTGGCCCTCTGTTAAAATTTTTAGTGCCACCTCTTTACACATCATATTCTCCTGTTAAAAAGTCGGAAATTTGGGCGAGAAATTTTAAGAAACTTTAAGAATTGGCCCTCTGTTAAAATTTTTAGTGCCACCTCTTTACACATCATATTCTCCTGTTAAAAAGTCGGAAATTTGGGCGAGAAATTTTAAGAAACTTTAAGAATTGGCCCTCTGTTAAAATTTTTAGTGCCACCTCTTTACACATCATATTCTCCTGTTAAAAAGTCGGAAATTTGGGCGAGAAATTTTAAGAAACTTTAAGAATTGGCCCTCTGTTAAAATTTTTAGTGCCACCTCTTTACACATCATATTCTCCTGTTAAAAAGTCGGAAATTTGGGCGAGAAATTTTAAGAAACTTTAAGAATTGGCCCTCTGTTAAAATTTTTAGTGCCACCTCTTTACACATCATATTCTCCTGTTAAAAAGTCGGAAATTTGGGCGAGAAATTTTAAGAAACTTTAAGAATTGGCCCTCTGTTAAAATTTTTAGTGCCACCTCTTTACACATCATATTCTCCTGTTAAAAGTCGGAAATTTGGGCGAGAAATTTTAAGAAACTTTAAGAATTGGCCCTCTGTTAAAATTTTTAGTGCCACCTCTTTACACATCATATTCTCCTGTTAAAAAGTCGGAAATTTGGGCGAGAAATTTTAAGAAACTTTAAGAATTGGCCCTCTGTTAAAATTTTTAGTGCCACCTCTTTACACATCATATTCTCCTGTTAAAAAGTCGGAAATTTGGGCGAGAAATTTTAAGAAACTTTAAGAATTGGCCCTCTGTTAAAATTTTTAGTGCCACCTCTTTACACATCATATTCTCCTGTTAAAAAGTCGGAAATTTGGGCGAGAAATTTTAAGAAACTTTAAGAATTGGCCCTCTGTTAAAATTTTTAGTGCCACCTCTTTACACATCATATTCTCCTGTTAAAAAGTCGGAAATTTGGGCGAGAAATTTTAAGAAACTTTAAGAATTGGCCCTCTGTTAAAATTTTTAGTGCCACCTCTTTACACATCATATTCTCCTGTTAAAAAGTCGGAAATTTGGGCGAGAAATTTTAAGAAACTTTAAGAATTGGCCCTCTGTTAAAATTTTTAGTGCCACCTCTTTACACATCATATTCTCCTGTTAAAAAGTCGGAAATTTGGGCGAGAAATTTTAAGAAACTTTAAGAATTGGCCCTCTGTTAAAATTTTTAGTGCCACCTCTTTACACATCATATTCTCCTGTTAAAAAGTCGGAAATTTGGGCGAGAAATTTTAAGAAACTTTAAGAATTGGCCCTCTGTTAAAATTTTTAGTGCCACCTCTTTACACATCATATTCTCCTGTTAAAAAGTCGGAAATTTGGGCGAGAAATTTTAAGAAACTTTAAGAATTGGCCCTCTGTTAAAATTTTTAGTGCCACCTCTTTACACATCATATTCTCCTGTTAAAAAGTCGGAAATTTGGGCGAGAAATTTTAAGAAACTTTAAGAATTGGCCCTCTGTTAAAATTTTTAGTGCCACCTCTTTACACATCATATTCTCCTGTTAAAAGTCGGAAATTTGGGCGAGAAATTTTAAGAAACTTTAAGAATTGGCCCTCTGTTAAAATTTTTAGTGCCACCTCTTTACACATCATATTCTCCTGTTAAAAAGTCGGAAATTTGGGCGAGAAATTTTAAGAAACTTTAAGAATTGGCCCTCTGTTAAAATTTTTAGTGCCACCTCTTTACACATCATATTCTCCTGTTAAAAAGTCGGAAATTTGGGCGAGAAATTTTAAGAAACTTTAAGAATTGGCCCTCTGTTAAAATTTTTAGTGCCACCTCTTTACACATCATATTCTCCTGTTAAAAAGTCGGAAATTTGGGCGAGAAATTTTAAGAAACTTTAAGAATTGGCCCTCTGTTAAAATTTTTAGTGCCACCTCTTTACACATCATATTCTCCTGTTAAAAAGTCGGAAATTTGGGCGAGAAATTTTAAGAAACTTTAAGAATTGGCCCTCTGTTAAAATTTTTAGTGCCACCTCTTTACACATCATATTCTCCTGTTAAAAAGTCGGAAATTTGGGCGAGAAATTTTAAGAAACTTTAAGAATTGGCCCTCTGTTAAAATTTTTAGTGCCACCTCTTTACACATCATATTCTCCTGTTAAAAAGTCGGAAATTTGGGCGAGAAATTTTAAGAAACTTTAAGAATTGGCCCTCTGTTAAAATTTTTAGTGCCACCTCTTTACACATCATATTCTCCTGTTAAAAGTCGGAAATTTGGGCGAGAAATTTTAAGAAACTTTAAGAATTGGCCTTCTGTTAAAATTTTTAGTGCCACCTCTTTACACATCATATTCTCCTGTTAAAAAGTCGGAAATTTGGGCGAGAAATTTTAAGAAACTTTAAGAATTGGCCCTCTGTTAAAATTTTTAGTGCCACCTCTTTACACATCATATTCTCCTGTTAAAAAGTCGGAAATTTGGGCGAGAAATTTTAAGAAACTTTAAGAATTGGCCCTCTGTTAAAATTTTTAGTGCCACCTCTTTACACATCATATTCTCCTGTTAAAAAGTCGGAAATTTGGGCGAGAAATTTTAAGAAACTTTAAGAATTGGCCCTCTGTTAAAATTTTTAGTGCCACCTCTTTACACATCATATTCTCCTGTTAAAAAGTCGGAAATTTGGGCGAGAAATTTTAAGAAACTTTAAGAATTGGCCCTCTGTTAAAATTTTTAGTGCCACCTCTTTACACATCATATTCTCCTGTTAAAAAGTCGGAAATTTGGGCGAGAAATTTTAAGAAACTTTAAGAATTGGCCCTCTGTTAAAATTTTTAGTGCCACCTCTTTACACATCATATTCTCCTGTTAAAAAGTCGGAAATTTGGGCGAGAAATTTTAAGAAACTTTAAGAATTGGCCCTCTGTTAAAATTTTTAGTGCCACCTCTTTACACATCATATTCTCCTGTTAAAAAGTCGGAAATTTGGGCGAGAAATTTTAAGAAACTTTAAGAATTGGCCCTCTGTTAAAATTTTTAGTGCCACCTCTTTACACATCATATTCTCCTGTTAAAAAGTCGGAAATTTGGGCGAGAAATTTTAAGAAACTTTAAGAATTGGCCCTCTGTTAAAATTTTTAGTGCCACCTCTTTACACATCATATTCTCCTGTTAAAAAGTCGGAAATTTGGGCGAGAAATTTTAAGAAACTTTAAGAATTGGCCCTCTGTTAAAATTTTTAGTGCCACCTCTTTACACATCATATTCTCCTGTTAAAAAGTCGGAAATTTGGGCGAGAAATTTTAAGAAACTTTAAGAATTGGCCCTCTGTTAAAATTTTTAGTGCCACCTCTTTACACATCATATTCTCCTGTTAAAAAGTCGGAAATTTGGGCGAGAAATTTTAAGAAACTTTAAGAATTGGCCCTCTGTTAAAATTTTTAGTGCCACCTCTTTACACATCATATTCTCCTGTTAAAAAGTCGGAAATTTGGGCGAGAAATTTTAAGAAACTTTAAGAATTGGCCCTCTGTTAAAATTTTTAGTGCCACCTCTTTACACATCATATTCTCCTGTTAAAAAGTCGGAAATTTGGGCGAGAAATTTTAAGAAACTTTAAGAATTGGCCCTCTGTTAAAATTTTTAGTGCCACCTCTTTACACATCATATTCTCCTGTTAAAAAGTCGGAAATTTGGGCGAGAAATTTTAAGAAACTTTAAGAATTGGCCCTCTGTTAAAATTTTTAGTGCCACCTCTTTACACATCATATTCTCCTGTTAAAAAGTCGGAAATTTGGGCGAGAAATTTTAAGAAACTTTAAGAATTGGCCCTCTGTTAAAATTTTTAGTGCCACCTCTTTACACATCATATTCTCCTGTTAAAAAGTCGGAAATTTGGGCGAGAAATTTTAAGAAACTTTAAGAATTGGCCCTCTGTTAAAATTTTTAGTGCCACCTCTTTACACATCATATTCTCCTGTTAAAAAGTCGGAAATTTGGGCGAGAAATTTTAAGAAACTTTAAGAATTGGCTTTTTTAAAATTTTTAGTGCCACCTCTTTACACATCATATTCTCCTGTTAAGTAGTCAAAATTTGGACGAAAATTTGTATAATTGCTCTCTTTTGAAATTCTTTAGTGCCATCTCCTTATCGATCATGTTCTTGTAATGAGAAGTGGAAATTTGAGCCAAAAGTTTAAAAATTATTCCTGGCAGATTATAATTTTTAGTGCCACCTCCTTGTCTATCATTTTCTCTTAATGAAGTGTTGATATTTTATTGAAAAACTTTTTGTAATTATAAATGTATATACTTACCTGTTTACTTACCTTTCCTATACTTACCTTTTTATCAGCAATTTATCTTTTTTTGTCAGTTTACTTATTTCTAATAGGTTGAGGATATAAGGTTCGAAGGATATGGGTTTTATAGGATGTATATAGGATGGAATTTTTTAGGATGGAACGGTAGGATGTACAGGATATAGGTTGTTTTTTTTATTTTGTTTAACTTTGTTATTTGAAATATGTCACTTGTTTTTCTTAATAATAAAAAATGTTTTAGATAAAAGTTGATTAATTTTGAGAAAGACTATATTCTGTATTATTGATTTTTCATGTTTGGTCTCATAAAAATCTTATAAATGACAAATTAATTTTTTAAATAGTAACATATAATTTTGTATGATTCGTTATGTTATAGTATTTTTTACAGAAAAGAAAAATTGATCTTCCAAAAATTATTAGTTTAAAAGATAATTATATATAATTAATTAATTCTCTTTTAAATTAATTATTTTTGGCTTTAGATTGTATTTTATTGTGTGTTTCATTTATCATCGTTCATTAAAATGTAATAGTTCTATTTAAAAAATAAAATTAATCTTTATATGATTTTTACGTGTTATTCAAACAGAAAAACAATAATATTATATTACGTCTCTCTCAAAACTATTTAACTTTTTTCTGAATCTTTTTTTAATATTTCTAAAAGCAAGTGATATATTTCAAGTAATAAAGTTACATCGAATATCTGGTATTGATTATATTGACATTGCAATATCTCGTTTGTCTTTCATAATATTAAAAAATATTTTTGGATAAAAGTTGAATGATTTCTATTAGAGTACATTTTATTGCTATTAATTTTTTTGTAGGTATACACAAAAGAACCTTTGTTCTCTTAAATAAAATATATTTTTTAATATATTATTAGATGCACTTTGATATTCTTTATAGATGTCAAAAAATTATTAGTTTAGGAAATGAATTGAATATTTTTAAATATTTCCTGAACTAATAATTTTTTGCTGTAATTGATCTAATATTTTATTATAGAAAATAATATGCATCTATCAATGTATCGAAAAATATACATTTCTACTTAAAAAGTTATTTCAATTTTTATATTCATTCAACTTTTATCTAAAATATTTTATATATAAAATATATAAAATATAGATAAAATTTAGTTACTTACCTAAAGATGATAATACCCGATACAGTATCTTCGTATTCCTCCGATCAGAATATGAACGAGTGAAATTCAGAGTCTGATCCATTGGCATAGCAAAACGCTGAAACAGAGTAAAAATTAGAAAGTGACGGCGTTTGAACGAGTCATCTTACACAAGACGGTTAATAAAATTACAAGAGGACGAGAGTGGTGTGACTAACGAGGCTATCGTCACTGCGAAGCCAGATGCTCCCAAGTGTATGCCGCCCAGGACGTATGCCTTTCTGGTGGTCTTGTCTGGCCATGTGTTTGGCTGCGTGTTGCCAGTCTAACTGAGCTATTTATGAGACAAAAACCAGCACAGATCAAAAGTTGCGCCGTTGAAGATGTACGACGATTGCGCAATTTCTTGTTAGCTCGTTTCGTTTCCGCCGGCGACGAGAAAAGATTAATGCACGAAGACGATTCCCTTTTGCGAGGATTCATGGCGACTCTCCTCCTTCTCCTCCTCCCTCGTCTTTTCAATTAGAATCCTGTCGAAACTCGAAACGAGACGAAAAACGGAATACCGAATTCCTAGATTCGCGAGTACAGAGGCACATATAGAGATAACTCTATGGTTATGAATACGGTGCACGAAACCGTGTAATGCGAATGTATCGGTATGTTTTAGAGCAGGATTTTAGCTACGGAAAATATAGCTGTGCATGTAATTTGGCGAATTTTCATGCGAGCCTCGTGACACGATAAAATGCATCTACTTATTCTATTTCCCTTGCACCCAATCTCGGATATTATGGTGGAAATTCAGGTTACCGACATTTCTTAGATTTATTGTACTCCGTTGACAGTTTACTTACGTGTCGTCGGTGGATCGAGGCGATATGCAATTGCTCCATTTCATCAGATTCATATTTCACGATAACTGTAACTCTGCGTATCCACAGAGAAAGATATACCGATCTATATATACTATCCGCGAGAAATGAAAAATATTTTCATCCCATCCACGGTCAGAAACTCGTTTGATTTTACACTCGTCCGATGCATCGCTTATCTTCTCGTTCGAAAGATTTGAGAATGAATAGTTGAGAAGCTCGTTAAGCTCTCTGGAAGTAAGGAACTTGGAAACTTTAAACGTCAACCGATAAGGATTTTCGCCTCTTACCTTCTCTCGTACGCGATCGAGCTTAACTTCGTAAGTGTCCAGTAAGCTGTTTCGCGAGAGAGTGAAACCGAAGAATAAACTTAAAAACAGAGAGATGAAGAATCTTCACGCTTCTTGAATCTTTGGAATCGAGCGGCTCGTTGTCGTCGACTCGTCACGGGCTGTCACGCCCTGTTCCAGTTTGATTCTTGGCAGCGTGCAATTAGTCGGTCGGCATTAGCATCGAATCAATCTCGAGGGACGTGGAAGTCTGCGAGGGAGTCGGGTAATTCGGAGTGGGATGGGATATGACGAGTCGGTCACGGGTCGCTGGGTCGACGGAGGGAAACGCACGTGCACAAAGGCACGTATGAAGAAAGCAGGAGTAACAGGAGGCGTTGCTTACTTACTAATGTTGTTATTGAATTATTTCGAGACTTAGTTTTACGAGGGATCAAACCTGGGCTTAGTCCTTGCAGATGGAGGAGGCGTGGTCCTAACTGCTGCCCCTTCGAACGAAATGGTCCTACGGATCACGAGTCTTGCGCATCCTCGACTAGATTAAGACGCGATTAGGGTGCTCTCGACGGATATTCTGAGCCACCCTTGGTGTGTTCCCCTTGTGTTGGAAAGCTGAGACCGACTCGTGCATCGAGGAGATGCGACATGCCAAGCGCATTTGCTCTCTCTCTCTCTTTCTCTCTTTCTCTCTATTGAGATCCAGAGATCGACAGGAAACGAAAGAAACGAGTGATGGAATGCCGAGGAAGAATATTTGTTCGAGTCGAACGAACATAATCTGCCGTTTATCGAATATGATCAACGTGCAAAAGGATCTTTGAATTCCAAGCGACGAATCTCTGAATCTCTGTTTATAATGAAAATGTTTAGAATGAGATACACGTATTAAGACAATTATTTTCTCTGAGAGAATCTGTCGTTTCTTCTCTTAAACCAAGGAAAATGTTGAGTTTTAATCGAGGAGAAATCGTTTGCATATTTGTGAAAAGAAAGAGGGACGATTTAATATTCAAGTTTTGCATAGAAAAAGGAAAAATAATCATCCAATTCCCCCAACCAATATACAGATATATATATAAAAATCTCGGTAGTCTCCATCGAGGCAACTTGACTTGCAAGATATGCACCGGTTGTACGCATGTCAAGTGCAGCAGCGTGCGTCACGCATCACTGCAGCACGGGTTTTGGGAAGGAGCGCGGGTATAAACTATCGTTGAGATATCTCAAGAAAACTGAACGAATGGCGCAATAATTTACAACGAAAAAATATAGCGAGCAGCTGTTACAACTGCGATATAAAGGATGAAATACGGAAAAGGGATGAGGGTGCGCGCGACTAGTCTGTAAGTATACGTAGATCTCGACTACGAGATTGATCGGAGTTTGAAGTTTGTTTCCACGACAGATTACCATTAAGCTAGGCGCCGTGTACACAGTTTCACGGTTGTTAACGATTGCGTGATCCGGAGTCGCATCGGAGCGCGTTGCAGATGATACTCTATTAAAGTGATGATATTATGTATATCGTATCAAGTAATTATGTAGGTGCATTATCGGTGCTTTTAATACGTTATAAAATTCGGATGACCCGCAGGTTACTGCCTTTGAGAGATATAACGGAGAATTGTGTTTGATAATAACGAGGCGGGTTATGGAGATAACGTTTTCGACGATGCGGAAACTTTTCGCTGATCCGATACGCGATACGTAAATCCGTAAACGCGTTGGAGAATTGTGAATAACAATTTTCTTTTTTTCCCTTTCATTTCGTAATTAGAACGAGTTGAAATGGAGCAGCGTTAACCACGATGATGGAAGCTCCTGTGACATCATATTTGATTACTGTATAGAATTTCGTAAGATTCGATTTTATTTAAGTATTGCATAAGATGATCGTAAAAGAATGTGTAATGACACTATACTAGATATATCTGTGTCAATAATGACGACAAAGAGGAGATGAGAAATGTTTTCTTTTTTTATAATTTTTTAAAATATTTTTCTAGTCATAATTGAAATTATATGTATTGTGTATTTTATATCAATTATTTAAAAACTTATCAAAAATAGTACAGTATGGTTCCTTTTGAACGGTAGTGTATGTAGGATAAAAATACCTTGTACGCTAATCCAAGCGATCCACCAGCCACGAACAAAGCTCGTGGGAGAAAGAAAGAGAATCCTTGGATCGGTGACTGTCGGGTACAAATGGAGAAATCGTGTTTCAATTACTGCGGTACGTCGACTTCGATTCCCGATAAATATTCACGTCTTAATGTCGAACGTCGAGATCGAAGATAGGCTGTCTCTTCTTCTTAAAACTTTGAGAACAATACGAGCGGCAGAAATTACACGTATTATATTATTTTTTATAATCCTTCATTTTCTCAATCCAGTAATTGGATCTTTAAATTAAATTTTAAAGAAACGAGTCGAGAAATTAATAGCTGCCATTCCAATCCGTATCGCTCCAATCTTTTTAAAAATTTTATATTACAAAATTTGACTCCTTGTCCAATTAATCACCCAGCAAAAAGGATTGAGAAACACTGGAAAAATAATCTTAATTGAAAAAAAGGAAAGGAAAAAAAAAAGGAAAACATGAAAAGAGTATAACAAGCGGCCGTGGGAAAAACAATAAACTAATATAATTAAGCTGGAGTATCGTCGCTCGGAACGGGTTTACGTTTTTATTCGGCGATGCACGCAACACGTCTCGCCGCGAAATACGCCCCCAGGCGGTGGGGGGTTAATATAGCGGGTTCGGTGTAGCCAAACGCAACGTGAATTTTTATTACACCTCCATACGTGTCTCTCGGCCTGGCAAACGCTTCGCCCCATCGCACGGAAAGAGAGAGAAAGACAGAAATAGAGAGGGATCTCTTCCGGGCCAGACAAAAAAATCTCTCGCTTCAACGATAATTCAAGTTCGATTGCGTACGTTTTTTTTTTTTTTTTTTGAGTGAATCGAGGACTATGGGGATTCGTACGATGTATAATATGATGTAGCAAAAGGGGGATGAAGTTTCCTTCTCCAGAAGGATATACGCACTCTTGCTTCGCGTCCTCTCCCACGCAGATCGTTGAATTGTACGTTCACCGCGTAAAACTGACGCCATCTGCGTTTAATGCTTACCCTCCTATCCCGCGGCACGCGACGATGATGGCGGCGGGAGTGATGGTGTGGCTGCGGGGCAAAAGCCAGGACTGATCACCGTAAAAGCACACGGAAACACGCTCTTCGCAAATATGGACCGCGCTTTTTCAACGACGTCGAATTGCATGCGACATTTCCGATTGTTTTCCACGTTGGTCGGGGACTTGGCCCTGGAAACACGCGGGAAAAGGGCGTCCTGTTATTGGAAACTACCCTCGATGTTTATAAGAGGAAACTGGCGTATCAAGTACATCGTGAACACCGTTTTATTAACGTTTCGACTGATGAGGTGGGACAGTTGTTTTTTATTGTTTTCCCTGCTCTCATAAATATTTTTTTTCTTTCATTTTTTTTTTGTGCATTTATTGATGTAAACATGTTGATTTATCGAATGAAAAATACGTATTGTAAAACATGTGTTAAATTTTCTATATATTTCGCGTATAACAAATTCAAATTTATTCAAAATTATAAATACAATTTCGATTTTGCGTAGAAAAACATGAGAAAAAATTGAAAATTTTGTTATCAAAGTGTACTCAGAATATGCAGGAAATTATGCAATTGAAATCATTTTTTGATTTATCCCGATATCTCAATTCGTTGTCGAAAAATCATCACAAAGTATTCATACCGCTTAAGACAATATAATGTTTATATGAATTAGTTTGTGACTTACTGACCTATATATTTTTTTAGGAATAGTGTAAATACTACGTTTTTTCAAGAAGTTTGTTTGGTGTTTGGAATAGGTCAGTGAGGCGAGGTACGAGCGAGAAATACGAAAATATTAAACGATTAAAAATTAATCTTTTCTTTACACGACGATATCTCAGAAACGGAAAGTCGTATCGGGATGAATGGAAAAGCATTTTAAAGAGGAAGGTTTCGCGCTTCTAATGTTTTTTTATTCGCTGTTCAAAACTACTGTTTTCGAAGTTATAGCGGTTTTAGCAAGTTTTTCCTAATTTTAATAGACTTTTAAAGTAAAAATGAGGATCTAATTTGAAGAACGAAACGCGCAGAGAAAACAATAGGTACAAAAGGATGTTTCTTTTTCCAAGAACATTCATGTAACGTATCCATACGATCAATTCCCACGATCCACCGTTGTTACACCCCCGTTTTATCGCGGCGCCGCGTTCGAAGCTTATGGAGAGAAATGTTGAACACCGGGTACAGTTTGGTCGGTTTGGTTAGCGATGTGATTGCAACTGATGCAAATGGATCGTGAACACCGCTTTCGTTTCTCACCCCCGAATGGACGTTAATGGCATTTCGGGTACAGTTACCAACAACTTGGGGGCAAATCCGTGCAACGTTTCAAAGATATTCCTGATAAACCTGAATTATCTAATGCGTTACCGAATACGGATTAAGATGAGTTGTTTGCGAACAATTGTTTAGAATTATTCCCTTCTCCAAAATTATACGAGGATGTTTAATAACAAATATTCGCATGAAAGCGATAAAGATTGAGGCGGAATCCGCGGAAATCCTTCCAAGCTTTCGGAGTTTTGCCTCTCCTCGAAGAAGTTGGAAGTTTCTGGGCCCTGGGTTAGGTATTGAATACCGAATTGGTATATCTCGATATATCCCCGGGGCTCTGATTAAGCCGGCTGAAAATGCTGACGAAATACGGAGTGGAACTCGCTTCGAAGAAGATACGTCTTACGGAATCCTCAAACAGTACAAACTACGCAAACTATCTCGAAAATTCCTTCTTCCTTTGCCGAACTGCGAAATCCCTAAAGACAATTTTCCGCGAACACGACGTAGCAACCGACGGGGCATACCTACGGGTTGCATTAAAATTCGCAAAGAAGTGTTAGTTTCAATTTATGGAGAGAGAAAGGGAGAGAGAGAGAGAGAGGGAGGGAGAGAACGTAAGAACACCATGCTCGAGGTTCTTTTAAGCATCATAAGGAAAGTTGCAGCGATCCGTGAGCCTCGCGAAACTCCTCTAGCCTTATTGCTGTTCAGTATTTCACCGTTCCTCGGGCGTGGATTGTCTCTCGGTTTTGCGAGAACGAGGGTGTCTGGTTGCAGCAAATAAAGGGAAGTATCTAATGCGAGTCCGTGACGATGGTGGCCGACTGCCTCGGAAATTTCTTGATTACATACACTTTCTTGTTAACGTTCACGGCCTGACGTGAATTTTTATAACCTCGCTATTTGTTATTCCACTCGCTCCTTCCCTCTACGTGGAACGTATGAATTTGAACGCTCTTATATACGTTATCCCATCCCCCGAATTTTCATCAACTCAATTTCTCCTTTCAATTATTCTCCTCCATCATTTGCACCGGATATATATTGGATACTGCTCTTGATAGAATATTTTTCCTCGTTTTTAAAATTACAGATTTATAATCTATGGATTGCGATTCTCAAGAGGCGAATTAATCCTTGAAAAATGATTACGTGTTTTATATTTTCTATGTCAATTTCAATCCATCTCTAAAAATTGTATTTCAAAACGGATTTACGAGCACTTAATTTTTACCAGATTGATAATAAATATGTTAATAAAAGCAAGATGCAGAAAATTCATCCGGATCATTAGGATTCGGGTAGAAGTTTATTAAGAGTTTAACATTATTATTAAATTTTCTTCTCGATGCATCTAAAGTTGCACAGCGTTCCACGGTTGAATTTAAATTCTATTCTTTGGGAGGTACGCGTTATTACTCGAACCATTCTAATAGAATGCATTTCTGCAGACGCGCGCAAGAAAACTATCCGGGGGTACAAAGTAACCGCATCTTTTCCTGGAAACAAATTCCCGGAGTGAGATCGCGGTATGCGTTTGGATTCGCGCGTACCTTAGCAGAAAAGTTTCCATCGTTTCTTACTTACCATGCTGTCGTATCGCATGAAAAGCGACGTGCAGTCGCCTCTGTTTACGATCGAACATTTCTCTCCACCGTCTGAATCCTGATTCTTTATTAGTGTTGTTCGAAACTGGAACAAATCCATTGTTTGCGCGGAATTAGAAGAAAGAAGATAATTCTTTCCTTTGAAAATAGAATAAATGAGAAACATAATTATCCCACACTTGGATTTACTTATTTTTATTCTTCAGAATTCGAAAATTACGAATCATCAAGTAAAATGAAATAATTAATACTAGCGTAAAATTATATTTTTAAACAAAATAGATGAACAATCGTAGAAATCCAAAATTTACAAATCTCCTGAGATTTTTCCTTAACTCCTATATTCAATGGCAATCAGCGAATTAAACGCATCGTGCGAAATCCTTACCAACAGTTTACGCATCGCGATTCGACGTACAGCTTACCGTAGACGGCTTCTGTGTCAGCGCGTTCAACCTGAAACCGGTGGAACGAGGCTCCTGTTCATCAACGAAACCGTAAACGAGGGAGCGCGGTCGCATTTTGGAGCTGCTGAATCCCCGTGGCAAGGGCCGCGAATATAGGGTTGTATCAGTCCTCCCGTTATACACAGGCAAGGTTTGCGCCCAATCTAGCGAAAAAGACTCCCTAAATGTTAGTCGAGGTCTTCGGGAAAACAGTGGCGTGTTCGTGTGCTGGTTACCAAGCGTGAGCTTCGGGCATGATCCTTCTTTTAGATGGATGCGAACCCACAGGAACTTATGCTAGCAGCCATGAAAGACGAGATGGAAAGAGGAAAATAAGAAAGTTAAGTACGTAGAACATACTTTTTAATTTTTTCCATCAGACATTTTGAGACTTACTTATTGAATGATAAGTAATTAAAGTTAGATAAAACGAGACACTGATAGATGACTTAATATTTTTAATAAATCATCAACAATATTTCTGCACATTATATTTATCAATAATTGCATCCTATATTATTTATTTTAGCTTCTAAAATCGTTCTTTTAGCGAACCATATTAAACCAACATACGTTAAAAATAGACAAAAAAGATAGAAAATTAGGGAAAAAAAGCCTCCTATTTTTTGTTCGCAATAACAAAGTACACGAAAGTGTCAAAGAGAATCGCATGTACAAAGCGAGAGAAAGAAAGAGAGAGAGAGAGAGAGAGAGAAGTTGAGAAAAGAAAGGAGCGTGTAATGCGGTGTGCGGCGTAATTGCAGGCTCGAGGAACAAGAGTTTCCACACGCGTTTCTAACCGTTGGTTATTGCCTTCATTGGTCACCATTCGTGCCTTGAACAAAAGCGGATAGGAATCCTTAACAGTTATTGGCCTCCCGTTTCTACTTGGGTGGAAGAAAGGGTCCGGTGAGGTATGAGCAATTTATCGTGTACGTTACATTCGGTGGTGGCTGGCCATCCTCCTTTCCCGTGTTACGAGCGGAAACCAAGGGGACGAAGGAACACGAAAGGGAGGCGATGGATAGGTCAGGGGTTGAAGTGTGAGGATCGAGGGTCCGCCGTCACTTTCAATTAGATAATTGAAACGGGGAGAGGCGGAGAGACGCGGCCGCGTTTTCCACACGTGTTCTCGCGGCTGTGGAATTTTACAAAAGCGGCTCCAACTTCACCCCCTTCGTCCACCCCCGAGACTACGGTTAGATAAGGGGAGGAGGCAGCAGGCAGATGGATTGCTTCGCCTACGAGATTCGATTGTTCCCCATCCCTTGTCCATCCCTCGCTCGTAGCTCTTCTTCCGATCATTGTTCGATCGAGAATCGATGATTTAATCTCTATGGTATTAGATCGATTTCAATAGTAGGATCGGCCAGCTCTCTTTTGTGTCCTCGGCGAAAGGGCGGACGATATTTATCGTTATTATAGAGAGGATCACTCGGTTAGATTCGATGAAATTTTGTTGAGAAGATTGAGTATTACTTTATCTTACGATACTCTTAAATCGAAGATCTTTGGATTTGTAGAAGGAGGAGAGCAAATTTCAGCAAAGATAACTTTCAATTCATCATGTGCGTGGAAAATTCATTATGTCTCGCGTGATATTTTATCAATTAGCATCTCTCGTTAATATTAACTCTTTTGTTCTCATAAGCTTTTCTTTTTTCGGAAACTCTCGACAGATATAAAACCCACATAATTACGTCAATAATCATGTTCGATTCACGATGAGTTCCCGGAGCAACGATTGTTTATCCGTTTCGATCGAACGTCATCGCCCTACTACTACCGTTATTCGTCAAACCTGACGAAGAAGAGGGGAGGAAAAAAGCAAAATAGAAGGGAATTCCGTTGAAACGTTGGTCGAAGAACGAAATGACGTGGCCCAGATACGGGAGATCCTGGATTAAATCACGAGAGATCGGTGGTAATCTGCGCTTGAAATAACGGCGGTGTGCATTCCGCTCGCGCTTTTCTTCGAATTCTCGAGCTCCCTCTAGAACGGTATGCCAAGATTTTTGCAGAAGTAGGTACTTGCAACCTGCGCCCGGTCGGATTTGGTGATTGGAGCCGGTGGAACAGTGAAGAGCGAAGGGAGAGAATGAAATGATGGAAACGGAGGGGGCGAGAGCGCGAGAAACAGAGAGAGAATGGAACGTGTACGATTGCATGGAGCTTCGAATGGAGAAAAGTTCGATCGACTTCCGTTTCATCGGTCAGCAATTCCATCCTGTCGAATTGTTTCCGCGACATAGTATTTCCCTGTCATAGCGGATTCCTCTGGTCGGTCGAATTCTATTCCGGCGCATAAATTGATCGTTTAAATTTCGCGGCTGCCTGGAACAGGGGGCATATATAAAAGACTAACTCGCGAAGATAAAAAAAAAAAAAAGAAGGAATGGAGAAGAATGGTTAAAACCGGAGGAAAAAAGCTTAGTCAGAGGATCCGAGTCGATCGTGGCAAAGAAAGATGTCAAACTTAAATGATCCCGTCATTGTTCCGAGCACGAGAGAGTGCCGCGACATTTCCGGGGGTCGAAAGACGCTCCAATCTGTTCCACGATGCCTCGACGAGCCGCGATGATTGCAAGAAATTGGAAACTCGAAGGAAGAGGAGGAGGAGGAGGAGGAGGCGTGTGTGATTAAACGGTACGGCGAGAAGGAGCGCGCGGGAAGCACGGCTCGATCGGGTCTCATTCGAGCGTCGTAGTTCCGTGCCGCGCAAAATTATCCCATTGTTTCTGGAAGACCGGGTGCACGATAGTGGGTCAAGGGTTAGGCATCGTTCCACCCGGGGATACGCGCGGAGCAGCTGCTGATTTTCGTTTGCTCTCTTCGGAACGGGGACAAACACGATAAGGGAGAGAGGAGAGATCGCGAGGAGAGGAAAAGATGGTGGATTCTGGTTAGAAGAGGGTACGATATCTCTTCACCGTGCTCCTTCTCCCTCTCCCCCCTGAAACTCGCTGTTCAGGATATTAAATATTAATCCCGGGAAATTACTAGCGCGGCAGCAATCTTTCGCTCTCGTAACCGGCCTCCTTTTTGTTGCTCTCGCAATCTCTAACTTCTATGGTTCCTACCTATATATATATATATATCCGGGACGTGTGTGTACACGCGTACACGCGCGCCCCACGCCACCGCTAAGCAATGAGAAGTAATCTAGGCGGTGGATTAAACCGTGGCTCAAGATATCAGTCCGGGATTTACCGTGGCTCGCCCCGTCGTTACGGCTCCGCGGGAGTTTTCCCTGGACCGCTTACGTTTTCCGTCTTCGTACTTATACAGTCGGGGCGCGTGCGTGACAACGAGCTGTTCGTGATGTCGTCGCTCGATCGTAAAGGCAGGTCTACCCTAACGTAATTGCGCGAGGGAAGTGCTCTTATTAAGGATGAAATTTTTCTTGGAATCGAGTTGGGATCGACCGGAAACTCGCTAAGGTCTCGAAAGAAAAGAATAGAGATGATTTCAACCCGATTCGCGCGTTAGATCGGACAAATCAATGATCTGATCGGCGCCCTGTCAAATTTAATCCGAGGCAGACCCGATTAATGCCTTATCCGGGCCATCAGTGTCCCATCCAACGCCTATCAGACTTGATCAGTGCCTGACTACAATCAATGCCCCGTGTAATCCGTTAGCGCTTTACGCGATCTATCGGCGCTCTATAATTCGATGAATAGTTGATTATGTTGATGGACAATGCACGCAGATTATTCGTAGATAGGAAAAAGTTTTTCGTACATCCTTCGAGATCCGAATTCATTTATCCCTTTAACGAAAAATCGATCGTTGAATGGTGGAATAAATATAATCATGTGTTAATTCAATATTGTTAATCGTGTATTATTTCTTTATTCGAGGAGATTTATATTATGTGAAAATGTTAAGAAGATGGAAGATGGTACACGTTGAAGGTAGTCCGGAAGTTTCGTGCACAGTGAAACGGCTAAGGGGCGGATAAAGGTAAAGAGACAGGGCGGGTAAATGGAAGCATCTGTAACGGGACACGTCTTTGCTCCTTTCCTCCATTCCTTGGTTTTCCCCGTAATTTAGATCAACGGTCCGGTATATTCTTGTTATTTCCAGGTTAATCCTTTCTTATGGTATGACTTCACCAGATGAGATTCTTTAAATCCTTTCGTCAAATTATATCTTATGACAGCTTATGATCTCTCGAACGACATTCCTTAAAAAAAAATATATATATATATATTTCCATCGTGGGAGAAATTGTATACGAAAGAAACAACACGCCCTTGAATTATGGCTGTTGAATTGCTTCCAGAAAATTTACGGTTCCACAGATTTATCCACGCGACACTCGAAAAGACATCATCTGAAGAGGATCCTGGATTCTGTCACAAACTTAATGGACATCCCGCCTCGACAATAAACTAGAGTTCTAACACAGGCCATCGCCGCTTCAGAGTGGCCCTTCAGTGGCTCCTCTTCCTCCGTGGTTCACAATTAAACCAGCCTAGGAATCGCAAGGAATCTTTTACTTCTAAACGTACCGTCTTTTATGCTTTAACATTCCTCCTAAAATCATTACATTTAGTATTTATTCGACGAGAGCTTAAATATTCCACGAAATAACAAAAAACAATTCTTCGAAATATAACAAAATCTTTGAACAAACGAAATTGTTATCACGATTCAAACATTCCTTCGTAACTCTTTATATCGATAAACGACGATCGCATTTCATCCCAAAAGGATAAAAATTTATCAAATTGTAAAATATTTAAAAATCATCGAAAATTCACGTTACACATCGATTTCAGGTTGATCGTTTCGAGTTCCATTAGAATGCGTGGGAGTGATGGGAAACAGAGAATCGTGTGGGTAGAACACGATCGAGCAACGAGGAGATCCGCGCAAGGAAACGCGTATACCCCGTGTTCCTGGTAATTTAGATCAGCAATGAATCGAGGGAATATACTCGCGCTACGCGACAAACTTGGTCGCAAATCGAACAAGTTACTGCTATCGGTGGCCCAGGTCTTAATCACGATGCTAGACCACCCGACTCACCAACAAGTTCAACTGGATTCGAGTATACAACGGGAATACCCGTTGGTGGTGGCTGGGGGAATTCCTTTTTCTCGTTTTCTCCATGCCAATTTATCGCCGCGCCTTGCTACGAATCCGATTGTTTAATACGTATCGCATCTGTATGGTAAGATTCGGGGTGCACGCGAGGGAGATCCGCTGCGTTTCGCGTAATTGAGTTCAATGCGATTGGATGGAAGTGTGGAGAGAGATAGAATTCGGTGCGGCGTGTGTGGGAAAACGTGTAGGAAGATACTTTGTTGTATTGAGTTAAATGAATATCTGGATATAGGTATTATATAATCGAAAGAGAGAGAGAGAAAAGAGAGAGAGAGAAAAAGAGAGAGAGAGAGAGAGAGAGAGAGAGAGCCGTTTTACGAAGGATAAGAAATACGATGGAACAAGAAAAAAGAAAGTATTTTTAAATAAAGAAAAATTGCGAGAATACAATTATTCGATAGGTATTGTTTGGTTATCTAATTGTATCCAAACACGGTTATGACAATAAACAATTTGCATGCGCATATTGCGAGCAATTAAAAGAAAAACAATTTCTCGTTTGTTTGCTCTCGTTTCGAGAAATGATCTATTCTATTTTTTTGCTAACTCGATTAATATTTATGCAACAGTGGCATATTGATCTAGACCTCTTTTTTTTTTATTCGATTACAATGTATAATTGATTCCATTGTTAGTTGTTTTCCTTTCTGAAAACGAGTTACTCGAGTTTATTTCATTTTTTCATTTTAGAATTATGTTATGCGTATCACTTGGCGGATTTTATCGTGGAAAATGGGCAAATCCTAGCGTTACGAAATCGATCCCTTGAGCTCGATCTTGTATTTCGCACCGTTGGTAGTTTATATAAATTAACTGCTATTTCGTTGAACATAAAAGCGAATTTGTTTCGCTGATGCAACATACACAATGACTGCACCTGTAAACATATACCGTTGATAATTTATGCATACATTTCAGTATTTCACAGAGCGTATCAAATATAAACATATAGCAATACTTATACGTGTGAATTTACTCGAATAACTTTTTAATCGATGAACCGTATCGAACATGTCCGATCGAAGTAAATTTTTGGAATTATTTAACATTTGATAAACTTTATAAAATGAACGTGTTATAATTGTTTAAAAAAATATGTAGTATTTCAACGAAATCGATCTTGATTGCTCTTAAAAATAGTCACATTGCAAATATATGATATACTTTTAAAAAATTATGTATTAATTAAAGAAAAGGGCAATTTGATATCAAATTATGATATCACGATTTATTATTAATTATTTAAAAAGAGAATAGAAGAAAATCCAATATTTTCGATATCACATTTCGGTACATACAATGCTGCGATAGCAGCATAAATCTTTAAATCTTATTTGACCGAATGACGTCTCGCGTGCACCGATCTAATTCTCCGTAACTCCATTCATCATTTCCATATTAGTAGATCGCTTGAGAACGCTTACAGTTAGTAGATAATGACATTATATAGCGGGTTATTTGTTGAGCGGCAACGGAACAAGAATAGCAGCTCGGGGCGTCAGATATTCGAGAAAATATTGTAATGTGGGTCTTTAGGAATGTCAGATAACAATTTCAATCTTTCGAAATCCAATAACTCGTTATCGGGGCCGCTGTAAATGGAAGTAATTCCACCGCTCTGAAATCCTCCGCGAACATCCTATCGGCTGTTCTCTTTTCCTTCCCTTCCTCCTCGTTTCTCCCTTCCCTCCTTTCATTTCTTTTTTTTCCCACGTTGGTTTCTCGCGCAAAGAAAATCGAGTTTGGTGGAAAACGAATGCTTACAAATCCGGTTCTTAACGAACAAAAACTGTCAACGACAGTCTGTGTTGAAATTATTTTTGTCCTGGGATGGAGTTCGTTAATGGAGGGGAAAAAAAAAAAATAAATAAAAATAAAAAATTGGAAAGAGGACGAAGGATAGAGAGAACATGGTCCCGCTGAGAAACCATCTCTGGGAGACTTGCGTGTATACCAGTTATAATTTCATTTTCGTACAGCCTTTAATTGTTTTCCCTCGCGTGCAACGTTTGCGTACTGCAATAGCCTCTCTCCAATCTATTCTTCATGATTACGAAACGATTGAGGTCACTCATAGACGCGAGGGAGGTAGTTAAGACGAATCTGATAAAAGAGATCGAATTCAACCCGTTTATAAGTTTAGAAGTCAAATTCGAAATCAATTGTAAAAGATTCTTTTTTTAGGATTCGAACGATGAAATGGTTCATTTATGATATTTCTAAAATGATTTGAATACTCGTAGAAGAGTTTCAAACTTCGAAATAAGTAAATTTTGAAAATCTATTTATAATTTATTTTTACACGAATCGAACCTATGAATGGTAATCGAAGAAAAATTGGAGAATCAGAAAGATATATTTTATTCAATTTCTTCAAATAGAATATCATCAGGATTAAAGGAAAATAATATTGGAGCCAAGAAAATATATTTAAAATAGAGAATTTTTAATGAAGTAAGTAAATATTCATCAAGATTTGAACTTATCCATTCAATTCATTAATATTTAATTCGTTTGATTCTATTTTCTTTATTTTTGTACCATTTGTTTCCCCGAATTATTTTTAATCCAATCTTTTCAAAGTAACACTTCTTTCCTTGAAAATTCTTGTCTGGAGAATTTCTATTGATCTATTTCATCAAATTTTTAATCTATTCCTCCAACGTTTAGTAGTCCTGTTCGATTCTACTTTTCTTATTCCCGCTATTTGTCTATTTAAACTGTATTTTCAACCCATTTTAAAGTTGGTTCAAAATATTTCTCTTTCCTCGACGAACTTACCTACGAAAAAATTGTCTGTCTCGATCAGTGTTCAAATCTATTTACGATATACTTAGTCTCCATCGCTATCCCATTTATCATTCCTTAATCGCCCAGTCAATTTTATTTACATTTTCACGTGAAAGCAACTCTGGCTTATACATTTTAAATCGTTGCATGGCACTGGCCGAACGTAACGGTATCGTTGAAGGCAGCAAAGAAGGAGCCTCCCCCCTTCCCCAGTTTGCAACCCCCAGTTTCTCTTTGCAGATCGTTAGCATATTTTCCTTCTTGGAAGGAATATCGAGGATATAGCCCCGGCTATGGCGAGAGATAGCTTCCAGTAAATTGTGTTCCTACGATAATTCAGTCGTGAATCTTCCGACCGAACGAGTCTCTGCCGTTTCCAATTACAGGATGGACTTTGATTCGTTGAGAGCGGCATCGACACGTCGCCGTTGAAAAGCTTTGGCCGCGGGGATCGATATCGAAATTCTTTTGAGAGACGCACAGTCGAAGGAGCGAGCCAGCCCTTGGGGCTATAAGCCGATGGATCTTTTGCCAGTGGCGATCGCCGTCTCACGCGGACGTGAATCCAGGCTCAAAGCTTTAAAGGATGTCGGGGTGATTGGTCGTGCCGATTAACATTTCTTGCAAAAGTGTGAACCTCATAAATTTTATATTTCTAATAGAGTGAGATCGTGGATCGTTTAAGAAATGCATTTTCTATTTTATGAAACGAGTTATTCTTTCTAACGCGATTTAACACTTAAATTTAATAACAGTGTACATGATGTTGAGAGTTAAAGATTAGATAAGAGAAGGAATATGACTTGCAAAATCGTTGTAAATTTGAATAATAAAATATATTTATACTTTTACATCTGTAATTGTAGGAATAAGCGTTTATTTGATAGTGCAAATTGCGATCGAAGGTTAAAAGTAATAAACCTACGATATTGAAAATACTTGATGGAGGAGTTGGGAATAAAAATCTGGAAGGGGAGAGGGGGAGTGAGAAATTGAAAATCACAAATGGAAACGTTGAAGAAAGTCAGTTTCATTCAAGAAAATCGGTCAAAGGAAAATTTTCACCTCCGTAACTTTCCCGGCAGTTAGTTCCAGCCAATTTCCTTTCTTCGTAAAGTACAAAGCTTTATTCCCTCCTTGTAACGAGAAAGATATTCCTAAAACGTGTTAAAGAAATTTTTTAAACAAGAAAGTTCGATGCCCTCGCATCGAAGAATGCGGTCTTACTTTCTCAAGCTCGCCCACACATTTTCCACGCCTATATCAAGCCTATCCAATCACGCACGATCCAAGCACAAACACGATCACGATTTCTTGTTCACGATTTCGTCTGAAACGAAAATCAACGACAAACTTCTTCCTCTTCCTTGACTATCACTCTCGACGACACCTTCTTCTACCTTCTTTTTCTCTTTTCTTTTTCTTCTTTTTCTCTCTTCTCTTCGTTCTACGTACAAAACGGTCAATGAGAAGTTCTGCCACATGGAAATTCAAGTTTCCACGAGAGGAGGCTGAGTCAGAGTGACCTCCTGTCTGTACTTTATGCTCGAAGGAAATCGATTTCGCTCGAGCGTGTTCACGTACATCAAGCGGTAGTTGGTATTCCGGCACGGGATGGTTGGAAGAAGTTTTCACTGAGCGGAACGGGGCAAACGAAATTGGTGATTCTTTGTAAGCGATGTTGCGTTTCGGGGGGTAAGAGACTGCAAATTGAAACCGCTTCGGTATTCGCGCTGTGTGGATCTTGAATACTTTTACCCTTGTTCTTACTTGTTTCCGTCTGATTTCCGGACAAATGTATGCGGTCTTTGAAACTTTGGCTCCGGAGTAAAAGCATCGGAGGAAATCTTCTTTCTCGAGGACACACAAGTGTAATAATTAGAAACGACTCGAATAACTCGAATTCGAATCCTCTTTTTCCAAGATCCGAAAATTCTTCAAACTCTTTGCTTTCTTTTATCTTTATTTTCTTGATCTCTAGACTTTGTCGAAAATTCTTTAAGAAATCTTGAGGAACAAATTCCGTTTCCCGGAATTTTTCTCAATTCGGATGTTTGAGTAATTCGAAGATCTTCAACTTCAATTTTCGTTCTTAATAATCGTAAAAATAGTCACAATTGCGAGGATGATTTCTTTTTTTTATTTTATTTTTCATCGCACTTTTACGCGTTCGTGCGAACGAACAATTGTGGATAATCGCGACCCGGAGGGAGAATTCGTTGTTTTATGAAAAGAATTACAATCGCTGGTAATTAACGTTATATCGACGGGTGGCCCAGCGTGTAAAAACACGCATAAACCTCTGCCTGATACACCGTCGAATGTAATGAAATTCCGATGTACCGAGTTCCCTGTTAATACCTTAAAAGCGCTCGAACGCGCATTAATATTTTGTAACGGCGACTAGGATTTAATTTATCAGCCAATTTTCGACGAAACGTTGCCGAGGAGAGGCACGGAATGATCGGTGCCCATGCGAAGTTACATGAATTTAATTGAAAATGTGGAGAGGACGAGTGGGAGCGGCGTTGAATATGCAGATTCGCGAGGAACGTCAAACCTTTGGGATTTGCGAGCACTTTTATTTATGCAGAACAATGAGAAGCGTTGTTAACGTTTATCACAGTTTATTTAACGAGACGCGATACCGGATAATTTAACGTCTGCTAATTTAATTACGTGGATAGAGGTCTATTTCACTTCCATCAAATTCTAATTTTACTTGTGAAAAAGAAGAAAGAAAGAAAGAAAGAAAGAAAGCGATAGTTAAATTCGTTTGATACAAGAACCTTGTGTTTGCTCCTATAATAATAACAATATCTATCTATCTGTTAAATTATCTTAAGAATTGAATCTTAATACTTATTTTTGATCCACAACATGCATTTTATATACTTGCAAATATAAATTGTAATCCAAAAATTGTACAACGAGTTGATAATTGTATATCACCTTTAAATCTGAGAAATCGATAATATTAATTTCTTTCGAAACTTTTTACATCATTTGTTGCGATTATTGTTCAATTGATTCTTCATTCAACTCCGTTATCCAAACCAGCTCTAATGGAGTTATTCTTTCAAACGGTTATTGCGATTATGAAGCTGAAATGAAACAGGAGAAAAAAAAAGAGAAAAGGAAAAAAAAAACGAATCGTCCCCCTTCGACGCTCGGAACTATCTCTCGCATTGATTTACGGGTCAGATCAGTGGCGCGTTTCGTTGGGTACGCGTCGATCCATAATTATTGCCGTATTGTAAAGCACTTAGCCTTTATGACTACACACCGGAGTGCATAGCCATTCGAATTTTTAAAAGCCAGAAACACTCGTGTACAGCCGTTTGTTCCGGTAAATAATAGTGCATGTGGCAATAAATAAACGCGCGGGGGCGGCGGTTCCGCGCTCCATGGTATACGTAATACAAGGGACGAGCGCTATTGTACACACCGTGCAGGGGAGTACGTGACACCTAGTACAGAGAGAGAGAGGAAGAAGGGAGGGGAAGAAAGAAGAAGGAAAGAGGGAGAGGGAGAGAAAGGAAATACACGCGTGTGGAATAGGAAATGGTAAATATGGCACGGATGAATAAAAAGACGCGAACAAGCGCGAAATCACATGGAATCGCGCTCGTTGGAAATGACAGCGAGGTGTTTACGCCGTCGAAACGTTTCGTACGTCGTGTTAAATCTTACTTTCCTTCTCGGCGTGTGTTTGCTCGCGAGATAGTGTCGGGAACTTTGTAGATTGAATGTTGAGAGCAAAATTTACGAACGAACGGTGCAGCTAGATATCGTCCTGGATTCTTTTACCCTGTTTGGATTATGGCCCCATTTGATCGTTGAATCGTGAACACATGTACTGAAATTTTGTTACTTCGTCTTGTATTGTTTCATTGAATTATTTTTTTTTTTTTTTTGGAAATGTTTTTTTCCGTATTTCGTTTTAAAGTTATTACTAATATACTAGAATTAATAGATAAAAGATCAATGATATTAGAATAGGAGGAGATTGAAAATTAAAAATTGTGGCATAATTGAACAGATTTTTCTCTCTATTTGTGGATATTGCATGCAAAAGAATATATAATATTTAGCAAACAAGGAGATGCACGTTATAATATTTAAAGAATGAAACAGATTTTTATTTCAATTCCATTTTAATATTCATAAAAATTAAAATTTGCAATAAACGTTCGCAATTTGATAATATCAAAAATTCACGTCACCAGTTAAAAAGGTATAACATTTAAAATCCATTATGATTTTATAATTTTCTTTTAGAATCAATTTTTTCTCTTTTTTTTCTTTTTTTTTTTTTAATTATCATACATTATATAGTATAAACTTTTCAATCGCTCCGTCGAAAGGATATCACGGAATTATATTCGTGATATCCACAATTAATTTAAAGTCAAGATCTTGCAAATGTATAAACGTTACGAACAAAGTGACAACTTCATCAACGATTTCGCCGCGTCGTGAATTCGCATGGTTTCATATTGATAATCAATACTTCCTGAATACCTATAATCTTCAGTTAACTCGATGTGGTATTTACTGAAACCAAATAGAGCAGATGTCGATACGGTGCGCTGTATACCGAAACCGAGATTAACATTGCCCCCACGTCTGATAATTATGCGGTTAGTGATTTACTCGGGTTGCTGTCTTCGTATCGTAAACTTATTAAAACCTACGAGTTTCGATATCCACGGTTACACGATCGATACACCGCGAATTATCCCCCTACCTCTTCTTATTTTTGTTTTCGAAAATTCCTTTCGCCGTTTATCGCGCCCCGTTTAAATCGAATTTAACAGCGGATTCGCCGCTTTAACCCGATTGAATTTGATCTCGCCAATTCCTCGATTTCGGATATTCCCCTCGGTTTTCGAACGAGAGATCGATAATTTACGCCACGAGTAGAATATTAATTATTTAACCGAGGGAGAAATATCGGAAATATCGATCAGATCCAAAGTGTTGTGGTCAAGTTCACCGGTGTACGTTAATTATATCGATGCCATTGGGACGTAGATATCGCGGGTGCAATCTTATCGTCTTGCAATTGATCGTTCCGCTGTATATTCGCGATAAATGGTTCCGGGAATAATACATTCTCCGGATTAAACGGAAAAACTACCAACTACGTTCCCCCCTCGGCGATTCAAACGTTCGATTTCTCCGTTATATTAACTTTCTTTGCAATCAGTTCCTGATATATATAAGCTTACGAATATATTTTTCAATCTCTATTTATTTAGATCGCTTTGCCAATTCTGGGATAAAGGGGGATAAACGATTGGTTGCCTCTACTCTTTTTTAACCTCCTGTTTCCTTGGAAAGTGTCCGAGTTCTCGTTCGGCAGATTCAACTTTCCAGGAATCCAGGGATAAATTAAACGATTTCATTCTGGACCATCTAGCAAGAGACTCGCCATTTCCACGACGCGTCTTGATCTTCTAAAGCGGCGTGGCTTGAAACGGTTGCGGGTGGAGAAAAGGAAAGAAAATTGGAGTCACTGGAGTCGCTGTATATTCGCAGTACCGCAGCAGTTGCACTGTTTCATCGTCGGACAAAGCGTCCACTGTGCACTCGCGAGGTTCGCACGGATAAAATGTTGCGTCTGCCGCTTTATATTCAACCGTCGTAACAATAAATGCATTAAAATTCCTCCTTCCCGCTTTTCTTCGAAACGTGTACGCGGATATTCGTTCATTTTTTTAGAACTTTAAATTGATAATTTAATCAACCAATATTCGTCTTCTTTTTTTCTAGGCCACAGCAATTTTACTTTAATAAGATATCATATTTCTTGACCTTAAATCGAAACCTCGAAAGCATTAAACTATTACTCCATGTTGAAAATAAAATTGGTATCTAAATGTTCTTTGTTCGCAATTTGCTTTGAGGTTGATTGTTCTTTAAAAATTTGAATCGAAAATAATTCGGATCGGAATGATTGTCGAAATGGTGGAAATCGAATATGGGATACGGATTTTTCGGTTGGATTTAGTTGTTTCACGTCTCGAAAGATGAGCGCAATAAATTTCGAACAAAGCGGAAAGCGAAGGGAGAAGAGGGCAGGCACGAGTGGCAAGGGAGCGAAGGGAGAGGGTAGCTACGATCCAACAGAGAAAGGGTGGAACCCGTGAAGAACCATAAATCTGTTGATTTACCCCGAAATGCCGGCGGCGAATTGCACCGGCAGAAGAGTGCCGAAAATAATGAATCGTGTCATATTTGCCCTATAATCCTGACATCTTTGAGACAATAATCGAACAAACGAATTTTCTTTTTCTTTTCTTTCTCCTTACAATAAAAAAAAAATACCGATAAAACAACACAACCGACTGAAAATTCTACCATAAATTCTGCTCGCATTTCCTCTTATCCAACAATCGTAATTATCCTTCTATCGATGCTATATTATAGGTATATTTAACCTAAAATTAAACTTAAACTCGATCCAATTCCAATTCTAACCTGTTATCGCGACTCTCTGCAATACGTCCAACGTATCGTTCCACCGCAATGGATTAGGATGCACAACAGAGAGTGTCCCCACAACGCAAGTGGAGTTCTCTGGCGCGTTAACGACGATCCTTATTTATCCGTTTCCGGGGGGGAAAGTATCACGGGGAGAGGATTTTCGCGGATCCGTTATAAGGCACAGTGTCTCGTGGAAGCGTGACGACCGCGTGGTCGAGTCTCAGGGAAATCCTTGAAAATCATTTCCTCCCTTTCTCGTCGATACTCGTCCTCCGAATAGAGGGAAAGAAGAAGCGGTAACCGGATTATCGTCGGCGTAAGAGATGTGTATGCGGGGTATCGAAACGGTCCTCGCGTTCCTTGTGAAGTCGGAAAAGCCCATTTCGATGTCCCTTGTGCCATCAGGCAATCCCATTTGAGATTAGACGCAGGCGTGAATTGTGTTACCTCCGAGTTTGAGCGGATCAAAGGCAAATTCCCGGTTGGGATGCATACGTACGTAATTGATATGCCTGATGGGGGTTTCCAAGTCGGATAGTCAATTACCATAATCTTGTTGCGGGGAGAGGCCAGTCTCTGGCCATGCCGATTCCGTACCACCACGCTTGTTGTATACGTTTTGCGCGGGGGGAGGGGAGGAGAAAGGGGCGAGGGGTGATATCAATTCGATTTCGCCACGCGAAAAGAAACCACGGTGTTTGCGCGTCCGTTGCTCCTTCCTGACCGACGTTATTAGATTGAAAGTGTATCCCTTCTCCCCTTTCCCCGATCGTTGCTCGTTCGTTCGCCCGTCTTTCCCTTTCAATTAGCGGCCACGCGATACATTGGCGCGCTATTAATCCTTCTTCGTGATTGCACGACTCGTGGGGAGAGAGGGGAGGCCACTGTCGCTATCAAGCGAGGCGGGCACGCCGCCGTCGATGCCGTCCTGATTTTCCGCTTTCGCCACGGATGCTTTTAATTCGCCTCTAAACCATCGGGATTTGTTGCAGCTTGCGCGTCAGCTACCGAGCCACCCACCGTGTTGCATCGTGTTCGTGCTCGAGTCGAAAGCTGACGTGACAGGGGAGGAGAGGAGGGAGGGGGAGCGTGCGCGTTTCGGGAAATGAAATGGTCCCGAGATGCGATGCTCGAGAATTCCGCTTCGATCTTTGCCTCCGCCGTTAACGAGTAGACACTAGACTCGATGAACGATCGACTGATCGTTGAACCCACCCACCCACGCGTATTTCGGCCCGAGGATCGATCAAGTCACGCGCACTCACGGCGGGGAATCGATAGAACGTATTCTCCCTCGAATAATCGTGGTAATCGTCGGTTTATTCGGGGAAACTTCGAGTCGAGTAGTTTTCGATAATTGCGATACACGGATTGTTAGTAGGATGGTGTTTAAGAATGGTGATGTGGATATGTCTCATTGGAATATTCTTCTTTTTCGCGCGGAGAAGCTTCTTTTTTTCTTTTCTTCTTCTTTTCAATTCGCGACGAGTTAACGAGTTAATTATTTTCCGCGTCTCGTTATATCGTACATCTCGTTTCGAATTCCACGTAATTTCAACTCGCTCGATTTGTATGTCTGGACGAGAATGATTAACCGTTCAACCCTCGACGAGATGATTTTTTAGAAAGGATCCCTGTCTACTTATACAAACGCATATTCTTTCTTTATCTTTCTACGAAGCTTTTCTTACCTATGCTTTCCGATTAGCCACGTATAAATACGAGCGGTCATTTATCAGCAGGTATAATAGAGACGTTACTTTCACGCCATATGCCATCTCCATACAATAAGCAGCCGCGCGGTTAAATGGCTATAGCGCGCAATATGTCCCGAAACGCAACAAATAGCGAGGAAAATGGTTTGCGGAATACACAGTTTATATTTACAATGGGACAATGCACTTTTGCCGTGGAGGGAGGGGTGAGCCTGCCAGTTGTGGTTGGAGCCGAGAAAGGACACGGTTTGGCGTTGATGGCCCCATTCGGGATGAATTTCGACTCCTCCTTAACGACGCGTGAAGCTAAATCTCGTGACCGGTCAGTGGAATCGAGGTTATACGAGTAATTTATATATTCTTTTAAAAAATATACAAGACTCTCTAACATCTGACGCTGTTATTAAATCACTGTGTATACGTAATAATTTTTTTTTATCCAAATATATTACAAAAAGATTGTATATAAAATTCTTGAAACAGTTAATTATCCAGTAGATGCATAAATCTGATGGAATGAATATTTATTCGGAAGGAGATTTCAGTGAGAAATGGAATTCATTAACGATAAGACTCGGTTGATTTTAGAGGAAATCTTCGTTAAATACTTTTTCTTATTACCGTCGCATGTTGTTTATCGTAAAAAGAGTTTTAGCTGGCCGTTAAGGCAACAGAATGTATAATTGGCCTGATACAATGGTGGCGCCAGTGTAGTTGGAATTTTAAGCGCAATCACTGTTGAAGATAACGCGAATCTGGAAATGAGAGTCGAACCTAGCATGGGCTAAGGGTTAATACGAAAGTGCCTCGTATTTCGGACTCGTTCGTGAATTAATAGGATCGCGATTCCACATTCTATTTGCGTCTCACTAAGTGAAAAACGTAGATTCGCAAACGTGATAGTTAATTCTGGCAGCTATAGAAGCTGATTTCAATTTTCGGCACGATGCCCATGCCGTTTTCTGCATACATTTCTGCATAGATATTGAATAACAGGATAATTTGATTTAAATTTCTGTGTACGATAATTGACGCAAATTTTTTTTTTACAACTAATTTACAACTAATTGTTCGTATTATAATATCGCAATAATTATATTCAAATATATTTTTCATTATATGATGAATATCTCATTTTCCTAAAAAATGATAAAAAGCTTTTCATTATAATTATAATTCTACCATAAGATTACGTACCGAAATATTAATATGCACATTTATTTATCACAATCCGTTTTATAAATATATAAAAATAATAATTGCTTAAGATCGTCTATCGTGAATTGTATATCGTATGTATATTAAAAAATTAATTTATAAACTGGAAAATATCGTTGTACATCACGATAAATGATCGCAATCACGCAAAGATTATATTTTTCGCGTGAAAAAAATGTGAAAAAAAATTCAAAATTTTATTATCAAAATCCATGAAAAATGTAGAGGAAGCCATACCATTGAAGTCCCTTTTTGATTTATCCAAATATCTCAATCCGTTGCCGAGATATAAGGACTCAAAGTTTCCATTTAACATAATGCAGGAATTATGAATGAGCGCGCGACCCAGTGACCTACATTTTTTCCTGGAAGTGCGTACTACGTTTTTCTAGGAATCTCGTGCAATATTTTTCCAAGAATCGCGACTGTCGCTTGTCTGGAGTTTGGGATAGATCAGTGACACGAGGTGCGAGCAAGAGATCCGAGTAAGCGACAAGGACGAAGATATTAAACGATTAAAAATTATTCTTTTCTTTACACGACGATATCTCGGGAACCGGAAGTCGTATCGAGATAAATCAAAAAGCGTTTTAAAGGGGAAGGTTCCGCGCTTCTAATGATTTTTTATTCGTTGTTCTAAAATCATTATCTTCGGAGTTATAGCGGTTGAAATTTTTTCTAATTTTAATAGAGTTTGACCGAGTTTCGAGGTAAAATACGCGATAAATATCTTTATTTCTTTAAAGATATCGCCTATAACGATATTATTAATGGCGTAATAAAGAGCCTATTTATATAAAAATAAAATGGAAAATATAGTAATACGAAAAATATATTGGACAAAAATCTGAATCCCAGTTAATAATATCTCAATCTATTTGATATTATTTTACTTTCAAATGCTTCCTTCTCGTAACTATTTAACATAATGTTGTTCTAGATCAAGGCTGGAAAGAATAAATGAGTGCAAAGTAATCACTAGGCGTTTGTCGGCCGGTACTCACGGCAGGCACGTTAATTCTAATCCCACTAGACGTCCGGCTGCCCTATCATGCATGGGTCTTCGCTAATTTGCACAATAATGGTGTAATTCCAGCGTCAGGAAGATAGCGGCCACTACCATGTCGCCTTCGTGCCTGGCGATACACGGCCGTACGTTCGATAAACACGCCCTCGCAACACCGTGTATAAACACTTTGCGTGGACGTGTTTGCGGGGTAGAGGGTTGCTCTCAAGAGTGAAAGGGGTGAGGCGGAGTAAAGGATAGCGGCAGAACCAATTAGCAGCTAGAGGGTTGAAGTGGATAAAGGACAGGGAAGATGGTGGAATTAGAGATACCGGTTAAATGAAAATGCGAAGGGACGGACGGAGAAGGAAAATGGCCAAAATTGAGCAAGAGGGTTAGAAGGGATAACTAGAGGGAATAAAGAAAACGAGTCACGGTGCAGGAATAATTAAACAGTGCGGAAAAGAACGAACAAGATTAGAAGAGCTTAAAAAAAAAGCGTGGAACAAGGGAACGAAAAAACTAGCGAGGTTCTAGAATGAGCAGAGACGAATGACGCGCGTTCGAAAATGGGGAAGAAAAATTTGAAAAATAGAAAAATTATGGAAAGTAAGAGAGAAACGAGTATAATGCGCATGGTAAACGTGATATTCGAGAATGAACGCGTATCGCGCAGGCTATGAACGATTGCTAGATCGCGATTTAAAGCAATGTCGTTACTGTACACCGGTGTGCAAGCTCATGTTATCGACCGTGTGTAATTCGACTGGGTTGTGTTTATCGTGCAACGAACAGCAGGCACGGGCCGATAGTCGTTTAAACGTTACGTAAGGCACTGTCACGATTAACATAACTTCCGTCGTTCGGGACATTTGGAATAAAATTCGCCGAGATTTTATCATCGACTCCTGATGTTTTTACCGATTATTCGTACTGGACGTGCTCGTACACTTGCACGTAAATCGCGAAATATTTTACAAAATATGTAACGTAGCCATAGTCGAAACATCGGTTTTGGATTATTTGGGATTTAAAATTAAAAAGTAGCTCAAATATGTATTTCTGTGTACATACTTTAATCGAAAACTTTAAAATTGTTCTTTAGAAAAGGTCTAGCGAAAATGAAACGGTGGTACAATACAGTCATTCGATCAGTTTTCAATATTTTTTCCAATAAATATTATAAAATATTTTTATCCGTTGTAGCTATGATAAAATAAACAATTTCTAAAATTTTATAAACCGTGACGATCCTAAATAAAAATTATTTTGATATTCCCTCAAATGTGGAAGATTGGAAATCCACAAAATGTGAAAAAAATAAAAAAAGAAGGGTAATGTAAAGTACATCTATATAAAAATTACGGAACGTTCCATCATCCGGATTGAAATTTATACACGTCCCCCTTTTTAATGCCTTCTGATGGTTATTTCCCATTCGCATAGCCGGCCGATTTAGTAACTTGTTTCATCAACGAGTCATCTCGCGTTAATTAAACGTGTTATCAAATTAACGCGACGGTAACGACAACGCGAGGCTTTAATTAAATCATTTATAACGGAGAGGGGGCGGCGTGATACGTTAATCATATGAAACACCGAAATAAATCGATATTACTTTTAATTAAGCAACGAGTGTTTTCCTATGTTATCACGGAAAATTGTCGTAAATTATAATCGATGGGAAATTATCAATCACCGGATAGGATTCGGATTGAAAACCGGCGTTGTCGCGCCTGATTCGTTTACGATCCTTCGTGATGTTTGCGCTTCGTTACAAACTCTAACAATGGCCAAAAACGTGTTTCCGCTGCATAATCCTGTCCATATATTATGTATCTTTTGTTAATACACATCGATAAACGTGTATTCTCTTAATGGAATTAAGTTAAATAATTATTATAATAACGAGAAATGATAATCGATGAAAAACTGTTTTTAAATCTAATTAAATATGTAACGATCCTTTGCATTATCGTTTGAATATCATCTGGTATCCCCCTTTTTGTTATTTCACATTTAATCTTATAATCTATATTAATTCTAGATATATTCTCTCTCTGACAATTTGCGTTTTAATAACCAGATAGTCGGTTGCAAGTGTATTACTGAATTCATCACTTCGACGAATAAAATTGTAACAATTAACCAAGATCAAGATGATTCGATTTAACGCGCAAAACTTTTATCCAAGTCTAAATATATCAATCGCTACATATTCGAACAACTTCCTTACTTATTACACTTTTCTTATTTTTACTTCGAAAATAATTTACAGAATCTTGAGAAAACGGAACATGATGTCCACATGATAATCCTACGAAAGATATAAAAAAAGATATTAACACATTAAAATTAATCCTCCAACAACGACACCCCATCTCGACGCCGGACGAAACTAGTTTAGTTTTCGAGCACAGTGTACATAACGAGATAGAGAAATGCTCTCGAGTGGCGTTTTTCGAGTGCGTTGGGAAGGGAGGAGGAGGATTATTTAAGATTATCAACGATGCAACGGACAGCGGGGTTATATCCGTAACGTATAATGGGTGGGGAAAACAGGGACGGCGTCGGTGACTACTTTAGATACCTATATAAATTAATTGTACGATTGTGGGGTGCGTGTTGCGATCTCAAGTGGGTCCGCGAGATTAGAGGGCTGGTTTTTGTTGGATTTGCACAACAATGGCCGGATCACCGCGGCATGTGCGAGCCCAATGCTCGGCGAACCGCTTCGAGGGATCCTTAATCCCACCGCTCTCCAATTTGATACAATTTCCTGTCCTCTTTTTGTCGCGCACGATAGGGAACGCCGTCACCAAGAGCACGTGGGCTAACCGTCGGTTTAACGCGCCTTTCGACGGAACTGCTTTTTCATTTGCTCCTCATTTACGATCACGTCCGCTTCCCTGCTGTCCAACAGGCGCAACGTGGATCGGCTGTGATTCCTTTATTTCGTCGTCCACGCGATTTTACTGGGGTTTTATCGGGGGACAACAATTGGAAAGTTGAGTCTCTTAACTGGTTTATTTGCTCGATCGATTTTTGATGAGTATTCGTGTTATTCTTCTTTTCTCTCTCTCTCTCTTTCTTTTTGTTTGTTAATATAGGAAGTGGAAAGTGAAATAATGTAATTTCTCGTGATATGATTTATTACATCAGTATAAACATTGTATGATTGATTCGAGTTTTTGATAATCCTTGTAATTTCTTGATATTAGATAAATTCTTATTATTGTTGTTAAAATTGAAATTTAATAAAGAGTGTTGTTGTATTATAAGTAATTTGCAAGTAATCGAGTTTAATTTTTCACAGAAATTCAGAAATGAAACTTGTTTAACAAATCTCGTCGAGATATCTGAGCAAGCTTATTTGCTAGGGAAGGTTCTATTATTGATTTGTTTGTCAATATGCAACATGCGTGAAAAACGGAAACTGGAATATTGTTGTTTTACAAATATGGCGAATTTTTTTTCTGGCTATGGGTTAGCCATCCAAGCAAAGTAAATACATATGGATCGCATGCGTATTGTTTATAAATCAAGGTGACAGATCGTGCAAAATATCCAACATGAAATTGCATTCCAATGTTTCCATGTCATTGATTTTCTTCCCCCTCCGCACATCCTGTTCGATCTTCCATCGATGATTCCGAAAGGTAACAATGCTTGGTATTGAATACACAGGGGTGAGCAAAAAAATTACTAACTTCACGCGTTGTTTCCTGCTTTCCTTTTTTCGAATCGAAAAATTGACATCCGTGTTTTTCAAATCTGTCAAAGAAACACTCTTGAGGTTTCAAAAACAAAAAAAAAAGAAAGAAAAATACATCTGGAAATTTATAACAACAACAAAAAATGATTTATGATGCACAATTTCTTAACATCGATCCGTTATTTTTGATTTTGATATCTGTTGGAAATATTTGTTAAAACGAGAACGAAACAATGAAATATAAAAAATAGAAAGATTAAAAAATGATTAATCTTTACGGCAAATTTTTTATCCGTAATCATGTATGTTTGTGAGAATTTTTGAAAAATTTCTATAAAATAAATTTATTTTCTGCCCACTTTAAATTCCACTTTTTTCTTCCCTGGACTTTTCTCCTCTGAATTTCTATTTTCTTCTTTGTTTGTTAGAATTTCCCGTTTGTTAGCGGAGTGATGCAGGAGCGTAAAAATTCAAAGATCATGCGACTTTTGTTGTCTGAATGGAAATACAGTAGAAGAAAAGTTATCGTGAAAATTTGTAACGTTGGAAAACTGGATTACGACCAATTTTACGGATTGTCATATAAAATACCGAAAGTTCCAAGGCAAAACGGAGTTTCCACCTTTTCTTCCCGAACATTTATATCTTAAGAAGACGACGCGTGTCTTCCAGTCGCCTTTGAATAATTTCATCGCGAATACTTTCAGCGAAGAATAGGGGAAATACTCGCGGAGGTATCTACATGACAAGTATGTCTGTCCCGTGGTGGGAAGGTTGCCGCTCTAACTCACGGAAGGAAGGAAGCGGACCTACGCGTCATTGTGAATACTCGACCAAGCCAACTTTCAAATGTGAAATAAACTTTCTTTCGTTGTAACTCGTCCAACATTGTTCAATATCCAGAGACGAAACGTTTCAAAATTTGTGATTCGGACGAACATTATTTCCTTTAATTACGCGTAATCGATTGACGATCTTGATGGTAATTTAATTCGCTTGTCAAATTATTAAACTTATTATTATTAGAAATTAGAAATGTGTAGATATTAATTTCCATTATCGATTATCAACACGCGATGCATTCTCCACTTCAACTAATTCAACTAAACCATTTCGATAGATAATCATTCTTCAAACAGATTATTATTCGAAACAGTAAAACAAACGGAATGGAAACAAAGTAGCCGAGATTGGCGGAGGATGATCCGAGTTAAGAGGTTGATTCATCGGCAAAAAGCCGCGGAAATAGTCAGAGGAATTGTGAAGCCTGCTCGCGAGGAATCCCGCAAGGATAGGGGCCCCTGTCAATTTCCATTTTTATTGCGTCTACGTCTGCGAAAGTAGCGCATAGTCTCTCTAGGAATCCTAGTCGCTAATTTGCAAACAGATAACCTCGAGTTACTGCGGTGAACTTGGGCGATAAGGGTGAGGAGGTATGAAAACTTCTCGTTTCTCCCATTTCCTCTGGGTCGGGGATCCGCGATGACGGGTGTAGCCGGCCTTGTGGTTAAATCAAATTTAAAAGAATGACTCGTACACTTGTTTCACGATAGGAACAATGGCCTTTTGAACGGCTGTTCCCCCTCGAGAACCTTTCAAGGCGTTTTGCTGACATTACGTTGCGCCTGAGTTCAGATAGAGAGAGAAAGAGAAGGAATAATGGAGGATTGTACCGTCACAGAAGCGCCGCGTTTTCTCCACTGTTCGGAAGTATCGGCGGATTGAAATAGCTTGGAAGACAACTGTTGCTCTTCGACGAGAAAACCCCGATTAATTTAACCCCGAATGAAATTATGCAGTTCGATCATCAAACTCGCTTCGTTATTTTTAATCGGGTAGGATTGAGAGGAATTATCATTTGAATTTATCTGAGAGTTGTATGATATATAATTACAACGATTGTCTTGCTTAATAATGATCGATTATTGAAATGTTTTCGAAAAATTCGAAAATTTCGAATTGAAATTTTTTTTTGGGAGAGAAAAGATTATAATAATTTAATACTGTTTCAACTTCTTTATCTTTCTGGTTTTGTGAAGTAAAGTAAAATTTATACAAAATAAATATCACATAAAATGTCAAACTGATATTTCAATTTTTCCTCTCAGGTTTTAATTGTCTTATCTTGATCCCAATTAAGCTGCTTGTTCCATAATACCTATACATTTTCAATGATTTTATTCTTCTTATATACTTGATAAAGTTGAATAAGAAACGCAAAAACGATATAGAAAGTAAATTCTGTAAATAGAATTTCAAAGGATCGAGAATTGCACGAATTTCACCGGTGAAAATGTTCATAATTTATGTTCGAGCGAAAAGAATAGATTTCAAAGATATTTTACCATTAGAAACACAAGTGACATGGATATAAAAATGGAAGAGAATAGATATACGACCATTTCATTTTATAACCGCTGTATTTCGTTTAAAAGAATCGGAACTGATTTACTTTGTCCCATAAGCTTACTTTTTATTACCTTTAGTCGTGTATTTCATTCTACTCTCTTCTAGTTTTTATGGAAAGAACTACTTTTATACAGTCTATCGATATTTTTACGTACACCAACCCTTGGAAATGATCGAGATCTTTTTTAAAATTCCAAATCCCTTCAGACCTTTCCCCCTTTTTTGTCGACTGCAACAATTTCCTCGTATTACGATCCATTTTCGATTTAGCGCGCTATGCCTCCTTGAAAATATTACTACCTCGGACAAAAAAATTTCTAGAATTTTTTAGCAATTTTTTTTTTCTATTGGATAGTATAACTGATAGAGTTACTTTACCATTAGGGGAAGAATTTTACGACCGTGGTTTACGCACAGTAAATAGACATTCATTTCTTGCTATACAAAACGAAATAAGATAATTTGCAATCTTTTGAAAAAAAAGAAAAAACTAAATAACGCAACGTGAACGTAACGTGTGCCATAAAGTTTATATAAAAATTATGAGTTTTGTTGTTGATATGCACAATATTTTATTGTATTTTCCGCTGCATATGTCAAAAGGAACTCTTTCCGATTTTTAGTATCGTATTTATCATTCCAGTGATCTTCAAAATACTTTCTTTAATTCGATATCACGTTTCAAAGATCGTGAAACGTCCCTGAAATATATAAAATAAAAAATAATCGAGAAAATGATCATACATCGCTTATGGATATTCAAAAAATCCAAGGGAGGATTCGAAATTTCACAACGTAAAACGGAAGAACGAAAAATCAAACATATCTCTTCTATTGTCGAAATTTCGAATAAATCTCACTAGCAAAGCGTAAATTATGGACATTCCGCGTGTTGGTTGGATACAATCAATAACGATTAGAAGGAGCAGCGCAGATTGGCCCGGAAAAAAATATCGCATCGGCTTAAATCACCGGCCGCCATTCCTACGTTTGCCCACGAACCTTTTGGTGCCACACAGCACACTCCGGTCATTATTTTAATTGTTACGAACGCCACGCCGTTCCATGGGGCCTTAATTACAACCCTCCAGCCGGGAGAGAAGTAAAGCGATTCTACTTGCCTGCTGGCGCTTACGAGAATATCCTCTCACCTTCGCCCTACGTACCGGCAACGTGAGAATCAATAGGATCGAATTAGCGAATCCGATAATTAAGGTACCGTTACCAGAGAAATTACCCACTATCAATTCGTCGATTACTTGTCCGCCAACTGAAGAGAAATCGTCCCCTTGGTGAAGAATCGTGTTAATAATTCCAAAGACTTCTTTCTCCTGGGATAAAAGGAGAAAATTGGCAAGAATTGGTGACGAAGATTAAGGATCATTCTTATTGCGCTATTTAGTCTGTCGATTCGAGCGAGGTATCCTTTCATGATTCCAATATTTTTAATATTCGATAAATTTCTCGTTCCCTCTTTGTATAAGACATAAGGAAAAATTAGAAAAATTAAAAAATCTAATTCGATCTTTTCCTTTTGATTAACTTACGAAAGGATCACAGTGACATCTGTACACTGTAAATGTATAATGTTAAAAATTTTTAAAGAAAAATAATCAATCTACATCGATTCCACCAAGAATAATTCTTTTGAGTGTCGTAATCCACAGATTACAAAAAGACTATTGTTCTAGCGTTTTGTTTGGATTGTTTCTTGTTTCTTCGATTCACATTTACACTTCTTCTTCGTTGAATTAGAGGCAATTTTTATTTAAATTTAATATTAATGTAGCCCACTTTCTTAAGAATCATCGATTTCTCCATACTCGTACGATAAAGATTCATATTTGTATCCACGTAAACCTGTTTGGAATATTGGATTCCGAGGAAAAAAGAATCTGGTTGGCTCGATTGGATCGAATAGCCGTTCTGTCATATTGAAAACATAGACCTTGTAGAATACGAGATCGGTGTTTGTGAATAGGTTAAGGTACACATAGCGAAGGTACTTTAATTTCATTTTACTGCGTTGTCTTGTAGCGTCATAACTATCCGGATAAATTCTACGGTATCGAGAGACCGTATTTGTATATACGTTTACATATGTACTCTCTATTCTGAAAAGTATTTTATGAAGCAAATAAAAATTCGCGTTACAATCAATAAAATACAGATAAAATAAAAATAAAATTAAATTGCAAAATTTTTAAGTTAAATCAATCTTACTTGGAAGCTTATATTGGAATAATTATCTATATATCATGGTACAGTTGTAAATTGCTGTAACTGATTATTGAAAACCACAAAGTTTAGACGTTGAAACAACATTTTTTTCGTGACACGTTTTATTCTTCTTCGATAATTTAAGTAATTTTAATTTTAATTTTATTCTCTTCGTTTGCAGAAACAAATCGATTTGAAAGATTTGAGATCTTCAAGCTGCAATTGCGGATACTGTTTCGAGTATTCAGCGGTGTTTAAAACGCGCACTGTTCCTTCTATATTGAACTTTTTTATATTTATACTCCGTTTCAATTGAAACAAAAAACGTGCATTCTTTACGCTTCAAAAAATAAATTACCGTGCTTCTTACGGTGCTCGGAACTCGGTTTTTTTTTCACAATCAAGAGAACGAATTGTTTCCTCGAATTAAACGACCAAACTTTTTAATTACGTTTCTTGAACAAGCTCCAGTTAACAAGTTAACGTGTTGTAAAAAATCAACGAAAATTATAATTTCAGTAAAACTTTGTGAAAATGTAGAGCACAACGGGTCACAGTTTATAGGACAATTTTTTTAGTTGAGTATTACTTTGAGGGGGTGAAATCAACCCTTAAAATTTCAATGTTTTTCTCGTTTTTTAAATATAACTTTGCACGATACAGAATGTAACTTTATATGTACAAAATGCTGCATCAATCTACTGTAAAAAATATTCCCAAGGGAAATTATAAAATATGTATGAAAAAATATGAAAAAAAAAAAAATGTCAAAACTTTAAGCGTTGAAAATAATTATTAAACCGCGCAAGTCTGTGCATTTATAAGAAATTTTAATATATCAAATTCTATTTCGGAATACGCACGATATGTAAAACCATATAAAAAAGAAATATTTAAAACAAGCTTGGCATCGTGGTATTATAAAGAAAATATGATGCCTTTATTTCGCATAAACATCCGCAATCTAATAATTGTGCTCTGCGCACGCATAAATCTTCGTTCAAAATTAATAATAAATTTCACTTCAAAATAATATATAGAAATTTAAAAATTTGTTGAAATTATACCAAAGAGAATATACACCATCGAGTCATCTTTATCGGGCGCGATGAATAATAATTGTTCAGATTACCCAACGGAGAAATTGTCGAAGGAATCCATTCATTTCCTTATCTCCGATAAAACGACGTAGCAACTCTTGAGTGCAAATGACGCGCTACCAATGATCGAAAAGGGACAGAAGGCGATGGCTTCGAAGTGTTACGTCAAAGGCCGATCGCGGAACGTGTTCCGCCTGTTGCGCAGAAACGAGAAAAAGACGTGTGCCGACCCCTTGCTAGCTGTCAGCATTTTCCATCCAAGTGTCCGTAATTACAGAGAGGGTGCCTCGTGACCGCTTTCATAATCGATCTTGGGAAACACCCACGGAATTTCAGCCGTTTCAATGCCTAAACGTCGATCCCATTTCCGGATATATTAGATGGAATTAATAGGAATTTAATTCGTAGCCTCTATCGATCGATATAACTTTATTTTGAATTTGAATTTTTTTGAAATTTTAATAAAACAGGATGATTTCAATATTATCTATAACAATAGCATCGTCGATTTTATTCGTTCAAAATCGTTTATTTATTTATTTTTCGATACGAGAATGATCGAAAAATATAGAAAGTATTTAACTTTCTCCCAAACAGATTCGAGGCCAAACCTCTCGAGATTTTCTCTGGAAAATATTTTTTGAGAGCGATTTTTATCCTCGACGCAGTGTCCATTAGCGAAAAATAAATTCTCTAGAGCAATTTTCGATTTTTCGTTTTAGTCTCAAATATAATCGCATTCAAATTATAATTTTGTTTGACGTTTTATTCTTTTTCTAAATAAACGTTAAAAAGCTCACGAATTAATTTGTACACCTAATAATTAGAGTTCAACGAGAGAATAGAATTCAATTTGTTCGATATCCTTTTTGATTAGCGAATGACTAAACGCGGCCCCAAGTGGATGATGGCCGATTAGCTTGTTATTGAAAGATAGCTTTTGTACAAGTAAATGGCCTAGGTATCGGGGTTAATTGGCGGGACGGGCGGACGTTTACGGTGGTTAATTCGTAAGCTGGATGGTTGATGTCGTTTCGTGAGTAACCGGCCGTGCTTGTTTTACGACGGCCGGCTGTGTTGTATGGATTGTAATGTATGGGTCGAGGAGGATTATTAGGTGCAATCGTGTTGGAAATTTTTGTGAGATATTGTTGCGATAGAAGGGTTAATGTGCTTCTTTAACCGGTAATGGGAGGCGTGAAGGTTTGAGAATTTATGTGTGGCTTTTACGTGGGGATAACATCATAATCGTAAGCTGCAATTATTAAGTTATAGTCGGGCAAAATTATGTGGACATTCGATTATTCCAGGTATATACAGTTGATAACTTCTTACCAATGCTTGATTTTTCTGGGAAAACCTTTTAGAAATCTTTTTTCCTTATCAATTAATTTAATTTAAAGCTGTTATCCTAATAGCTTTTTCACGTAGAATGTAATTGTATCATAGTTTTTGATATACAAAAATAATAAGTACACTCCTTTTTTCCTATAAATTGTACACTTAAAAATGTTATGTATGTTCATTCAATTTTGCTTGCATCGGTAGGTTTCTTTAATTTAGAAAATCTCACGGACAATAACGATTCTATTTCTCGTTGGATCGATCCAAGATACCAATATAATTATTCGTTGCCAAGAATAATTAACTCGCGTTATTTCGCTCGCGTGAATCGGAATGACAAGATCCGTCGAATGATCTCCGCTCCAATTGCCCTTATTTTTCCTCCTTTTTCCTTCTTTTCCAGCATCTTTCAAAGATGCCATTATTTCGTACCCGTTTATTCGAAACTCGTCGCAAAACTCGGCAACAAAAGCGGATCGTCGCTGTCGATCGAACAAAGCTTTATACTTATTGTAACCCCTGTGCGCAATGGGAACAATGGTCGGCCGTGATGCCGGTAAAATTTTCGAAAATCGCCGGGCCAATTTTATCGTTGCTCGAAGGCGCGCTGTTTTCAGACATTAATTATTCGCATTTCGTTTCATCATGGCGGGGCTGTTGCTCCCATATTGGTCATCGATGTTTCAATAAAGCGAGGTGATCGAACCATCGAGGAGGACGAACACCGTCGAATATATATGACCGTCATTTTTACGCCCGCAACCTTTCATTTGCATAGAACGCGCTTGTCGTCGAATAAGGGTCGCCTGTTCGTCGTAATCGATCGATCCACACCGATGCGCAAATATTAGTCGCATTATTCAAAACCGTTTCGCGGGCATATGCCGCGATCCTCGCCCTTCCTCGAGCTTTCTGCCCCGTTCGAACGAGCGCGCCACGAACAATGCGAACGCGTGCGAGTTTACGTGAGTAATAGGCCAACTTTCATAACGCGGCCTATTTTTTTTTCTTTTTTTCCTTTTTTTTTTAAACAGCGAAATACCGAAAAAAATATACGCGCTTTTTCGGGCGTAGATTACAAAATCCAACCCTCTCTCCCGCTATTTTTAAATACGGAATATTAAAATGGTACACAGGAGCTCGGTTCCTTTTTTTTTTTTTTTTGTTTCGTTTTTTTCTTCTCCTTTTTCATGCGATGCCGTTTTGATATTGATGTTACTGGGCTGAAAATTTGTCGTCGACGCTGTTCCTAATTTTCACGAAATTCCGAATTCTTTTTATTTAATATTCAGTAGTTGCGTATCCCAATTAACATTGGCTTGCCAGAGCTCGAGTATTTCTTATTTATATAAACAATAATTTTTATTACATAAAAAGAAAATTCTGTTATTATTTTAATAGCTATGCGGTAAATCATTTGTTTATCATTCGATCGTATCAATTTTTCCTTCTTTCCAAACAACAAGAACAAGAAAACAATAGTTTCTTAATTCTGTCAACGGTATAAATTAACCAATTACAATTTTTTACACGAATCCTGTGAACAATCGTAATCACGATTGTACTCACGATTTATCCTGATCTGCGAGCATCAGTTTCAAAGATCAAAGCATTACCACGTATCCATCGAGCAATCCCAACTAGATCTCAGATGATGATGGCGAGATTCCAAGACAAGGGGGGTATCAATCATCGAGATCATTGGATGCGGTGCGCGATGAGCGAAGAGCACGAGAAGACGAAGGAGGGGGGGAGTCGCGTGAGGCGGCGCGTGCACGCCGCTCGTTTCTCCGCCGGGAAATTCCTCTATCGTCGGCCTCTCGTGGGCCACTGACGCGGGTCCGACATCTCGTGTAATTCGCACGGCCATATTTCACCACGCCTGTGCAGATCCTTCGTAGTGGGGCACAGCTCTTAGACCCTCTCTCGACGATTTCAATAAATTATCAAAACAACGTCCGGTCCGCGCCGCGTATTAACGTGAGAAGGGATGAAGAGGAACGGCGACGTGTACGAGGCGAACGAGTTTAAAGCGGCAATTTGCTCCTCGTATCCATCTGTCAAAAGGCCACCACGTGTTATCTAGGGATGGGATCGAGTTGCGTGCTTATTTAAGAATTGTAATTTTATTTCAGAATTAGAATTATAATTTATATTCGACCAAATGCAAGTATGAGAGAAGAATGGAAATAGTAGTGAGAAGATGATTGTACTTATACTCTACGATGAGATAATGAAATCGAAAACTTGTATTTCATTAAATTATTTTGATAGTAATATTTCGCTTATAATGTTCAAAAGTTAGTCATAAAAGCTTCGAATCCAATCACGTAAAAAGTTCAAGTCTGCTCGTGAGATGTTCGAACCCATCGCTAGTGTTATCAAGCTTACTTGGCCAATTATTGCCCATAGGCGAACCTCTGAAATTTATTCGTTTTTCTATGCCAGGCTTTCTTTTTGATTGTTCCAAAAAATTATACTGACCTCTCTCTCTCTTGCATAGGCTCGATCTTTCCCTGCCTGCACTCGAACAGGTTGCGCTTCGGCTCGATGATTCTTTGGTTGGATCCATCGTTCCCCTCTGGAATCGCGGTTCGAGACCGTCGTCTCACAGCTGTTGCAACATTTGACGCGTCGACGTGGAAATCTCACGAACTCGTGGTTGGCTATCGATAAAATTGCTCTCGATGACGCGAATCGATCGTTAGACCAGGGTTAAAGTGGATTCTGCCTCGATGGATTGAACGGCGAAAAATTTAATCGCCAAGGATAACGCTGTACCTAAAAAAAAAAAAAAAAATAAAGATGAAAAATCGTGTGTCATTTAAATTATTTAACAGGATGGATCCACAGGTATTTACATCCGATGATATTAAGATATCGAAACGATTGTTGAACTGAAAAATAATATGAACGTATTAATTAATTCATAGATAGCTTGCAAATTTGATAAAACGTCAATCTAAGATCGATAAGAATGAAATAAATATATCACGAAGCAATTATACATAGAATACCTCGATTATACTTTCAAGTATAAGTATTTAATCCTAAATTAATCATTTTCATAAAATACGTACGTGTCTCAGCATCATTTAGTTAGATACGCCAATTTAAATGCATGCTCGTTCCATTCGCATACGTTTCGAATTATCGACGTTTCGTGACAGTAACAAAATAACGGCAGATTCTCGATTCAAATGAAAGGCAGGCAGGAATAACGCTGGAAAAACACGAAACTCGTAAATTATGGAAAACATAGGAGGGAGAGGGGATGTTTTATTCCGGGTTTAACACTTGTCCGTCACGAGGGCTAAAAGCGAACACACTGAGAACGGCTTTGTCCCAGAACGGCGAATATATATTTATCCGGGCCCGCGGATAGAGGTCAAACTTGAATTCATCTGAATTCAAGGGTTGTAATTCAAACGTCCGCGGGCGGGTTCATCTTCAAGCCGCGCGCCGCCTTTTCAAAGTTTCCTCAGAGATCGTGGAAGCGCAGTGTGTCGTCCCTGCTGCGCATTCAGAAACAAATTCTGCGCCCTTTGCACCCGCATTTGGAACCGCGTTTAACCGCGACGCTCGTTCCCAAATCGGGGGAGAGAATGAAATTTTTAGAACGACTTTTAGAACCATTCACGGCCGCCATAATCGCCGTCTTTTCAATTCTAACGAACTGTTTTTTCAAACCACGACACGGCGCGTTCGTGATTACGGGCATGCGTGTTTTTCTACACTCTTTGATCTTTTTCTATCTTTCTATAAATTTTTTGCACGAGAGATGTCGTCGGATTTGTCGTTTGACTTTTGTATCCCGGATTGTTTGGGTTTATTCGTTTCGAGAGGGTTGTAAAATTTTGCGGCGTGGCTACGCTAGTTCTAGTTTCACAAGATTACAGTTGTGAACCAGCCGACAAACAGGCGAACCTTGTCCTATATAAACCGATACAGAAACATTTTGACGTTTCAATCGAGTAACGAGAACAGTTCTGTGCAACGTAGAGTTTATAATCGAAAACTATTTATAAAATTTAATTAAAAAAAAGATACTAATATCTCGTTGATAACTCTTTTCAACTTCAATTTTTTAAATTTGCATCATCCATTCCTCATTACGTATGTATAATTAAACCATGGACGTTTATGCATTTTAATGTTAATGTCCTCTTCTGCGCTGCAACATCGTTAAATGTATTTCTTAATCTTTAAGTCGAAGCGTAGAAAGGCAAGAAAAGATAAAGGCCGTACGATCAAGTTCGTACGAAGAGGAGAGACGAGCAACAATGGCAACAAGACGCGAGTAAAAGAGTTAATGAGCGGTCAGAGTGGTGGTCTCTCTATAATGACTGTTTCGAGCCCTCCTCTTGCCTCGATCCGCCGATCTAAACAAGGACAAAGAGCCACGGGAGGTAGAACGTCGCCCGACAGGAGGTCTCTGACCGTTTCGAGTCCGCTGCCTTCCAATAGAAATATAATTCATAGTCATCGGCTGTTAACCGTCTTTAGCCGGCTGTCGAACCGTCCTCCGTCATCCAGGGACGTTTCTCTTGATAATTAAGACTGTGGTGAGCCGCAAAAAGCTTTTAATTATACCCGCGTAATAGATTCGATCTTCGTGCACTTCGCCTTCGAAGGATTTTGATTATCCTTGAATTATCCATCATTGCCGGCTATGAATAGTCTAGATGGGATAAAATTAACGATTATCTGATCGTTATCCGATACGTGGTATTTTAAGTGGCGATAAAATTCGCGAGGGCAACGTCTTTATTTTCAAGGATCTTATTATTAAATTGGCGCGTATATCGGTCTCGTTTTTTTGGAAACGTGTCAAAATTTATAAATATTATCTTGTGTAATATACTTGCCAGTTTAGGGAAGGATATTTCGTGGAATGTGTGGCGAGCTAATATCTGCGAAACTAGCTGTGAAAATAGGTAAATAAAATTTTGAACTGTGATTCATCTTCATTAATCTGCGGGTGTCACTTTGATGGAAGGAGGAATTCGTCGGTCTCGTTGGGAAAATACCTACATTTTCTCCACAAACATGTGTAAATAACAAAATTTTATTGCATTATTATAATTTTACTTGTTGTATCTCGACAAATTGATTCATTAATTTCAACTGATTACCCATTTTCTTCGCTTAACTTGGAGGAAATGTAGTTGAAATATTTGTAATTTGTTTATATAAGGTATTTCAAACTTTTATTATACGATGCTTTATTGTACGTAACGATATTTCATACGCTGGATACTCATGAATTTGAAGTCTGCGAAGTCTATGCGAATGACGACACGATAATTTCGTTCATTCTATTTGCCTTCGTTCCAGCTGGAACGAAAGCATGTCCATATCTGGTAATTAGTCTAAAAGGTCTTGATATTTCATATCTATATACACTTACGTATATGGCATTTCGATATCTGGTCCGTTTCACGAATGTCGAGTTATTAAATTGGTCGAAAGTGCACCAGCAAGAAATGAAATTTTCTGAGTGTTTCGATTGAGATAATTGAAGGATCGTTTAATATTAAAAGGGGAGGGGGAGAAAGTAAAAAGAAAAAGAATGAGATAATAAAGCGAGTATCGATGATTGTGGTTGACGATATTCATAAAATATATTATGATCTTATATAAAATATGTGTAAAATCTTAAAAAATTTTGCGATAGAATATTATAGATTATCAATTAATTATAGATTATCAAAAAATTAAAAATTTTGAACATGCAGAGGTCAAAGTAAAATTGCAAAATATCGATAAACATTTTTCTTCTGAATTGTGGAAAAATTTCGCGTGCCATCTATTCTTGCTGACACAAAAATTAAACGAGACTCGTAGTTGGATGCTTAAGAATTTCGAAATTTGAAATTGCATCTTCTTCTTTTGGATTATATTCTCTTGATACAAAATAGTGAAATTAGCCGAGAATTCTAGATGGATGGTATTGGTGATCTATTCCGTGATATGGATCAATTATGTATCTACTCTCGTTCTTTGAATCATGAAAATTGATGGAATTAAAAATATCTTGAGTGCTTTACAAACTTGGTTCAAAAGTTGTGTGAAACGTTTCAAGGATAGGGAAACTTTCGAAGCTTCTAAATATCTCAATCTGTTCAATCTCGAAACGATCGTTGAAATCAATCCAAAATTTCACGAAGTGCCGAGGAAAAGCCGCGAAATATTCCGTTTATGAATGCTTAACGTTCGAGAAAATTTTCCACAAATTTTGATTAACGCGAATCAAAAAGAGATGCGAAATATGCAAGAGTGATTTGAAAGATATAAAAATTTCTCTCTACACTTTCTATTTGATCGATAGCTTTTAGCTCTTTGATATCGCAGATGTTCATAAAGATATGGGTCGCTTTTGAAAGATCAATTCTAGATATTAAGCTGAACCAAGAAAAAGAGATAAAAAACTCTTTGAACTTTATTTCAATTAACCTTCATCTTTCTATATTTAATCACTTCTTATACTTTTCTCTGCACTTTGTGTAAAAAAAAAAAAAAAACTAAAATTCACTGTAACTTTATTCAATGATTAAATTAACTTGCTACTAAATAAAGGGAGTGTCTTAAAAGTACAGAGTGTCCTATTTTAATTTATAAACACCAATTATGAACTATAGCATAAAATGTGATGTAATTAAGTTATTGTATAATCTGATATAATTAGATACTCCAACTTTTGAATTTTTAAAAATTTTTGAAAAATGATCTAGATATCCTTATTTCACCTTGATCTTTCCATTTCCATTTTTCAATATAAATTAAAAATTAACCATCCAATCTACATAAATCATTTTTTACGTATCAGATACTTAATTAATTTGTATTTTCACATGAAAAAAAGAAAGGAGTTTAACAAATGTCTTTATTTGTGAAAAATGATTTCATCTCGAAATAAAACGAGAATCGGTGCGTTTACGGATATTGGCCAATCTCTTTTAACGATCTTAAAGGAATCACGACGTTTTAACGAGATCCTCGATCGTATCGGTAGCCACGTTTAACGTCCCTCTTTTTCGAGGGTGAGCTTGCGTATTTTTCGAGCTGAAACTTTTGCCGTAAAAGCGGACGTTGTAATAGCAAAAATTAAAAGACCGTTTTCATTTTAAAACACGGCTCGTTCGATGGATCGCCACGGCACGCATAAAGTGCCAAAGAAAAGGAAGGAGTGGACGAAACTGCTCTAATTATTACGTATTCCAGGCTGAAGTAATTATTACCGTCAAAGCACGAAAGTGAAATAAAAGGGAGAAGTGCTTTACAGCTCTTTAGAAAATATCTATCAACCTATACCCGCCACTGTTCAACCATTTTTTCCTATTTTCTTTTTTTACGACTTCCAGAGAAATTGCTCGCGAAATGTAAGTTTTTTATCCTTTTCTCTTTATGCATTATTTTATGTAACGATTCTCAAGAGTTATTACAATTAGCTTGCTCTTCGCTCTTTTAGTTTTCATTCTTTTTTTTTTTTTTTTTTTTTACATGCTGATCCGACGAGATCGTTAATTTTACGTATTCATAATTTTTCTAAAATCGATATCGCGCCCAATTCCGTTTATTATCTCATGAATTGAATATTCATGAACGATTATCGTAATATAAAATACTTCATTTTATTTTGAATGGTTTATGTTGAATAAGTAAATGGAAAAAAGAGAAAAATTCGAATCACAATTATTGCTTGCGACGATCGAAAAAATTATTAGATGAATTTATTGTGTATGCGAATGAGCGTATTACTCGGATTCACAAAATCAAAGGAAGTATCTCTCGTTTCTATTATTTTTTCACTCGTCAGAAGAAGGATTAGTAAATCATTCATAACGAATGTTTAATAATTGCCGTGCGCCGTGCAAATTTAATGACGTTTATAGAATTTTTAATACGCCATGCCATCAAACAGAGGTCCGAAAATTCAAATGACCGGTTGGATGCAATAACACAGCCGTGTTTTTCATCGCGCAACAGTCCACAGTGGCTCGTAATTAACGATTGTAAAACGTAGCCAAAATAATACGCGGCTAAATTAATATTGGATTGACGAGTCTGGGTAATCAATGACGTCCCCAATTTCTATTTTGTTTCAGTGAACATTTTATAAATAATGTAATTGTAACTTTTGCGCTCTGTCGCTTCTGTATTATTTACTTGCCAACATTTTCTCATAAATTAAAAAATAATTTTCGCCTTGCGAAAGTTTTCATTCCCGTGAATATTCCGCGAACATATACATAATTTAAAACACAAGCGTTCGATATATCTTAAACCGTAAATCATCCGAGCCGAATCGAAATCCACTCGAACGAACGATTTTAAGAACGTGTAATAAATTTTCAATTCAATTTTCAAATTGATCATCGTTCCAGATTTAAATAACATATTTATTTGTACGATCCAAAATTCGGATAATCCAACCTTCCACCAATATACCCAATCCTCCAATCTCGACGAATTATCCTCTCCTCTCCCGGAATACCTAACGCCACCTAAAAAAAAAAAAAAAAAAAAATACAATCAAACGAAACGAGCGGTCGCTACAAAGTTAACTTTATATTCTAATTAACACGACGAATTAACGGAGAATAGAGGGGAAGGGATAGAATCGGCATCATGGCCGCGTCTAGCTGATTCCGATTTCATTTGGGAGCGGTCACGAGGGAGGGTTGATATCCGGGGAAATGAACGAGAAGCGGGGGAGGGGAGAAAAAATACGCGTGAAACCGCATTAGACACCATCGTGTCCCGCGATTAATAATGGAGCGTGGAGGGGTTGACTGCGGGACTCGTCGTTTCTCATTAGCAATAACCCCCATCTGACTAACGAGAAGCACAATGATAACGATTTGACGGCTATACCATTAATAGAATATTTGATCACGGCCGTACACACATGATCGCCTCTCCCTCTCCTCCTGCCTCCCCCTCCCTCCCTTCTCTTTCTCGTCCTCGCGTACGTTGCTCGCGTACGCGCAGCCAGAAATAGAGGTGAATTTACTGCCGCTTGTTAGAGACACCCGTTAGAGGGGAGAGATTAATGCGAGCAATTGCAGGCTTGTGTTAATTGATACAGCCTAATCACCATCAGACGCAACGGCGATGGCCATGCTCAACTATATAGAGGACTATAATAATACGAGGAGGAGGGGGAAGGGATGGATGCTTGATAATGCTTCGTTCGCTAGTGACTCGATGTTCAATTATTCGTTTACCATCGGATTAGCAGATTTCGCGAACGCTGTTGCACGGCATAAGCCGAGCTTATTCAGGCTTCCGCTCGCATCAAACTCGTGTAAATGTTGAAAGTACCGAGAACCGCTGAAAGTGGCCGTCACTTAGCACAATTTAGATTATTATTATTTTAATCGCCCATTGCCATTCGATCCTTTTCGTCGAAAACGTGGCACGAGAGTAGGGAGAATGTGGAACGATGGAAATTATTGGATCATTCGGTGTTCACCATTCTTTTTTCCTTTTCCTTTTTCTTTTAATTAAACGAACACTCGGTTGAAAACGATCGAAACGATAGCAATGGTTAAAAGATTGTTGCCGTGAATCATGTGCATCGTCAAATCCTTCCTAATTAAATGGACAAAAATTATTAAACGAGATGCGAGTAAAAAATCCTGCTTACGTCACGAGAGACAAGTTAAAATGTCAGTTCTGGGGAAAGAAGGAAGGCATTAAGATGCAAGATACAAAAAAATGTAACTGGAGATACCAATCTATCTGTTTCTGTATCCTGAGGTAAACGTTGATACGTCAAGGTGTCGACCGTAATGCATCCACGTTCCTTTTGTGTGGTCGCGGGACACCGATCTCGATTAATACGCAGATAAACCACAATTTGTCCGTCTTGCGCGCCTTTAAACCGGCGGGCCCACGTTAACAAAGGGCCAAGGATAATCAAAGTTCCTTTTCGGTTTGTTACCGTTCTCTGGACATCCAAAGACTGAGGCTGAGAACTTTGAACGGCGCTCATTGTCCAACGGTGACTGGTCACAATCAGAGGAGAAAGTCAGCGGGTGATCGACGCGATTCAATGCAACCGCTGCGCAAGGGTGCACGTACATTTACGCGTATCTTTTCATTAATCTTCGCCAATAGTGTTATCCGAGAGGGGGAATAATAATGTTTTGAGCGCTATGTCTAATTGTTACAACCCTTCGTTTCTCGTTTTTTCTTTCTTACTCTTTTCTTTTTTTTTTATTTTAATGATCATTCGAATCGGTTATTCCAAAGCGCACGATCACCGTTATTACACGCGTTGATTCGACTCTGAAGAAGGGTGTTGATGTTTGGTGCTTTAAATTTGATTGCTTCTTTCATCGAATATTTAACTTGAAATTATTGGGTTCAATTTCAGGTTTTGATTGAAGGGCGATGAAAATTATTTACGTTAATTTAAATTTACGTTTTATTAAATTGCTTTGTAAAGGAGGAGGATTAAATTAGAACGTATGAAAGCAAATTTACCTGTTAGGTAAACTGGTGGTTTATGAGTTTATGAATTTTTGTGGTTTTTGTAAAAATTAAAATTTCAGTCCAATTTTTCTCCTTTTATCCTTAACATTGTTAAAATAAAACGAGAAAACTTGCAGCAACATAAAAAAAAAAATAAATAAAATCTAATTTCAAGAATAATATAAAAAAGTTATATAAGAATATAATTTTTATATTTTGGATATATATAAATATTGCAAAGACAAGTCGAAAATAAAATTTTCTTATTTCAAAACTTCGTTTTTGAAAATTTAATTTAAAAATTGTTATATAAAACAAGTATCTGTACTTGTATAATTACAAATAGATAATCGACAAAGGATTACTCTATAACGAAAATACGTAAAAAAAAAATGTATAAAAATTTTTTTTCATTTGAATATTTGTTTTCGAGAAAGCAATATTAAATTTGAAAATTCGTCGAGTATACGATTATACGATTACTGGATATGAATAAATAAAAGATTATTCCATTGTATAAAAATATGTAAAAAATGTGGAACGAAAATATTTTTCGTTTGAAGATTCGTTTTTGAAAAAATGGAATTTCAAAATTTGTCGAACGCGTAAAAATTATAAGATTACTTCTTCGTTGTATACCGTTTAATTTTCTCTAAGAACGATAATTTAAACAAATAAAAAAATTACTTTACATTATTTATTTATATCATTCTCCCTTTTTTTTCTAATTTTTCTAACCCACTACAATTCAAAAGAATAAGAGAATATATGAAAATTAATTTTCTTAATGAGCAGATCTCGAATGAAAATAATTATTTACATAATTTTATTTACATAGAGATTCGAATTATTTCAACTATATTATAAACTCGTGCGCAATGTCAATATTTGAACACTAATAATCCTAATGACACAGGGAATTCAGTCGCGATTATTAATCAAGAATTTCGAATCCGCATCGTCGTTCGAGATTTAACCTCGCATTTATGTTTCGCCCACTTTACGTTGACACAGTTTTCCCGACCAAAGTGTTCAATGTATGTTAAAGACATTCCCTTCCAAATGCAAATACCATTTTCGCGTTACGTCAACGGCCGCAGTTTACATAGAACTGCCTGACACATCAGCCACCTGTAATAAACACGGTACAATTAACATCGGTTACGTTTCAAAAGCACGTGTACGCATTTCAAGAGTTTTCAGATCACGTATTGTCGCAGTGCGCAGCGTACGTCATTTACAAATACGGTTCTTAATAACGTCGTAACGTTGCGTTTCACCTGAAACGTGAATCGAAAGTGCGAGCCGTTATGCTATTCAACGATGGATTTTAAACACAATCAACGAACAATGTTGAATCGCATCCACTCGTGAAAATGCACGCGAGAAAAAAATTCTGTTCTTTCTTGCGAGAATCTTGCGGTATCCAACTCTTTAATAACATACAGCGTACTTGTTTACTCGTTGGAATTACGTTTCTGCATTTCGTGTTAGTGATCAGTAAATTGCGAACGTCGAATGTGAAATATTGATATATACGAGGAAATCAAATATCGTATTTTTCTAGTAGAGTAGAATAGAATTTCTTTGTACATTGTTTTACGCTTTTAAATTTTCCATCCAGTGATGAACAATCAATTCTTTTCTTTTTCTTTTTTTCTTACTTTTTGTCCGACTCGTATACATCTTCTATACAGAATATATATTCTCGAGGAGAAAATTTACAAGTACAATTGCTCTTTTGAAACGAGCCATAATCGCTGAGATAATGATATAATCTGAGCTGCGTGGCCACTATATGAACAATTACATCCAACTAAGTCTCGTGTTTTCTTTGTATCTGGTAAAGGAGATTAAAATTCTTTCCCTTCCTTTTTCAAGTTTATTAATATTTTAATCGTTATTACTTACTACGCGAAAAAATAACACGATGAAATTGGGATTAAATGAAAAAATGGTACGTGCGATTTAACGGTCTCGATTATTCTTAAGATCCCTCTGTCGTCAAATGATGTCCCACGACTTTAACATTTAACGCGTTAAATAAATCTGAAAAGAAAAGGGAGAAACAAGTTATTGTATAAATTCCCATCGTCGTTTATCGTGTAATTAATCGACGAAGATGCGAGCCAGGGATTGCATTGTTCGAAGAGATGACTCGAAACCAAGAAGCCGTGTCTCTCTTATGTTCCATAACCACGGATATACCGGTAAACAAGAAATAGGATATATCCGGCCAACTAATTTCAACGAATATAAAGTGGTTCTTTGGTTGGGTAGCTTACGCTGTTATAAAGAATAAAATATGAAGACGGAGTGAAATGCGCAGATGGTGGATGAAAAACTTTTTTAATGAGAGGAACCGAGCCCGCAGGCTGAGTCTTTCAATTATGAAAGAGTTAAAAATTAAAAACAAGACGGCCTCCAACATTGATTTCCTTAATACAATAAACGCGATCGAACTTTCGCGTGCACGTTGTAGAAACATTACGACTTTTTCTTCAATCGAAACCGCATTTTTTCTTTTCTTCCCTCCTTTTTTTTTCCCCCATTCCAAATCCAAGACAAGATTGAATTCTTTTCTTAAAACGGTTCTTTCTTCGAGGGAATCAATGGTCAAATATGAAATCCGCCATTCAGTAGCGAATTGAAAATATGGAATGGAATATCTTTTATCGAGACATCTTTTTTTATTAATTCTATTGTAAAAGAAAATCGAAATTAGTGATCAAATGGCGGAATAAATATTAGTTGAAGCTAATGAGTCTGAATAAATAAATAATTAACGGTGATATTTACGTATTATGAGGTGAGAGCGTACGAGCTATCGACGTTTCAATTTTTAATTTGCATTCTCCCTCCTCATTAAAACTGACAGTGACAAAGTCTTCAATTATTCCTCGATTCTTTAATTACCGGGATTCTCATTGAGAAGCGCTGAAGAATTCGATGTGAATTTGTCACTCACATTTTTATTCCAAGTATCGTCTCTTAATTCGATTCGTTCTCTAATAATAACAATTTATTATATTTTAATGAAATATCTATTTTAATAATAAATATTCGCATCTTCCATCCTGGAAAGATACCATGTTTTCTAGAAATGCGACGTTTAATTTTAGATAATCGATCAAAACTGGATTAACGCGGTCGGCACAATATTCAAATTTCTAAACTCAGGGTAACGTTCGATGTTTAGTAATTGATCTGATATTGGAACATTTCCTGTGATCGATAGCAAGTGACGGGGATGGGAAATGGGCTCGAAATTCATGACTGATGATACTTGAATTTACAACTAATCGATAACCAACAGTGCATACGAAAATATACGGTGTGTGTAATAGATTCATTCCGAAAGAATGATGCCCACTGATACATCGAATCGCTTTTAAAACTTCTAAAAAATACGCGCATCGTAAAGAACATATCTCTTTATCGATAAAATTCACAATCAAATTAAAGAATTAAAATTCTCTTACCCACTTGTTCCAATTATTTTACATCAGAAAAATTTATTTTCATATTATAATTTTAAATATTCCTATTCCTTGTTATTATCCATTTTTAGAAAAAAAGTCCACTTATAAAATCGTGCTACTTGCTACATCACTGGAAGAAATAAAAATAAAAATAAAAATATATATATATTCTCATTTTTCAGTAAAGTATTACCTAGTGACAACAGGTGCACCGAAGTATAGGCAGACAGGTGACGATGTGTATCACGATTCCGATGTAATGGGCAGTCGATGACGAGAGAAACGAGAGCTTGGCTAGCCCAATGCTTAGGAATCGTGGAAGGGTGGAGTGGAGAGGTGAGATTACAAGGCAATAGCACGATGTGCAATCACGAGGACACACGTTGAAGGATCGACACGCAGCCGGTTCTCCTTCGTTCGCCTCTCTCGATAATAATTAGACGCTGTCCTATCTAGCTAACTCTCCCGCCATGTCTCTGCCATCCTTTGCCCTCAAACAATGTGTACATACGGGAGATGGTTACAAGCTCTTTCTCGTGGAGGGAAGAGCCACGATTTCGTCGGTCAACGTTATAATCAATCGGAATTGCGAAAAAGGATTGGTAGGCACGAGAACGAGTGGACGTCCTTTCGACGAGTGTGTAGGCTTTGGGCTAGGGATGACCTTTTCTTCTTTTTTTCTCCCTCTTTACTCTTGGATTGACGTAAATCTCCCTTAGAGATCGATTCTGCTTCGTGGCATTGGGGCGAGTAGAACGATACTCCGAGATAAATAAATTCTAAACGTTGATGTTATTAACATCAATTGCGAAAATGAATTTGTATCGCGCGAAGGAACTGATACAAATCTTTATTCCATGCTTCGTGTTTCTCTGTGATGAAAAAAACGAAAGAGGAAATTTTCTCGATACGATAATGAGGTAGACTTTTTGTCGCGGAGGCTAATCTCGATGTCTCGATCTTATAAGCATCGGAACGAGTTATGATTCATTATCAACTTTGATACGTTGAATTTCATTCCAGACCAGTTTGATTGAAGACTAATGGCCACTCGACGCGGCCGGGAAAAAATATAGATAACCACTTTGTCATCTCCGAAATAGGCTAGGCTGTCACGGGCAACGTGTCGTCGCGAAATCTGTATACTGTGATGGGGGATCCACGTGATCACGATATGCGATATTTCATCGAACGATGGCACACGTGGAACTTTATCGCGTATATAATTCTTCGATCGTCGAGAGGACTGCTTGTCACCGCACTTCTCTACGCAATTATCCTCTGTCATCCGTCTCCAAGATGAAATAATTACGAGGATAGGAGAGAGAATTGCAATACAACGTTTCGTAGATTCGTTCGATATCGAATTCCCCATACATTTTTCTTTCTTTTTATTATTTTTCTAGTATGATAATTAAACGTCATCGCTATCACTATCATTTTTCTTATCACTGCAATGAAAATAGAATTTAATTCAAAATTGACGTTCACCATTGAAGTAAATCTATAATCACTAGCATTAAAAAGTAGAAGCCCGATGAACGATCTTATAAATCAGCTTTTATAATAAAATTTCATCCGTTAAAGATCTAAATTCGATCAACAAAACTTTTTGAAACTGTTTAATGATTGTTTTCTGTGTATTTTATATATTTTTGCTCGGTCAAAATTTCTTTTTCGGAAACAATTTTGAAAAATTCGAACGAAGGGAAGAACTAGGAAATCCTAGATCGTGTAGATCCATTTGACCGGTCCCAAATTTATTTCCATGGGAATAGCTTTAGTCGAATCCTCCCAGGAATTGTCCATTTTCAATCCGAGCACGAACGTGCCAATGTTCATTGGATTCTTTCAGATTTATCCTTACTTCAGTAGTGCATTTTATCATAAAAATTCTCTCGTAGATCGTAGATTCGTTTCAACTTCCAAAGATTAAATACTTAAGTCGAATCTTACTACAAATAGCCCACGAGTTACGATTGGAGTCGAACGGGCAATAAAATTCACAATCTCCCCGATCCGCAATCACAACAAAAGGGCGAAATAAAAAAGCACGAAACAACTTTTGTTTCCGGAGGAACGAACCTCGAGTAAATACGCGGGTTGAACTTCAAACTTCCTCAATCAAACTTCCACGTTTAACCTTTCTCTTCTTAACAACTCGTAATCAAACTATTCGTGTAGGACAAATGGAGGCATTATCGAACGATTTATATATCATGCGATCGTGTTTCTTTCTTTTTTTTTCTAACAACGATAGAAATAATCGTGATGAGACGATAGCGATGCACCTATGGATAAAAGAAAAAAATTAAATTACATTTCATTTACACAAACTATAATATCATTATGTAATATTAAAATATTCCCTAAGATTCAGCGCTATTCATTAATTTCTGATTACAATTTTTCATAAAATAACTGTTTCGATTAATCATCCGCACAAAAATGCGACATCATATCTGATCAAATGACTCTAACTCGACAAACTTGATATCCTAGAATTCATAAGCAATTCCACGAAAATTTACAGACAACTATAGCCAAGCACAGTTACCTCCACAGTTACACCATAGCCACATACCTGATCAAAAAGCGTTTAACGGTAGGTTGTCGTTGATCGCGTGGAACGGTAGCTGGGTGGGCGATAGCGCGCCAATTATCTTTAATCACGTGCAATTTCGTGGCGAGAAAGTCGAGCGTCGAGCTTTCATGCCGGGGCATCGTTCGAGGGACGCATAAACGGTTTCCGAGCCGGCAACACGAAGAAAAGCGGCCCGATCGCGCCGAAAAGACTATCCGCCCATCCGAATTTCCAATAAAGCCAATAACTCGCCCCTATATAATCCGTGGGGGCCCCCGGGGCGGTTTAATTGCGCTTTGACGGGTGGCATTCTTTGGTGCGGCGGTGCGGTGAACCGGTCTTCCACCGATGGAATCTTCTTAGGCCGCCGCTTATTTATTGCGATTCGCCTCGCGTGCTTCCCGTCACTCCCTCTTTCACATCGTTCGAATGATGCGAGAATTGAAATATGAACGGGTCTGTTGCGTGATGGCCGTGATACGTGTGATTCGTTTCTCGATATTTAACGTGGCAAGCTTATTTTACGGAGTGCCTGAACGTCGAAGCGCGACAAAAGTCTGCGTAATTATTTAAAAATGGAAAATTGGTCTTGTTAATTGGATGGTGAGAGTGATATTATAATCTTTGGCAAGAGTTTTTGGGTAAATTAATCGTTTCGTAGATAACGTAGAATCGATTAAATATTTGGCAAATTTAGAATTATACCTAATTATTGCTTGACGCGAAATTTGTAACGTTCATAAAGTAAAATCTTTACTCTCTTTCAAACTTTAATGTATCGAGAGTGATCGTATTTTTTACGGGGATAAAGGAACGAATCTTTTCTCTCTTTATTGACACAAAAAAAAAGAAATCAGTCGGAAGAGAGAAAAAGAGGAAAACGAAAGGAAAAAGTTCGTACCAATATTGCGAATACCCATTTCGTATATACCTCTCCATCCCTCTTACTCTCTCCCCCTCTCAAGAGTACATATACATTCATGGGTGAAATTTATGTTACCTACACACTTTCCAAGGCCGGGAATTGTTAATGCGAGGAGGAGAGGGGATAGAGAACAAAATACTGGTCCGGTAGGATGGTATCGGAAAGGTTTGTGGAAGACTACAGTGCCGAGGGAACTCGTATAATCTCGGAGCTAACCACCCTTCCGATTCTTGACGTTGCTCCAGCCCCATTTCCTGCTTTCATTACGATCCTCCGCAGCTTTGGGTCCTAATCGAACCCTCTCCTGTCCCTTATCCCATTCCTCCTTCCCCTCCTCCTCCTCTTCCTCCTCCACCGTTCCCTCGTCACGAGTTCTCGAGAGGAGCGGGAGGGGGTGGGTGGATTCAGATCAAAACGTTCCGACTCCGTGATTCGAAGGCCGATTTCTCGTCCTCCGTGATCTCGAAGGACGACGCACGACGACAGTGAATTAGTACGGCGAAATTCCGCCGTGATTCGATCAAACGGTTGATTAAAAGCGGAATTTGTTCAACGTTTAACGCTCAAGCTCGAATCGACCAATTGTATGTAAATCCCGGGCGTAAAAGCGGCCAAGTGCCCCGTCGTCCTCGTTATTTTCCTTCCCCCGTGCCTTCGCGTCCCTCTCTCCTTCCTCCCTTCGCGCCACCCCCTTGAATATTTTATCCTTTACGCCGCGAGTTTCGTAGAGAAACATCGGCGATCATTATCGGCGGATGGAGCACGGCCGTTGAAAAATTTTCCCGCCACGCCGCGAATTTTATCGCGGATCCCACCCTCGCTTCGAGCACGTAGCTTTCCTCCGCCCGCGCGTAACGTGATTATAGCTTTAAACAACGATCAAAGATAACCCTGTCCGATCGATAAAGCTCATACATAAAATGCAGCTTTTGTACGGCCGGGGGGGAGGGAGGAGGGATGGTGAAGAATGAAGAAAAAAAAGAGAGAGAGAGAAAAAAAAAGAAAAAAAAATGGGAGCAGGCGGGCGAGAGAAAGGAGAGGGAGGGGGGAGGGATGGTAATCCCATCGCGATCCTCTTCGCTTTATTAAAATAGAGACTACATATTGCCGGTCGAAAAAGCTGAAAATAAAAACCTCCGGTGTATGGACGCGATGGGAGGAAGGAGAGGGGAGAGAGCTGACCGAAAATCGCGGCTTCGATTCTGTTTCCCCAATTTGCCGGGCAAATGGACCGTGTTAATCAAGCGTCGGGCCACGCGTGACCACACGGTTCGAAAAAGGATCTTGGTTAAGCTCGATCGATTTTAAGATTTTGCGAGTCCCTTTCTCTTCGAGTATTTTCCTTTCCTTTCTCTTTTTTTTTTTCCTTCTCCTCTCTTTTCTTCGATCCGTTCAAATTCTATCTCTCTAGGTGGAGAAAGAGAGAAAGAGAGAGAAAGAGAGAGAGAGAATCGCGATTCCGTCGCGTTTATCCCAATTTATATGCCGACCGTGAGCCTCGAGTTGAATGCCACGCAAAAACATCCCTCTCTCGTTCGCTTGTTAGGAAAGTCCCTTTCTTTGTTCGCCGGATCGACGTGTCCACGCCCACTCGATTAAGAAGGGTATATCGCGATCGATCGCGATAATTAAACCCCTATGTCAATCGCCTCCCTTTTTTCCTCTTTCTCTCTCTCTCTCTCTCTTCTTTCTCCTCCTTTGATACCGATACTTTATCGCGATACAACGCGTATCGATTGGAAATCACATAGGTTACATATTATTACTACTTTCCTTCGTTAAAGAGAGTAAACGAATCGTTTCGAATATTCTTTTGGAAGTTATTTCCTGTTGCATCGTACTTTTCTTTATATAAAAGGTCGAGTCGTTTAATAATTTTGAAAATTTAAAGGATATTTCTTAAGGAATAAAGATCTTCAGTATTTTGAATATTCGTTCATCCGTGTGAACCGTCGAGTTATATTGATTTTCTTTTCAAAATATAGGAGAATATCGCTGAAACATTTCGTCGCGTGAAGAACAGATTATAGAATGAGTTATTAAATGATGAAAAATATTTCTGTCCCTTTAATATCCCTTTCATATCCTTGTTAATAGAAATATAATCGATCCTTTACCGATTTTAATTAATAAAGGAAGAGAAGATTGTTCGAAATCTTGTTATCAAATTTGTTAAACGAATCCGTTTATCACGCCCGCGTCGGGGCAAATCACACTTTAATAAAATTAACAGACATTATAAATCCACGTTACCTCTTTTAATTTATGATTTCGTGCAATCGTGCTCATCGATCGAACGGCGTCAAACGTCGAAGCAATCGCGGCTCGAGGATTTCGTGATGGCGATTGACAGAGGGAGACGCGTTAAGAATGGCTCGCAATTGGCGCAGAAATTGTTGGACGTCAATCGTGGGAAGGATTTCCTTAGCGCGGCTTGGTAATTTCCCTAAGGCATCGGCTGATCAAATACACGGTTCGATATTTCTGCTAGAGTTGGCGTTGGATGTTGCATTGAAAGGAGCAGAAACGATCTTTACGAGCGCGGAACTTGCGGATTTCATTGATACGATTGCGCGTATTGGATTTCGATTTTCGCCGTAAGTCTTTGAATATTAAATCATCCTAAATATCCTGCAATTTCAGAGAAGAATTCTTGAATTTTTCAATTTGCCATTTCTTCATACTCCTTCGCCAGTATTCTTGGATCCATTTTGTACAAATTAATATGCATTAATAATTAAGATTGAGGTAATTCTGTAAAGGTAATAATATGTTTATTTATTTCCCGTTCGAATAACTATCTATTTATTACATTTTTCTGTAATAATTATAAAAATAAATCATGAAACCAATTTTAACCAATGTTAAATTCCAACGATTATTCCTTTTTAATTTATATACATAAAAATAGAATGCTAAAAAGGAAAGACGATTGAAACAGCAGTGTGTTCAGCGCATAGATACACGTAGTATAGACAGGAGAATGAATTTCGTACCGGATCCCGCGGCTACACTTTCGCTCTAAACGAACACGACTTCGGGCGCGGCACTAAATCTCTTTGGCAATCACTGAAAGTGGAAAGAGAAAAATTGCGGCTAGCTCGGATTTCTGGGTTTAAAGGTAATTGATTTCTTGTATTTTTACAGTTCGAACAGCCGGTTTATTAACCCCAACTGTAAAATCGCAACTATCGTGTTCCCGTGATAAAAATCAAAATTACAAAACTTTAATCTTCTCTGAATTTATCACATTTTCTTAAGGGTGATCCTCCAGGGAAATTCCCCTTTGGTACAAAATAAGAAATCTCTCTCCCCTTTTGAAATAGCCGAGGTACATCTTCGAGACTTCGCTGAGGATCAATTATAAATTATAAAAGTGATCGACCTAAATTTCGATCGAGAGAACATTTGACAAGATATAAGTGAATTTTCCAATAAAATATTTCCCTCGAAATTGACGTATATTCGCGTAATACACATACATACTCTCTGTCTCTCTCTCTCTTTCTCTCTCCCCCGATCTGGCACCGACTCAGACGGCTTTAACCAGATTTCCAAATCGAGGAAGCTAGGTGATCGCATCGACCCTCCCGTGCCTGTTTGCCAGTGATTCGACTTATCGAGGGGTTCACGGTGGATTCTGGATGCTGGAAAGGGGTGAGATCGCGCAAACGAATCGTCGTGGGATCGCTTTGACGCCGCGATACAATTTGTCGGATGTTTAATGCACAATGGGCCGGTGAAAAATGCAGCGTGTCGACTGATCGATCGAGAGGGACCCTGGTCTCGAATGCAAAATGTGAGCCAGGGTTCACACCCCCGTTATTTAATTTTTCATTCCATCATTTTCACGTTCCATCCATTTTTTTTTTTTTTTTTTTTACTCAGATTATTATTCAGCGTTTACACTCTTTCGAAATTACCTGGTTTAATAGAAACGTATGGGACGCTCTTCAACAGAGTTAATCAGAAGATAGACGATAGAAAAGTTTGCAAATTAACTTAAACAGTAAGCATTAGGATTGTTGGACCGGAAGATGAAGAAGATACGCGAGCAGGCAGCGTAATGAAGATTGGTACAAGTTGGACTTTAATATTTGAGGACACGTTCAAGTTAGCTTAGAGTCCTCGTCTCCTCTCCGTGTTCCTTCTCTTAATTTTGCTTTATTAAACCGCGGCCACAACTCCTTCTAATTACATTATAAACATCACCACCATTTGTTTGCATTGGATCATCCGATTTTCGTTTTCTTCGTGGGGACGAAGTTTGCTCCGTTAAATCGTTCTCCAAGCGAATTCGTGCTTATAATTATTTCCATCCTTTTAAGACAACGTATCCAACAATTATTTATATATATGCATAAAATTCTGAAAATTTTCAACGCGAATATATCCCCAACACCGAGCACTGAAAAATTATTAAAGATTCATCGTGACAATATTATTTATAACCTTCCTATTTATTCCTATTTATAATCTTCCATATGATCCCGTCTCAAAAAAAAAGTGAATTATTATATCTATCTACCCTTGTGAAAAATCCTTACTCATATCATAGAGCACAATTTCAGATTATATTACTCCGTATAAAATTTCTCTTCTTCTCGAAAAACTTCCCACTGATCGAAACGGACGAAACTGGCACACTTGGAAACCGAGTGTCGACGACGAATGAAACGCTTTCGGAAACGACCGCACCCCATTTTCCACCAGTTGACCCTCCAGCTCGGCGAGGGACCTCGCATCATGATCGAGTTATTATCTGAATGTAAGCGGGCTTCCGCGAAAGAGTTGATAAGCCGCGCAGCGATCATTTATTTTTCATTGCACGCATCGCTACGGTTTCGGTCGTCCTCTCTTCTTCTCTGTCATCCGTTTGATTAAAGTCTTCATATTTCACGAACCTGTTCCGGACCACGCACACGCACACACACGCTCGAGCGTGCTCGAGGATGCGAAGGGTGGGATGCTCGCGCCCATTCCATCGTAGGCCTCGGCGGCTGCGACCCAACGAATGGAAAAGAAAGGGGGAGAGGCAGTTCGGTATCAATGGTAATGGCTGTCCGAGCGGACTTATTTAGGAGCGCATACGAAATTATGCACGAGCCGAAAGAGATAAAGAGAATAAAGGGAGGAGGAAGGGGTTGGGCCGACAGAGAAAAAGGAACAATAGGCGGGCGCTGGCTGGGCCACGATTTGACAGATGTCAAGACAAAGTGAGCAGGGAGAGAGAAAGAGAGAGAGAGGTTGGTTAGCCTGCAGCCAGGAAAGGGGTGCTCGATATCAGACCGTGTGTTACATTTAAATGATTGATGAACGCGCTCAATGAGAATCACAGCTGGGTCACACACATATCTTCCCGCGGTCGAGTGCCAGGACCACCGAGTCTAATCCGGGGCCTGGAAACGCGACATGATGTAGATGTCTCGGTACACGCGCCTTACTGATTATGCACCGTGTCTCCGATCGAACACCAGCCGACAGAAACTTCAATATTCCTTAACGGGATGGATGCTAGAGTTTCATTTATTTCTTCGTTTCGTTTCGTTCGATAGAATTACGGATTTTTGGATCTTTCTCTTTATATCGAATGTCCATTTCTTTTAATATTTCATTATTATTTATACGTTAGATAGATATATCGGCGGGACTGAAATTATGACTGGTGACTTGCGAATCGAGTTCGTTACGAGCGATTAGTCCTTCTTGATAGAAATTAGAAATAGTAATGTTGCTAATTGTTACTAAATAAGATCAATATTCGTGTGTCTTGATAAAAAGAAACGAAGAGAAGCAACTTATTTTATGATACATGATGCGATAAAATCCTAGTAATTTTTCGAAATTTAATATTTTTTTTTTTATTCGAATCTCGAATACAAGCTTCACATTTCACGAAACCAACGAGTAACGCGATAAAAAATGGTGTAAAACGATAGCGGCGGCCAGTTGATGGTCGCCAAGCCCGAATCAGAACGGGCACGAGATCATAGAGCAATTTGGTGTACTGGCGTGACGCATGATTGATCTGCAAGGACGATAAACATTGCTGAACCACGAAATGACGTATACTCGCGTATTAATATCGGTGATGGAGGAAGGTGGCCAGCTGTGCAACCACGGGTGGTTCGTTCACGTAAATGACGCGACGCTCATTTGTCTTTGAGGATGGATTCACGATTCAAATAGAGACAACGGTTCTAATCAATCTCTTGGTAAAACGCGTGCGTGCCTATCTGCGATCGCGCGCTCGTACGACGATGCACCCGGCTATATGGTGGAATTGTGTCCCTCTCCCAACTCGTTCTCTTTCCTATATTCTCCATTTCCGTTACGGATCTTTCGCCTGCTAAAACTAACCTGGAACGCGGATTGAATTCTCTTCTCGATCGCCATTCACGGAATTCCATCCATTTTGCTATTAACTCGTTCACGCGTCCAAATTTCGAGTGATATTTTACTTAATATCGAGAAATTTATTTAAATAAACTGAGCATTTTTATCCTGTTAAAATATATTTAAATTGTATTATGCAAAATATAAATCGTGTCTATGTTGACCATAACCGTTCGTACGAAACCTGGAACATTCATATAAGAATCGTGAGGAGAAATTAAAAATTTTGTCGTCAAAAAGCATTCAGGAAACTCGTACATACCATGGAAGTCACTTTTTGATTCATCTCGATATCTCAATCCATTGTCGAGATATCAGAGCTCCAAGTGTTCATTGCGCTTGAGACAATGTATTGATTATAAATAGGTCCGTGACTCGCTGACCTATATATTTTTCTAGGAATCGCGTGCCATGTTCTTCCAAGAATCTCTCTTGTCGCTTGTTTGGAGTTTGGCATAGGTCAGTGAGACGAGGTGTCAACGATAAGGACGGAGATATTAAACGATTAAAAATTATCCCTTTCTTTGCACGGTGATATCTCGGGAACGGAAAGTCGTATCGTGATAAATCGAAAAGCATTTTAAAAGGGAAGATTTCGCGCTTCTAATGACTTTTCATTCGTTCATCAAAAGTAATTATCTTCGGAGTTGTAGCGGTTCAAATTTTTCCTAATTTTAATAAGGAATTTTAAACGAGTTTTATGGGTTCCATAATTGTATGGAAATCCGTAGTCTAATTATTAAAATACATGAATTTAAAAGTCCAAAAGTGTACAGAAGATGTATACATAATGCAGGGGGAGATGAAGAGATTATGTAGAGATTAAAAGGACGTTTTTAAAATTGATTTAAAAATGGGCGATATATTGATACATTACGCTCGAATAAAGAATTGTTGTTGATTGATTCTGAATTTTTTTTTTTTTTAATAGAATAATCATTGCTGATTCGTTGAAAAATTTTATTCTATTTATCGTCGATCGATAAATATTTGTCATTTCCAAATAAGACTATAATCTCGTTTTCCTACATTCGAAGAGATCCACGTAACATAACTGCTGTCACAACAGCGCATCAATTTGATAACAATAATGACATTTTGATCGTCCAGTTCCAAGTATCGCACCCCATTTTTATTCCACATAGTAATCATCGTTCTATTTCTCTCTTTTTATGCTCGATATTTATCACGCATCGTTATAACAGCGGTACGAAAATATATTGGAGCGATGGATTCGTTATCTGAAATTTAAAAAAAGATGTCCTTAATTTAATTGTCGATTGATCGCCATCGATACTTGAACATCTTCAAATATCCTAATACCTATATCTCGAATATTTTTAATTCCCCTCCACATCCTTCTTTTCTTTATATTTTGCATCAAGGGATATCGAAGAAAGCGCACCGATTAATCTTTTGATTAATCCGATAGATATCATTCGATTCGAACGGTTGAACAGCCTCGTAACCAACTGTAAATATATAACCATTTACAGTCAACCTTTTAGGACCTTTTAATAGACTCTAACTTTCAAAAGAGATTAGCGAAACAAGAGAGGCGGGTGGACCCCAAGAGGGTACTCTTAAACGTCAAGCTCGTTAAGCGAAAACACAAAGCTCGATTATAGGCTGGTGGGTGAATCAAAGCGGCATTACCCACGTACACAATCGGATTGTCATGCCTTGACGATTCGAAAGAGGCCCGCACGACGAGGCCTCCGCGACTACTGCCAGTTCGAACCGTCGCAAATCAGTCGTTATCGATAACGATAACGACATTCGTGACGGTGATGCACATCCGGCCATCCGCCAGCCAATTGTTCCCCGAACGACGCAATCTTGTCCCTCGGTAAGAGAGAGAGAGTGTGTGTGTGCGTATACCGCGATACCGATTACTATGATCAACCCGGAACGAGGCGTGCACCGGCCCATGAAATTCAGACGGAATGATTTCAATTATCCAAATGAACATCTATATTAAGCTCGGCCCTTGGATCGCCATCTTGGAACGCATCTCGAAACCCTATCAAAGATATTGGAAGCTCTACGTAGGTTCCCTTCTCCCCGAGGGGGGGAAGGAGAGATCCCTCCTGAGCCGTTTCTCAATGAACACGCCGATGAGACTTTTCACTCGACTTGCCAGGAGTTTAATTCTGCAAGGTGGAAGAGCTCCGGGAGAAAGGAACCGAAATGGAACAGGATGAGGAGGGGCCATCGATGTCTTCCAAAGAGGAGAACATTGAAAATCTTCCATTCTTCGGCGAAGCCCACCGTGAGTCCGCTTCTCTCTTTCTCTTTCTCCTTGTAATGGACACATACGGGTACACACCGGTTGTTCCCGCGTGTAGCAGAAATGAACAGAGGAGAATCACAGGGGAAAGGGCTCTCTCTCTCCCTCTACCAACAAAAAGTTAATTACGGAATCATCCCGAAGAAAAGAAACCGCACCCGCAGATCCCTTTCTTATACCTTCCATCTTTCCACATTGGTCCGCTCTTCCTTTTTCTCGCGTCCAAATATCGGTTCCTTTTCCCCGAATTCGATGCCAATTCCATTCCACCCCGGGCTAATAATGTGGCTTCTTGTCCCTTTCCCGCGTACGGAATGCAAATTATTCCACGATGAATTGCCCCACCCCGGATCGTGATCGAACTACCGTTTCGTTGTGATGCAACGAGTATACACGCCAAACAACACCTGCGATAATTCGGATGCGTGAATTACGAGGAAGGTGAATAATAATGAAGATGAAAGAACAGAATGTTAAAATCTTTCATCCTGATTCGTTCTGTTCGTACAATCTCATTGATCATTGTCCTCTACAATATTTTACTTATTTTATTACATTACGAATTATCGAATTTAGATTGGTATGGATTGTTTCAACGCCGTTTTAAAGTAAAACGAATAACGAGCGAAAAAGTTTTAAAATGACTAAGATTTTCTTTAAACCTAAACCAATCGCTAGACCAATTACTGTGCACGGTATTAACAGTAAGGCAAGAGGTGAATCAAGTTTGGATCATGCGGATCAGGTTGGAGGAGGGGATTATTTCCTCGTTGCTCTGCACGAGGACGGTGTTTATTTCGGTTGGCACAATAAACAGTTGCGCGACGAGGTAAGCCATATTGCGCAACGCGTACACATGGGCATCTGCCTGTCGGATAGATCCGGAGAATCGGTTTCTAGAACAGGATCACGGTGTTTGTAAAACGATCGGTCCTCTGTGTTGGCCGCTGCATCATCGGTAACATCGTTATCGTTATCGGATTAATTGCTCCACCCGAAGTTCTGCCGCGGTTAACCGTTTCGGTGGTGAATTACAAGAAAACCGAGTTCATTGGTCGCGGTCGCGCACAAACTCCCCGTTTCATTTATTTACGACGACGCAAGTTGCACAGAGAGAGACTTAAATTTCTTCACAGATGATTTGTGATTTCCGATTGTGTGTCCCCGAAAATTCTTCTTCTAACTTCGAGATCTCTTTTTTCTCTCCTCTTTAACATTTTTTTCAATAATTCCTCTCGTCTACAAATAAAAATTGAATTTTTCGAGGATAGAATTATAATAAGATATATTGTTGTAGTATTATTTTCAATACGACGTAACTTCTTGATGATAATTCATTAGTTGTTGCGAATATATTTTTGCTCGTTGAAAGAAACGAATTTAAACGAGGATTATTATTATTATTTTATTTTAAAGTTAGACGAACCGTATTCTTCGTAGCAATTATTAAATTTTATAGATTTAATTCTGCAATTCATAAATTCAATATTATGTAATATTATTCAGCTCTTACGAATACATACAGCCGCTTGAATAGCATTTCTAGATTTCACAGAATGTAGAAACTCATGAACCGTAGCTTGCTTGTATCGAGTTCTATAGGGTTTAAATTCGTCGGATTCCGATTCCGTGTATTCATGATTGTCTACATCGAGTTCCTCAATTTTAGGACTGTATTTATCGAAGCATAGATACCTCCGTACATTGTGCTCCATACATTTGCATTTATGCATGTTCCAAAGATCTTTCTATTTCAATAGCTATGTCGGTATATCGATCTCTCTCTCTCTCTCTCTCTCTATGTATATATATATATATACATGTATACATTTGCATTATTAAAATTCTTAATTCTTAAATTAAATTTGTAAAAACAGTGAAATCGCATAAAGCTTTGACAGGTTCAGGAAAAAGTAATATCTCGTTTGAACGATCAAAAAACGAAGCACGGCGAATTTCATTAATTAACAGGAGAACTTTGATATTGAAAACCGAAACTTCGGTATTGGTTGATAAAATTAGCGTCCGGTGAATGAGCCGCCAATTTCAATGAATCTATAGTTCAATCGCTAATAAACGTTTCAAATACATTACATAATCCGCGTTCCCCTTTCCACATCATCCAACGCTGCCTTTCTACACCATACAATTTTATATTTTCACGCAAAATTAAAGTAGGCATTGGTTTGACGAATATACTAATTACAACGTAAACGAGACGAAATCCGATACGTTAATGACGCGATAATAATAATAAATGCGAAACGATTCGCTGCAAGATTTTAACATCCCAGAAATAATCGAAATCGATGTATTCACTGCAAACTGAAACAAAAAGTATAATTTCGCTCGATATATTTCATTTACAAAAAGCGTCAACAATATTGAAATTCATATAATATATTTATATATAATACTTACATAAATTACTTTTCAGATCGATTCAATATTCATCATAAATCCTCGAAGCCATTTCAAATTCCTCGATTAAGGACATATTAATTGACAAATGATATTTCCATCTTCAAAACAAAACTTTGAATCGTATATATAAACCTCTTGGTCAATTCGTGTACAAGTCCACGAATTAATTGAAATCACCGCGAGGGAAGCGCGAAAGCTACTATATTCGACTACTGTATTATGTATTACGAGTATTCTCTTTTAGAGCGGGTTTCCGGCTGCACTTTCTATAACGAAGCTGATTTATATCGCCGTATTCATCGTAGTAGACCGGACGAATCCTGCTTAAACTTCAGGCTTTGTCTGACGCTTAAAGGGGATGGAGAGGGGCTTTAATTCATCCCTGCGTTGCGCCACTCGAGTATACGATAATTCAAGAACAGCCGGTTGCTATTAATTTCATCGAATTCCCTCGATATCCCTGAACTGGAATCTTGAATGGAACGACTTTGCCAAGAATTCCTTCTCGCGGACAATGCCTCTTCATTTTCTTTTTTTCTTTTTCTTTTTATTTTTTTTTCACCCCTTTCTTTCTTTTCTTTCACAGATCGTGGGACGTTTGAAGACGGATCTAGACTTTTGCAATTTTGGATGTGCATTAACGATGATTCGATCACGGTGAAAAGCGAACGATGAAGTATTTGCAAAGTATTTTTTATTTTTGCTTTTCGAAATTTCGTGGAATAACGAATCTCTGGATGTTCTATTTATTTATCTTTCTCAATTTTGCCGTACACCAGTTGTTTCTAATTCGTTTGTTAATCTGAGGACTTTTGTGCAAGTGAAATATTTATAACAAATTCCTTCTCTTCAATTGGAAGATAATCTGTAATTAAATTAGAGATTAATTCTACTTTGTTTGCTTAATTAATAATTTGGATAAAAACTCGTGTGCGATCCACGATGCAAAGTACGAAATGGTGAACATTCGACTTAAGACAACGCGTAAATTTCGTCGATGAGAGAACCGAGGCCCGTTCGATTTCACGTTGGAAAAGCGAATGGGACGTTGCATCGTATTAATAGTAATGTCGCATGAACGTCATGGGGGTAGCGTTGCGGTTTACATTCACTCGGCTAACCCCTAACCATTACGCGTGACGTAACCTAACATCCTATTATTGTTATACGTAGAGATGCACAGAGTGGTACACGATTATGCATATAACCGTGCACGGTCTCCCTTATTGACGGACAATTACTGTTTATCGTTTGCAAACGCCGCTATCTTAATCAATTTCTCTGTTACCCAACCGTTTGCTCGTCCTCCATCTTCTATAGGATATAAGAACAGAAGCGAATGGAAATGAATTTACAACTTCTTTACGTCATCCTACTTTCTTCTTATAGAAGAAATCTTTTACGACTTTTCGTTTCGTCGAAATAAAATTATAAATTTCATTCTCAACTTCCTTTTGGATGAAAAAGAGGAAACCCGTTGAAACACCTCGACACCAGCAACGACGATTGTTCAGATGATGAGCTGAAACTGTTCAATGCAAGGTGAACAATAACTCCGCGTAAAAGGTGGATGCGCCACGTTGACGATTCGACGACACGGCGGAAAGGCGAGGAGGAAGACAGAGCGGAGATAGGTGGTTCATATCAATAGTACACGTCGAGTGGACGCCGCGGGGCGGTATTGCGGTTTACATTCACTGGCAACCCCTTCCCACCGCGCGTAACGTAACGTAACGTTCTGTTCTGTATGTTCAACGAGCCGGAAGATCCATATCTCACTTGAGGGGTAGCTCTTAGAGAGGACACGTATACATGCAGGCGCGAGTGCATGCTCGCGACCAACGCTTACTGCAACCGTGTGTTCGTGCGTGGCACGAGCTCACCACCCCTTGTGCCAACATTCGTGGCCCCCGTATACCTCTTCACAAGTGTGCATGCGCACGCAGATTCACGCACCTTGTCGCTCGTGTTAACTCGTATGTCGCGCGTAACCTCGTCGCTCTTCTCGACTTCTTCTTTCCTCTCTCTTTCTTATTTTTCTTCTTTCTCTTTTTCTTTTTCTCTTTTTTTTTGCTTTGATTTTTTTCCCCCTTTTCTCTTGATTTATCTCCTTTTCCACATCGTTCTATCTCTTCTCCATGTTTACAAGCCTTTTCTTTTTACGATGCGGAATCTCGTCTTTTTTTTTTATCCTTCCTTTATCTTTTTGCCACCCTTTTCTATCTCTTTTTATTTTCGTTAGCTCCCTCCTTTTCTTTCTAAACGACCTCTCCTCCACATCGTTCTTTCTCTTTGCCACCTTCCCTTTTACGATACGGATCTCGTCTTCTTTAACTTGCTCCACTCTTTCTTCATTCCATCCCCTTTTTTCCCTTATTTTTCTTTTTCTCGTTTCGTCCCTCTTCCTTCCAGTTATTCCCTTGCTTTTCACCCGTTCCTTTTGCATACTGGAACACAGTGGAAAATTTGTTCCTTCGGAGAATGGTGAAGAATTACGTTATTTCTTTATAATGCGCATACTCACCGGAAGCCATCGCGATCTCGTTTCGATTCTCGTTTCCGCGTTATCGAAGGGAAGAAGTATTTTCACGGTTGCGGAACAGCGGATTTGAAGGAAGAAAAAGGAGAGGTGGCCCGTGGAAATCTTCTCGGGGCGAAAATCACGCGCCGCTATAAATTCACCGTTAAAACGGAATCGTTCCGGCACGTTTTAGTTCCTCCTTTGTCTCTGTCGGATGTTTACAGGCGCGGCTGCTCCCGACCGAGGCAGAGAGTACGAGTGAAATAAGATTGGGCTTATGGGGTGACATGTTTTCCCAATTCGCCAACCTATGCCTAGTGGATTTTCCTGTCGGCGATGTCCAACTTCTTGCGCCCGTGTCCCCGATTTTTCTTTCATCCTCCTCGCGTTCCCCTTTCTTCCCGACATCTTTAAAAGCATAGAATATTCTATCAGATAATTGTATGTAATTTATTCCATTCGAATTGGCTGGAAAATCCCTACAATCTTCGCAAAAATATTACTCTCTTTGTACAATTCAAATAAGTTTTAATAAATTCGATTTATCAGTAATGATTCGATCTTTTCGATGAAAAAGAGATCTCTCTCTCTCTCTTAGGATTATTTCTATATAAGAGAAACGATATATGCCCCGGGTATTGAGTATATGCCCCGTATATCTATATTTTTCATACGAAAGAATGACCATTGTCTGGCAATCACACGCCCGATTACGCTTACCAGTAAAGAGAAACTGCCTCATTTTTCCACTTCACGCCGTACCCGCGTTTTCAAGCGCGGCGAACGGAACGATCTCCGTTTGTATTACCACGTTTGATCGAGTGTCCCCATTCCGATGGACAAAGGGCACAAAGGCCAATAACTCAAAAACGCCCGCCTACGAATTAGGCGCACGCGATTCCATTTCTATCCTCGCCAGACACCAATTATTAATCAACGCACGCGGTAGATCGAGTCCAGGTGGTTGGACTCTTGGCTTCGCAGGTGCTATTACCATCTGATTAGATCAGATCGAAAACAGCAGAAGAGAATTCGTCGGACCCGAGCAGGAATTTTTCGACCAATGGACGGATCGCGTCCAACAGGGAAGATTAACCCTTCATCAGCAATCTGGATCTATTCAAGGCATGCATCTTCTCACACTTTCAAAGTTTCCTCGTTTATCAATTATTCACTGAATGAAAAGAAAATATTAGGCGATATTTTGGAGATGTTGAATAATTTTTTAGACAACATTTTTCCAAAAGAAATCCTTTCTGGACTTGAACGGACTCAATTTATTCATCTGCTTAGCAAGTACTTATTTGAGACAAGGTGCACATATTCGTATAAAATATCTGAAAAATTATTATACAATTAATTCTACACAGCCCTACACAATAGAAAAATAGAAAAATACTTGCTCATACTTACTACTTTTCTTCATATTATTTTCTTGCATTGTAAGATACAATTCTATACACGTGTACCATCTTCGTACAAACTTGATATCATCCCTTGGATTAAATCAAATTGAAGGAACAAAGAGAGGAGAAGGAGCTCCGTGGAAGATGGTGGGTTCGAGCGTTAATGCTCGATCATTTCTTCACGAGCACGAAGGAGGGATATTTTCGCGGTGCCCTTTTCTTCCAAACGAAACGAGACCGCCTGTGCTAGGGAGCATCCGCGAATCGCGACAACACAATGGGATCGTATTTCAATGGCACCCTTTCAACTTCCGTTAAAAAACGAGTCAATGTACATTTTTAAACGGACGGGCATCGGGGCGATTCTTTTTTTCCTCTTTTCAAAACCCGACCCGCCTCAGTCGATACGAGGTAACTCGTTCGAAGTAACCCGGTTGATGAACCCGACGAGAATCATTGAAATCATTTTCAACATGAATTATCTTGCTCTGTCTCTTGTTTGTACGAAAACCTTGTATACAAATCTTGGTATAAAGTGAAACTGACACGAGATCGAATCATTGCTATATTTTAATTTTAATTTTCGAAAGGATTTTAACAGAGGATAAAGCTCTCGATTCTGTGCTGCGTTTCGCTGGAAGATTGATCAATCCTGTTCATAGCGATTTTCAATTACCGGTGTAATGAATTCCCCTTTTTGTGAGATGGCCGTGTCACGATTCCCCTTCCCCCTGCAAGGAAAATTGCGTTAATCGCGAGTGAAAATGGCATTATTAGATCGATCGATTTAACGAGTATCTAAAAATATTCGTCAATCGTGGATACGATTGCCCACGAATGTTATTTTTTTTTTTTTTCGTAAAATGATTTCAATCTGTAGAAACGAAATGTTTATGTAAATTTCATATTTCATATTTTATTTAGATTTTAATTACGAAGTAAACGGTAAACGATATATAAAAAAAAATTTATTTCCAATTTATTTATTCAACTCTTTGCCGACTATTATTTTATACTATTTATATACATACATATATTTGTTTAAGTTTTAATATCATTCTCAATATTTAAATAAAACTCCATCGAAATGATCGATACTCGCCTAAGTCGGATCGCAAAAATTAGTTTTTCAATTTTAACTTTCAATTTTTATAAATATTTCCTCCTATATTTTCGACAAATGTATATTTAATCGTAACGATCCATACCTTCTTTCCTCAATCACAATTCCTGACAAACTCCTTGCTCCATTAGAAATTAGGTCTTAGAAATCACGTTTCTTTCAAACTTTTTAATAAATTCGATGTCTTTCTTTTTTTCTTTCTTACAACTTACTCACTTTACCTGCAAAACGATAAAAGAAAAAAAGAAAGAGATGTAAGCCAGGGGACCAGACGAGCAAAGAAAGTATTCGTCTCGCGTTCGATAAAAATTCAACACGGTAATTAAAATGATATACAATGATCCGGTGGATGAAATATGTTGAAGACACGTGCACGTCATTCTCTAACGATCGCTGTTATGCCCGCGAGGCGCCAAAGGGGTGCACTACGCTCTGATCGGCGAATTTTCAAGCGTCATCAGCCAGGCCCGAGTCGCCGCCTTTAATTGATGCCCTTCATTTTTTTCCTGCTTTTGTCTAGGGCCGAAGATTTATGGACAGCTGGCCAGACGAAGAGGGGAGGGAGAAGAGGGATGAGGGGGGCAGGAAAGGCCGACACAGTCGGTTTCTTTGAGCGCGATTCTCAGCGGGGGATCTCCTTTCTGGCACCAACAAAACCACCGACGCCTCGCAGCACCTTTTTCATCCCCGATCATCTTGTTCGCTCGTCTCGGCCGCGTCCTCGCTGTGTCTCTGATAATTCTCTCTTTCTCTTTCTCTCTCTCTCAACCGCCATATGCTCTCGCGACTGGCTGAAGAAACGTTGGAGTCGATGTCCAACGATGACAGCTGGGTGTGCGTCCATGTGGTTGATTTTCCTTCGTAATGATCTCGTTCGATCTTTCCGCGTAGAATTTTTGAATTTTTCCTTCCTCTTTGCTTTTTCATCTTTCGGTTTAGGGTAAAATAAACGACGATGAAATGATTAAGGAATGTCTTAAATTTGATCGAATGTAGATCTTGTGTTATATAATAGGTGTGATTTAATTATATATATATTTTCAATTATCTTGGATTCTGGAAAAAGGATATTTACATTGGAATTTTAATAATATTTTAATAATTTTTACAATTTTAAGCTTTTACAGTGAAGTTACAATGAAAACAATTAATATTAAGGATGTGGCATAATAGTCTTTCGAAAATTTGATTGAACAGATACATATTTTATGTTACTTAATAGCTATTCATAATTCAAATATACAATTGATAGGAATATGAAGAAGAATTAGATATTTTTATAAAAAATTTTTAAATAACTTATAACGCCATCTCAAGTTATTGACATTTTGAAAATTTGTACGTTGAATTTTAATTTTGAAAGAATATTAATTAGAACCCATTTCTTTTTCTCAATTCCATTTCAAATTTACATAACCATTTTTTATCATTTCGATTGGATTATCTTCATTTTCTCGTATTAAATTTAAGCAAGACCTCTTTTACTAAATTGTCAATCACTGACAATTATTAATAAAATTATCCAAAAAACTTTTTTATTAAACTTACCAATCATCGAATCCTTAATAAATTTTCAACTTACTAATTACCTACGAAACTTTGAAACTTCCAAACTTTCTACAAAATTATTAAAAATTATCGAGAAATCTCTTCGTATATCACAAATATGTATACCCAAACCCAAAAATATATATCCAGATCCAAGGAATTAAAGTACTCGAGAGGACTATTTAACAATTCCTAGAAATCTCATATCGAACAATTTCTTCCTCGATCCAATAAAATTGAAAATTCAATCCAAAACTGGAGATAAGCAACGGATAATTTCACGAAGATATCGACGATTATTTCCTCGAATCGATAAAAACGATAAAAACGGGTCTCCAATTTACGCATATGCGGCGCGCATATTTTAAAAGCACGATTTCTCGTCGCGAGAAGGTATCGGCAAATGGGTTGGGGCTCGCGATAAAACGCATTAGCCGGGTTGATTATTTACAAATCGCGTACGCGGCGATTCGTTTCCGTGACCGATTTTTCGCGGCGACCATAAAAATTGAACGGTGTGCACCGCGCTATTCGTTAAAACCGAGCGCCCCGCTTTATGGCACCATTTGGCCGCCGCCCCTTTTTTATTCTCCGACAGCCAGAGGACTCGCGTTACTTAACGATCGCACCGGTAATTAATGACGAACTCGCGGGGTCTGGCCGCCAGTAATTAAATCGAATTTTGCGCGCGGAAATTCGAACGGGCAATCTCGGGCGACTAATTTATTCTTGGCCGAGAGGATGCGAGAGTGGAATGTTAAATAAGAATGTATAGGGTTGGCCTCGAAACGTATCTCGAAATTGCAGTTAGTTTGTCGAAGATTTTTTTTTTCTTTACCGATTTTTAATGGTAAACGAGGTAAATATGGTCGGGAAATTAAGGCAAGAGGCGCAATTCGTAAGAGGATCGAGGAATTTTCTTCTGGATTTGTTTACCGATGGCTCTGGATCGGTTCTGTTCCTTTATCGGCGTTCAATTTTATCAAGTTGTTTGATTTCTACGACTTTCGAAATCTTTGATCTTATGTTGAAAATTTAATTTGGAAAAACTGTTATCGTTATTTTAAATAATGTTATGTAACGTAGCGGGTCGCGAAAGCGGAGAGAAATTTATCTAACCTAAAAAAAAGTCTGATTTTAATGAAATATGTAGAACGTAATTTTTTTTTTTTTTTTTCTTTTTCGACTAGAAATTTCCTCGAGGACGTGAAATCGAAGTTTCGGTATTTTTTAGCGTTAGAACGCTAAATTATGGACATTTCGTAATTTAAAATTTTGCTTTATCTCGCTTCATTACAAAGTTATATTTAAAAAGCGAAAATCATACTGAAACTTTGAGCGTTGATTTCACCTTTTTAAAGTGATATTTCGGCGAAAGAAAATTGCTTCGTGTATAACCTATTATGCTGTACGCGTTCATAAAGTTTCATTAAAAGTGAAAAAGTGTTCGTTAACATTTCAAAAAATAAAAAACTTTTTAAATACTTTTACGAATCGTAGTAAAATTATTATTGATTAAGAAATACGTAAGGTTATCCACGTGATCGGTTAAAATACTGTGTAACATTTAACTGATAAAAAAAAAAAAAAGAATTTCTTACTCAACTTTCATCCTCTGAATGAATTTGCATAGAAGTTGAACGATAGAAAAAATTCAAATTTCTATCTTCTTCTTTTTTTTTTTTTCTATTACACAAAAGTTATCTCGATTTCTTCTTCAATCAAAGATCTTCGAATTATTCTCTTTTCAATCTTTTTCGCGATCGTCTTTCGTTCGACTCCCTTTCATTCCCTTCAAATTTCATTTTATCCTGTCGCAAATGGATAGAGTAGACTCTCGAACGATTCGAGATAAAAGCAAGCAATTTAATAAAATAAAACGATTATCGATTTACGTGGCGATGGATTTCAAAAAGATAACGCAAAACGAGGTGTTTAACTATTCCACCGGCGCGAAATCCGGCGCTAGATTCTTAAACGATCTCGGAGGTTGGAGGCTTAAAAGGAATTTCCTGTGATCCGTTATAAATTTACCACGTTCGACAGTGAAAGCTGGTTCGGTGCTTTGATAACGTTCGCGCAATCTCCATTAATCTGAAAGGCAAATAGCGGTCACTTCATCGATTCATTTTTCTCTTTTTCCTCTTTTCTCTCTCTCCTCTCTCTCTCTCTCTCTCTCTTTCTCTCTCCCCTTTTTTTTTCTTTTTTTTTTTTTAAAGTAAACGTTAATTTTACGAATGACGTTCTTGACCTCGAAAATCAAAAGCAAAAGTCAACTTGTCGAGCCTTTGAGTTTCGAAAGATGATTTATTGAAATGAAGCTGACATCGAAGAAAGGCAAACAAGCATGAGAATTTAAGAATACCGGAAAATAATTTATCACCGAGAAGTTTATTTTTGATCGTGGTTTATCTCGAGTGATGTTATTGATATAAAAAATATTCATTAGCCGAAGAGTGAATAAATCCTTGTAACACGGCTATTAATTTAATTTCTTTCTCGATTTATAAAAATATCTTATTCAAAATTTAATAATAACAATATGTACAATTTGATACGTATAAATCCTCGATATAACCTTTTATATCAAGTATTTTATAGCAAGTGAATATCTGTTTTAAAATATAAAATACAAAATCTATATGTATCAAATTGCACGTTTATTTGCCTAAAAAAAAAAAAAAACACGATCATTATTCACAATCTATCATTTCCTTTTACCATTAGCCTTTCTTTTCCTCTTCTCGATTCACTTTATCACACTTTATCTACACACGAAGTAAAAAAATAACTTTTTACATTGTCCCAGTCGGGGACGAACCAACGACAAATTTATAAATCCACTCACTAATAACAAGAGATGATATCTGAGGGGGGAATCACGATCAGGTATGATAATCCGCGTAGGGCAAAGAGCGGCAAATCCATCGTAACGAGGTGAACGAGTTACCTTAACGACCGATCCCGCGTGACGTTTTTTCAATTCGACCACGAATCGATCCGCTTTATCTATCACCAGTTAACCGATGTAAATTTACCAAACGTTCGCGTGGAAACAAAGGGCCCTTCCCTCGTTGACCTAATCGCTTTAACTCGTTCCATCGAGTGAACGAATCAAAGAACGGCAGGTGTGCATGCGCGAAAACGGACGAAACAATTGCTTCTCGATCGATTTGCTCGCCGATCGTTCCCTCGAGGTGCTCGCTCGAAACGTTCCAATTATCCTTTCCGCGGACAACGGCTATTTTGTTTAAACCTTCGCTCCATTATTGTTTCTCGCCCCCTCTTATGCCTGCGTCGCATTTATCGGATTCGATTTCTCCATCTCGGCGATCAGAGAGCATCTCTTTCTTCCGATTTTTCCATCGTTTCGATTCCGATACGGAGATTGTAGATTTCTTCGATTTATTGGGGGAATTCTGGAGAATTGATTTAGAATTTCTAGATTTTTCTGAATTTATTTGTTTCGTTTGATATCGTTGTGTCGCTTTCTTTCGACGTAATGACGGTTTCTTGATTATTGAGAAGGGAAATCGTGGCTTAAAGAACGTTGAGAGTTCGTTGGATTCGTTGAATTGAAATATTCTTTTAGAAATGGATAATTGCTGATGATTTAATTTTAACACTGTGCACCGAAATTACACTATCCAATTGTATTAATTTGTTAAAATAATTATAAAAATAATTCGATTATTTTAACCGATAGCTATTTATTCTTAACGATTATTCTATTTTCTTAACGAATTAAATTAATTATTCTTTACGAATAATTAAAAGACGCTTTCCACGATTACTTTACTCGTCGAACGAAACTCCTCGACTGAAGAATTTATAAACTGTATCGCCGGCGAATGTTGACATTTTGCGAACGAGAAAGTGTTCCACGAATTGGCCGGGGAAAATGTTTGTAAATATCGTAGCGAAATACGGCTGTTTATTGAAATCACTCGATACACCATTGCCCTCGAGAATTTAAAGACAATATCCGTGAAATATTCACGCGATTATTTTCAACTCCAAAAAATAATCAATAGGTCTTTTTTAGTCAGGATGCGATGCTGGTTTTACTCTACCCAGAATGATGTAACGGAGAGAAAGTTGGGTTGGAAGGCTCGAAAGTCGTCTTGGAAAGGGTGCAGCCATCGACCATCGAGAAATTAGACCGCTCAAAGTTCCACCTCCTTGTCCTGGGACCATGGTTCCGTTCTCCTTCCGTCGTGATGTAAGATGTAATGCTTCCAGGAGGACCGTTGGGATTCGGGAAATCGTGTCGCTAGTCGAGGCAGATTTATTTGCGGGGTTGGAAAAAAGCGAGAACGAAAGGAAATTATTCCTTGGAGGGAGGGATTTCGAGAAAGAAATTTTTAAACGACGATATAGAAATGTAAGCGCAATCTCTAATCATCGAATAGGATGGTTGGATGATAGATGCTCGAGTAACGATGAGAAATTATTAAACTTTTATAATTTTCCATAATTTCCATAACTTCAAAATTTGTTCGAGATACATTAAAATTTCGATCCGAGTGAATATATTTTAACGAAGTTACGAAACTTGGAATTTTTTGATAATTTTTCATCGAATTACTCGAACGAGTTATTCGAGGATCGAGGAAACGTGGTTCTATTTAAAGCTTCTATTTAAATAAGTTAAATATTTATATGAAATTGAAATAGCGCGTGGGTGAAGATTATCGGTGGAATTTTAGATGCGATCGAAATAGCCCAAGACTTTATTGATCTGGGACTTGTTCCGTTCCGCAACGAGTTCTCAAGGATGCTGTGGTTTCAATGGTCGCGATTGGAAAATTCCGAATTTTTGGGATCGAGTAAAAAATTATCACGTTTTATTTAAATTCGGTTTCGAAATTATTCGAAGAAGAAGCTTATTGGAGATTCACAGGGAATAACGAACGGTGAAAAATACAAAGGAGAAAACGATCCGCTGGCTCATTGATTAACAATCAGCCGTGAAATAAGGTGATTTGTTATGAATCCAATTTTTTATCCCCTGTGTGTGAGAATTTATAATTAAAATTTATAATTTTATATCCTTACCAATCATTCATCTTAATCAAATAAAAAAAAAAGAAAAAAACGAAGACACGATACAAAAATTTCAAATATAAAAATATTAGAGAAAATGAATAATATAGTCTCAATTATAAAACTCAACTTTCTTTCAAAAATTGTTTCTCATTCCTCTTATCTTTATCTTAAATAATTGATCAGATAATTACGTATCCTCTCAAACTTAAATTATTTAATACTTTATCTAGTAATTTCTTAAATAATTTTAAACAATATCGACACGAAAAGTACAAATTAGGATCGACGCAACGAAATGATCGAGAATTTCAATTTGCTAATCAATCGTTGGAAGAGTGACATTTCGAGAACGCAGTAGATACGGTGTCGTAGCGGTTTCATTAATATTCATGCATATTCATACAAGCAAAAAACCCGTGTATTTATGCACGGTACCCCGCCTCTCCCAGATCCATGTCTCGATGGTTAATCAGCATAAAGTAAGCCTTTTAACGATCGACGTAAGAACACGGAAAGAGTCATCTGTTTTCGATTCAACATGGTGTTTATCTTTTAATAAAAACGAGGACCGATACACGCCACTAAATTACATCTTAATTCGGAACGAGCTCGAATCGTTTATTGGTCCTCCAATAAATTCTTTAAAATGTCCATGCATACTTGCCAAGTGTTCGTGGTCCAATCTCTCGTTGTATATGACTTATTTTGGCTCGAGTTAAAAATCACTGGACACGTATGAGTCTTGTTCCAATCTATCAATTCTTGGAAATTATAATTATAAAAATCGTCGATATCGATATAAAATCTTCTCGAGAATGGAATAGAAAGAAGATTAAAAATGAAGATTGTAATTTTTCTTGATACGATATTAAGTGAATGAAAAATAATTTTAATAATTAAATTTTACTTAAATTTCTTACAGATAGATATTATTATATATTAGTTCACGAAAAATTGTTCGATCGATGCACAAACGCTTCAACGCTCTCTAAACGAAGGAATCATAAGTTTCAAAATGAATAGTATGATTAAATACGATGATAATTATGATTAAATTTCACAGAATGGAATATATGTACGAATAAACATCATCAGAATTGTATTTCCTTGATATGATAAGATCAAACGTGGAATGATTCATCGAGAATTCGGTTTTCGAATTATTTTCGTTTCGGCTTGATCAAGCAGAAGTGGAGAAGGCACACGAAAAGTGATAAATTTTAACCGATAGCTCGAATAAAAGATAACCGTTCCAAAGAAAGCTTTCATAGCGATCGGCCAGATGCGCGCCGCTGAAAACTGGCCCTGATGAATAACCATCGAATGGTCGATCAATTTTTAATCGGAGGCCGTTGCAACCTACGCGAGACTACGATTATCCTGGCTGAAAAACGCTTCTCGTTTCCATCCTGGAAACAGGGATCCACCAGTGCGTTTAAACGACGAGCACGATAACGACTCTGTACTTGACAGGCTAACCCCAGGTCAATTTTTCTTTCAGATTACCCTATCTCCTCTTTACCTTGTTAGAATAATAAAAATATATTCTCTTATTTTTAAATAATAACCGATTTCATATGTGGACTCTTCCTTGTCTTCGACCTTTCAAAATAGTTTTCGCGAATTTTACGTGAAGATGATTTATCGGGAAAGATATTGAAAAAAATATTAAAGATTCTTAGATTCTCTACCCTACGAAAAAATATACTTTTATACGGTTATGAAAGAAAAAAAGGAAGGCTGAAGTTATTATAATATATAGCTGCAACATTATCAATATCGTTTCCCAAATCTTCAATTTTCAAAATTCGCAAAATTAATCGATGGAGGCTATGATGTGATAGCTGTTGTCGAACAACGAAAAAGGAATTGGGTTACCCGGCCTCTCAAATACGGAACTTTTGCCAGAGCTGCGCGATTCTCCGTATCGTGCTTCAACATCCGATATTCCAACGGTGTAATATTATATTATTTGCCAAAACTTCGAATGGAACGAGATTTTCCCGACTTTTCGAGCCGCGCCTCGTTCGAGAAATATCGATTCCTCGCACGCGACGACGCGTCGTTTCAATGCGTCTTTCTTACTTCAAAGAACATTTCAATATAATCTATGACACCGCAATGTCGGTGTTCCAAGTGTTTCCTTGTCACTTTCTTTTTTCTTCTTTTTTCTTCCTTTTTTAATTCGTTGATATCTCGAGCTTTTTCCCAAAGAGCATCGATTTCTTTATTACGTTAATTCCACACGTTTCACGGTAGTGTTATTACGCTGTATTCCCTTAGTGGGATTCCAACGGTAACAGGATACGCGATAGAAGGAAGTTTTTTTGTGATGGTAGCTGTCAAGATAACGCGTGAAAGTAAATGAGGAGCTCGAGGAGTTGGAGGATTTGACGAGAGAAAGAGTTGGATTCTTGGGGAACGAGACATCTGTTTCTATCTAAGGAACATCTTCCATTAGGCGATGGACGAATGGAAGAATAAATTGGACGCTTCGATTGGACGAGAGCGACGGTTAGAGAGAAAGATAACACTTTACGATTTCCCCTCAACGGTTAAAAAATCATTTGTGCTACATCGCACTTGTTGCGAAAATTAATCAAAACCAAGGATTATTTAATATTGAAAATGAAAATTAAATATTTAACGAGTAAATGCTTCGTTAGAAGGCACGATTACAAATATTTTATATTTGCCATACACATATTTTAAAAGAGGAATGAAATGGAAAAATTATTTTCTACGTGATTCGGCAAATTTCACAAAATTCGCTGGAAATTGACGATAATCGAAAATTAATTTGAACATTCGGTAAAAATATTCTAATTTTCCAACAAAATAATTTCTTCCTCCCTCAAAGAATCGTTTCGTCCAAAAAGAAGCGCGCCAGGTTGCGCGGAATGGAGAGAACGGAGGGAAAAGAGTAATTTATCGAGGCGCCCCTTCCCTCCTCCAGAATCCATTTGAATAATTAACGCAAAACGCCTTCTAAATAAACCTCTCGCAGCTGCATGGTCCGGAAATGGCCGCGATTCGGTCAATTCTATTTAAGTAGCAAGAAAGTTTATCGAATTTCGCGGGGTGTCGAAGAAAAAGGACGCGGTGAAAATTCAGTCGGGGCTCGGTCAGGTGCGCGTATCCCGGAATAGTTTGTAAATAGAATGCCTAGGTTGGAACGCTGGAAATTGGATTTATGTCGTTCGGGGCGTAGCGGCCCGGGGACGTTTCGAGATTGATGGCTGCACCGAGATAGTGCGTTTCGAGGATTGACAAGTGTGAAAGAGAAATTCGAAAGACCTCTCAGTTCAGTTGTTTTCCTCCAACCCCCTCCTCCCTCCCTTTTTTTCTTTTTTTTCCCCCTCGTCCCATCGTGATTCTCTTACTCGCGTAGATACGGGCGCGGTTGGACGGATGATGGAAGCGGATATGGAAATAAAAATTTTGCTTCTCTTCGAATACGTTGCTTGTTGTTATCCCCGTCTTTTGGCGCGGAGAAAAAAATTTGATCCCTGATTCCTCCGGCTTGGTTCCCCAGCCAAGGGTGGAGAAATTCGAAATTTGCGGAATTATGGAGTGGAAGATGGAAATCGAATCTCTCGATTCAATCTCACGGTTAATATTTGTAATAGGTATTGGAAATATTTGAAGGTGGATATAAATTAAAAGCAAAACGAGAGAAATTTTACGCGCAAGATTTCAAGGAGAGATATTTCTTCTCCATGAGAAATGACAATACATTTTCCAACGGATCTCCCTTTCTAATTTACATTCCTCATCGAATTTTCTCGTTACAACAACGCTATTTCTCGTTGCTCTTTCTCTCTCTCTCTCTCTCTCGTTCATCGAATACTCAAGACAGATATCCCATATAGATCCTTCCTCATTCTTGATTTACATTCTTCATCGAATTTCCCTCCTTACACGAACGCGAACGCTCCATTCCTGCTCTCCCATTCATCGAATTCTCATAACCCGATAACGGGCGGAATCGCAATGTAATTATACAACTAATTATCCCGCGGCACAACTCAACCGGCCCCCTCGGTAATTCCATTCCCCCCTTAATACCCCCGTATTAAGACGTCTGTCGTAATTTAATTTCTCTTAAAACTCTCGGCGGCTGAATCGTCGCCGCTCTTTTCCCAACAGAGCGTCGCGATTCTCCAGAACATTTCATTGCGAGCGCACACGTCAGCGGTAGCACGATTCCTCATAATGTATTTCTCGATGATGAATAAGTAATTGCAGCGGGAGGAGGGCGTGTTTAATTGTATTAAAGGACAAGTTATTGGTCTGAATCAGAGGCCTGTGCGGGGATTAGAGGCGGGGAGAAGACAAAGAAAAGGGGAGGAGGGGGAGAGCAGAAAAGGAAAGAAGAAGAAGAAGAACGAAGAGGGGGCGTTAAGGGGACCAAGCGCCCCCTCCACCCCTTTTCCTGTTCTTATTTCTCGCAGGTCCGCGCGATAATGGGCTTTTACTGCATGAATAGAAGCGGCAAAGATGGACTCTTTCCCCGGCTCCCGGTTTGTTCCCTCCCGTTGTCCCTTGCTGTAGGTGTCAGACGTGAAATTAGTCCGCATTTATATTCTTATTTGCATACAATGGAATCAGATAGCGTAATAATTGTTCTTTTATTCAACGTTTTATCGCGTCCCGATCGCGCGGACGCCGCCTCCTCTGATCCCGATTCACTCCAAACTCGATGCCCCTCTAATTGCATCTGCCTCCCCATTAATTGCGTATTTCAACCTAAAACAGAGCCTAGTGTTTAAGATAATACGTATTAAGTTCTATCGCGACGTTATATGGGACATACATATCTTTTTCTCAGTCCAGTTTTCTCAATGGTTCGCGATATTTTCACTGTTGTGCAATAAATCGTTCGATTTTTCATTTTCTCGATTTTGACAACGTCCACACGCGCTCTGCAACGGAGTTTGAAAGAATCGTGGAAGAGAAGAAGAAGAAGAAGGAGGAGGAGGAGGAGGGAAAGGAGGAGGAAGAAAAAACGTTCCCCCTTTTAAACGAAAGCTAATTCCTCGTTTAAGCGGACACAAGAAAGCCGTCAGAGATCGGGGCACGTCTGGCGAATCGATCAAACTGGAAGCTCGACAAGCGGGATGTCGCCCTCATTTTCCCTTTCTCGCTCGCACCCACTTCCGCTCCTCCACTCCATCTTCCTCCTATCCCTAATTTCTTGCGTGGGGCGACACTCGAGAAAGCATAAACACGTGTTCCGCGTGACGTGTCCGCGCCGACGACCGCGGCATCCGTTTCCAACGGCAGCAGTTTCACAGATCGTGAACGTAAACTTCTCATGCGCTCCATTTCAGACGTAGACACGCGTACACGAGGAAGGGGGAACGACGATGGATTTATAGCGAACCGACTTTTTTTTTTTCTTTTTTTGTAGAAAGTTTTTTTTCCAAAGACAGGATCACTTACTCGGTTGGGCAGGATGTTGGGCTAAATTTACACGGGAGACACGATGATCTCGAGCACACGAAACATCTCTTTCGAGATATTGAACATATTGAGCTTACGTTAATTCTTGACTGTTAGTGAATAATTGAATACAAGTAGATTAGAATGCAAGATATTTTAAGAAACGGATCATCAAATGTAATAATATTATTTTTCTATGTTCTGTGTATCATATTCTCTTACATTTGTCCTACACAGTCTATATAAAATATGACTCTCTAAATATACCATTATATCTTATTAAAAGTTTCAATTCGTTCTGAATTCGTTATATTTGATTTTAGACTCACCATCATTCTTCCTTTATTCATTTTCCACTCTATCTGAAAGACACTCTCGATTGTAAAAAATCGCGCGGAGATATTTTTATCGTTGAATATATGAGGGTCGCGTCGCGAAGATACACTGAGCTGACACTGTCGTTCCATTTACAGCTCGTCACCGCGGTACAATCAGTCGACGATAACTTTTCGTATGAGCTATTAATCTATCCACGATTGCCAGCTTTCCACGTTTTATTGCCCCGTTTCTTGGGGAAACGAAACTCTATTCTTCTAATACGGTTCAGATAACAGAAGGAACACGTACCGCATCCACTTGTTATCGCTGTTTCTTAAAAGGTAATTTATCGTTACCTCCGGTCTCGCCGCTCTCTGTTTACGAGAAAACTGGAAATACGAGGTCGCTGTTAAACATTTATACACATTTGCCGTGAAAACGATTCGCTATATGTCGATATCCTCTCGCTAATCGATTCTGTTAAAATAGCAAACGAGCAAATCCCTATTGATCTTATACCGAATTTCTCTTACCTTCCCAAGTATTTATTTTTTTTATATATTCGATATAATTTATTATTTTTGTATTTTCTTGAATTAAAACTCGGGTCCAGCATTTTTAAATTGTACGTAAAACTTGAAAATCCTTTATCTTTTTTTTTTATTGGATATATGTATCTATATCTATATTTTTCTTCGTTACATTTATTTATTACGTTTTATCTTTCTCATTTTCTTCGTGTCTTCTTTATCAGGAAAAATAAATTAAATCTACTCGTAGATAATAAGAAATACCTTCTAAAGAGCTGAAAGTAACTTGAAAATTAATCTTACATGAAAATTAAAGCGTGCTTGAACACAGCTTGAAAGATTTTAACATTGATATCGAGATTTTATCATTATAATTTTAAGCAATAAAAATTTCATCTCGCTTTTCTTTATTATCTACGATTTTCGCCAACATTCTTCACAATTTACGGCGAGGCTGGCTGATCTTGTTTTCATAGTTGCAGTGACGCGCGTTTACGCGTATGTTTCTTTTGAACGCCCGCGTTTCAAACTGCGTGCCGACGTTTATCGTTCATCACCGGCGAATTTACACGGATGGGACGAAATAAATTCGAGCTGCGTTTTGCGAATCTTCCAGCCATCAACTCGACGAGTAACGAGATTTTCTTGTTAATTCCAGAGTTTAAATTCTAAAAATAACGAAGTCGCATAACATTCCTTTCTTTTTCGTTTAATTTAATTTAGACGAATTCCTGCTTCGCAAATACGTATTTTCAAATTTTTATTGAGAAAAAGTATGGATGATTTGATCGAGGATTCGATGATATAAACGTCTAAATTATATAACGTATTCTTCTCGTGGTCCTGGTTTCTCTGTCTAAGATAATATTGGAAACATTTTTAAGGATCCTTGTACAGGTGTTCAGTAACAGTTCAGAAACGGTGTTTGTTGCATGAAATTTCTACGAAGCCAATAAAAGCACGTTAAAAGCGTTTAAACATTGGCTAAGTTAATTTACCTCGTTTCTTCACGAAACTCTTGTTTCCGCGAAGAATGCAATTACACAATTTCACCTTTATATAGCGGGAAACGGGTACACAGTGTCAATAGCAACGAGTGTAACAGAGGCCTTTGATGTCTTACCGATGCAAAGTTTTAAAGGTCGAAGTGAGCGGATACCAACCGACCGCAATACAGTGGTTGAAACAAACGCGCGGCAGCTTTACCTGTCTGCTTTGTGCTTCGTGAATGCGTGCCACGCTTGGCATTAGTTGGCTACTCGTTATAACTAATGCAGAAATACTCTTCTAACCGGATACCAATTACATATGTACGTGTAAGTAATAATGTTACTTGGCGATCGTTCGCCACCCTATTCTCTCCTACACTCGTGCGAATCTCTGTGAATAATCGTGCAACAGGATTTATTAATTAAAGAAGAATGAAAATCGCTGCAATAATTACCTGTTAAATTAAGAATTCCATTGTACGTGCTTAGACCGTTAAATTGCCTTTGTTCAAGTGGCGAGATGAATTACGAATATCTTCATTTCTTTCTCTTCCTCTTCTTCTTCCTCTTTTTCTGAACGAAATTATAAAATATTGAAGATAGTAATTAATCCATCTGGAATTTAGAAAATTCCGAGCATTAAAATTTATTTTGATTGCTCCTCGATCGAACAAAAATTCTCAACTCATACTTCAATATAAGAGATAACAACTCCATTAACCCTGCAACTCGAAGAATAAAATTACCGAAAGAAATATTACTTATATAAAAAAAAAAGAAATGATCACATGCACTCACTCATCATAAAAATAAACCAAACTTTCATCAAGGAAAGGAGTTTGCAAGATGGAATTCAACGACAAAGATGTTGTATCTGGCGTAAATCCTATACATCAGGCGTGGAGTTTCATTTATCCCGCGCAATACGAGTTTGATCCTCGGTCTGAGATCGAGGTGTTATTTGCCCGATACAGGAAAAGGGAGGTAAATTTGATGATTTCATTAGTCCACGTTCCGTAACTTGATCATTGGCCGTTGTTGGCGCTGCTGGCGTCTCTGGTGGCCGGAAGTGGAGGGCCTTCGCTTCTTATCTCGCCCGCATTAATCACGTCCCCGCAGCCTATCAACCGGTTGGAATTCTTTTCCACGCTGGGAGATACCTGTCGGCACGTCAGCCCGTGGAGGGATATAAACGCACGTATCCTTGATACCGGCTAGGCATTTCCGTGTAATTGAATGGATTAAGAACGCCCCGTAATCTACCTGCCTCGAGGTTGGAATTGGATACGTGGAAGGTATGCAGAGAACCTATTCGCTGGAATCTCGTGCGAGGCCTGGCACGAGAGCGTAAATACATAACGCTGTTGTTCGTTGATATTTTAATTCGGCATTTTGTAGCCGATGAAAGGAAAAGACGTGAGAAACGAGCGATGAATATTTGATATATATCGAATGTAAAAATAACCGAGGTACGTTCACTTGAATAGAGTTTATTATCATTTCTGTGCTTTGCAACTTGCACGTAACTTCTCGCCGTTTCAACGATATGGAAATTTATTGGAAATTTACCGATACTCATATCCCCTTTTTCATTTTCATAATTCCATTTTCCCATTTGTATAACTTTCCTTACTTCCATTTACCAAAATGTAATTAACCAGTAGAGAAAAATAATTATCACAAAAGGAGAACGAAGAATACGTACATGCATACCATTATTTCTATTTCAATTCACTCGTCTCCACTCGATTTCGGATTATAAATTCGCTCGTCACACTTCCTTGCACTTGGAAATCAATCGACCTTTCCGTTCCCCGCCGCGACATTCGATTAATTAGGTGCAAAGTTGCGGATTCGATGCCGGCTACGTAAATAATCGCAAAGCCGCTTGTGTCGCGTTCGTTAGTAGAGGTAATGCTAATAATAAGCGAAATGAATAAGTTGTTCGAAACAACGATGGCGGAGAAGGAGGAGGAGGAGGAGGAGGAGAGGCCTCAGTATCGATTCGCCGAAACGAAGCAACTTCTGCCGAGAGTTGGGAATTATTATCTGCTTGCCACGCGTTACACAGTGGCTCCGCTCGTTAACCGATGTTTACATCGAAGCGAGTTCGAGAGAGCGAAGTCGAGAGAGCGTTACGTCGGGGTTATTAAAGCGTTTTCGACGGTGTGGAGGAGGTTGGGGATGAAGGGGTAGGGGGGAATTAACGTGCGACACGTACGATTTTGAATACATTACCGTGCAAAACATCGACGTTGGCCGACTGCTGAAATATTCGCGCAGCCATTCAGGCGCTTCAATTATGCCAGACACGTTTCAGTCTTTAGGAGAGAGAGAAGTCCTTAAACGGCGGTGTGACAGTGGAACCTTTCTCTCTCTCTCTCTCTCTCTCCTCTTTCGTGGGAGAAGTGCATGAATAGAGTACGGCATTGAAATTACGACCGGTAATTTCTAACTCAAATAGTTGAAGGATTTAACCATGGTTAGCGACCATGGTGTTTGCCGGATAATGGAATTTCCTAATGATAATTAAATATCGGCCAGGATCTTTTCATCTCGATCTGGAGATTATCCAGTTGACGCTCCTTGTGCGTGAGCGATTCATCACAATTGTAGGCATACTTCTTGCCATTTTTCTGGTATTTTCACGACTTGTAATCCGTAAGAAAAAGCAACGTTCTTCTCGATGCGAAGTCTTTTGCATTCGTATTGATTCATATCTGCTCCCCAAAATAAAATCGAACATTAAGATCGAAGGTTAACGTACTTGACTCGACCAATAATCAAATATTTTTCTCCGATCTTGTACTCCCGCCTCCAAACAGAACGGTACGCGATAATACCAGGTTTGAAATCACCTCTCTCCTCCCTCAAAAGTTTTGCGAAGCTCGGACAAGCGGTTAATTAAGCGAATAACATATATCATGTTAACGCCTAACGCTCAACCCAACTTGTCCCCCCTCCAACATCTCGTTTCGCGTGGAGGAACCGAGCCAACAAGGCCCCCTTGTAACACATAGACCTATACACGTTCAGAAGCGTGTAGAGAGATAGAGCCCAGCGCCCTGAGCTGCTTTTCACCGGCTTTCTCATATGTGAGCCACAGAACCAGAGGCTCTTCCTCCTTCCTTCAAAGATGCCCTCCCCTCCCAACCATTCTCCATTCTCCTCTACCGACACCGCACACCTTAACGTGTACTTACATCGCTGCACATTTGCCGGCTAACTAATAGACGGCCTCCCCTCCTCCCTTTCTGCCTCCTCCTTTGCTCCTTCATCCGTTCGAGCACCACCTCCCACACACGAACGGCTACCGAACGCGCATCCCGTAACGAAGATATCCTGGAATTACATAGCTCCGCTTGTGTACCGCGCCCTCGGGCTGTCCGCGACCGAGATATCGCACAGAAGAGATCGAACGAGAACGTTCCGTGATGATATGGCGATGCCACGGTGATCGTGGTGGAATTCTTCTTTGGAATTTGGAAATTTGTTATCCCGAATTTCACGTCGATGAAATGAAACGAAGGAATTTTGAAACGAATTTTCCTTTTTAGATTCTAATTTGAATTCGAGATGTCGAGAAGTTATTTCTTAAGTTTTCAACGAGTTTCGAACCTGTTCGATCAAGCTTCGGTTCCATTAGTCACGCGGCTAATTGCGCGTTTTCTTCGTTCAAGATTATCGAAGCGAGACGTGTCCTAACTAACTCGACGTTGAATCCCTTCGAGACCACGGGGTCACCGGGTATATAACATACGAGTATAGAACACTTATGCTTTAATTAAAAAGGAGAGAAGGATGGGATTCAATTAGCGTCACGCTTCGCATCGTCTTAAGGAGCTTGCTCGCCCTGCTCGCTGGACTACGAGGATGAAAATTCAACGGAGGATAATGGAGAGAGCTCTGCGCTACAAATAGCACCGAAAATAATTCTAGTTTCCAGGTTAATCGCCGATATTTAGCAGGATAAATGGAAAAAAGAAAATAATATCCAAACAAACGGATATTTCATCCTTATACAAATAACAAACGTTTGAATTCGAAAAATCCTACGTGTTTCAGTTTGCAGCCACGATTAATCCGTTCCTTCCCCTCGGCTCGTTAGGGAAATTCAGTTTAACTGTTATATGCAAATGCGGTGGATGTTAATTGTTTCATTAAGCGGGTACTTGACCCGAATGTCCGAACCGAGGGAGTCCAAAATTCGTACGGTCTTCGAAGAGTTGTTTCCTTAAACGAGAGAGACTCGCTTCGTGTCACGTTAAATCGCGGGATACTTGTTCCACGATACATTCGTATCGAAGTCGAAAAGGATTGGTTTGAAAGAGGTCACGATTCCAAACCGTGATGAAAATTATCCAAGAATGAAAGAAGCGGAGAAGGACGAAACGAGTAATTGGCAAAAGAGATCATCAAGAGGATTTTCTTCCCTGTTTAAAGGGAAATCCAATAACCCTTTTAGGTAGGGAAGATGCATTTTTAATGGATCGCGAGCGGCGAATTGCGCAAATGGTTTCCAAGGATGGAGAGAAGATTAGTCTGATAGCGTGGAGCTATTCCATGGGACCGGAAACAAGGAGTAAATAAACGCGGCATTAGCCGTTAGTCCCGGCTATAACGGTATTTGTCTAATTAAACGGTCACTTTAAGAAGAGCTTCCATTCACCGAGCTGCTTCATTTCCTCCTTCGTTATGAGAGATTTCCATTTTCTTTTTCTTTTTTCTCCTTTCTTTTCTTTTCTTTTTTTTTTTTTCTTTCCCTTGCGAAGACTTACGAGATATCAACCGGAGGATAATAATTTCTTTCGAGGAGCTCTCCTCCTCGATTCTTCTTAAAAGACCAACTTTCCATTCGTTTAATTAATCAAAGCACGCAAATTTCAATAGCGAGAAATATAAACTTCTCGAAAAGTGGGATGAAATGAAAAACGAGGAGCACTTTTAGTGCTCCCCTATCCTTTTCTGTTTCGTTCTAATGACCCATCTCGAACCGAAAGAAGAATCGTTAGCTTAGAGATGTCCACGGTTTAATTAAGTGAATGTACATCCTTAATGCGCGAGATTAAACGTTAAGTTTATCTCTCGGCTTCGAAGAGATTTCTATCTATTTTCTCTCTAACTCGGTTACGTGTGAGATTACGGATTGATGTAATCTCGTGTATACAGGTTTAACGAAAACGCTCTTGCGAATCGAAGTCGGATGATGATGAGACGAGCGAATGACCGGTATTGATTAAGAAATATGATCCTCGTCCCATTCCTTGACTGAAAGATTGTTCAATTCTTTGGATTTAAACGTTTTCTTGATCTTCTTTCTTGTGTTTTTCCTTTTTAAAGTCATATACCTACGTTTTAAACGTTTGATCCCAACGGAAAAATGTATCGATTCAATATTCTTATAATTAGAATTAAACATGATTTAATTTTAACCGACATACGTCAATATTGGATCTGTTCTGCGGGATAAGTGGAAAAGGCACGTAACCCAGTTCCAAGAGCCTCGATCGACCGTAATATAGTTCACAAAGCATAATTTCATCGTTGGGCCAACAAACTATCCGTTTGATGGATAACCACGTGCTGAGGTTGACCGGGGACGACGATCCGTGTGCAAATTATTCGATTAATTAAGGACTTATCTGTAAAGTCCACTCGCTCGTCTGGAAACGCCCTGTGTCAAGAACACGAGCAGTTTGCTTCCGAGCATGATCGAAATGTACCAACCTTTCCTCTTTGTCCGTTCGCGAAGAAGGAATATCAAATTGCTTCTTGCGACGATGCACAAACCCCTTCTTATCGAGTTTTCGGGATCTGCAAGTTGTTGCTTTCGCGTCGCGTGATTCAAGATTCGCTATTATCGGATCCTCAACCCCAAAGTTCGTTTCTCGATTATCTGAGAATATCGATGTTTGGAATATCCTGAAATTCGATTCTTGTCAAATATGATATACATATATATATATAAAACATTACCGTATGATAACGTTATCGTGATATCTTTTTTTTAAAATATCGTTTTTTTTTCAACAATGTTTTAAAAAAATATACAACCGAACAGGCACAGACAGATTTCACGGTCGAATGAATTAGTTACATGGTACTACCTTCACGATAAACCAACCACCTCCGCTGATTTATTTCCACCGTCATCGCGCACGCAGATTTTTACGAGGTCGGATGGGAAAAATATTTTTCTCTTTACTCTCCTCGCTTTTTTATTCCGGCCATAAAAATCTTTGTATCCTCCTCGTAATATCTTATCGAAAATAAACGAATATATCCCCATTATCTTAGCTATACATACCAATAACGACGTCATTCGGATTAAAGGATCTCTTTTCCGCCCGACAAAGGATCTATATGGAATGGTGATCGAAATAATAAATAATGCTCCTACATGCGCCCGTTGATAACACGGTTGATGGTTCGATTGTATCGCGGAATATTCTGGAAAAAAAAAAGATAAAAAAAGAAAGAAATATCTTTGTAAACGACGCATCCCTCGAATTTTTTTTTACTCATCGCTAAAGTAAGATGGCATCTCGATCGATGTCCAAATAAGTCTCGCTTGACCTTCCGATTTTGCGGCCCTGCTAAGCCATCAATGAATGGAAGTTAATCACAGAGCCGCGAGCGATTCGTCGTATTTCGGCGGGGAATGGGACTGTTAGCGATGGGATCGAGTTGACACACGTGCTTACATAAATTTAAATAAAATCCAATTCGAGATATTCATATCGTAGAGTAATCTTTTCAGGAGCGAAGAACAAATTTTCGTATCGAATTACGAAAATTAAGAGAATTACGTTAAATTACACCGATTATATCAAATTAGGAGAATATTGATTAAATAATTTTTCTTGCTGTTTCTAAAATTTCGTTCAGCAAGATTCGTATATTTTTTTAAAACTACACCAAGACAAAAATTCTCTCTTTTTCGTAAAAATATTCGTAAAATTATTAGATTCGATTGCATTAATTGCGGTCTGTCTTGGAATTTTACTTGTGATGTACTTGATCCCATCGCTAACTGGGGCTGGATTATAACGGGGGATGAAACTGGCGCGAGCGCATCCCTCCGAGCAGTTCTTCCGAGAGGCGATGTGGATTTATTTTAAAGGGTCGCTTTTATAAATGACGAGTGTTGTTGCTCGCGGCGGAAAGCCGGGCAGAGGGAAGAGTGGTGTCGGCCGAGGGTCGAAAAACAGCTTTCCCCCTCCAAAACCCTTCTCTCCTCGATCCCACAGTCTTCAACCGGATTCAACCGGCAATTCGTTGCATAAATATCCTATTTTTTATATGTGTATATATATATATATATACATCCACGATACACCGGTTAAAGGTCTCGAAAAAACAACAGGGATGAAAGTGTTTCAGATGCTTTGTTTATTGGATCGGAAGAAAGGGGTTGACGGTTTATTAGGGTTGCGCAGGCGATTTAGGGATGAGTGAAATTTCGAATTGGCTCGAGTTGAACGAATAATCGGCCGTACCGGTCAATCAGGAGGAAATAGGGGCAAACAACGTTTGTTTGTCTTCGTTAATTTCCATGCCTGGTGAATTTTAAAAATTGCGCAAGGAATTCTAACTTACGAGGCACGATAAATTGCCCTCCTCCCTCTCTCTCTCTCTTTCCCCTTCCTCGTGAGCATGAAAAAAAAAATAAGGACGAAATTATCGTGGCGGAATCGATGAAAACGAGAGCAAATTTGCAGACTATATCGTCAAACTTGTCACGTAGTGTCGTAATTATGGGCGTGACCCGTGCCTCGATCCGATCGAACCAATCTTTGGGATGATTGATTTAATAGGTGGAGATATGGGCAGAGGCGGTAGAAGGTGTAGTAAACCTAATGCGGAATACTAATGTCCGTTGGTAACAGCGATTAAGAACCCGTCGAAGGGCCAGTTCAATCCAGAAAATTTGACTGAGTTTCTTTCTTTTTGCAATGAAAAAACGAAAGCGAATTTTTCGGATGTACAGAGGTTGGAAATTCGTTTCTTACCTGAAACGTTAATAATATTCCCTTCTTTGAAATTTCTCGTTTCACGTCGGAATGACGCAGGTATGTTGAATAAGGTATTTGAAGAATAAGCATAATTCGAGTCCATTTTATTACGTTTCTGCTAAACGGTCTTTTCGAGAGAGGAAGAAGAAGAGAAAGAGAGCATTTGCTTAACTCATTTTGTAAGGCGATGAGCCGAGCAGTCCGTTCTGCAAAGAGTTGAGCAAACGTTGCAGCGAGATGAAACGGAACTTGTGGTTCCGCGCAAAAACACGGCCGTTCCTTTTTATTTTTCGAATCTGCCGCTGATTCATCCTATATTCGAGAAGAACTTGGCACGATTTAACGAATGCGTTGTCGGCTCGCATCCTCGTTTACGATTGCCGCCCGTATTCGTGTTGGTGCGTAATTGTGTGTCAAGTAGGAGTCGACTTGTGGAAACCAAGGTGACGTAAGTTTGGCTTGAAAAATACGAAGAAGGAAAAGTTGTGAACAGCATACGCTACTTCTCCTCTTCCGTGATAAATATTGGATCATCTTTAAAAAAGTTTTCGTAATTTTAGAATTGTTCGTTTCGCACGAGAATAATTTTATTTCGAAACGTAACTTTTCTGTTTTATAAAATATTATTATAAATTATTATTGGATTCTACTTCGAATGGTCTCTCTCGATTAATCCTTTGAGACGATTTTTAAATATTACCTTTATTCGATTCTCGATTAATTTTCAATCAACCTCTTATTTTCATGTTAAAAATGATCCTTGCCACTTGGAACGACTCAAATCAATATCATCCTCGATCATCCTTGATCTGTGAAAAAAAAATAAGAAATTAAAAGAGTTTGGCATTTACTCGAAGGATTAATTACTGCAACAATATTGTTCTACGCGACAATGTTACTTGTAAATCCCTCAATTTCAAGCGGAGCAGATCTAATTCGAAGTTAATCTTTGCGAAAGCTGTGCTATTATAAGACGTTCAAGGGTGGGCGGTTTAACGCAAACACAAACTACGATCCCGGGCTATCCCTTCAATGTCTTTACAACAAACAGAATAATCCAGTGTGGATAGGCAGCTGTTCCTGTTTTTTTTAAAGATTCTCCCGGAATCTACAATAAAATACGACCGCCACGTGGCAAAAGAAATTCGATTCTGCGCTCGGGAGCAGCTTTTCTCTTTGAGCCGACGCCTGTGAAAAGATTTATGAAGGCTGGCCTTTAAAAAAAAAACAAGTAAGACGACTCTTACTTTCCTTCTTTCCATCTTTTCCACCTTGACATATCCTAACAAACTTATCGTTTCCTCTCCACCGAAATTCTCGTTTCCGATCCTGAAATTCGTGAATGATTAAGAAAAAAATGAAATAAAACGATATGTAACTGATAACGCGATGCGCAACTTTGCTTTTTTTTTTAATTGTTCCACGCTCTCAAAGAATCTGAAAAAGAGATACATATTAAAACGTTCGTTTAATCAACATTTAATGATTTTGAATAATTTTAAAAATCCTTTGGAAGAATTATACCATTCTGTCTCCTCTGTCCAATCTTACCAGAGAGATATATCCCAATAATCCTGGATGTTCGACAATCCACCAACTATCCACGTCCCGGAATCATCGGAATTTTACCGTAAGGATATTTTCTTTGTTCGCCAATTACGATCGATGTAATTCCATCCGGATTAATCCGAATTATTTTGATCGAGCGCTTCCGCCTACGATATTCTCGAGGGTTTAGTTATCCAAGCTCGAGAGATTGTCGAATAATTACTGACCTATAACTTGTTTGACGAACAACCGACGTAGCATTTACATTCCACACTGTTTAGACAGTGGTGGCTCGGCCATATAATTTCATCCGGGCACCTGAGAAGACGGCCTCCTCAGACGCGGTACACGGATTTCTCGGGATTGATATATGTGTACGGGTGTCGAACCCTTTCATTTCGAATCGACCCGGCCTATTAAGGAACCAAGATTTGCGCAACAAAGTGAAGAAATTAAACGAGTCCCCTTAAACGGCTACAATTATGCAATTAGACGGAATACTATATTTCGCCGGGGACTAATCATAACTATAAGAATAACTGCTCGAAATGATCTCGAAACTCTTGCCTTTGTCGCTCCAAGATTAAGGGGTTCCTAGGCTTTTTTCTTCTCTCTTTTTTTTTCTTTTCGCCAACATTTTCGATCTTTTAATGCTACACGCGATTCGAATATTAGAAAATTAAACGAACTTTGCTCAAGTGGTTATTATTATACTCTGAGAAACTGAACTCTAAGATTTTTCGACGAGCGAACAAATTATTATTTTTAACGCGGTTCGCTTCCACGAGAATATTGGACGGGATACAGTTTATGGTGGTGTAACGAGGAGGATAGAGAAGTATAAATGGAGGAAGAATAGAAGAACGGAGGATCGTTCCTTTTACTGACTCTTCGATTAAAAAAATTTCCAAACTTGTCAACGAATAATGGAATTAAGTAGAAGGTAGCCAATGCAGAATAAACGCTTCTTTGTTGCGATCTATTCCGAGCGAAAAAACAAGGATCTTACGGTGTTGAACAGCCATTTACAAGTATTTACTATCGATTCGAGGTAAGAATAAGAAGAAGAAAGAAGCCTCGGTTTTCCTTCGTTTTCCGGTCGCTTCGCTATCAAGCAACAACAAATCTATTAAAAGTTCGTCGAGCAGAACGACTCTGCCGCCATTGTTCGCGCCACTAGGAAGGTATCCATCTTCCAGCATATCCCTCGGCGCGGCAGAAGCGTGGTGGCGCGTATATCCGAAAACGTAGAGGCCACAAAAGAGCAAACTGATGCCGTAGACGATCACTTAAGTGTCACTAAAAGCGGTCGAGATCGTTTCGAGAATGGGACCTCCGTCGGTGTGGGGGACCTCCTCTCGTTTGCAGGTATACACTTGGAGAAAACCGTCATTCGAGCCGTGCCCCATTGTTAATTTCCCTATCCACAATGGGGACAGCTGAACGAAAGGACCAAAACATTGAGACATATCCCGTTGTTGCCTCTGTCACCGTCGACCCACCCAACATTATTACGAAAATATTTGAAACTACTCCTCCGCTTACCTGTGAAAGATATATCCCCGTATTGTGTCCCGAATCGCGAAACCAAACAACGTTTGCCAACTGAGAATCGATGAGAGATGGAGAGCGTGTGGAGAGCGAGAGGAAAACGAGATCGAGGAATCGAAAGATCCCTCCCTCTCTTTCTCCCTGTTGGAGATTTCGTGTAATTTCGACTCACGCGGCGTTCAGGTATCCCGTGGCAGAGAAATATTTGGAACACCTGCACGAATCGTCGTCGATGGATCGACTCGAGATGAGCGTATTGATGCGTGCCAGTTCCGCTATTATTTTTCATAAGGTAGTATCTTGCTTTTATATAAATAATGTGTCCTATTCTTTGATGCCGTGAAAACGTGTTGCAGAAAAAAGTACAAGAAATGTAATACCTATATACCTAAAATTTGTTTACCCCCGGTGATTTCATCGCTGAAATTAAGGAGGAATTTAATTTTCCATGATTTTTAATTTTTAAATTCTTGAAAATTCTTGACTCGCCGTGATAGAATCGTAGCGGTCCATCGATATATATATATATATATATTCATATGTACTACATCGATTAATCTGAATTTATCGGCAGACTGCTTTCAAAAATTTCATTCCGCCCAGTATCGATAACCACCAGTCAATAATTGTTGGACGGGACTGTTCGTTTGTTCCATCGGTGACGGTAATTGTATTTACGATTGATTGCAAATGAGAGGATTAAAAATAAAACTTTAACTAGAATTTATGGAAATTGAATCGAAATTACGAATCGTAATCGCCCAACCCGTTTCCCTCCATCGAATTTCCCTTTTATTTTATTTTTTTTCCCCTTTTTTTTTTTTTTTTTATTTCGTTCGCCCGGTTATCGAAAACATTTCCGCCGCGCCGGACTTTTTTTCCTCGTTCGAATCACGTTTTTGTAAATAAATAAATCGGGAGCCGCGTTAATGCAGTTGCGGGATCACGTCGAACGTTTCATTGGTTTCGTTCGAGGCGCGACATTGCGTGAAATTTCATTCCGTACACGGATTTGTTCAAGTGTAAGCATGAAAAAAAAAAAAAAATTCTTTTTTTTCTTTTTTTTCATTAATTATTCATTAATCTCGAGATCACAATTATTCAAACAGCTCTGTATGAATTTTTCCCATACGATAACGAACGATGATTCCATCTTTTTTTTACTTTCACCAGGGTTGTTAACTTTTACATTTATTTATTATTTATCATTTATCATGCTATCGTATTATAATCATTCGCAACAACCGTAGCGAAAATTAATTCGTGTAAAACGATAGAACGAAAGAATAATTATAGTTTCATAAATTTACTTTTTTATCGATAAAAAAAAATACTTTTACTTTATCCGTCGATTTTTACGCTGGCTATAATTATTACGACAATCATTAATCGTGATGACGAAGCATATCAATTTCTGTTATCAATAAAATGAATGTATAACGATGACGAAGAAATTCATATTATCATGATTAATATACGTATGTCGAGCAAAGTTTCTGCACAACCTATTTCCCTTAATTAGAAATGTATCTCGCGTAACGTATTCGAGGTTTGTCCTCGGGCATAAAGACGTAAGTTTCGGTAGTCGCGTAACAACGTGTCCGTAGGACTTCCACGAGAGTTTAAGATGGTGAAGCGAGAGAAAGAGAGATAGAAAGAGAGACAGAGACGAGGAGAAGAAGGAAATTTACAGAAGGGACGTTTCACCGCTGGAGATTTCGTATAATTTTGGCTCACGGGCCGCTCACGTTTCCTGAAAAATGTTTGGCACACCTGCGGCGTTACGTGATCACCCGCGGTGACACAATCCGGTGATCCGGCACCGGTGAGGTAGGCGTCGACTCTGAGAAACGACAATTTTCGAGACGATAATTGACACGCGCACAACTTTCACACGTAATACAATTTCAATTCCCTCGAAACACTACCTATATATCATTTCCTCTTTTTAAAAAACTTAACTTAACAAGTTAAAACAAAAGAAAAAAAGAAAAGAAGCGCACTATTTTTCCCCCCTCGATAAATCGACCAATCCTCTTATTAGCCCCAAATTTACTCGTACTCGACATTCGACGATATTCTCTGGAATTAATAACTCTCTAAGTTAACTGTACAGTCCATTTAACTAATGAAACTTCAGATTATACCTAAATATAATCTCTCGGCTATATAATTCGCTCGACGCACGATTCCACAAATTTAGCTTCGAACGAAAATCGTGGCCGAGTCAGGACGAATGAGGAGGAGGCGTGAACGCACTCCTCCCGCCGTGTCACAATTTGCATCGACGGCGGGGCGGCCGATAAACTAGCCTGCAATTTCATGCATACGTCATCAGGAAACTGGGTGGAAGAAGCGAGAATCGGTAAACGTCACGTTCGACGGTTACGTTCGACGTCGTGAAACGACGATCGTCGCCAAATTCGATCGGAAATTCGCCGCTGTCGCGCCACCCCTCCCCTCCGCCCCAAATCCACGCCGTGAATTTCCACGCCGCGAAGACGGGACCGGGTTATGTGGCAAGAATTATGCGTCGAAACCCGCCCCCTCCTTCTCCTCCTCGGTCCAAATCTCCGCGTCCAAGTTGCGAAGAGTTTGGAAATTGTGCGGAGACGCGGATCGATAGGGAATTGCAACGAGATTTGCGACGGCCGAGTACAACCGCGGCGCGTCCAATTCGAATAAACGTATCTATGATACAGGGAGGGAGGGGGTTATGGCGGGGAATGGCCGAGGCTAGGTGTGTGGGTGTGTATATCGGGTTCGTTTACCGTTAATATATTTGATTTTCGGGTAATGTAAATCAAGCTTAACTATGGGGATAATTGGGAACGCGTATGGTGAAACGGTAACACCTTTCCAATTGAACTAATTGGGAATTCTATTTGTTGGCGGGCCATATTGTTCGACGACAAAGGTTGTCCTGTTATGGTTACCGTTAATGACGTTTGCATTTGCCATTTGTCCGCGATGATGTCGATGAATGGCACGATACTCCTAATTGATAATCATATTTCGATCGGCGCGTATTTTTGCGGGAAAAGAAATCGGATCCAGGTTCGTAAAGAACCTGTTGTTATGGCTTGTTGTGACGTTAAAAGTGAAATTCACGTTGGTTGATATCAATCTGCACGTCGATCGAACAAGCATTAAATTTCTCCCGCTTCGAGTCTTTTTATTATGTCCGAATTGTTTCCCGATCCTCAAAAATCAAAAAACTCGAGGTTTGTAAAATAATATAATCGAGGAACGTAATAAAGCGTCAAACACGTCTCGATCGTATAAAAATCATTGTCTTCTCGCGAGAGAGATCAACTGAAGCGGTGGATTTTTTTGAACAACCGATTTATACAAAGCAGACCGAACATTAGGAGCCGTAACGAAGTTAGAACCCATGCGGTTGACGTATACGGAATTTGGAGCAAGTGGAATTTCGTGCAGAAAACAAGTGCAAACAGCCTGCATGCAACGTCCTTCGCGAGATAGCTGAAATTTTCCACCCCCTCTCTTTCAGTTTTAGTCGCGTTGGACCTATTTCTAAGCCGCGTTACGCCACGCTTCCGCACTCGGTGTAACGAGTTTCGACGCACTATATTCGAGATCGGTAAATAATTAAGGGACACTGCCGGTTACTGCCACCGGATCCACCCCATCCCATCCGACGATATAATAATTAATTCAAACACTAAACGTTGTAAACTAGTTTCCATTTTATCGCCAGCCGGTTTATGAATTTTTTACTCGGCCGGGAGTACGAGTTGAAAGCGGGACGTATCAATTTTTCCAAGAAATCGTTCCGCGCTCTTTCTAGCAACAACCCCTCATCTTCGCTCGATACAGTCTCTCCCTCTCCCTTGTCCACTTTTATTTAATTCGTTTTTTTCCTCTCCTTCTTCTTCTTTCTCTTCCTCCTCGCCTCTTGGTCGGCGCAAGCTGCACAACGGCCTCGGTTAGAAATTTCATTGTGCCGCGGAAATCGATGTGAAAAGGTGGAAAATGAAAAACGACGTCGTGGAAGGAGGGAGTCTTGGCGCTCTCGCAGCTTTGAACCATCTTAAAAGCCGTTAAATACCTCGCTGGAATCGCCTTTATGGCTGCCAATGATTCAGTATTTACGCACAATGGAGGAGGAATTGGCTTCCACGGACCCCACCCGTGGCCAGGCCGCTGTAGGAGGTCTGAAAAACTTTTTACCCGCGAAGAGAGAAACGTCCTCCCCGTATCCCTCCATCGTGACACGTGAAACCCATTTTCCGCGCGTGACTCTTCCGTAACCGAGCGGCGAAACGTGCGTTTTCCCTTGTTTCTCCCCCTTTTCCGTTTCCTTTTCACCACCGACCTTGACTAATTCGAGAAACCGGCCATATGTTGCCTTCGTAAGTCCAAAAATCTATCGTATCGATAAGTTTTAATCCCATTCTTCCCCTTTTCCCTCATCCACGGGTAGTTTCGATTTAGACCCAGTTTTCGACCCCTCTCTCCCCCAATTTATTCCAATCAATTAATTGGAATGATCGATTTTACGAATATCGTTAAGAGCGTCGTTCTTAAACATTGATTCCAAAGTGAAAACTTGTGACCCAGGTACAAGATGCATAAATGAAAAGGCGCATTAATGCACGAGGAATACACCCGGAATAGAGAGTATTACTAATTACAGAGATCTCCGCTCGAGGCTTTAATAAGCTACTTAAAAGTGGTACTAACGAATGAAGTTGAGCTTGGTCGATGGAAATTGCCATGGTTAATTTTAAATCACCCACGGCCACGCTTCCTCTCCGTTCAATTTCCTCCTTTCTTAATTCTAATCGTTTTTAATTACACCCGCGGTGAAAAATTCAATCTTCCCTTTCGTCACGCGTTTATATTTACAATAAGTGGAGGGGGAGGAGGAGGATTCGTGTAACGGGTCGTGAAACGGGGAACAATGGCCGGCGAGCAATTTAACACCGGTTATTATCGCGTCACGCGTCACCAAGGACGCAGAATTTCGCCGAGTTTTCCTGAAATTACCCACTCGACGCGGTGTGTTTCGAACTGGCATTTCAATTCTAGGTCCTCGAGAGGTCTGGGCTACGCCGTTGGACTCGAGTGACCTTATTCCCTAACAAGTTTGTTGAAATGTCGCCGCTTTTGTCATGGCTTGGCTTAAAGTCGTCCCCTCCCTTTGTTCGAGCGAGCTGATTCAAGCTATCGTGAAACCGTGGGAAGAGAAAGAGGTGGAAAAAGAGAAAGAGAAAGAAAGAGAGAGGAAGGAGTCTTCTCGATCTTGTTGGCGCAATTTTTAACGAGGTTACATTTTTGGTGATGCACATCCGACCGTTTATATCACGACTCAGCCGCTCATTTTACTCAACGCTTTTCGAGTTTATGACTGGGGAAGTAATATTGTGCCCGGACGTAGAAATGCTTGCTCGCGAAATAGAACACGATTTACGAACGAATTAAATTGTAAGGCAAAGGAATTGTTAATGTAAATCTTGCCCTATCGCGAGCCACGACTACGAAATCTTAAGTGCAATCAGCTTAACGAATAAACAGTTGAATTCTTTCGTGAAACTCAGTGTGTCTACTCTTCCTAAGATATTACGATAATACTTTACTCCTACGTTAATCCGACTGAATAATCAGATATTCTTTCACGTAATAAACACATCCATATCCGAAAATTATTTTAATTCGCGATACTAAAATTCACACTATCAATTTTACCCTCCATTATTATTCCCACCACGTAATCCTACCAATCATTTTCAAAATAGAAAATTAACACGATAAATCCGATTGATTCGTACTGCTGGCTTCGCAAAATTCACCAACTCGCGCCGATCGGACGTTTATCCGGATATTTATGGACGCGTGTCCTGCGATCTCTAAACGCGAGACATTCAAATGAGACACCCGAAACGGGTCTCGAAACGGGCCACGGCGAATGGCGGGCTTTTAGGCTGACCTTATCCCCCTCCCCCCTCAAAGGGTTTATTGAAATGTCATCGGTTGAACTATGGTCCGCGGAAGGAGGTCCTACAATGGTCCTCGATGACAAGGGAGGTGATAAAATATTGATTGCACGGTCCTTTTCCTTTTCCTTTTTTTTTTCCTGTTCACGGGGGCGCAGGTACGGAGGTGAGGGGAAGGGAGAGATCGTTGGTCACGATGAGAACGACGAGCAGTAGCTCGATATTGACAAAGCCTCGCGTTCTTTATGAGCGACACGGGCATTACTCTTTCCAGGGTGAGTTATGAACCGGCATATGTTATCAGGGACCGTATTTCGCACCTGTTCACGCATTTTTCTTCGGCGTGTAACGGCTCTCGAAAATCGTTGCACGCAAGTCGAGACAATCCGCGGGATAACGAGACCGTTGCATCGTTGTTCAACGATTGGACAGGTAATGAGAATTATGTTATTAGGGATGATAAGCCGGCCTCTCGTCCCGATTGCTTTATCGATTATGCAATTAACTCGCGTTATTTTCATCATAATCGATATATTATGGCGAAAATGGCTTTCGATCTATGAAAATTTTTCGATGATACGTTTTTTTGAGAGGAAAGAAAGAGTAACGAAAAGGCAATGAGCGTTCGGTGACCGTTTAGAAAAACTCGTAAAATGGTTCTGATTCGAAATATGCGCACGGTGGATCTCGATTTTTGTAATTTTAATTGTGCGAAACGTGATATCATTATTCCATGATTTAAAAAGTATTGTAAATGTTTGGAAAAATTTGAAAGGAATGTATTTAGTGTTTCTTTTTTCTTTTTTTAAAGTAACTTTTTAGATATTATATAGGAATCGGTTTTTCCATTCTGTAAACGAAATTATGTTACACGTGAATGAAACTATGAATAATATTTTTGCACGCGATATTTAATTAAATATACACACGAGTTTTGAAACCACTTACGCTAATCATTTTAACTGTGTACTTCTTGCAATATTTACATTTTACGTAAAAAAAAAAAAAAATACTTTCACGAATAACATTACGTTTACTGTACTATGTAAAAAAAAACTTCAAGTTTTTACGCGATCATTTATTTTTTCTGTTATCGTGGAACTCTATTGCGTTTATATTTAAAAAGAAAAAAGAAAACACTACTATTTTAATTAAGTATTATAAACGAATACTTTTTACACTATACGATAACTTAAATGTTAAAAATACTCACGAATCCTTCTCCTTCCATTTACTTCAAATTTCCATTATCACAACAAATTTTCGAACAATATCCTCGTTACGTTTCTTCCAAAATTGAAGCAATTCACGAATAAACACCAGAAATAAACAAAAAAACAAGACGAAATTATCACACGCACTAATTAAATTATCACTTCGAAAGCAAAGATCACGGGAAAGAAGACAAGGAAATTCCAACGCAATTTCACTCAAGCTCCTTCTACGCTACGTATTCCGTCGCGCGCAATAGAAATCTTTCGACTAAACTTTCGTATAAACGGGAACGTTCTCGCTCCGTCGAAATGTAAACACGACAAAGTTTATTATTATTCGTTCGCGATAATAACAAACGCGGACGAGGTGTCGCCGGCGTTTGTTTATTATTTCCTCGACTAATCCTCGAAAGTCGAAGCGGGCCTGCGCCGACGAATTGTACATTCCGCTCGAGACGCCTTTCGAACTCAGTCGATTTACAGCCGGAGGACCGTTTAACACGTTATAGAACACGGTTATACGGCGTTATAATTAACGCACGAGGATGCAAACTCGTACTTACGGACGATTAATTAAACCGCACACAACGGCGCCCGCTCTTGGGACTCGTAACGGCCGCATTGTAATGAAATTGTGTTTCCGATGATAAAGATACCAGCAGTTGCTTAACCCGCTGTTCCACTCCTTTCATAGATTATCGGCCAGCCTGTATTGTCGTGGCGGCGCGTGGCGAATACCGAATATCGGAATCTGGAATATCGAGCTGGTGGAACGGGATCGATAATAAAGAGTGTCGTTCGTGCACGAGGAACGAGGTGAATGGTGAAAAGTGAGCGTTGTGTAGCGAGTTAGTAATGCTGATCCTTTGATCTTTCAATTTTCATATTGGTATTTCGTTTGTTGTTCATTATATTGGAATCTCGTGGTAAACGAAGTGGAATAGGAAGGATATTTGGGGATAGAATTTTTTCGTTGCTAATTATATATAATTAATTTTTAATGTGTTACAGTTATTTTGGAGGAGAGAAATCTGGATGAGACGTAACGTGAATATGAAAATTGCAATAACGAAGTGGTGGAGAAGAGCTGAAAATGGATATTCTGGATATTCCATGGAACAATAAATTGATTAATTCATTCTAAAAACGTCATTAATTTAATCGATGATTATGACAAATATGAATAGACGAGCCATATATAGTCACGATAGTCTACCATGGAGATCCTCGACTTCCGTTTTAAATCCTCAATTTCACCGGAATCACTTCTGTGAATAAGAAACGTTTAAATATGAATACTTTTCCTCGATTAATTATGGAAATGTGTCGTGAGACGTCGTCTTACATTTAATAGCGATGCGAATTAATATCGCGTCCTTTCGTGCTCGCTGCAACCCGAAGAAAATTGAAAAAGAATCTCGTTACACATCGTCCTCTTCATTTTTTCTCTCTCCCCCCCCCTCTCTCTCTCTCTCTCTCACTTTCTGTCTTTGCGGAGCCATCGTAAGATTTCTATTAAACTGTAATCGTTGTTTCTGAGTGGAAAAAAAGAGAAGGGAGAATTAGTTGGCGCCCATTGCTCGCGCTTAAAAACGTAATTTCATCTTATCGATCCCGAGGCAATTACCGTCACTGTTATGTTTTTCTCGTCAAACGCGTATAATTTCTGCAACTCGAAGAAAGATCCATCCATTTTTTTCAATTATATCTATACACGTTGGCACGCGAAAGTATTTGAATAGGATTCTTATTCTTTCTTCCTTTTTTTTCTTTTTATTTTTAACGAGACTTCTCAGGTATATTTCGAGGCAAAATTTTATTTAATTATAGAGAGAAAGAGAGAGAGAGAGAAGATATTTTATACGCTTGGAAGGAATCTCAAGTTCAAAGCCCACCAATGATGATTGGTTAAACACGATTTGCATTCTCGAACGTGTGAATTCTTCGAAATTCCACTAGAAGGTGGATTTATTTCCTTGCAGGTCAAACGGCTTTATCTTTCCTATTTCAATAAACAAGATGCTAAAGGACCAGACCACCCTGTATACATGGCAAAAATCCATGCTTTCGTTCGTATACCTGGATGGAGGATGGATGGTAGGGGCTCGTCCGAGTTAATTCATGCCCTCCAGGACAGGGCCAGATGGCAAAGATAGAATGCTTTGTGGCATTCCGATGTTTTCCACCAACACCGCTTGGTATAAGATTAATAGAAATTTCGACGAGACGAACGTCGTTGAATCGTTCACGGCCTCTTTGTTAAACCGAACCGCGGATTCGGAAGATGCCTCTTAAAAACCTGGCACGTACATACATTATGCATTAGGACACCGTGTCCTGGTTTCGTGCTTGAAAATAATTAGAAGGGAAACGAAGGCTTCACATATACGCACGCGTGGAATTATTACATTTACTCTTACACGAATTTTCTTACTTCTATCTTCTATCCTCGAAATGTTGCGTTTAAATTTTTGATATTTCTCGTATTTCGATAATCGGCCGATAAGTCGACAATGATCGTCTTATGAAACGTACATTGGGCGATAATTTTTTAACACCGTTCCGTATCGCGACCCAGACGGAATAATCGAGTTTCCATCAGAGATCTCGCCGCTGCCTCGGTTATCGTGGAAATCCCTCGGCCAGGATTCGTCGTTTCCCCCGCCTCGTGTCAAAGGAGTGACGATCGTGGAAAGCTTTGTCAGAAATACCTCGACCCTCCTCCACTTACCGCTCCTACTACCGTCTCACCTATTCACCACCACGCGCTCAATCGAGCACACCACCCTTAAACACTTACACGTACACAAGCGCACGTGTTTAGGTTTCGCATAGGTGTATATAGGCGAAATATCCGCGTTCGGTGGAGATGGTGGTAATATTTGCGCGGTCCTGACAGCAAGACAATGAGCCTCGATCCGACACGCGATATACAACACCCTCCGGTTCTCTATCATCCACGATTCACCCTTGAAACCCCCACTTCTTGTTATGGTACACCCGTCCAGACGCATCCAACCCTCGCGGAGAAAAACAGAAGGGGGTGAAAGGACAAAAACAGAGAGAGGGGGGCGGAGGATTGATGCCTGACGGTAATCCTGAATTGTAAATTAATCCATCGACCTTTCGAGATTAATTTATACTTGGGCCGGATTTACACGCGCCTCCTCCATCTAAGTCGATCGATACGTGGCCGCGTTTCTCTATTTATTTTAGTTTAATCTTGCCACATCCCCGATTCCCATTTTCCATTCTCGAATATTTGCGCGATGACTGATGAGGGGGGCCCCGAGATAATAAGTTTCGACCGGCGAAGGTGTTGCGCCTGAGGATCGGTGGCCAATTTCGTTTTCCCACGGTGCCTTTTATTTGTTTACCCAGGTATTCGCGCGTGGAACGACGCTTAACGAGGATACATAACGCAGTAATACGTGATTTCGTGTGTAAAGGGGACAGATTTTTGATTTTCCCCGTCCAAGCTCGTAAATTACTCGTTTAGGGGATGATACGTAATTAACGTGACGTTAATTGTACCATCACCCTCTAGTAAACTTTAGTATTATCGATCGTGGACGAGCGACCAGCCTACTTAAAAAACTATTTAAAAAACTTTACTCTACGCAAGATAACGAATCAAAAATTGGAAAAATATCTCCTTCGAACGATCGTAGAATCTCTGTAAAATAAAAAACAAAAAAAAAATCACATTAATCCATTTCTCTTCCAACAATGTTTCCGTTCGTCTAAGTTTCTCCACGGAGCACGAAGCGATTCCAAAGATTAGCACTGGGACGAAGCAAGGAGGGATCCGATTGGACGGGTCAACCGAGGTGAAATGCACGAGCGAGACTTAACCGGCGGGGATAAGTAGCTGTCACTTCCGTTGCGTCAGTGTCTTCCGTTTGCCAGATCCGTGGGGGGAGGATGAACGTATCCGGGACAATCTGGCGCGCAAAGGCCGGCAAACCCGCAGCTTTCACGGCTTCCCGACAAATTGCGAAAAGAATGATGTATTGAGCCTGTAAACGGCGCGACGTCGAAGCAAGGACCTCCCACAGCAACGTCCACACCCCGGAACCAGGTCTTCTTACGTCTCGTCTGGAGACGAGGCCGGAACGTCTGCCCGCAGCAACCGCCCATTACGCCCATTGTATTCCATGGGAGGAAACAGTCGGTCCGGGACACGTAGTTACCCTCCCCTCACCACTATTTCCACTTCCCTCCAACGTTCCTTCCACCGGGGGTCACAATTACATTTTCACGTTTCCAGGACATTGGACTCGAGGGTTTTGGAGAAGGAGTGGCCTCTCGCGGTCCGTAAGTAGACGAGCGAAACAGAGATGGACGGGGAGATAGATACAGAGTTTTGGAGAGATTTCTTCGGTGATTGGGAACAACCTGCGGTTTATCTCTTTAACGATCTTTTGTAGTTGGAGAGACGGTGGACAGGAGGAGGGGCGAGTTGGAAATTTGCCGCGTATCGGGCCAGATTGTATCGATCTTGAATGCTAATAAGAAAATAATTCGAGCCTTGGAAACGGGTGGGTGCAATTCGGTGTGAAGCAATTTGTACTCGGCCTCCCTTCCACCGATTATCTTACGTAGCTTCTTTCCTTTCCTTTCTCTTTACGATTATTCTTTTTCAGGTTCATAAGATTAAAATCAAGTTAACACGAAAATCTATAAAAGCGTTGTACACTGACAGTTTCGTCGCGGGGAAGTTCCATTCTTCGGAATCATTCGCGAGGATGGAAAAAAAATATTTCTTCGTAAAAATATCACTTCGTCGAGAAATCCTAGACTCTTCTGTTCGTCCTCTGGTTGGTTAAAAAAAGAAAAAAAATGTTTTAAAATCTTTTCTATTCTACGCGCGAGACCCTAATTGCTGGGGGGGAAGAGGGCACGTATAAATCAGGATTTTACGGTGGTCAGGATGGTGGTCACAACGGATGACACCGAGGTGTTACCAGTTGACAAAATCTCTCGAGACAGTGGGATGGTGGGAACGAGGAATTCCGATTCTATGAGCTGTGATCACCAGAAGACACGTTGGAAGAAACCCGCCTCTCTCGTCACGCTCGCTTCCGCCATAATTCGGTTCGGCCGACAGCTCGGAATGTTTATACCTTGTGGATACTTTACCTGGCCAAGAGATGCTTTAAACCTGTGATATATAAACGAGTGGTCGACTAATCCCTTCCACTCTTCTGCGGGCCCACCATCTCTTCGGGTTCACCATCTCTTCGAAAATAGCTTCTCTTTGAAATATATGTAAATATATATCCGGGAATAATGTATAGGCCGATATCGTTATCGCCATTATCATTTTAAATATACCCAACTGGAAGTAAAAATATATATCTATTAAGTGTATTATATTCAAATGAAATCTGGTTTGAGTTTCCAGTGGTTGATTACCAATGATTCCAAGTTTATCGGCCTGTGCATTATTGCAGACAATTGAATATGTTTAAACCGTGTTTTAAAAATATTAATCTTTTTTTATCGAATATTTATTGTAGATAATCATTTTATCTTTCCTTAAGAATTCGAAAAGAAGATTTTCTTCCCGTAATTTGAAGATTGTTATAAAGCAGTTACGCATCATTTAAAAGAAGAAAGTTTGGCTTTAACGTCACTAAGTTAATAACGGTACTTTTTCCCTTTTTTTACTTTCGATCCCTAAAGAGAAATTACGCGAGACTCTGCATTACAGACATCGAATTGCTGAATATAAAAAAGCATGGAATAATTCTAAACCCATTAACAACAGTGCACGCACGCATTTTCACGAAATTTATTTTCGACGCGTGTTTCTCAAAAAAAAAAAAAAAAAAATAAAACAAACTTGACAAACAGCTCGCTGCATTCGCTGACCTGCGCGCTCAATATCCAGCAAGAAAATCGTATTCAAATTCCTGAGCACACTTAAAGCAGAGAAAATGTCTAAACCCATTACAACAACCCGCGCGTATTTCCATAAATTTCACTTTTGACGGGCGTTTCTTAAAAGGAACGAAGTTTCCATAAATTGCGCGGGGCGATAAATTAGATCATCATTAGCCCGTAATTTACAGAGGAGGAAACGCGTATTTCGTACGTATACCAATACGAAAACACGTTTCATAATCACGTTTGCGTTTTCTTGTTTTCAGAGAGGGGAAACGCCAACCGCTTGACGCTCGGTCGCGGCATTATTCAGAAACGTGTGTTTCCGCGTGTTTCTACGTGCTCTCGTTAATCCTGTGATTAATGCTACTTTTGCAACGCGCCCGGCGAAAGAGAAGCCGCGCTGTAACAACGGAGTGGGCCAAGTTATCCGGGCAAAAGCGAGGCCAACAAACACCGCTGCTTTGTGGCAATTACTTTTAAATATACTCTTGACGAGATGGCCGCTCGCTCCACCGCGTGTACAACCTCCACCTTCGTTGGTTAAAAGTGCACCAAGGATAGGAGGGTGGTTCTCTTCACCGCCGAGAAACGCCAACGTTGGAGGACGCAACAACCAATTGTGTGTACGTATGAGAGAGGGAAAGAGAGAGAGAGCCTTTCTGGAAATTAAACTCATTGAGAATCTAATTTCGAGTAATCAACCCTTCGCCGGCTTTCCACCTATACTTTCCGAGGACTTGTTTCCTTTCACCGCCCTGTATATGTATATTCTTCGTTCCACAACTCGGACAGCTGCGGGGGGGGAACGAATGCACGTGTAATTAACCTAACGACGCAAATGATATAAAGGAATCGTAGTATATCCCGGAGGCGTGTTGTTCCTTTTTACCTTACAAGAGCGGGAATAGTTTCGAGTTTCCGTTCTTTTTCCGTAATTTGAACCGCGGTGCACGATTACCACCGGGGCGACCGATAACAGTAATTATCGTCCCGGGAATATACGCGGGAATCGGATATCGTCGATAAAAGAATAATTCAGGTGAATTTGCCCTTTTGTACGTACGCACGCATCCAGTTATTGATCGAAAAGTAATTAAAATGTAATAGTACAAACAGAACGGATGGAAACCGGCCGGATATAAATCAAATATTGATTCGTTAAATACGCCGATTTTCATTCGGGGGAGGGAGGGGGGTGGCTCACGTTAGGATCACTCGCGATAACGATTCCTTTGTTCGATTCTCGATGGTGGTGATGATGGCGCTCCCGTGTTAATGCGTCCACGATTAACGCGATTAAACCCGGATTCGATCCTTTCTTTTCGATTAACCATTGGGAGGAAGACGAACGGTTAACGATGGCCGGCCGTTCACGTTCTATAAAGCCATTATATAAGGAGGAGGGTTAAGCGAATGCGCGCCGTGATTCCTCGGGACATCCTCGCACCGTTCTTCGTTACACGGCTAATAAATAAGATGTACGCGGCCGCTTGCTCGCGCGGTACAACATCATGGCGGCGTGCACGGCGCGATTTCAATATTCCCGTCCCGAACTGGTATTTGTATCGGGCGGGTATACACGCGACAGGGCCGATTCGTAATAATTTACAACGGAGAATTAATTTTATAGAAAGGGAAACGGGTGTGTATGCGGCGTCCACCTCATTTACATAACATGAATAATTATTAATAGTTCCTCGTTCGACCTCTCTCTCTCTCTTTCTCTCTCTTTCGCTCTTTCTGTTCGTGAATCGATACAGGATTCCTTTTCACGTGTCCGTCTTAACGTGTAACGCTTAACAACATCGTGGAGTGAATTTATTGGAAGAGAAAGGGAAAGAGAAATTGGAGATTTGTATTTTGTATTTGTATTTGTATACAACTCGGATCCCCTAATTTATATTTCCACAGTTTCAGAATCATTGGTTCTTCTCGCATCGAGCGTTTCGCGGTTTCATCGTGTTTCGGTTTGAAAAAGAATATAAACGCGGACGTTTCGGAGAGGAATAATTGCATATCGATATACGACGCATAAAACGACGGCAATAACGCCTAATTGAATAACGAGAGGGAGCGCGCGCCAGGATATTGTTGTATGGGATATGGGTGAAGTTGAGCGTGCATTATAGAAAGGTCAAACTGGGAAACGGTTGGAAATGATTCGCAGACAACGATAATATCGTTTAACGGTTCATCGAATATCGTAATCAACAATTGAACAAGATAATCACGTAACGATATTTAATTACCTGCGCATTATCGTGGCGCAAGCCCTTACAAAACGAAACGTGACAACCGGGCCGGTCTCTGCTCTTTCACCCGCCCCCTTTCCGCCTGATTTGTTTTGAATATTTTAAATCCACGGCCGGGATAGCGCATGATTATGCGGTTAAATAATAATAACGCTTATCTTTTGTACACGTGTCATCGATGTTTCACATCCGCAATTGATGATCGCCAATTCGATTAAGCAAAAAGGTTTCGAAAACTGACGTTTCATATTTCCACGTTTCGCTTCAGCCACTTCGGTCGGAAACCAATGATTAATTTTCTTCGTAACGGCATCATCAACGATGCGAGTTAATTCCGATGGATCGACTCTTCCGGAGACAAGAAAAAAAAAAGAAAAAGAAAAAAGAGAAACCTTTTTGAGAAATTAAATAATCAACCTCCTCGAGAAACCCGAAAAAACGCCGAAAACGGTTTCTAACTCTATTCAATATTCCCTTCCGCTGTTTAATTCCTTGGTAAATTAAACCATCGACCTCGATTTGAAAATTTCTTAATTCACCGCCAAAAGCTATTACTTCCCGGCCAACTTGAACGGCCAATCTCCGCTGGGTATTAATCTAACCCCCACCTTCCCACCTCGTATAAAAGTCGAAAGGATTGAAAGAAGAGCGAATCCCCGCTAAATCTAACGGAATAAAACTAGTCGGATGGTGGAAAGGAGGATACAAATTTCTCGGAAGGTCTGCCCTTCCTCGTATCAGGCGACGAGCCTTCCGTGGCTCTGTCGGATGAGATCGGAAAAGAGGAGAGCGGGGGAGAAGAATGGCCGTACGAGTCGCCCCCCTCTTGAAACTCTCCGACGTTAAATCCCGACACGTGCAGTAAATCATGGACGCGTTACAGAATCGTTTCGACTGCGAAACGTCTCGGCGGAATGACGCGCGCGGAGAGAGAGAGAGAGAGAGATCGAAACGGGGACGACGATGCGGACGGTCGGAGAGGAGACGCGAGGAGGGAAAAGGGGTATTCGAGGAGAGAAGACTTGGTTCTCTGAAAGGGAAGAAGAAGAGTTTCGAGGCGTACAATAATAATTTGTACGCCGGTCATATTTCACGTAAGGCGGCCGTGAATTATGGCAGTCGCGGTCGACGCAAATGATTTAGGTTTAATAACGACGGTCTGTCCGCCGACCCGGGTCAGCCATTGTCGGTGAAACGACGGGGGCCTCTTCTTCTCTTCTCTGCGATGTCTCCTCCGACTCGAGGTCATCCTTCGATCCAGAGTCGTTTCGAGTTCGTTTGCATACTGATCTGGATCCGAACGAAAGGGGAACGCATTTTTCTGTGCATTTAATTATCCAGAAATTCGATTCATCCTTAATGATCCCCTTCGACCTCATTTTTTATATCCATGAATGATTCTCATCGGTGTAAAATTGGCTTTCTAAACTGAAGGAAACTCCATCTCAACGCTCTACGTGAAAATTAAATTTTCGATTCAAGGCCCAACAGATCCGTTGGCCGAACTTGTGGTCGAAGATCGGTGAAACAAGAGGGAGATGAAGCTCGCGAGTACGAAGCTTACGGATTTGTTTACATCGGGGCGAAACAAAGAGGGAGGAGGAAGAAAGAAGGAAGAAAAAAAATTGCCGCGAAATTCGGCGATAAAATCGCGGCGGAACGTATCGCGTGTCCATCCGGATATATAAAACGAAAAACTGTCGCGTGAGTGTTTGCGAAGCGTGAAGTTGGTCGTGTTTCCCAGTGACTAACGTCCCTGCCGCGTTATTGTCCACGGGAAAAAAAAAAAAATAAACCGCGTCCGCACGAAATTTCACAGTATAAAAATGCTTTGTGCGCAGCTTCGAATCGATGATTTCTGCTTTGGAACAAATGTTCCCGTAGAATATCGAATCGAATCGAATCGAATCGGCCCGTGTACACGAGTGGTGGCCCTTTGAAATCGCGAGGGAACGTTTCTTCGATGCCACGACGGGCACGTGACGATTATAGGAGAGGCTTACAAGGCCGATAGAAAGGAAGAAAATCGTAGGATTTAGGATGTTGTCTGTAACGGTTGGAAGAGGACGGCTATCTAACGCCCACGGGCAACGAGCCCATATACACGGCTTGCCGTCATGTTTATAGCCACAGTGGAATTCCGGTTAGTTTCCCTACAGTCGAACAGATAACACAATTTCGTGTCTTGTGCTTGCGTATCGGTGTTATTGGTACCGCAGCGGACCGACTGTCGCATAAATATATCGTCTTTAACGTTCGAACCCACTTTCGACTTTCGTGGTTTTCATGGTGGCGGCCACTTCTTTGTTTTAAGTTAATAAATCTCGGCGGTGGTGCTGTTTGTTCCTCCTCCGGGCGCGTTCGTTCCTCGTGTGCAATAAAACTTTCGGACTATCGGTGCACACGTTGGTGCGTTAGCACGTTCCGCGTTACAACATTCCGGAAAGTCGTAGTATTTCGTGAAAAGGGAACTGTACACTTTGTACTTACTTGGGGATCTATTAACGTTCGAGGTATCGGTTGCTTCGAATACACCGACGAGTTTGAGCAAGTTTGGCGAATTTGTCGATAGGTAGAATATTATGGTTCAATTTTATTTGGAGCTGCTATAGAACTTTGCTTATATGAAGTTTGCGGAGTAGATTGCTTATGTAACAGAATTGGTACTATTTTCTATTGTAAATTGCGCATAATTTTTAATTTTTAATTACTTGGAAGATAATTTTCAAAATATTTAATCTATCGGCTAATAAATTTTGCGGCTCGATAAATTTTGATAAATTTTGAAAATAGAAAAAGTAAAATGTTTATTTTTAATCGTAGCTTCATTTCTTGCTATGAAGATGAAACAAGAAATTTGGTAAAAAATACACTTCACCCTTATCCTGAACATTAAATATCTTTCGGATAAACGCAGAACGAACGCACTAAGTGGGCACAAACTTCCCTTAAGCCTGACCTTAAACCTTTTAAAACTTTAAGCGTTCCGGGGACAGTTTATCCAGTCCTAAAATATCATGGATGCTCCATCCAAACGTGCTATATTTGCAAGAGGCTTGAAAATTTTAAAACCTCCGTCGCAACATTTATCCTTGAACTTCAAGATTAAAAAGGAAAAACAAACGCAGATACGCTTTAAAATACTCCTAAAATCTCGCAATATTCATTCTCATTCAATTTTTCAGATCGAAAGAGGGAAAACGTTGAAACTTTGACACCTGAGATTAGAAAACCGCAGGCTCAAAGATGGCTGACGCCATTAACATTAAACTCGTTAGGAGGGTCGAAGGCGAGCGAAACCTCGAAACAATGCCTTGGAAGTTGGGAGGGGATGTTGGACTAATCGGCGACGTTGAACTGCGACTGAACGCACGGCGCAATTTCGCGAAGATTAGCGAGCAATCAGCCCCTTTCACGACGAATTCCCTTCCATTCGATTCAGCTATCAACGGAACGGCGCGCGCACACCCACGCCACTTTCTTCGCGGAGGAACATTCAATTTAATTACCACGTGGAATGGCACGAACTCGGCCTCTTCCTCGAAAAGTTTCGGCTCCACGACTCGGTCGAGGGAAAACGATTCATCTTTGCTCTTTTCTACGCTGTTCTTTAACACTCCGTTTAGCCGTGGAATTCATTATTTCACGGCTATATATATATATATATACGAATGTGACGAATCGAATGAATTTTTAACGAACACGAACATTTAACGGAAATATTCCGTGATTTTCCAACGGAAATTTTGTCGAGGATGAAAATTCGCGTGGCCGAGTTTACTTTTAATTGACCGCGACGAATTTTCCATGCTACTCTATTTTTGGAACAGAGAACAATCCATTTTGGTTTGCAGATAGTTGCACCGGGAAACTGCAAAACACGCTTTTATCATTGACTTACAATTGGTGAAGACTTGTCACGAGACAATTCCTCCTATTTTCATCGTCGCATTAATTTTTCAACGTTTTTCTTTCAAATTTCTCTCAAAATATTAATCTCATCGTTGCGCGTACACTTTCGTTCCCTAGTAGAACGAACAATTTCCAGGTAGAAAGCTTCGATAGAACAAGATTATCCCAACTAAATTTTATTAAATTCTCATCGTATCTTATGCACGGACTCGAGGCGGTCTCTTCGGGAAATTTTTCATGTATCGTCTCAAGTTCTGGAAAGTATTCGATGCTCGAGGGGGAAAGTTTTCGCGCGATCGCCCGTACGCGCGAGATACTTTCCAAAATAGAATATGGCCGGGGCCATTAAGGAGGCAATGGTGAACCTCCAAGTGGGATGCCGACGGATTGACTTCCATCAACTTTTAAATCTGAGTAATTCCTCCTTGCCGCAAAGTTAGCCGCCGCGAAGTAGTAAGTTGAGGAATGCGCAACTTTATAATTTGATCGCCGCGGGTTATGGGAGGCCGAGGTAATTTGCAAGGAGGCACGCGTGAAACTTCCCCATATTAATTTAAATTTATACCGGTGGAGAGGAGGGGAGCAGTCGGCTTCCGCTTTCCCTCCATCTCGTCAATCGTTAAACAATGTTGGTTTATTTGGTATCTTTGTAAAAATTACAATGGACAATCATAATGGATACTTTTAATTGTCGAACAGTAGTTACATATAGAAATAAGAAGGAAGGAAGTGTAGAAACAAGTTAAAACATTCGAACATTCAGATTTTTAATTTAACATCGAACTTTACTTGTAAGTTGTAGATGTTGGAAGGGGGTATTCATTTTAAAGAAATTAAACGTAATATCGCGGAGAATGGACGAGTGATTGGATCAATTAGAATTTCACAATAATCGATATTCCAATCTCACGAACGAGATAGGTTTTCGCGACGCGATTAAAATGTATTTATTGTCAATCGTTCAACGGGCTTGTCGTGTTTCTTATTTTATTCCCTGTCAGGAAAAAGTGGTGTCTGGAAACATAAAGGATTGGCTATTATTTTTTCGCGGATAACGCCGGCCGGCTCTTCCCTAAGTGATGTACGAGCCTTCCCAAGAATTCCCACGAAAAACTTGATAAAACGGCAATTTTCGTGTCTTATTTCTCCAGCGATCGTTCAATGCTTCTGCTAAAAAATAAAACGTATGGGGATGCTGTAACGACCTTTATTCGTTGATGATGAATTATCGAAATTGCCAAATTGTTTTACCAACTTTTTGGGACCTTTGCGCTCGTATTTATATCTAAGAAGGTTACCAATCAAGGTGTAATATTAATGTAAATATATATATATATATATATAATAAAATGTAGGATGGCGATATAAGAGTGCAAAGAATTTTTAATATTCCTTCCAATTTATCAACCACCTTGATCCGTTAAATAATACATTATTTATTTGAAAAATATTTTTCAGAGTCACGTAACAAACCATTCCTCATCGTAGATAATACCCTGTAATATCCCGAATTTGATGAAAATAAATATTACGATGTAGCGAATGTTACGACGAATAAAGCCATTCGTATTAAATAATCCTTTGGAATTTCTTGAGGGAAACGAAGGAAGGAAGGGAGTGTAAAAAGAGAGAGCTCGCATTCATAATCTAAGATGCTAATGCAAATGGCGCCTTTGCGCCACCGATACCTCCAAGCTCTTTCAACGCTGCATTTCTTTGCTGTCCACATCGGTCAGACTTAATGGATCGTCTGTAACACGCATGTCGATTCGGACTCCAATTTTACTCGTTACAGCGTCTATATGGCCTCGGGTTGCTTCGCTTTTCAAACCGGGTCTTCAAAGAACTGACGAGCTCTCCTGCAAAGATAACATCAATGGCGAACCAGAAGGGATGTTTCTACGAACGCTTTTCACCGAATAGCGGACACGTTATTAATGAGACGTTCGCGGAGTGACGAATGGGCCCAACTAATAAAAAATTTTTGCCGGCCGATATTCGCGACCGAGAATATTTTTTTTTCCTTTTTTCTTCTCGAAAGAGTTGATCGAAATGAGATACATTATGCGAAGATTTCATTCTCGATTGCTTGTTTTCTGATTGGACATTGAAGCGTTCGTGTCGATGATTTTATTATTAAAATTCGCCATTGGAAATTGGTCGATATTACGTGTAGGCGAGAATGAAAATTTCTTCGTTTTCTTCTTTTCCCCTTTCGCACTTTACTTCTTCGGGCGATCGCTATCAAAATGGAAATAACCGTTTCCGCATTTCGGTGTTATCGTATCCTCCCTTTTTCGTATTCAGGAAAAGTAGCCATACAGGTAAATGGTCCATTTAATTCAATGATGAAAGTTTTCGAATAGATGGAATATTTTTTTATTCTCTTCCTCTTGCAACTATTTCTCCACGTTTCTCGATAAATGTTACTTCACTTACGTATTCCTAATTTTTCATAATGGAATGGAATATTTTCTTTCACATCGCTAGATAATTTTATACAACACAAGTTTCGTTTTGAAGAACGGATGCTAAATTTAAATTTCCCCTCCAATTTTCAAGAAAAATCAATCGATCGTCTACTAATTACGAGAAACCACCAAATGCATAATTCAACAAGCGCTTAACACACCTACTTAATGACTCATGGTTTCAGTCCAGCCGATTAAGATTCATGCTATGACTCACCTAAACGTCGACTAGTCATAACCCATGACAGACACCACTCGCATTCTCTTTTCCACCTCTCGTAACCGAGCCTTTCCTCGTTAACGCACAATCCTCTCGATATTATGTTCCAATGGAATACAATATCGTAATTGTAACGTTATCAACAGATAAACCGAATCATATCGCCTCGTATTTATTCCGTCATCACGCGATGCAGAGTACGTTTCGAGGGATAATGCGTGTCGGGGATAAGGGTTGGAAGAAGGGGCGAGAGAAAGAAAGAAAGAGAGAGGTGTGGCAGGTATTTCGATTGGTGGTGACACTTTTATAACCCGCTCCATAAAAAACCCCGATAATCAAAAGCTCGTTAAGATGATTTATAATTTGCCATCGCATTTAACTCGCGAATTTCTTTTTTCTTCACCCCACGAGGTTGCGTCCCGAAAGGAATTGTAGAACTTCACGTTAATACGAGGATATATCGATGGATCGAAGTCACTACGATGATCGACGAGTTGGAAAGAAATTGCGCACAATTTCTGGTAGCGTGTGACATTCGTGTATTCGTATAGTTGTTATACCTGTTCGTGAAGGTAAGATATTTGAAAAGTGAAAGTGTTGTCAAAAAGGTCGATCTTGGATCGATTGTATAGGTGTGATGCAATGCCATTTTGATTATTTATGGGAGTTATTTCGATACGAGTTATTTTTGAACGAGGTTAAATTATCGATTTCGGTAAATTGATGAGAAACAATAATAAGCGAAAAGTTGATGGCAGTATTGTTCGATATTTGATCAAATTATAATGGAATGTAGAATGTTATAATAATAATGCATTGTAACATATGGACTATTGTAATAATTAATGTATATAACGTGGAATAGAGATAATATAGAATGTAGATTATGTAACGCGTCTATAGATATTACAATGTAGGTACCGTGATAATAACGCCGACTACTGTAATAATTAACAGATATAAACTTTTCAATATATGCGGAATCAAGAATAATAAAACACAAAGAACAATTATAATATCACTTTGTACAGTAATACATATAATAATAATAATAATAATAATAATAATAATAATATAATTATACCGCTACGTGAAATTAGAAATTAATATCAAATGGTTTTCGAATAATTCCAGTGTTCTCTAGTGTCAAACGGAACGGGAACAAGCACGAGGGAAACGGCAAAGGAGAATGAAATATTTTTCGAAACTGAAATGCGCAACTCGGTTCGCCCGCAGCCAGACGGGTTAAAGATCGGGATAGAATAAAAAAAACATGCAGTTTTCGACGCACTCGTCAAAAAAACTATCCATGGCCTACTTGTGGCAGCTTTCACAAATATCCGAATGTTTCCGTTGGAGGAGGGAGGGGGCCTCAACACCAGAAGAACATAAGCAAATTTACAGTGGGAATCGAAATGTTCATTATGTTCCAGCGATTTGGGTCAACCTAGGAAAATAACAGGCGGTCGAGCTAGCTCGCGTTTCCGAGACGCAAGGTAAACATTGGCCTGATCGAAATGGAATTCGGAAAACCGCGAATCGTTACTCGCCGCGTGACGCGTATCTTTCTCTCGCCGTTTTTTCGTTATATCTCTCTCTCCCTCTTTTCTCTCGTGGAATCAAAACGTTTTAAGTTATGTACCGTATAGGGGGCTACGATTATTTTCCACGATAAATCGGGATTCGAATTAGCGAGCAGTTGGAGTGGATTTGCGAGCGTTTACTAATGGCTCTTTACCCAGATACGAAGCTCCAATTATTTTCGTTCCGATCGAAATTAATAAACCGGCCCGTTTATACAAATATCTCGAGCAATGCTCGACTCGTTAATAAAAGCGGCCGTAATTACTCCAACTTCCTTCATCCAAGGAAATTAATGAATACAAAATCCGCGAGTCGTATTCCGGATGGGAAATAAAGAGATCGGAACGAAAGTGATCGAGCTTGCGCGAATCCAGGGTGAAAAGAAACGGGGGGAACGGATGATAACGGCGAGAAACCGCATGAAAAATTCCCACCTATACTTCTTACTGTATTTGCCGCCCGATTTCGCGATAAATACGTGACACGCGAGGCTGGAACGTGATCGTCCGCGCGTCATAGACTTGTACGAGATCGATAAACACGTCATTTTGGAGGAGGTGGTCGAGTGGCGAGCTACTTGTCGAACAAATTCCCTATCGTTTTATTTTCTCGGCTCGATGAGGATGCACGTTGCGGTAAAACTTCGTTTCGTTGGGCGACGAATTTTTTCTTTTTTTTATTTTATTCGAAACTTTTTTATTTCTATTCTTCTTGATAGCGTTCGACAGAGGAGAGAGGAAGGAGAAGAAAGTTACAAGCTCTCTCGTCCGTTGACTATCATCAGGAAAAAAATGATACCTGTGAAATAAAGCGTGAACATCCCTATTGGAACGTCGATAATCGTATTTTTACGACGATGCATTTGAGGATCGGTTATACGTAAATATTTATGACGTCACTTCTGTCATCGACGCTGCATCGGCCCGATAGCATCATTAATGGAATCGATCCGAATACAATATCAGAATATCAGGATACCCATCTCTGTTGTGTAATTATTATTTTCGCAAAATTACAAAACACCAGTCGATGGAAAAGTGTCCCATAAACGAGGATCTGGAACGAGTTTTATATTTCGTCGTAAAAATAAAAAAAAAAAAAAAAAAGAATAAATAAATCGTTGACCTAATATCAGGATATCAGGGGATATTTATCTCTATATTTTTGTTATAATTGTTTTTCGCGAAATTACAAAACATGAATTTTACATGATATTTTGTTTAAAAATTTTCATTTATTCGCAATATTTTTTATACACCTACAAATTTTTTAACACCTTCTGAACCAATGAACCGATGATATACCATTTTGTTCTCTATTCGCCTATTAAAAAATACAAAAACTGATGTTCCCAAAGCCTGCCCGATTCCACGCCATGCTCGTCCGCAAATACTTTATATATATATCGGTGTGCGTGGCCGATAAAAAATGGGTTTGCTTAAATTCCACGTCAACTCTCCCCTTGTGGCCTGCGTGCACCCTTCTTTAAGCGATTTAGACCGGTCGGAGGGGCGATAAATAATGTAGCAATTGCCGTGGAGGCCGTACTTCGCGCGGAAAAGTAATGAGAACTTTGCACCTTACCAGGTCTGCCCAGTGAAATAGCGGAGAGCGCGTGTAAAACGTCACTCCCTGGATGATTTAAAATGCATGTCCCTTCGGGAACTACGCTCGCATGGTTATCGCTGCCATCTGTAAATCAGCGTGTTGTTCGCGTGAATCGCACTTGTGACAATTGATTCTCGAGAAATCGCGTATCGCCATCCCTTTAAACTCGATTACTTCCCGTTTTCCGTTGCAAGAGAAAATATGTATATATATAGAAAACTCCCCATCACGTTAAAAAATTATAAATTCCGTGGAGTTTACGTATTCCATTTCGAGGAATAGATTTTCGAAGTTTTTCAAGCTTGGTGACCACGACACACGTTATTCGGGCATGGAAAAATGAAAGCCCATCTATTATCAAATGCGTCGTTTTACACCGGGTAGGGCAGTAACAATAGGGGAAGGAACGAATTTGCTTTATGTTGTGAAAGAGTCGTCAGGGAGCCTGCGTTTGGTGAGGCAGGGGAAAGGAAATCTCCTCTCATACGCGTGGTTGACAAAAAAAAAAAGATTATCGCCGATAAATCTTACCTCGTACCCGTTCGCCCGTAAAGAAACATTTTTCCGTATCTTCGGACAGGAGGGAGAAGAAGAGTTTCTATCTTCTATCGAAATAACAGGTTACCACGCGATACATCCACAGAAGTTCCAGGATTCTTGGTTCGTAAAAAGATTTTCATCCATTCTGAAGTTTATCTATATACATTTCCTATATATATATATATACATAGATGAAACTTTGGGAAGGAATTATTTTAAACAAATTATTGTTTCAAGTATTGAGCGAGCACGATACCACCACACCCTTATCACGATCCTTCTCTTCGCGAAGAATTGGACAATCGAGATGTGCGGTTTTCGTGCTCATTCAACGGCCATCCAATGGAGTCATGATCGCGCGTTCGGTGAGAAGAGAGAGAGAAGAGGGAGAGAGGGAAAGGACTGTGCGAGAGGTGGGTCTAGTCACCGAGTCTGCGCTCACTAGACCAAGAGAATCCTCTCTATGCGAGCCGGGTAAAAAATGGGATTGCTTAAATTCACCGTCAACCCCAAGAGTCGGGCCCCCACGTTCGCAAGAAGTTTGGCGAACCATTGCGGCAATAAATAATGGCAAATCCGCCCCTTTCGTCCCATGGACCGCGAACGAGAGAGAGAGAGAGAGAGAGAGAGGAGTCACGGACCAAGGGGCCAAGAAAGTAATGAGAACTTTGCACCTTCATCCCCTGCTGGGTATATAATGTCGATTCATGCACACGTATCGCCGATTTAACGTACACTTGGGGGAACCCATGCGTTCGTTATTATTTACTGCGTGTACATAAATTTAATATGGGAAGGAGGCTGGGGCTGGTAACCCAACTCTCTCGCATCGTGGCTCGCCACTTTAATGGTATCCTCGGCGCGCGAGCCGCGAACGTCTCTATTAAAAAGTGTTTTATCTTGATTTATTCCCGCCTAGAGAAATTGCGAGAGATTACGGTGGAGAGGAGTTGAACCGAAAGGAGGTGGAATGGAGAGGATGGAGGTAAGGGCGGGACGTAACGTGTAACGAATAATTTTATTATGCCGCTGATAAAAGCGGGCCGTTTTTGAAGAATCGGGTTATCAAGAGAAATAACACGTCTTGCCTCCCTAGATATTAAATTTCTAATGGAATTCGTTTTGCTTTTTTTATCCGGTTGTGCACATTAAATTACGCCTCTTGTGTTATTTGTATCAGCAGCAACATTCGCGCAAAACGCTGAAATTTCGACATTTTAAAATAAGAAGAAATTGAAAATTTTGCCTAATACCTAAATGTACATGTTTTTAAGTATTTCTTAGTTACTTTTTCTTCTTCCAGATATTATAATCGATGAGAAACAGAAATTAAAACAGCGCCACGAAGAGAGATTCAAAAAAGAAAAGAACACTATTCCAAACCAACTTTATTATCCCAATAATTATTATTAAGATATCTAAGATATCGTTTCATGCACGTTTTGCGACGATGATAACCACGTTAATTTATCATCCCCTATCATTCAATATCTGTTAAGGTTCTCAGTTGATTGAGTGGTCCGTGATTAAGCTGAAAGCCACATATGATTCATCGTGAATTTCCAAACATGCACGACGCCATCCACGCATAATCCCGATTACGAAATCTCCTCGACTTCAGTTCAACTCGGTTTCTCGACTTATAAACATAATCTCAGAAAGTAATCGAGAGTAAACTTTGAACCTGAATCGGGAAGAAATCAACGAGATTCGATTCAAAAGCGACCGGCTGCGCTTCTCGTCGGCCCCTTTCTCGAACAGGTTGACGATTCACCATGGTCATCGTGGCGAAACATCGTGTCTCGATTCGATCCTCCTCTTCCTCGATCCTTTATTTCAGATAACAGGCTAACAGAGGGACGAGAAAAACGAAAACGATGTCATTTTTCTTGCGCGCAACCTTTTTCCAATATGTACGATGGCGCATGTACGAGGAACGCTTCTTTTTTTTTTGCCAGAGAAACGCATTACCCATGGCCTACCACCGCTTCCTCAACACGTTTTTCGGGGGAGACGTGATAGTTTATCGAGTTTTTCCTAGCGTGCCGTCTCTTTCTACACGGAATCAGCAAAAACACCCCTCTGGATCCATAATTCATACACCCTCCACCGCCCTTGAACGTTAAACCCAACGATTTCCAATGGTATCGGTCTGTTACACTTTGAAAATGGCGTAATCACGAGGCGTAATAATGGAAATTTGGTTTAGAATCGGTGTTGCTCGTAACCTCGTGCCTGTTGTAATTACATTTTTTCGATCGGATCAACGTAACCATTTTTTTTTTCAGATCGATCGTGTCACTCCATCAAACCGCCTCTCAGACCTCTCTCCCTTTCGTCGTTTCGGAAAAATAAGGGGATTAAACCAGTTGCGTCAGCAATTTTCCCACTGACAGCCGTAATAAGTCGTTGGTTCCGGAACAATACGATTTCTGCTGGAAAATTGGTTCGCGTGTTTATTTCGTGGCCGAGTTAGTGACTGGTGTAAAGGAGAGAGCGTGACTGTTATTTTTCGTGGTCGAAGGGTTCAAGAGTTATTCGAGCCGTTTGGCAGTTTGCCTGCCTTTCTCTGTAAGTTAAGTAAAGTTTAGATTTCTCACGATTGAACGATGGATCTTCCGTGAAATGTTTAACGTGTGGAACAATCCTGTAAACTAAGAATTTATATTTGTATTTATTTCATTTATTTCAGTATTTATCGGTCGTGTAATTCCAACTGTGCTCACTTTTCTATCGGATTTTCTTATCTCGATACTTCGATCCTACATTTCCTGTCAGTTTAAGCTCCCGTAAAGAACGATAATTTGTGGAATTACAAGAGGTAAGTGGATCGTTCCTGGCTTTAGATTACATTTGAGTTTCGTATCCCGAAAATGGATCTTTCTTTTCGTTTCGTAGAGGAATAACTAAGAAGACACTTAGTCTTCGGCTCTGTCGCTGTCTTTCCACATCGAGATATCGACAGTAACGTCCTTTTCCCGAATCGATAGTCTAGATGGAATCGCTTGTCTAAGAAGTTAAAACAGACCAAATAGATCGTAAATAGATTTGAATATTTTATGGAATATTTTGGGAAAAAGATTAGACTCGAATATTACAATTCAATATTAAAATCAATTCTCTTTCGATATTATTGAAAATAATTCTTGCATAGTTTGCAGACAATTCTATCTTATAAAAAGAAATGAAAAGAAATCGTTCTATTCCTGAATTTTAAAATCAGCTTTTAACAACTTTTTGCAAATGCAAGAATCCTATCTTGAAACGAATCTCGTTCGTTAAATTTCATTTCATTTAGATTTGGACCTCGATCCGCTGGTGCGAAGAAACGCGCACGTTTCTCCTTTCAAAATCCATGCAAGTACTTCCACGAAGCTAAGGAAATAACGAGGTGATCGTTACTCGTTTCGAATTCAATCGAACTCCATAAAGCGGATTGAATTTAACAGTGTGCCGAGCTATTTTAAAACCCAGCCCAAGAACGAAGAGAAACGTCATACAAGAGATATCTCCACCAACCCCTTGCCAGTTTTGTAACTGTTGCTTCCACCAACGAACGAAACGTTCCAGCGTGTACACGTTGGCAGTTTGCCCCGAGTTGTTCTGCTCACGGTCAATATTTTGGGCAGGTCCGATCCTGGCCGGTTGTCGTGGGCATTGCCGCCTTTCCTGGATTCCTCCACGGTACGTGGCAGCAGGTAGAAAACCGTAGAAACGCTCAATTGACCCCGGCTGCCTTGGGAGGATTCCCTTGTGTGCGCTTTCCTCCTCGTAGTCTTTGTGGAGGCGAGGATTGTGTTTGTCGACGTAGCCGGGGTGTCGAATCGCATCTAAACAGGAGATATCTTATTTCCGCGACGCCTCATTGGAGAATACGTCTCCTTCTCTTGTACGCTTTGTACGATCGCTATAAATTCCACGATAGAGATCCCTATCTTTATAGGGATCCCTGTTCTTGCGTCCTTAACAAATATAATTTTCAGTTTCCAGAGCGAGGAGGATCGGGTTTCCTTTAAATGTAAACGTTCGTTGCTGATGGATCTTCGATGGATAAGAATATTCTATCTCTTGAGATCGGTGGATAAACGGATTGGTTAACTCGCCAAAATTCTTTTGCGCGGTTTAACTCAAAAGTCACGAGGTTCTCGGGATAAATCTGATGGAATTTTCCAAGATTATGATTACGATTAGAGCGAGAAGGGATACAAGGGATTTTCCAACGGGATAGGACAAGGTAAACGAAATTCGACTCTTAACCCGTTTGCGATACGTGACGAAAAACTCGGTTGCGCCACTATCGGGAACGCGAGCAACTAAATCGTTACGTGGAACTCGACAGGAAACAGGGTTAGAGACAGGTTTCGATGGTATATCTCGGGTCACGATAAAGGTTGCTGCGTTTTATTTCGTCGATGTCTACACGTGAGAAATGAATTACTTTAGATTGATGCACGTTATACGATCGCATGTTTAGATTAACGTCCAAACGACCCGATCTTGCACAATAATTTAGAAGTAAATTTTTATGCGTGGTATTTTGTAATATCGGCAATCGTTGTACGATGAACGTAATTTCATAAAATGTAGATAATAATACATCATACAATTCGCCTTTCGTGTAATTTACTACAAATTTAATACTATTACACTAATTACTATCGATATTATCAATTATTGATATTATTATATTATTATTCTTAATATTATTATTGCATGTACGAATCTCAAATATTCTAATTTAATTGATAGTACATATTGACAATAAAATTAATAATCGATACTCGTGATTCGGCTAATTTTGTTATATTTAAAATCTCCGTTGCATCGTAGAATATCACAATTATCAATAATTTAACAATTGATATCATCAATTGTATTAAAATTAACATATTCGCATAAGAATATTATATCTACATCAGATATTCCTATCGTTAAGAATAGACAATCATCATTGATTGATACATATTATCGATCAAAGTTTAATTAAATTTAACTGTTAATAAAATCTTCAAAGATATTAACAAAAATATCGATTATAGATCGTTACACCTATCCATCACGGTAACATCTTCTTTCTAGGAACGCGTAATACCTCGGACAAACACTGGGGAACGCAGATTCGGCACTCGTCGAAATAATCTTGGCTCGGGGGCAAGGGATTCGGCTACGAATAGGAAACAGTCGTCGCGGTCGCCGGTTTGTCTTGTGTTTGGATAATACACACAGATAGTCGGATAATTCACTTGTCTCGTCGAAAATGAAATTACGACGGTGGCGGCACAACCATGCAAAAGCCAGACAGTTGGCGAAATGGTGGCCGCGGAGGCAATGCATAAAAGCAGTACACCGTGTATTATTTTACATTTCCCAGAGGGTTTTCCTATGGGGATTCAAAAGAGGAGGTATCGCGCTGTACGCGCGCCGTACCACCCTCAATAATTCTCGTCGAGCTCATTCGGAGCAAACTTTCCACCCTTAGAAATTCATATTCGATAAAATCATTTTGCCGGCTACGCTTCTCGTAAATAAAATCGCGATCGTTAAATTGGAATCGAATTTTCGCGACGAGGCTGGTTGATTCGAGTCAAAGTGTTTCACACGATTACGGGAGGAACAGTTTCGTGCAACATCCTCCTCTTCTTAGTTAAAATTTCGTACACGCGAAACTTTGTACACGTGTTCTTGGAAAATTGAAATTTTTACTATTTTCTTTGCCCCAAGAAATAATACTACAAAAGTAGTAATCTTGAAAAACAAAATATATCAAATGATAAAGTAATTAATTTTTCAAACACATGATACTCGATTTATATTAGTACGAATAAAAAAAATAAAATAATATAAAATTCTATCGTGGATTAATCGTTGAGAGCAAGATGATATCTAATCGATACACGGAGATAATAAACGGATAATAAATTTAAGTGAATCGTATAACGCGTATAACTCTAGCGCTCACCCTTTCGAGGGTGTTCAATGAGATCTTCCGATCACGATGACTCGGCGGAGCCGATTGCTTGTATAAAAGTCGACCGTGTCAAATCCACGATTTACCCTCGTGCAACTGCAAACTCCTGAACGTAATAAATGATCCGTTTCTCTCCTCCTCGCCTCGAATCCGGCTTGGGTCCCGTTACGCAAAGAGCGGGGAGGGTTTGGAATAAATTAAGCATTCCGCGGAGGGTGGGCAGGCTCGTACACGTTCCACGAGAAGAAGTCGGTTCAGTTTTAAGGAAAGTGGCCGAACGATGGACTGCCTACCTCCTGGGACGCTGGAACAAAAGGCAAAACCGAACTGCTTTCGAGAGGGAAGAAAGAAAGAAAGAAAAAAAAAGAAAAAAAGAAAAGAAAGAAAAGAAACGTAACGAACCGAGAGAAGGATGAACAAGAGGATCGCACGGCGAACGCGCGCGATAATAAATCACTTCCCAGTGGATCTTGAGGGAAATTCGGCGAGATCTCATCCATTAGAATTAGGAAGATCTTGAAAGAGAAATAACAACGAGGTGGGCTCCACGTTCAACGTGGTGGACGTTTTATTTATGTTTACGGTTTACTTTGGTAAAAATTGTCGAGGTCGCTTATTACGAGGCACGTTGTTGTTGGACGCGTTATGAAAACAACTTTAGCATTTCTCCTCCGTTGGATCCATAGTTTAAAAATCCTCGGTGTAGAATATTTACCTCCCTCTTTCTCTCTTTTTCTCTCCCTCTTCACCCTTATTCGTTCATACCCTTCGTACTTTGCCGTCGTTTTGGTAATCCGGGAATAGAAATACGAGTGGTTTCACCCTGACATCCAGGGGGTATAAATTGAGGTAGCGAGGCCGATTATACGATAGGAGAGGGAGGAAAATTGATAAGTCGCTCGAGTGGCGGGCGTAGTGGTTTGAAGCATGGATTTTCGTCTCGCTAACTGTCGCTTAGAATTGAGTTAGTGGATGTTGAGATTTGCTTTTCGTTTAATATTTCAATAGGCGGTTCCGATGGAAGGAGAAGAGGACAATCGAGGGTGTCGATTATTCGCTCTCAATATTCCCTTATGAAAAATATATATATATATATATTGAAGAGCAATTTGAATTCAAATGTATTTTCACGCTTAGATCTTTTCTTCGCTCGGCGTAAAAATTTATATAATAATCGTAGACGATGATAGACGTCAAACGCATATAAACTTTTATCTTCGAATATATATATATATATATATATATATATAAAGAGAGAGAGAGAGAGAGAGAGAGAGAGAGAGAGAGAGAGAGAGAGAGAGAGAGAGGATGCATTCGAGAATGTCTATAACCGGGCAAATTTAGCATTTGTCAAGCGATGAATGAAACATTGAATTTCTTGTTACGCGAATCGCGTGGGGTGGGTATCGAGCGAGCTCTTGGAGCATAGATTTCACCGTTACCTCCTCCTCGTATTGTAGCCGCAACGCGAGCATCGACGTTATTGGGTGCCATAAACTCATGCATAATGATATGAAACACTCGGACCGAAATGAATATTCTCAACAGGTTTACGCATATTTAGCGAATATTCGGAGCGTCATGAAATATGTAGCGTATTTGCATCGTTGTGCCGGCCGATCATCCTGGCCAGCGTGTAAACCGCTGACAAATTCACATCGGGACACATTATGGCCGTATTATCAACGAATACTACAACGCCGCGATAAATTTCTAGGGCGCCCGTTCGAAATATCAGAAATCGAAACTAATATCCTTAGAATCGATTCGAAATAAATAAAAGAATTGCAGTATCTTCAAATAAATTCGAATCAAACTTTAACTCGTTGTCCAAAACTGGATCAATTCGATTGGATTATTCGATTCTAATTTCAGGTGTTAAAAAGACCATCGTATCGAATCAACAATGGCTTAGGAGAAAACAGAAAATTTTCAAAGATACCGCAGTTAAAGAAAAAAATCCCAATTCTAAAATCGAAATACAGTACTCACAGAATAACCACATTTTTCGAGCAAAATCCCAAATTCCAAACTTCTCTTCGAAATCCAAAATAGAATGAAAAAAAAAAAAAGAAAATTCTTTGAAACCAGGTAAGAAGAATCGACTTTATATTCCAAAGATACATAACCCCTTCTCCTCTCTTGGAGTACCATAGCATATAGAGAGGGAGGGTGGGGACGAAAGTACGATCATGTTAACTCGATGCTTCGTCACCCTCGGCGCCGAGTTTCGAGTCAAGCCTGTGTCGAAATTTTGTTCAATGAGAGGAGTACACGCGGGTTTAATTTGTAGTACAGTGCGGCGTGTGGGCGGGTTGCTAGTCAAATTTATCGAAACGCGCGTTGTTCCCCCCCTCTTCTCTCTGGGGACCGAATTCTGGTATTGCGCAACCAGGCTCGCCCTCGACAGAGTCGAATCAGCACGCCCGAAGGACCGTCGGTTTGTTAAGGAATATTCCGTGGCCGCTAGCATCCACCTCCGCTCTCCTTCTGCGTCTGTATATTTTGTAATTTAATTGCAGACGGACAAGATGGGAACACCGGTTGAATCAATTTAAATTTCGCGGACCCGAGGGGACTTGAGGGGACCCGTTAAATTAATTTGTAATACGCGTCGCTCGAAGAAAGACGGTTTATTCGTGTCTATATCAGCAATTCGTATTCTTCTTTGCTCCTCTGGCTGTGATATCTCGTCGAGAACTTGGTGAAATTGGTGTTTAACTTTGTTTCCTTAGGTTTCTGCGTTTACGATACGGTACGGGATATGGATTTTTTAAGTTTCTTTCTGTTGGGTGTGGAAGAAGAATTAATTGATTGTTATGCTAATATCGACAGGTAGCTTTTTATTTAGCATGAAATTAAAAATTTCTTTCCTTCAAAAGAAATCTTCAATTCTATCTTTTGATTACCGTTTCTTTTGGTTTATTATTCCAAACGTAGAATTAGGAATAATGAAAATGGGTGTTTGATTGTTAAAATAAGAGTTGATATATCGAGTTGTTTTAAGTCTTTTGATGATTCGCGAGAAATGCGCGGTTTTAACTACGGTTTTTTAATAATTTTAATTGGAATTCGCACGATAAAAAGAGAGAAAGAAAAAAAAAGAATATTATTATGCTTTAAAAATTCTCCCTCGAAACGAAGCTCGATGAAATTACTATTTTAAATTTATTTTCACGATTTAAAATTCGTAAAAATTATTCGAATATAATTTTTCCAAGCCTCTACTTGCCAACGAAGGAATGTATCGAGGATCAGAAGTAGAAATTACACTTCGATTAGCAAAGTGGTTCGGTTATGACCTCGGTTACTGGGCTGTCGTTTAACGGGGGAAAGAATTAAATTACATTAAGGATGGAATTCGGTCGGTCAGAGAGCGATCTATACATTTACGTAATTGACTTCGAAATGAAAATTTTCGCCGCTCGTATACCAGTCCAATTTATCGGAACGTTATCCCAGCAGCGTCCTAAGGGACATCGGACCTGAAAACAGCTTGTCTGATAGAGTTGAATTGTGCGGTATGTTAGATACGAGCCTCCAGAGGAACCGGCTAGATTGTTATAAAACAGGTCGAGAGAAGTTGAAGTATCAGACTGAAATAGAGTTGGAAAGCTTTATTGTTTGTCCTGAAAAAGACATAGGTGTATCGATATGTGTATCGCTTTGTCCAGCAATGGATACAAGATCGTTAAGCTTGTCATAAAACTTATATATCTTATCTTATCTTATTATCCGTAAATATTTGAGATATACCGCGTATAAAGTGCCTATTAAATTTTATTACTTTGCAAAATGGTTTATATATGTATACATATATATGAGAGACAAGGGTAGTCGAGACGTATCAGTTATCGAAACAGGGCTATTATTTGCGTTTAATAATGCTGAGTCAAGTTTTGCGTGAGCTTGCGAAGGAATAAGGGTCGCTGAAAGGGGCCTGCTGAATCAGACCCGTGTCCACACGACTCGTTTAACGTTTTCTTATCAATCGTCTCGAACTACCGCGTGTGCAAATTTTAAAACGCGCTGTGAAAGATCTCGCTGACGGCGAAACCCTATTAAAATATCTTATCGAGCATTTCGAGATTACACAAGAAATTTTTATCATTCTCCCCCGTCGTGATCCTATCGTTATGGGTATAGACAAAGTTAAACTTGATTCCAGATTTTTGAAAAGCACAGCGCTTCTTTAAAATTTATTTAACGTAGATACGTAGACGATCGAATATTAAAATATTAAATTTTGAGAAGTGAAGTTTTGGAAAGGAAATTTAACTTTAATTGAGAACAGCTGAATCGTGAAAGATGTATTTCGTTTTGAGCATAGTTGCATTTCGAAAAATCAATCTTATAGAGGAGAATTAATCCTCACCTAGCTACCTGTAATTTCTCTAATACACGGTTTACATGACACGGCTGGATTGTTCGTAATAGTCGAACACGAAGGGTCGTGAGAGATTATTCAAATCCCAAACTGAACCGTCTCTCAACTATATTCAAGAACTTGTTCCTTCTCCACTTGTCTTACGCTTGTTGTACATTCGTAAAGTCGAACTTGCACGTAACGAGGTTCTGCTCGACTTCTATCGCACGACGATATGTATATACAGGATGGGACACAAGGGGATGATTCTTGGTGAAAAATATTCGTTTCGTTTCCTTCTCGAACGAGTAAATCAAATTTTTCGAATTCGAATGAAAGCGAGTGAAAATCCCCCTGATTGAATAAACTATCGATAGTTGACTATTTTGACACGCGAAAATAGAACGAAAGATATATAAGAATACATATTCTTATTCTCTCGCACAATCTCCTATCTACGTTCGATCTAAGGAAATAGTCAATTTCGAGTTACTTTTTTCACGTAGAATCATGCACCTACCACCAATTACGCGACACTTTATATTCAAACGAGTGAGCGAAAAATATGTAAAAATATGCATCGCATATTTTCAGACATAAATCGCGGAATTACGTCACGAGAGTGTTTCGCTATTTTTATTTATCACCCGCGGCATTAACTTTTACGCGAAATCGATAGTCCGTTTGTTCCTTTCCCCGTGTCGATTCCGGGAAGAGGGAGAAGAGAGAGGGAGAGAAACGAAAAATTTAATACGTTATTGGTGGCGAAGAGATTTATCGAAATGCGCCGTTACTTCTCTCCCCTGGGAATAAATTCCACGCTGCACGCTCCTTTACCAGACAGAGTCGAATTGCGCGGGGTGGTGGATTGCACGAAGAAGTGGAGGGGTTGCTAAAGGTTGCGTCAGAGCTGTAGCATTTGCATGAAAGACTCCTCGCGAGAGCGTGCACATACTTTTCTTTCGCTTATTATTAAAATAAATGGACTTCCAAATGAGACACGTTATCAGCGTAAATTTTACTTGTAAAATCTAAAAATCTAAATCGCGAGCGCGGAATCTCGAAACGGCGGCAACGTGCCTTGCATCTGCGATTCTGAAATCTCTCGTTACTACTACGGTGAAATTAAATAACAGCGCCGGCGTACACGCGAAGTAGGAAAAAAAGAAGACGAGGAAAGAAAGAAAGAAAAGGAAAGAAAAAATGGTCAAAGACGAATCTTTTCGAAACGATTCTCTCGAGTGGGAATGTTAAAATAATAAAAAGAAAATATCTTTCAATTCTTATATATATATATATATAAATCCAAGAGCGGAGCTTTTGGAAATTACATTATTATACCTCGATAAATTTTCAACACCCTTAAAATCTCGAACGACCAAATTCACCCTGAAAATATTTTGCCCCATTTACAACAATTTTTCTCCCGAAGAAAGAAACTATCGACTTACCGGTTTCAATCGGTCCCCCTCCAAGCGCCTACAGTTCATATTGATATATATAGGGTGCGACGATATCCGAGCCCCTATCCGCAGTAGATCCACGCACGTAGCCAGGACAATCATAACAAGCGGCTTGTCGAAGGGCGATGCGGAACAGCAGCCACGACAGCACTACCATCGTACAGGGGTAAGCGTAGATGAAACACCGGCGGGCTTAAGTTCACCCTCCTGAATGAAAGAAAGAAGAAAGCGCTGTGGGGATGGATGGATCCTGGGATACGCGACGATTACATCGGTGGCTCCGCTGGAATTCGCCACGGAACGGTGCCGGTTCAGCGAGCGTCGCGAATCGTTCCTATAAATTATCCTCGCTAAAACGACACCCGGCATTCGCAATTATTTAAATGTACCGGATAACGACGAGTCTTCCTCGATGCTGTAAGGCGGTTCGAGGGAGATGACGGAGGGCCGATCCTGATTATTTTAATGCTGGAAAGGAAAGGGAAAGGTGTGGGGTAAGTGTGGACTATTTATAATAGCTTTTCGCCAAGCTATTTTTTATTAATTTTTATTAATTATTAATTATTTGATGAGATACAGGTTCTGTGTTTGATTCTAATAACGTTTCTGGATATTTGAAGATCGATATTTCTTTAATTACATTACTTTGATGTGTAATGATATTTTTTTAAATTTTGAAACGTACAATTCAATATTCCTGATATACAAGATTTTAGATTGTTTTCCTTCTATCTGTATTATATCCGTATTATTAATTATCTGGGTAAATTCGTGATCCTGTATATGCGAGCAGGATTCCTGTCCCAGTAAATTTTTGTTTAATAAATAACAATGTTATATAGGTTGATAACAGTTTCGAAGTTTGAGATATGAAATTGAAAAAAGATAGGATAAAGAAATAACTCGAAGGAAGCGAAACAGAGGACATCGCGATTGAACACGGGACTCGCATTGAACGAATTTGACAACTCAGATTTCGTTGGCCTTCCACTTTCGATTTACCGAATGGTACTTCCGGAATTGCTTCCCCGACAGAAATCTGGCATTTGCTTGATGGAGCAATTTATTGAAACGTTGTTCTTAGTTCGTCCCAAGGGGTGAGCGCTTCACTCTGCAGCAGCTTCCACGGGAAAGTTGAATGGTGCAGGGCAGACATAAAGGAGGTTTCTCGAGAAATATGCTGAGGTTGCTCCTAATGCCAGTATTTCCGAAATACACTGTACCCGTTCTTCCGTCCATTTTCGAGAAAGCTGGATGGAAATTGTTTTTGAAAGTCTTCGTTTAATATCGAATTTGTGACAAGTTTTAAAATATCGCCAAGGTTTTTTTTTTCGTAATGCAATTCAATCGATATGAACTCCAGACAGACAGTTGGAAGAACATAAAATACGAGAGATATTTTTCAATTTTTTCCGTCAAATCGAATAATTTTCGATAATAGTCGATGAAAATTCAAAGGAATTTCTCACGATTTGAATGTTGAAAAACTTGGACGGGACCTCGACTTGAATACTGAACGTTATCTAATTGTAAGTTAACCTGGAAGTGCCGTCCAAGTGACTTCAAGGTACTGATGATAGCGAATCGCGCGCAAAGAAGAAAGTTCACAGATAGGTCCAGAAGTTTAAGATGGTATTAAAAGATTCCAAAGTTTGTCCGTCAAAGCATCGGAATGTCCTCGATATCGAGAAACTTTTTAGAAGACGCTACTTCGCTTTTTTCCTCCATAAGCCACCATTATTCAACCTCCTTGTAAATAGGCTGGCCTCGATACATGTATGTTTCTTGGTCTTTTTCTTCCGATTTATTATTATAAATTTATAATTATATTATCCTTGTTTAGAAATATTGCAGGAAGATGGAAGGAAAGTGCAACAGTGAAAAATGTAAACGATGAATTTGCAGGATTGGATCGCAAATACCAGACAATTGTCATTGATCATCCCAAGGTTACAAGATATATCGAAAGACCTGATCTTCGAAGTACGCGCATTCTGAGTCACACTAGAGGCCGTGATTGTTTGATGTTGGAGTTGTGGAATTCCTACTGGAGATTAAACTTGGGACCCTCGGCTTGGGTCCAAAGCGAGACTTATAACACCACACGTGGCACGTGTCGAATTCCTCAACTCTGTGGTCTCGAGTATCACTGTCCTCGAACACGACGGCGGTTCCAGGCTTTTATAACTTTGAACATTTCCAACACCGGTACAAATATTTTATCTGTTCTGTTTTATTACACGTATTTATCGTAAGATACATTTATATCGTTTTCCAGTTTGCCTTTGGATAATGTGAAAAGGAGAAAAATCAAGTCGATTCATATTTCAATATAGATAATATAATTGATTCGATGATATAATCTTGATGGAAGGAAAAATGAATGATCAGAGAATCTTGGTTAATTTAATTGCTACAACAATTGATGAATTTTAGGTATATCGTATCTGAACGAGATGATTTCTTTGCCAATTACTTATACGAATGTTATATGTTATCTTTCTGGCATAGGTATAGTGCACATATAAATCATATCTCTAACTACCCTATGGAAGAGTGACGCAGTGTTATCAGAATAGGGGATCTCGGTTGGTGAATAGATTCGCGTATATACATATATATATATATATGTATATATCTATTTTGCGTTAACCCCTCTGTTCGACTGATTCAATATCGAATCAGTTCCAAATCGGTTGGGATTTAACGAAAACGAATTACGAGCAACGAAACAGAATTATCGTAGCAAATAAAATGCATTTGAAATTCGCACGAAAGCCTATTCATACCTGTTCGATTTCTTCCTCGAGAAAAGATCATTGTTACTTGGCGCAAGAAAATAAGAAGGAAAATTTTTTAGCACAATTTTCTGCGGAACGAAAGATTTTTTTCCTTTTCAAAAGTTATTTAACGCGGCCACCTTTCCCCCTTCTTTCTTCAATCTTATTTCCACGCTTTTTGTTTATACGTATTTTTCGAAGCATGAAAAACCGCGAGTACGAGAAAACACGAATCCAGAGTTAACGCGCGAGTTCTTGTAACAATTGTGTGTCGCGTGATACACACAGTTCTTTTATTTCTCTTCTTTAAATATTACGTACGTATTACGTATTTAACGTCGGGCTACATTGCATAATCATTTCGCTGGATCTCGCGTAGAATTAACATTTATTTTCTTCCCCACGAAACGAGTGGAAACACGTGGAAACAGGCACGACACACTATCGAACAACACGCGTTCTTTATTAAGTGAAATTTCGTTTAATCGGGCCTAAAAGGCAGGAGGAGGACGAAGAGGAAGGAAGGAATAAAAGAACGAAAGAAAATGTTGCGTTTTCTGGCTCGAATCACAATGGAGGTAAATTGAAAATAGACGCGTTTCCAGCTGGAAATCTTCTGGCCCAATTACCATCAAGATATATTCAATCGTGGGGACATCTAATCAGACACCACAGGCGGGTGAATCTGCGGGCAGTTTATAAATTGGACCCTCCTTGTATATGCTGATAGAAGTCTGGGATAGAGAAGGGAAGCCTGAATCAATGTGATGGAACTCAGAATTAGTGAGAAAGAGAAGAGAAGAGAGAGGAAGAGAGAGAGAGGAGAGTTACGGGGTAGAAGTAGATTTCAACCCTCCCGAGGGGATTTTCAGGCTAGCGAGTTCCGTACCGGGGTACCTTTAGTCTCTCCACTCGTGTTCTGTGAGCCGACATCCCGCTGCACTGTATGGTGACATTCATCTCGATTCAATTTTCCCGGATAAAAATTATAACTGTGTAGCTGGACTGTACAGGGTGTCCCTGGTACGACTGTACGAAGTTGTGCACTGGCTTAAAGCAAACAAAAGTCATCATATCGTAATGAATCGAGAAATTGGCAATTGCAATTACGAATTGAAAATTTTTCCAAAATTTTTCACCTTCACCTTCCTCGAAAAACGTGGAATCGCGTATACGAGTAACAAGACCACCCTGTGTAACTTTTCATCGATATCATCGAGGCTAACATTACGCTACGAGATTACGATCGAAGAATGAAAGATTCAATAATCCTCTTTCCCTCCTCAGGAAAGTTTCAATTCAAAAATTGAACAGTAAAATGATAATAAAAAGTTTTTTATCACCGACGCGAGAATAGAATTGGCGAAAGAGAAAAAGAGATCGTGTTTACATTAGCCAAAGACGAAGACAAATAGACATTAATAATTCCAACACTGTTATTTCTATCGTCTAAAGGAATAAGAAGTTTTCATAAGCAGCTTACAAAACAAGGAACCGAACCGTCGTTCCATCGACTCGATCTTAATCTTTCTTTAAATTTTAAGGATCACCCTTTGATCGAGGTAAATCCTTGTATCGTTCTCGTGCTCACTTGCCCAGCAGAATCGTGCGACCACGATACACCTACGGCCGATGAGACTCGATGTGGCGCCTAGACGTGGACGATTTGCTCGAGCCAATATGGCGGAGGACGAGACGCAACGAGGTTTAAATCGGAATTCGTGGCGGGCATCGCCGCTCGAATGAGTTACAGTACGCTGGATTTCCGGTTTCTTATCCCACGCGGCCACCATTGTGACCGCCGGGTGGTAAACGGAATCGTGTTTCGTACGACCGCGATATTTTACCTGCCAACGACACACGAGAGGCGTAGAGAAGAAGCGGTTTCTCGCCACCGTGGACGAGAGATCGTGGACCCGTGTGGCGGGTGGAGAGGTTCGGGAATCAAGTCGTACAAATGGGTTGTCATTCATTTCCCCTGATTCTGATTCATGCCTCCCCGCGGTTTCGTATTACTTATATATATATATATATATAAAAGAAGCGTGCCCGCGGTTTAAACAAAGCCCGACTTACCTGATCTTCGCGTTCCAGGCATGCCAGTGCGCCGGTACAAAAAGGCAAAAATTCAACAGTTCATCGTTTCTTTCTCGTGAAATTTGAACGAAAGTAATCGAACGAAAAGTAGGTTCGAAGATTTTCGAGATCGTAATTTTAACCAAATTTTGACGAATTTCGTTAACATTTCTTATCATCTTTTATAGGTACACCCTGATGTGTTGCGTGTTTAATCGCACTGGGAAGTCGCGCGAAACAAACAGTCCATTCGTCACAAATAAGAATCGAGGAGGCAAATAGAATTGCGGATCGAATTGAAATTTGCGAGGTTTCCTCGATGAAACGACGAGATACATCGAACGGAATAATAATGAAAAAATAATAAGACGGAGGTAACGAGCTTAAACCGGTTATACGATATTTCTTTTTAAAAGTGTAAGCGTTGCCAGTCCTCCAGATAATGTGCGTTACCTCCTCTGTTTACTCCTATTTTCATTCCCCTTCCCTCGTCAAGACGACTTCCTGCCTACTTTTCTCGTTATACGTGATGAGAGAAAAGGAAAGGTAGGAGGCGGGGGGGAAGTAGGAGAGGTGGAAAGTGGGAGGGAGAGAAAGTGAATGAGAAAGAGAGACAGGAATGCAAATTGAAGTTAGCTCGTTTGCATAATTCAATCCTTTATGCTATCCTTTCGATCGATAATGCGAGAAGTTGCATAATACATTTTTTATTAAGCGCCCAGGCTAACACGGACAAGAGGGTTGAACGAGAGAGAGAGAGAGAGAGAGAGAGAGTGGGAACGTTTCGCGCGGTCGCCATCAAATATGCAATAAATTTCCGCGAACGTAAATATTTCAACGCGTTTAACAAATCTCCAGTTGCTGAACTGTCCGTACTAAAACCGCAATTTCCTGTCGCTACATAAATGTCGAAAATCCTGTAAACGACGTTTTAATTAGAGACTTGCGCTTACCCGGCTAAACACGCGGCGGTGACCATCATTTGTGCCGGCGTCAATTATCATTTAAACAGTACCGGTTAAATTGCACGTGCGTTACACACGCGTGTGCATACGTGTTGCCATTTCATAATTTACTTTACGTCTTTAAACGAATGTTTATCCCATGATCGATGCAAGATAATGAGTTTACCTTCTCGCGTACTAGTGGTAGTAGCAGTGGAAGAACTTTCTTTTTTTTTTTATTATTTTTCACGTTTTATGGAAGGATCAACCTGCCCTCGTTATCGAGAATTTTCTTCCTTTTTTTTTTTCCTTTTCTTCTCTCTACCCCCTTTCCATTCCCTTTTTAAAGTTACAGCTTCTCCGCTTACACATCGATCGGTTCCGTTTTAAATTTCGAACTTTTCTATAACTTGTTTTTTTTTTTTTTTTTTTATTAAGTAACAAGAGCGAGTTTCGAGCGAAACCCACGACAAATTCGTTGCTCGTCACACGATGTTGGGTATGGAAAGTTTGTTACGTACTCGTTTGTAGGCACACCCCTCCTGAGAAAACTTGGTTCAACTTTTGAAGACGGTCCGGGATGCGTCAGGAACATAATGCGTTGCTTGTTCCTGCATTGTTTATAACAAATATTTGGGATACGGGCAACACTGGGTGAATATGATGTACGAAACTTTCTATTACATTTTTATATATATATAAAAGAATGGGATAGAATACGGAATAGATATTCGACACAAATTTCGATAGTTCTTTTCGATTTCATCCATTAATGAGAGATGAAACAGAATAAACATTAGCTATTAAACGGTCCAGAATCACGTAAGTATGAATGGTAAAACAAGATACACTTATTAAATTTCAAGATCGTAATGAAAGACAGTAGATTAAAGAAAGAAATACTCGATAATTTTCTTCGTTCAATGATTTTGTGGTAGATTAGAGATATCCATTCACTCGAATAAATTGTTATTTTTTTGGTGACAGAGTAATTTTTAATTTCCCTAGACAAAATTGGTGGCATTCAGATAGGATATCCGACTCGGGATATCGATGGCCTGTAACAAATTGCGTTCATAAAATTTCGGGATCACGTACACACAGCACGTCCCTCGCATTAATCCCAAGGATAATTCGATTCACCGAGATCGAAACCGGAGTCGTAGACCTAATCCATCTTTATAACGAAGATTGTGCCTACCAATGGAAAATCGTTAAGAAATCCCTACCCTCTGAAAGCTGAAAGGATTTCGAAGTTCGTCACGCTGTGGTTGTATTTTGGATGCTGGAAATAATTCATTGCATTTGGGGATGATCGAAAGAAGGGTCGGGAAAAAGACTTTTCCACCTTAATATCCTTTGGTAAAAGTTCTGCAGGATGAACTCATTTATAATATCCTTCCTTTTACTAAAGTACGAGTGAAAATTCTCATTTTCTTTTCTTTTTCCTTTTTTCCTATCTCGATTATTATTAAAATATCCATTTAACGATTAATTAAGAGATCTATATAGATAATGAACAGTGAGTTGTTTTGAATTTTTTTAAAAAGGCTTTTTTTAAAAATGTACAAAATTTAAAGAGACGGTAGTAGTGAGAAAATAGGTCAGTATCCATTTAACGATCAATTTAAAAAATTTATCGAATAATGAAGTAAAAATGTTAACGAATTTTCTTGAATTTTTTTTTTTTTTTTTTTTTTTTTCAGAACCTTTGAAAGCTTGAAATAATTTAAAACGTACAAAGAGAAAAATGGAATGACGTCAGTATGAGAAAGCAAGTTGTAGAAACCCTCAAAATATTTCCTTATTAATCATCGGAACAGGAACACGATTTCGTTCCATTCTAATATTAACTCGCATCCATAAGGAGAATTTTTTTCTTTTTCCTTTTTGAAACAGTGCATGTTCAAGACCTAAGCTGTTTCGAGCGTTCCATGCCCGGTAACGACCATACATTCTCCCCTCCCACGTAGCTCGTGGATCCTCGTACATTCCTGCAAGTAGACAGATATTTCACTTCAACTAACATGGCAAGTGTCGCCGGTTGTTCTCCACGGTATGTTGGAGTGTTTGCAGAATTCGTATACGCACGAATATCCCCTACGAAACCGATGTAACATTGAAAAGTTTCGAATGCTCGGTCGAATCAAGTGCGGCCAAGTATTTGACTTACTCTCAACCCAATTCGTTCCGCCAAGAAGCACGATTGATGGTTCCTCCTTTTTTTTTCCTTTTTCTTTCTTTTTATATATATATATTTTTTTCCTTTAATTGTTTTACCCCTCGCTCGAACGTTCAAGGAGCGAATTTCGAGGGAAAATCGAGTTGTTGATCGCCGACTAACAGTCTGTTTTCGATCGTTTCGACGTATCGCATAGCGGCGTCGAAGGCAGCGCGAAACTTTTACTCGACGCTATCGCGCGACGTTTAATTAACGGATTAAATGGTGAACGACGGCGATGAATTAAACACCGTGACCGGTATCGTTTTGCGCGTTTCGAACAGGTTTTCAGCGGAGATTAATTTTTCTAAAATGAACTGTAGGGATTGCTCGAAACGGCCGATAACAAAAGACAATGACCGATGGCGCGCTGTCAACGTTGAACGGATAAGGAGAAAAGGGAAGAACAATGGAATTCCGATTTTAATTCAATTCAATCATCGATACAGGTGTGCGTGTTTATCCACGGATCCGTGAGAGATTTCTGTACGGGGAACGAAAGCTCGAATAACGAACCGATACCGGGAAATACTTTGGTACGAAAATATTGTACGATCGGTCGCCAAAAATTGGTTTGTATTACAAAGATTATTATTTGTATTATTTTAATGAAAATTCGCGCAGAATATAATGGATTGTTCAAATTTTCGTGAATATAAATTTTTTTACGGTAGAACAATGGGCCAATGAAAATCTGAATATTCATTTTATTTTATTCCGTCTTATTACAAAATTATATTTTGTAAAAAAAAAGGGGAGGGGAAGCATTTGAATTTCCCTCGACATTTTTACTCGCAACAATCTATTCATTATTCATTCAAATGTAAAAAAAAAATTTATCATCGATTTTTAATTGAACTCGATTGTATCTCGATGTATCATTGATGATGAAATTAATGCGAATTCGAGCGATTTATTTAATCCAATCGTTCCTTAAGAGAAATATAAAACGGCGATGTTATCTTTTTCCACGTTTTAAACCTGGGATTAAACTCACCAGATTAAAGGAGCGAAATTGGCGAGCCGGGGCCGACGAGGGAGGCGTGGTAATTTTTTCGAAAATATTCCGCGGCCAATCGGGCGGAAAGAAATTTCGGCGTTAAAACCGCGCGTCCCCTGTTCTCATTCGCGATTCAATAACAGAAAAGATTGAACGGAAGGTACACACGCGGTATCGGCGTGTACACATCGAATCCAATAAAAACCGATTTGGCCAATTTTTCACCGCGCATAAATGGAATTCCGCCGGCGTTGGACGAAGAGAAACGGTGGCCACGGGTACACGCCAGGCCGATATTCCGTCGATTTGTTCGCCGGCCGGGCTGACTAATTAATTGAACGATAAAATTCAATTTCGCCGATACTCGGGATTTCGTAATCGGGATATAATTATATTATACGAAAGAAACAGGAATAACGATGAGATAGGACAAACGTTGAATGTAAACAGGAGAAGAGGTATAGAGACTTGTAACAGCGGAAAGACTTTTGATATAATTGATAGATAATTAAAAAAGTTTTCTTATTAATCGTGCAAAAGGAAAAGTACTTTTAAACTACTTTCCAGATTTCAGGAAGAATGTTACATTTGAATCGTTGAAATCGCGATTCCAGAAATAATTTTTTTAAATGAAATACACTTTTTCTTGTTCTTCGTATTAAGCAAATGAAATTAAAATATCAAGAAAGGAAAGAATAACGGGAACCATTCCCGACAAATGGAATAACTCAAAACATACGTAATAACAATTTTTTGTGCAAAATTTTATTTTATGCAACATCTAAGATCGATTGATTTCAACCAAAACGAACAGGAAATTAATAAAAAATAATTATAATATTTCAGATATGAAAGAGACGATGCCATCTCGTCATATTTCTTCTCTAAAAATCGAAAGGACGAAAATGTTGAAGTTGAATGATCTTTGAGCGGATATGGGCAGGGAAAGGGAAGCGGCGACGATGTAAGGAGACGGCGTCGATCGAAGGGGGTCAGTTTTTCGAGAACTGTAGCGTGAAAACGGGCGAAGCCGCGGCGAATCGTCGCCAGTCACGCCCAGATACTATATTCGCTTTTGTATTCAATCCCTGCATTGCCCCTCGGCAATTTCGTTTACGTGGACCAATGGGTCACAATGGGGGTCTCACAAAGGGATGATCGGGTCCCCCACTAATAAACCGGGGGTTACAGGGGAAATCGGACTCGTGTGCCGGATTCTATCGCGAGGATGAGTGGGTCAACCGAGAAATGGCATACGACCGAAGTCGCTGGCGACGCGACAAGAAACAAATCGCATTGCTTCCCGATCCAAGAGGAAGAGAAAAATAAGAATAATAGAATCGAAGATACTTTTCCGTTCTGATTCTGCGCGAATTCTCGTGTTACGAAAAGTATCTACGCGTCGTTTTTATTCATTACGCAATAGTAGAATATTTTCGAATTTGAATTGTATGGATAAATCGAATCTACGAGAGAAATTGTAAAAATTTATTGCAACTGCTATTGTGCTACATTTATGCAAATGTTATTGCAAGGAAATTGGCGTAGTCCGTCTTTTCTTTGCGTGGATTTACATGGAAAGTGAAGTCAGAGCTCGGTATCCCCGTTGGCAACGGTTTGAATACCAAGACTTATGTAATGGAGAGTGGTTGGAGGGTGGATTAGGGTCTCTAGGGCGGATCTCTTACATAGTCACCTCCTCGTACTAGGGAGACCTAGTAATTGGCATCGTTTCCCAGAGAATATTCTTTGTAATGGAAACTAGGTTTAATACTTGCAACTTTCGAAGAGTATTGAACTTCTTGCTTAATTTTCGAAATTTTAAATTTGGCCGGCGCATTTTAAGATTGCATTGCGACGCAAATGGAAACGAATGAAGCTCATTTTGCGCGTAAGCGTTACTTTTTACATCGCGGAAAAATATATAATGTGCAAACAAATGTTGGGAGTTAGGCGATTTTAAGCGTGAGCTCAAGATGAAAGTGTTGGACCCATAAATTGTAATATAAGGAAGAAAAATAATAACAATTTTTGGTATTTAATTTTCTTAACATTTCTCAACTCTGCTTGCACGAATAATATTTCCACCAATAATATTTTCTTTCCAACTTACACGCAAATATCGTAGAAACTATCACATCAAATTAAGTGGTTTCAGAATTTCTGTCTTTGCTTCCTTCGCAACTTTTCCTTTCGGTAAAATTAAATTACTTATTTATATAATTATTTTCGTAATGCGTACCGCGTTCATTTTAATCTTTTTCAGCTAGTCCAATATTACTTCAACGAATCTTATAAACCATTAGTACCGATGATGATGATGATAAAGTAATTACAAATCAGTTAAACAATCTTATATATAAAATATTTTACTTACGTCATATTGCAGAATTATTTATTGATTTAAAAAATGGCGTACGTCTTTAACGTTCGTTGTGCAACGCGTTTATTCGTGGGTAAAGGCAATATGGTCCCTGGCGAGGCAATACAAGGGGCAAGTAGCAAGGGTAAGTAGTATAACGTGTTCGTGTAACACTTGAATAACGACGGTTCACCGGTGAAGTTCGCGTGGTGCTCACCCTATATATATATATATATATATGTATATATAGTTTTGCCCTCTGCGATTCGTAGCACCGTTTAAGCCATTCCAGTAGTTTTAACACGATGGAAAGACGGAGCTGATTGGTCCTAGGCGGTTCCCCAAGAACCGTCCCGCATTTCTCATTCGAGCCACCCTTGAAACACTTTCGGGGTTCCTCGCCTACTATGAATTTACAATGAGAACACTCCTCTTTGTCGTTAGAAAACTTCGTTTTTAACAGTGGCTCCCGAGGAAAGTTTCGCCATTACAGCCAAGACGTTTTTCATAATGTGGAACAAACAGTTGCGTTACCCGAGCTTTAAAGCTCGGTACAGAACTTTAACACTGCTTTCTTCTCAAGTGCACTGTTATTTAGTCCATTGCCGCCCCATTGAAATGTACTTCGCTTGTGTTTTAATATATTTATAACTTTACGGGATTTATCGTTAAACGAATTTTAATTTACAGTAGAGATTTCTTTCTTCGATCGAATAAGATCGGTCGCAAAACTCGGGCTTTGAATACATAATTTTGTGGCAATATTAACGAGATAAATCGAGATTTATGAAATATAAGCTTGATTTTTCTTTTTCTTTTTTTTTTCTTTTTTTTAGAGAAAGAAAAATGCAAAGATATTGTAATTTTAACCTACTTCGTATTTTCGATCTACTCCATGACCTGAATCATAGTCAAGTATCATTCGCGTAAGTACATCCACGTAAAATCCCCTAGCTAAAATTTTCTATCTTTTTTTTTTTTCGAGATATTTCAAAAAGCTTTCTTTTATCCATTGTTTCGAAGTATTTAAAACTTTCTTTTAACCTTCCATTTTAAAATATCCGAAGCATTTTTATCTTTTCGTTTCAAAGTTAAATACATTTCAAAGACGATATCTTCAAATATATTAAGCAGGAAAATTTTAACTAAGAGAAGAGTGGACACGTATGGCCAAGTGTAATTTCATCATTCACGTATCACAGTCGTATAATCCAAAACGAGACCATTGCAAACGAGGGAAGAAATTATTCTCCTGCATCTGTGAATATATTAAGTCGTTCCTACATTTTTTACCACGCGCAAAATTCGTTCTATTACATTTTCTTTCTTTCTCTCTTTCTTTTTTCCACCGCCTTTCCCTCCACGATGAACCTAGCCAGGCACCCAGCCGGGGGTTCTATTTGGGGTTACTTTTCAGCCTTCCATAGAGCAACCCCGTGGCAGGCACCCCTCTCTTCGGCCATTAGATGTTTTTACAATGAATCCCTATTTACCGGGCTGTCAATGCGATATTTATGTTACCCGATATTGCGTCTCCGAGCGAGTAATTGAAATTTTCCTAGCCGAGAGAGCTCCAGGTTCGATTCCTCTCGCTGAGTCAGCCTCTCGCAACGATCTACGCACACGTGGAATCGTTCTCGTTCGACAAGTGAATCGCGACACGAAACGACCCATGCATCCCGATCGTGCCGCCCGATTTTCAACCGATAAGATTTCTCCTCTGGCGAAATTCATCCGTGGTGAACATCATCCGTGCACGATATGTACGATAAGCATTCTCCCCAGGGAGTAAGGAGAGATTCAGAGATTCTTTTTATCCGGGATATCGATACGGAGAGGGAAAGGGTAAGCTCCGTTATTTCTTGAATTATTTATCCGCTTTGCTTTTATTAATTAATAGGAATTAATTTTATTTACATTATGATTCTCTTTTTAATTTTCTTCCCGGTAGATGTAAAATATTCAGATGGAAATGGGAAAGGAGATGATCTTATAAATTTGTGAAAATATTGAAAAATAGAGATAAATAAGCAGCTCGAGAAAGAATTATAAATGATTAATATTGTTGTTGCTATTAATTTAACGTTAACCGGTAGCGAGTCAATAAGCATTATAATTTAAAATTAGCGAATATACGTATAAATGCTACGCGATATCATAAAATACTCGGCCACTCGTTTGCGGTTTTTTCCAAGCGAAAATGTGCGCACGGCTCATTTGCAATTGCAATATTTATGAATTTTCGCCTGGAAAAATTTTAAACGATTATATTACACGGAAGTCTTTCGTTAATTAACACGGTGAATCGCTTCGTTTTGTCCCTCGTTCTTTTTCTCCGTTCCCTTTTTTTCATTTCGCTGACGCAAGGATGCATTGTTTCATCGTAAACGACGCTATTAATTAAGAGTGGAAACGATTCTTCTTTTTTTTTCTTTTATTCTTTTTTTTTCTTTCTTTCTTTCTTTCTTTTTTTTCTTTCTTTCTTTCTTTTTTTGACCGAGCTTTTTCCACCATGTGCAAGAGTTTTACGTCAGCGAATTATAGCACGAACCTTGTCGTTTATGCAGCGAGCATGGCCGAGTTCATCCGTGAAAAGCAACCGGCCCAAAGAGAGTTTAAAACTTGCAATAAGTCGTATTATTATGAATCGCACGTTTCGATACGTTATCGAATAGAAAAATGGTGGGACGATCGTTTATTATTTGCAAATATTTTTTTCATATCACACTCCTCGTATATCACAGATTTGACAGAATGACAAGTTGGCAACGCGCGTCAATTTTTTCACGATTTATTATTATTCGAGATTCAGGTCGAGATGAATATTTAGGTGTAGTGAATGGATCCTGCATGTTGGAAATTATTTTTTATATAATCGATCGTATTAAAAATCGAACCGATATTTTCTCTAGACTCGAAATTGTTTGAAAGTATAAGTTCATTTTATTATCGATATTTAAAATATATCTGTATATAAAGGGCTTCAGAAATATAAACTTTGTTATTTCGTTTTACCTTTTCAAACATAGATTCGAAATAATTTCCAAAATATTTTTGTGTCTCGAAATTTTACGAATTATCATTATATATAAACAATTTGTCAACAATTTTTCGTAATCGAGTATTATAATAAATTCTAAAATTGAACAAATTAATTTCTACTACGAAAGCAAAGAACGTACAACTATCAAAATTTGACTATTTCTAAAACATCCTGTATTACATTCCATCCCATCATCATCCAACATGTAGTTCATATTCAAACGAAAATTAAACTGCACGAAGATACACTATCGACATTTTATAGGTACACATATCTATATATATATATATATTCGTGAAAGAATCAAAGGACCCATCAGCTCCGTGTACGAAATGTCCGTTATATTTGCGATACGCCCCCAGCTATTTAATCAAGAATTCACGTTATGCTTGTGTTTCAGTATTCGGTAAAGCATATCGAACAAACACCTAGTTCGGATGGACGGTAGGGCTCGTATCGATTTTCTTTTTCCGTGCGAGACCAGTGACGGAGGACAGTTTATAACGAGAAAATATTTGATAAAAAATCGTTCAGCTTGATTAACATATCGAGTCGTTACGCGTACAACTTGCTCGTTAACTTTCACCAAGCATGACAACGTTCGTGCGTATAATTACAGAACGATTGATTCTCGTGCGAAGATACTGCACTTTCTCTTATTTTTAACACTTTTCTGAGAACGAGAGAAAGATGTGGTACATCGAAACTTAGTAATTTCATTGATGTTAAAGAATAATATTAAAGAAAAATTTTAAATAATGGTGTTAAAATAAATTTTTCCATTTCGTAAAATATATCTTTCAAAAATAATTAACCGAGAGCGTGTTCTTTTTACAAGATCGCTGAAAAGTTAATATTTTCGATTATACAAAATGTAATCTTTCTTTTTCATTACGATATTCCGATATTGTGCACTTTTTGTATTCTTCCCTTCCCCTCCCTCAAATGGTCACAGGAATTTACGTATCAACTCGTGATGTATAAAACGTGGAAACGCGTGCAATTTGCTTGCATCGTATCGGGAAAACGGTGTTTGCGGCCGATGTATCGTAATACAAGCGCATATTGTAGCCGTGACACATTTCACAGATAATAACCAGAAATATTTTTAGCAGAAGAGTAACCATTTTTACATTAATCCTCGTTCAGATGCTTGTAATACGTGGGATGGGGGGTAGACGTAGATAACGGAAAATTACTGAATTTATTGACCTAGAATGTGCACGACACTCGTCGCGAAGTTGCAATGTAATCTTTTCGTTTGTAAGTAATACCATAATGCACGGAAGATAACATGCAACTTCTTTTTAAGGATTTAATCAGTTTTACGAAACGGATATGCAAACTAGGAACAAAAGTTTAATATTTATGCGCGTCGGATATTCAATATATTTTATGGAAAATTATTTTAAAAGGAGAGCAGCAACTCAATTTTAATTTTTGACGTTGTATTTATAATTTTAATATTTTATTTTTAATTATATAATTTTATTCGATTATTACAGTATATTTATATTATTTCATTATTATTTCGTTCTAATAAATGCTCATGTCATCAAAATGATACACCAAATCACACGTTATATGTGAAATTATGAAATTTCATAATTTCTGGAATCATCTTATCCCAAGATTCTATCTTCAAATCGTACAATATTATCCTAGCTTCCTCTATCAATCGATAAAAAAAATATCCAACTTTTCAAAAATATTCCAGCGGTAAAGAATTTTCCAAATTTTCGTTCGAATCAATTAATAAAATTAAAGATTTTCTTCCTAAATCGAAGTCGAGGAACCGTCCATGAAACGAACAGAACAGCTTGCCACTCTTGCCATATTATTGAAATATAATATTTAAGATGGAAAAGGGGGAGAGAGCGATTGTTGAAGATCTGGTGGTATAACGCAATCTTGGTGTAAATCGCAGGAGTGTGCCACGAAATGCGAATAGCTGTTTGACCGTGCAGTTCACGTATGTAGAGCAAGTGGCAGAATTCCAAATCTCGCCACTTGGTGGGATAAACATTTCCGCCAGGACAACCGCTTTCTCGGGGTTATGGACGGCCTCTGTGAGGTCGCAAGGCTCGTATGACGTTTGCGTGAACCTCATTATCGTGGCAAGGATTAGCGAACGTTATTAGCCTACATTTGACGTTGAGGCGAAACCTTTGATTCAGGCGATTAATCGAGAATTTAAAGAAGTAAATTGTAATAATGATGCGTGAAGATTTTCGAAATTTATTTTGAATAATTATCAAGATCATTGGTAAATAATTCTAGGATAAATAAGGATAATAATTTGATGTCGAATCGTGAAGATTTTATAATTGAATTACGCATTGATCAATGAAAGGATCGTTTAAAATTTACAAAATTATTCATCTCTCCTTTTTCGAATAAAGAAAATCATTAATTGTTAAGGTGATAATTAAATTTTCATCGTATTTTCTGCAACCAAGGTAACAAGGAGAACCTGAACAAATTTCATAATTTAAAATTTCGCCTTGTCTTGTATCGTTACAAAGTTATATTTCAAAAAAAAAAAAAAAGAAAAAAGAAAAACGAAAGAATTATACTCTCCGTATGAAACAGAATTTAAAAAAGAAAGATCTATCGAGGAAAATGTATCAAATTTCCAATGGTGCACGTATCTAACATCCGTAACGTGAAAACTTTGCGATTAAAGAAAGGAAGAAATTCTTCCAGGCTCGTCCTAATTCGATTAAACCAAGCAACGAAATTGAAAGATCAACTGTATCGCCGCTTACTGTACTCACTTCGAGTAAGCGAATAAACTTTTACAATTTTTTTACCCCCTCCTTGGGCCGTTACATTCCGCCCGGCTGCCAACACTTTCGCCAACTTCCCTTCCCTTCTCCCTTCTCACCACTTTCTCCGATCAAGAAACTTCGTAATAAGGATATACGCAAATATTTTCAAGTTAGAAGTAGTTTCGAGTAGCACGATCCTCGTCGTCGAGTGTCGGACCTAAGGACAGAACGGTCGTGAAGAAAGCCCTTCTCCCCCACCGAATGCTTCGCAGCACTAATCGCACGAAGTGCTTGTAATCGGCAAAACTTTTTGAACGATACCTTCTCCCCCTTCTTCTTCGCGAGACGACAAACGTGGGAACATCCACCGTTCTCGCAACTAATGGAATTATACGACGATGGAGTGGCTCCGGCTCAGACTTAGGGGAGGGGGCAGCCACGTTTGTCAAATCCTATTGGCAAAAGTTTTTGATGGATTCCATGGAAATGTCGATTCCTTGTTGGGAACGGCTTGCATCTTGTAATGCATCGATTGCATCGTGTATCCGCAACGATGCGGATAAGCTTCGTCGAAAACTTTTTTGATACTTTTGAAATTTATTTATGGATGGATCGGATCCTTGGGTGCGATCCTAAATGGAAGTTTGATTTTCGTTCGGAAATAAAGATGCATCGCACGTAAAGTTAATTTGAACCGAAATAAAATTTCTAATTTTAATTTTGCCATGAATTTTTATTTTTTTTTATTTTTTTTTATTATTGTTATTTATGAATCAGACTTTATTAGGGATTATTAGATTTTAATTTATACTCCACGACAGGAATTTTTATTAGAACTTGGGAGATAATTCTTTTTTTTTTTTTTTTTTTCCCAATAATATCTCGATAACCTGGAAATCCTTTTATGAAATTTGTATAAAAATCTGCGCACAGTGGAATGGAATAGAACATATAGAATATCGCTATATCCGAATAAATAAATATTAAAAATTCCAGTATATTGGAATATTTCATAAAAATAATTGGGACAAAAATGTAATTTCGGCCGGCCCTTAGGAGAATCACGTTCTAATAAATTGCATCCTATTAAATCCAGTTAACACAGAATTCGGAAAAATTTAATCAAAATATAGTTTGAAAAAAATAGCTACGCATCCTCGTGTATCATTTTACTCTCTGCCAAAAAATATTTTCCAATAAAATTTCATCCCTGGTCTCCTCGATCATAATTTAAGCCTGAAACACAACTTCGGCCAACCCGTTGAAACGAAAGTTGGCCGAACTGTGTTTCAATATCCATCGCACGATGGTTCATTACGCGTCTCCTCGAAAATTCACACTTCCCTAACGAACATCGATCGCCACTTAAAGAAGGATATTATCTCGACGAGGCGGTCTGCGACCCTCTCCCGTTATACAGCGTTAAAACAACGATAAGACAGACGTCCAAGGAAAAGAAATGGTGGTCCGTCCTAATGGAGAGGGGTCACGTCGGAGAAGAATGTATTAGAAAGGTGCTCGATGGGCCTACCTTCTGCCATCGGATCACAGTTTCACCGTACAGGGTGTCAAATATATTCAACCGCCTCTGTGGAATCGATTCTTGTTCGAAAAAGTTAGTAGTATAGAACAATTCATAAAATAGTGGTTCGAGACTTAACTTACTTAGGCAATCGAAGCTCCCCGTCTTCCGATAGTTTATTAACGCAAAGACAAAAGTTAAGAAAGTACAAAAAAGTTTGGTTAAGACTTATTTATCGAGTTACAAGCAATTTAAGTTACAAGCAATTGACCGAGGATAGAGGGGAACGCGTCTCTATCTTCATCGCATAGTCGGTCTTATTCCCATCTCCGTCTCGTTTCATCCATGGCAAACTTCAATTGCTTATAAGATGTTTCTATCTTCGTCTCACCCCCGGATCTCGCTTCATCTGAGGCGAACTTCAATTTCTTATAAGACATCTTTATCTTCGTCCGCAACGCTATCTATCTCCATCTCGCCAACGAAAACTTCAATTGCTTATAACTCAATAAATAAACAAGCCTCGACCGATATTCCTATATATATATACCAACTTTTATATTTATCTTAACTTTCAGGATCAATTCTCGAAAAAGAAGTTTCCATTAAATATAACACCCTGTATATATACGCGGATGTAACCTCCCTCGACTGTTCCTCGAACACGTTAGGGTCCTCGAACGAGGAAACGTTGATGAGAGGACCACGAATCACCGGCGGGGTCGAGGAAGAATAGAGGAAAGAGAGGTAACACAGGCAAGGAGCGAGCGAGAGGAGTCATTGCCACCGGTACAGGCGAACGTGTTCATCTTCGTTGAGCTGGTTGCCGTAGTAATTACGCTTTCACGTCGTGCCACCCGAGCCTCTGTGCCACCTCAATGCCGTGGCTGCAGCCAAATAACTACACCGAATCCTTATACTTATTCCCCGCCTGTGTTTTGCATTATAACGTGGAGAGAACGAAGCCCGGTCGCCCAGTTTTCTCTCCACCGGCATTACGACTGCTAAATGCTCGGGTGGAAAAAACTGGCTGGACCCTGCACGAGTTCGAGAAGAGAGGAAAGGGTGGGGAACCATTTTTAAGCTCGGCAGACGTAAAAATAGCTTTTAAAAGTTTCGAAGACGCACTCGTTACTTTCTACCTGCCGGACAAACCGCAGTCTCTCGATGCTCAACTCCTCGTGCTCGTCACGGAGCGAGAGGAGAGGAAGAAAAAGCCTGGAAGGCTGGAAAAAAGGGGAAGAAGGGAGCGTGCCGCAAGAAATTCAACCGTCTTACCCGCTGTCTCGTTGCAAGTATCCGCGGTGAAAACTCCGTAATTGTGTTTCTGTATGGCTGCCATCGTGTGGTATGAAACGTAACTGGTCGTTAAGGTGCTTCGTTTTTCGGTGTTTCCATGCCCGGCAACATGATCGATGGCCGAGCTGCTCCTGGGATCCACCGAAATACCGTGTACGCGAGTCCTAGCTGCCGTAATGAATTGATAGAGCGTTTCGTTACGATGCATGTGCCTGCAAGGGGAGGGGAAGGTAAAATTTAATATGCGAAAAAAATTATTCCATTATTTCCTTAATGAATAATGATTCGATCTAAGAATCTTACAAATTTTAGATTTTTTCCTGATTAAATAAATGATAGAAATGGATCGTAAAAGTTGGAAAGAGAGAGAGAAGATGTTTATTAACTCTCGAACTTTATCTTACGTGATTAAGTATATTTTAAACTTGGCGATATTCGGCGTAGAAAGAACGCTGATTAAGTTATAATGGTCGGAAGTCTTCTTACGAAGGTCTCGTATTTTATACGCGAATATTTCTCGCCGCGATGATACCGGATTCCAATGTTATTATATTCAAAACTTGGCACGCGTGATCCCAACCGGTTGATGCGCCGATACCTATTTGTGGTTTATGAAAATGCTTAAAGTCCCATAAATCACGAGTTATGGAACAAACGTAAATTACGATTATTGCTTTGGTTTTACGATACTCGACAACGCCTTCTCATAATCTTACTGTCACACAGTAAAAGCGAAAGCAGAAGAATTTATATAACAATAAGTGGAAAAGAATTTACGATCATCGACACGTGCGTAAGGTTTCAAGGATTCAAGGTCCAAGGAACCTAACGAGGGACGAAGGAAGGAAGGAAGGAACGGAGGAGCAATTTGGTTCGGTACAGCATAGGCCATTGTGTCAAGCGTCGTAAACAGATAAATTCCATGGAATTACTTTACTGGCAATACGTCATTCGCAATTTATTCGTTAATACACGACCCGTTGAACGAGCTCATTGCCGTTGAAATGGGATTTCCGAGTTTCCTCGAGGACTTCAAAATATTGTACCTCGTCTAAATTGCTTTTCCTCGGCAATAGGATGATTTAATGCTTGACACTGAACGGTCGTTAGCAAAATAATTTCCTTTCTAATAGAGCTGTATACATCACGTTTTCCGACCTCGACCGAGATATGACAAATTTTCCAGATATATATATATATGCGTGCAGGTAATAAAATAGATATCTTGGCGTAGTATTCGCGATATGAATAATTAATCGGCGTTTTATTATTATTCTTATTTTAATTAGTTGCAAATATCGGCTCCCTGTACCAAACATACATGATTAATTAGCCGAATCATAATTATATCATACTATTATGACACACTGAATTTAATTTGTTATGGTCTGATTAAAAATTTAATACATCGTGTTCATTCCGAATGATGACCTCTCTGTCTCCGTATATTACGAATTTCCGGTGCATTAGTGGGTGACACATCAAATGGAATTCACAATTGTGGCGTAATTTCAATTTTTAATTTATAGGTCCCGTATAATAAATTGCGACCAATTATTATCGTCATATTACACGGCGAATTGAACGTTAATTACTTCTCCCCTCTCCCCCTCCCCCTCTCCCGTTCTGCTACCTATATACCACGTAATTGTAATTTGGTTTAACGACAAATTTTCGATATGGCGAAGCGTACACCCTATATTATATTGACTTTCATATCGTAAATTGTTTCGAAGGCTTTGGGAAAGCGTAAGTAGCCCCACCGAGTCAGACAGGAATTTAATCCTTGGCTACTAAGGATTAAGGGTTCAAGAGCGAATGAACTTTCATTAAAAAATCTAATTTTCGAGAGGGACTACGTTTAACCTAGGGGATAGAATTAAATTTTATGTGCTTCCTTTTCCGCTCACGGAAGCATGAAACTTGGTTCGTTCAAGAGACGCCTGAAGCAAACGACAAATGCTGTTTTACCGGAGAACGTACGAATATTCTGCTAAACAACAGTTAACAATATTCTTTTTTTTAAATTTCACTCGATATCAATGTATTTTCGACAGAAGAATTTTTAAAAAAATTCGAAACTTTTAAGAAAAGTGTCCCATAAAATTTATATCCAGCTTTTAAAAATAATTAAAATAATAATCACGGACAAAATATGATGTAATAATAAACGTGATCTTGATGTAACTCGATATTAAAAATAATAATAAAGATAACAATAGCTCGAAAGCGACAATGATAATTTTTCTTCGACGAAATAATTTAACGATCTCTCACAGTGAATATATATAAATAGTAAAAGTAACAATAGTTTTCTATTCAATCTATACAATATCACCGATAATATTATTTCTCAATGGAATAAACTATAAAAAAATGAAAGCAGCGTATATTTAACAGATCAACGATGCGTTACGTTTACGCAGAAAATCGAGTTACCTCGCAAGAACGCGTGCAATGATGAGCGCGCGATTCAGATTTATTCTTACAACAACTATCTCGTCTCGAAATAAACGGATCTGCATACATATTCAGCCAGTTAATTGCCTGGCTCGTGTGATGCGGGTATCACGGTGAAGATTAGCGAAACCTCACGGAGCATGAGAACTAAACCAACCCGATGCGCGCATTAAGTTTATGCGTTTGCCGTGTGCTACATTCGAAATGAGGGAGGAGGGAGGGGAGAAGGATCACCGAAAACGACGGTTACGGTTACGTCCCTGTTAAATTGCTGGCTACACATTTTCTGATGCGAATCTAATACACGGTGGGGGCCCGACAAAAGAACTTGTTACGTTTCGCGATATTCAAATTTGAACGAGACACGGATTAAGGTGGAATTGCGCTTCGCGGGGAGGATAAAAGCTCATTTGCGCTGTGGAAATAGCAAGTTCCACGGCGAAGTGGCTCCCAGGGATGTAATTATATTCGTCCTCGGCTGTATTAAAAGAATATATCCTGTTGAAAAGCGTAAAGTTAGCCGTGCACGAAATAATTGAGCTCATTGCCGGTTGACAATGAATATCTCATTGAATTACTCGACGCCCATTTTCGGATCGAGGATATCAAACGTTTCGTTCCATTTTTTCTTTTCTTTTATTAAAAAAAAAAAAAGGGGGAAAAGAAAAGAAAATTGGTAGAAAATAATTATCTTAATCTCGCATTGAATGTAATATTTTATAAATATTGGAGGAATTTTTTTTAAGAGAGAAATTCTTTTAAGAAATATCGATTTCTTTTTTTTTTTTTATTAAAGAATTGTCTGCAATACATATCGAAATTTCTTTAAGAAAGAAATACAGAAACATCGTTATCGTTTGCAGTTCCATGTGTTGTTTTCTAAATATACATAAGCGTATTGGGAATGTTGTTGAAGCTTGAATGCCCATTGCATCCATTGTATTTACGGAGAGGCAGATTTTATTTAACTTCGAAAGGAATTCGCGAAACATTTTTATCGAATTTGTACGTTCTGATTCATCGTGGAAATTTAATATTCCGGCAGGATGGTGAAAATACCATCGTTTTTTTGTGTTCCATCCTTAAATCTACGTGTTGTCGAAACATTTTTACAGGATAACTCCCCCCTTTTTTATTTCTCTCGTGTAACTTTTCGCTTCCGCCCAACGAAAGCACTGTTTTATCTTTGATCACAACGATGCTCGGTGAAACGAGAAGTTATTTTATATTACGCGTCGACGAGACTTAAAGAGACGTGTAAACATTTGGGGAATATTATAAATGTCGCGAGTGAATATATTTCGCTAGTTGCAATGTCTAAAAAAAAAAAAAAAAAAAAAGAAGAGGAAAAAAAATAAGTAAAAAAAAGGTACGAATGTTAAGGTAATGTATAACGAATTAAGCGAACTTTATTTCCACCGTCGAATTTAATCGTATCGCAATTTAACACAGACTTAAAACGGGCAGCGGCACAAATTGAAACACAGTTTTGTCAAACGTTAATTACTTTTCAAACGCGGCCATGCACCACTCGTACGGGCACTGTTTCGAGATAAAAAGTGTCTTCGTGATTCGCGAAATTTCGCGTTATTTTTAATCGGCGCGCCGTGATTTCCTGCCCAACCCCCTTCACCTATTTCATTACCGAGTTTTAAACGGGACGAAATAATTTCGAGGAAGAGGAGGAGGTTCGCACGATATTCGAGTCCTACGAACATGTTATGCGAGCCATCGATCCCGAAACACAAAGAAATCAAAACACTCGCCGGGTTGCAGCACTTGCCTGCTCCCAAATCCATCCTTCGCGAGCTATGATAAAAAGATCCATCCTACTCCACCATTTCCTTTTCTCTCACCCTCCGGTTTCCTGCTCCACCGCCTACCACCTCTTCACCACCATTCTTTTTCAGATCTTAGAAGAATGGAAGGACTGGAAAGTGGCGGGCATGTGCCACGGGGATTGGCCGCTCGTTGGAAAAGCGGACCCTGAGTCGAGTCGAATCGCGTGTACATGCGCGGCGGGTTGTACCAGCGCCGAAATATTTCTGAAAGAGCGGCGACTGACGGGAACGAGATCCGGAAAGTCCTTGGAAAAGAGCGGAGCTAAGACGCGGTGTCGAGAAAAAGTGAGAACGCGGGACGGGAAAGAAAGATGCAGCGTGGGAGGAGGGGAAAAAGGAAAGAGAGAGAGAGAGAGACCGAGTGCAAGAGCGAGAGAATGCGAGAAAGATGAAGAAAGAAGTATTGAGGAAGAGGTACGAGGGTATATACCGAAGAAACGGGTGGTCGTTCGGTCGTACGTGAAGGGTCGGCGTTAGGCAGTTGGAACGTGGAATAGCGAGGAAAAGGATGGATGGAGAGAGAAAAAGAAATGAAGCGTGGTAGGGTGAGAGTAAGGGCAAAAGGACGACGAGGGGGTATGAGAGTGAAAGAGGTGCGAGGGAGGTAGAGAGAGAGAGAGAGAGAGAGAGAAAGCTGGACAAGGGGTTGGTGTGCCTAGGGTCGCGCGAGAAGAGTGGCGAGGAGTGGGGAGATTCCCTAGCAGAAACCAGTCGGGTCCCGGCCTCAGGTCGCGACGGGTGTTTAGTTTATAGGCGAGCGCCGTACCGTACGGTCGACTCGCGTGCCGTTTCGTATTATATTTCGTACGTTAGTTATCGGACGGTGGCTCGAAAATTTTCGACTCGATTTTCGTACAGTTTGACACGGAGAGCAACGTGTTCACTATCAGCGTGTTAATTTCGAAGAGAGAAGAGTGATATTTTCTTGGTGAACGAAATTTTCGAAGCATGCGAACGTATCGTTGGAACTACAGTGAAGTTAATCGCGTGTGACGAAATTGTACAACGTGAGTCATAAGTGTAGCTGACTCCTACCGATAAACTAATATAACCGTGGCAGCGTACACAAAACTCTCGTGTCTGGACGTACTTAGGAGACGGTTACGCGAGTACACAGATAATAAACAAACAAAAAACGAAGGCTTTCTTGGAACAGTGATAGAAATATTTTCCCTGCGAGCAATTTAGTGTAAACATTAAAACTGAACGTTCGTCGTGCTCTTACCGTTATTGTGCGCAGTTTGTCGTTGATCGCGTTACATTCAGTCGGGTAAACGGTGAAATTCGGACCACACTCAAACGGTTTTTCGTTCGTGATTTAGTGAGTGAGAGTGACAGAAAGTGTGTAAACAAGGCGAAAAGTGAAAAAGAAGAGAAGAAGGCTTTTTTTATCCTTTTTTTTACCGGTCAAGATATCTTGCTAAGATTCTTCCTGCCACTTGTACTTTTCTCGAGGAGCTCGACTATTAAAACTGGCAGCAACTTCAGAGTACTTCGTTCACCGAGTGGTAAGTTCTATCCATTTCTTTTTCGATTCTTTCTATCTTTCTTTCTTCGCTTCCATCTTTGCTTCGTTTTTTGTGTCAACTGGGCACACTTGTGCCTAACTTTACTCAGTCCCGCGGCCGATAAGATCGGTACACTGTAGAAATAGTTGGAGAGATCTTTGCAGAAAAATCTCTTTGACAACATCGATGTCGATCGGTCGTCCACTTACGTTTCGAATGCAATGCTTTATACTGTTTGCTTCGGAATAGAAAACCCTTTAGAGATAGTCAATCGTATCTTCTCGCGTTTCCTTTTATCTATGCTCTTTGCTTGATCGTCTAAAGCTTTGACCATAGATGCTATCACGCATCGAGTGAGCGACATTTACGCGCCAAAAAAGTCATAAAAGAGGAAAAGATGGCTGCCCTATGTAGATTATCGAGAAAGTCGCTTTATCGTGATATGTACGTAAAAGATTGGAATCAATCGAGTGACGATTTATGATCAAATCATGTTTTAAAGTTACATAGAAAATAAGTTAATATTATATTTCTTTTTATATAATAAATATCTTTTTCAAGATATTTATTAGTAAAAAGACAAATGTAAAAATTTGATAAAACATAATTATTCTAATATGTTTCATTCGTTTTTCGTCGTCGATTGTAATAAAAATAACGAAAGTACGAATATTTAATTCGTTTCGTTCGATCGTAGAGCCACGAAATCAAAAAAGATCGATCTCATTCACTCTCGTCAACTTGTCAGTCTGTTTTATCGGCTTACACGTTCAATATTTATGTCCGTCAACATTCCTCTACGTCTCCTCCGTGTATTCCTTTTCGCGAACATACGTTGTTTTCGTCTTTTTAAAACATCAATATTGCATAATTAGAAAATATGTTACAAAAATCAATTTGATTTCACGTGGTATCGTAAATTGAAATGAAGAGAGGAAAAAAAAGGAGACGAAAGATGAAATTTACATTAACTCAAGAATATTTTTACTACATTTAAATATGCATATTATTTTATTTTTCATTTTTTTACTTTAATAAAGTAATTGAAAGTATATTTATGTTATATATTAATCTTCTATAATGTCTTGCTTTTGAAATCACGTATTCATATATTTAATTTTGAATCTATAATTTCTCATTGCAAAATTTATTATGTCAAAAATTTCAAGACATCTTTTTTTTTAAAAATAAAACTTATAGAAGATTAAATATTAAAAATTCATTAATTATAATGATATTCAATTTGCTATAGTTTTTTTTTATCTACAGATAAATGATTTGTATTAATTTAACTCTCAAATAAATTATGGCGTTTCGCATTTAATTTTGAAAATATTTCGCGTACCGGATTTTCGTTTCAATTTCGAAAAGATTGCAATTCTAAGAGTTTGATTGTTAGAATGTTCTCCCAAAATTTAGCATTCACGAATTCGAACGCTTAACTTGCGTGTATATACAGTTTTCGGTTGCGTACGCAATATAAAACCTAGTTCGACGTTCCGGCAATATTCTCCCGTTTTTTGCAATTCGAATTTCCACAATCAAGCTCTTCTAAGCAACAACTGCGCCCGCGAATGTTTATCTTGATACCGTGGAAAATAGTCCGTTTCGCTTTGTGTGAATCGCGTGACCAGAACGAAATTTCGTAACAGTCGAGAAAACTTTTAAAAACTGTGATTCCGAATTCCGGGAACTCGATTCATCTCGTGGCCGAATACGTATTTCGAATAACGTGTAGATAAATTTGCAAACTTTTAAATTTTCATTGTAGCTTCGCGAATTCTTGAAAACTGACACAACTTTCGCGATAATTCATAGATTTAGAGGTATGAAAATAACACGATTAATTTTACAATCTTATCGATCTTGCTTAAATATACAACATCCTATTTTAATTTACAACTGTAGGACTTTGATTAACCGAATCATGATTATCAATGATCTCGATTAACAAGGGTTCCTTTCGTAAAATAACAAACAGAGTTGTAAGACACGAACGATCGCGTGACAGAGCATTCGCAAGTGCAAAATTAATAAAATGAAATATGCGAATAGATTTGTTTGACTGTAATTATATCTTTAAAATATCTATCTGCAAGAAATTCATTTTATTTTTATAAAATAAATTACATATAAAAAGAATTAAGGCTAATTATTTCATTTCTGGAAAGTGAAAATTTCTGTTGCTAAAATTATGATTAGCATTTGACTTTTCTAAAACCAAATGATCTATTTTAATAATCGGATCGATCGAAAATGTATTCGCATATTTTTATAAAAGTTTAGAAAAAAAATTAGGAAATATAAAATCCAATACTTTTACGAATTTGATTAGTTTCTATTTCTAGTTTCTATTTTATATTAAACCGGTTAATCAAATTTCCTCTATATTTCTTAAACCGCGATTCTCGACAATTTTATAACACAATCTCCACGACGCTCCTATTACTAAAACTTTTACGAAACTTCGTAATGAACGATCGTCGTACGAAATTTACACACCTCTCGATATTCGTCGAAGACGAAGACGTAAGCACGAATGACCTAATTTCCACGGTTACCGGTCAAACGGTTCTTATAAAACGCCCCAAGTATAATGGCCATATCCAGCAAGACCGAGAATTTAAGAGCATTGTCGTGTAGCGGATCCGTAGTCGAAAATAAGAAAAGTTTGAATGAAACTCTTTTCACGGGGTCCATTGGTCGGTGAAAAGTCCTTCCACTCGTCGCGATATCACGGATGTCTGTAAATCTCGAGCGAAGATATCATCCTCCTCGACCTCTATTTATACGAAGCTGGTTGTGGATTCGCGATAAAAAAAATATTACGCGGAAATGATGAGAAATAAAAGGCGCACCGTTTTTCGTTTTTTATGCTATAATCTTGACGGTTACGCGACGATACACGTGTGTGACAACGTGCATGAAAGGGAGAGATATATCGCTTTTATGAAAGGGAACGAGATTTTCGCTCTTGCCATCTTGCCGAATGAAAAATATAGAGAAACGTGATGTGCGATGTTTTAACGTGTTCGAAAATATTAATTTCAAGTTCGGGAAATTATACACCCCAACGATATATGGAAATGACGTCCAGTGGAGTTTCGTTTTTTCATATCTCTTTTTCTTCGTATCAACGTTCTATTAATTCAGAACGATTCGAACGAAAGAGAGAGATATTTTTTTTTATTATTACTTTTTTTTTTTAATGTTTGTTCACACTGCGTTGCATGGGTAACGCGAGGGTCTCGTCGTTCATATCAAATTTTTTTTTCTCCCTCCGCGCAATCTGTTTCCACTCCGTACCTTTATCCAGCTTTTTCGTGACCGGCGGCGTTTCGCATCGAAAATGCTTTGAATGCAAAAGAGAAATCGGTGTTGGCAAAAATTACGGAAAATCAGATGGATACCATGATTTTAAAGCGTAAAAAGATCTTGCTTGCTTGGCAGGAAGATCGTTCATTTTGGTTTTAATAAGTGAAAGGGGGCGGGGGAAATTTGCGTTGCTTTTACGAGCAGATTACGAAAAATCTGGATTTATCACTTTTGTATTGAATTATCGATCGTCTATTGATAAATATCGAAACGATCGTTCACGAAAATTAACTAATAATTAACATTAGAAATTAAACTATTTCAAAACGATAACTAATTAACGCATCGACGATTAATTAATTGTTGTTTACGCAATAGTGTTGCTCGTTAAATTAATTGCACCAGAGGAATTTGCATGCACGCGAATTAAAATTTATTCTAAATTCTAATATCTTGGCCAACGATATTTGAAGGCGATGAAGCAATGATGATGAACCTTCGCGCGTAATATTTTATTTATTCGAGAAACGGTTCAACGATCAGATCCAAAAGCGCAAACTTCCTCGAGAACACAAATGTCCTGTTTTGCAACATCCCCCGCCGTTACGTCACCCCTGTAAAAGAGATTCGCAGAAGAAAAAGAAGGATCGGCCCCGACCCACGGCTTTGTCGTCCTCCCCTTCCTCCTCCTCGTCGACCGTTCTCCTGTTTCGATACATATATCCCGGTCGCGTGTAGCAACGCGTTAGCAACGACATCAGCAACAGCGGCGGCAGTTTTGGAAAGTTTGGGATCCCAGAGAATTTCCATAAGTTGAAAGATGGCTTCTTCGCCAAAGTGAGAAAAGATTGTCGCGCGAAAGCGGCGCGGAGAGAGCGGAGATGGCGCAGCCGGATACCGCCACCAAGGCTATACATTATTCGCTTGTCCTGCGCCAAGATCTTTACCGGCTATCTCCTTTAAGTCCTTCTTCTCCGAGCTCTTCGTTTGTCCCGGCCAACAACGTTTCCACCCCCTTCCCTACCTTTTCCTTTTTCATTTTGCCGAGGGGGCGGTCGTCGTGCGCTTTCGACGCTCGCCGCATCTGCATAGAAATCACGCGAAGAGAAGGCGATTCTGCGTTGTTGTTGCGTGCCTTTCCACGAATTGGCTAATGCGATTCTCTTCTATCCACGAGTTTTTGCACCCGCGTAATTCGCAAGTTAAGAAGGAGAAAGGAGTGTGTGTTTAATAAATGAAATTTTACAGAATCGTAAAATACATACATGTATACCGTTCGAGATATTGAAAGATACGTGTTGAAAACTAGAGGAGAAGAGTTAGGAATGTTTCGTCGGTGTAAATCAAAAATCGAAGAGAGGTAATTTTAAGAAATTTCACATGAATCGCAATAGTATTCAACTTCGTTTATTCGTTCGTGATTGCCTCTCTTCGTTGAGCCTTACATCCCAATTTTCATTTTCTCGTGCAGTTATCACGCGTATTCAAAGACGAAACTCGATAATGACGTTAAACACGTAGCCGTGTGGGCTTCGAAGAAGTTGAATCGTTAGGTCACCGTTTAAATCGCGGGTAACAGATAAAGCGACGTTAAAGGTCGATATCGGGTGTGCAGGAACGTTCTCTCTCCTCTCTCTCTCTCTCTCTCTCTCGCGTACGAACCGCTCACGCGAATTCTCGTTTTGCGAGCGCACGCGATACGATCTCGTATATTTCTCGCGTAGATTTCGCGCCTCGTATCGATCTGACTTTATTTTATACGGCTAATAAATTAAGAGTCCCGGTGTTAATGCACGGAACGAGCGTTGTTGCGTTTCTTTTCCCCTGAATTACGAGTACCCGGCATCGATAACTTTTATTTAAATATTAATCCTGCGATGTCACTATTTTTACTTCGCAGAATATTCATTTTTGTTATTTCTATTGAAAAATTGTTGCGTATATTGTAATTCCCTTTTCGAATATCTAATTGAAAGATGCTTTCTTTCTGCAAGAAATGAAAATTTAATAAATATTCCACATAAATTTTGTAGGGCTATTTTGTAACGAAATTTGTTATTTCTTTAGCAGTTTGCAGAATTTTTATTCCTATTCTATATTTCTGCAACATTTTCATTTATTTATAAACTGCCACATCCCTTAAGGATTCAAAAAGTTTCGAGGAAAAGAGTTTCGTATATGGAAATTTAGATATTCGCTTTTCTTTTTTCTTTTTTTTTCTAACTCTTGATCTACAACTTCCTTTTTAAATATTAAATCTTTTCAAATAATGCTTCCGTCACTCGGCAGAGAGTCAAGTGCATGGAGTCCCAGTTTATTGCGTTTCAATGCGGTAGGTCTCACGAGTGTGTGACAAAATACAGAACTACGCTCTTACGCCCGCTCTTTCTCGAGGGTGGAATAAATTTAAGGATTAATAAGATTCCGGAATAGCGTGTACCTTGCCTCTTTCGCATTCACCCAGTTTAATTTTAGAACTGACCTTAACCCCCTTAAACAATGATGATATTCTCGATTTAACTATTTCACTTCCAAAATATCCTGGAAATTGTACATACGTATGTAAATGCTTACGTGTATAATTAATAGAGAACACGTTGAATATCAAAGTTATTTCGCGCACGAAATTTACAAATTTTCTCTTTAAATAAGAAGCATTATTTCTTCTGTTTTATTTTTAACTTTATTTTCAACCAAAACATTCCTTGTTTGTAATAAAATTTTCGATTAGTAACCTTTTTCAAAATTAATGTATCTCAATTGGTCAATTGAGATATTTCCAAGCAAATCGTTTCGAGGATACACCACGTTAACGCTTGCGAAAAACACTCTCATCAAAATTTCCTCATCCAAATTAATAATATATAAAAACACCTTTACAATTTCCCAACGCCATAAAAACGATAAAAAAACGAATATACAAATAAATTAAAAATTAAAAAGATATTTACAATCACATACGATTCAAGGAAGAAGATACACAGAGAGAGAGAGAGAGAAAGAGAGGTGTCCTGCCGTGAGCGGAACATATGTTAATTCAATAGCGTGAGCTCTTCCCTTTATCGAGCTGCACGAACGTCTTCCCTTTCCCTTCGAAGACCAAGCAAATCACGCGTTTTATCCGTGTTTCCGTTCGTAACGTCGCTGGTACGCGTTTACAGCGTGTGCCTCGTATTACCATACTTGGCACCGTCCCGCGCAATGGCGTGTCAGAGCGTAATTGAACGTATACCTGGCCGTGCATACCTGAACGATTACGATCGTACAGGTATGCTCGGTTTTTCTTTCGCTTTCCACGCCGATCGTCGCGAATTTTCACCCGATTAAGGGTGTAGAACGCACCACGCGACGAGAGTTACGCGGCTGTTTGATATAATCAAACAGAGACAGAGCTCGGCTAATTTCAGTCGAAATCGGGGATCGCCTCGCCTCCCTAATTATACTAATACGGGGTAAACTTTGCTCCTCTGCTCCACAGTTGAAATACGCGAGTATTCTCCAGGCTCTCGTTCCTTCATTTCGGATTTTAGAATCGGATCGATTGCGTTGAACTTTTGCGAGATGTGAACGGACCTGAAATTGGGTAAAAATGTGAGCAAGTAATAATTTTATAGGATAGGATCTAGACGGAACATTCAAACGTGTGATATTTGCTTAAGTTAAATTATTGTCCAGCCAGATTAGAGGAATTGTTAAAATAAAGTAATTATATTACAATATATATCGACTATTATTAAATTATGGATTTAAATTGGATAGTTTTTACATTATCGTCTTATCATATTAGTTCGTACTTTTTCATAGAGATAATAGGATATCTGAAAATTTGAGAAATTACGGAAGAAAATTCGCATTTACTTGATGCGGGAGGGGAAAAAAGTAGGATACAAGTTGCAAATGAGGTAACGTAGGTACACAACGTTTATTAAAACTTTCATTCCCACCGATGTGCTCTCCGACGACTCCGTCCAAAATAATTAGAGGACCACGAGTTTAAGGGTCGGACGTAACTCCAACCCATTGTGCGATTCGAAATCGTTGGACGATGTGGAATTTTTTATTAATTAAATATCGTGCCATTTTTCACCATTTTTATTCAACATCCTATCGATTCGTGCAATTTTCTTTTCTTTCTTTTTTTTTTTTCACATTCACGATTATATATTCGATTACAATACTTATCGCTCGACTAAATAACTTACAGAATCGAACATAATATCCCCTACCCCAAAAACCATTAACGAGAAACGTATGTACGATCCGTTCACGACTCATTCCTTGCGATCGCCGCGCGAAACACCGAAACGTATCCAAAAGGAGCATCGAAAGAAGCTCGTAGGAGCTCGTTACACAACGTATATTAGCTTGGAACCAGAAGGAGCCAACGATTCTGGAGCCATACGCCCACGTGTCCTTATCTGGTCCACCCGTGGCGCGTGTTAATTGCCTTTAAATTCCCAGCCAATGCTCGAATAGGGATCGGCCTGTGTGTAATGACAGCCGGAAAGAATGCTAATGGGGGACAAGAAGGAAATTCTCGAAAGCAGGGATCGCGTGATCTGTAATTTGGTCGTGGAAACGCCAAAGACACGCTGAACGATTGGAGGGAGGGGGCGCGGCAGGAGCGGAGGGTGCGACGCACCGAAGGCGCACTTACAAATTACGAAGGACGGGGGAGAGTCGCGAGCGGTCGCGATGGACGGGATACCCGGTGATTTGGGCAGGGGCGACGAGATTAAGCCGCCGTCCCAAAAACCATGATTTCGTCGCGGCAGAGGTATATATTATCCGCGAGAATTAGGAAGGGGTCGAAAGACGACGAAAAGGATCGCTTTGAATTGCTAATTTCGCTTCGGGGACCGTCCTGAGTCACTCGGTAATGTTTTTTCGCTTTTCGTGCGTAATTATGGCGGCGGCAACCATCGTTCGTCTGCGTTTTTCGATATCTTTCTCTTTTTCCCCCCTTTTTTGTTATTAACTCTCTGATGGAGAGGTTTAAGAAATAATTATTGCTTCGCGATTAAAATGGAGAGTTTGGAAGTTTTGGTACTTTTTATCTCTGATTAATTGCATCGATAATTGCATTGTGCACGGTTATGAAGAATAAAATACCATTGCATGCTGCAATGGAGTTTAATTAGGCTAATTAATATACTAAAATTGAAATATAATATCAATTATTTGGAATAAAACATAAATCATATATATATATATATATACGATTCAAAATTTATACATTTCTCCGTGTACAAAAGCGAAAAAGCTCCCATATAAATCAAAAAATGAGCGTGTTTCCGGTTATTTCTTGGGCGGGAACGGTGATTGCAAATTCTTCTCATCCCTGTCAAGTGGAGACGCGGGAGTCGTGTAAATTCGCAACACGATATAATAATCAATCGGTAGGATTGGTGTTTGGTCGATGACAGGGAGGGATGAGAGCCGTGCCGGGACCCCCCTTTGACTTGCTAATTCGAAATTGAAATCGCTTGGCTCCGGCTGAAAAAAGAGCGTGTTAGCTTTTGTTCGGAGAAATTTCATCGATGGAAAACGTATTGTCTGCCGCGTTCCGTCACGCTCCGCCGGTGTCCATCGATTCACGCTTTTGTCGCACGCTGAAACCTCACCGGTATGAACTAAAATGATTAATTGAATATCGGTATATCGCGATGCGAGGGAGCAATCGATCCAGGCGTCGATGTAACACCCTCCATTTTTCGGTCGGACAAGTGGACGAAACAGGGGAGATGGGGAGGAAATAAAAAAAAAAGGAAAAAAGAGAAAAAAGAAGAGAGAAGAAGAAAAAAAAGAGGAAGACACGACACGATCGTTGTGTCGAGACAGATCCGTGTTTTCATTCACGGATCCCATTCGCGGCTCTTGAATAAACGATCTAGCGAAATAGACCGTGGTGACGTCATAAGATTAAAGAAGTCCTCGCGAACGATTTCGAGATCCGATCTTCTCTCTCTTTCTAAATTCCATTCATTTCTTGGTATCGGATGCCGCGCGTGAAAATGTTTATTCACGAGGTGAAAAAGAACAAACCGCGTTAGTTTCAAGTCGCGTTGGAACGATTGGCATTTTCGCTACTGATGAATGTCCAAACGCGTGCCGAAATTCCAATGATTGAATTGTATCTCACGCCACGTATGTGAGATGCGTCATATCACTTTTTTTTTTTTACTTCTACTATGAAAATCTTATATTTAATATCTTAAAAACCATAGACACTTCTCCATATAAAATATCGATTCAACTAATTTGTATTGTTTTCACGCCCGGTATCAATCTTTCTGCACCTTGTAAACGTATTGTCGAAGCTCCACGAGCATGTTATTGGAGGATGTTATTTTTTTTAACGAGGGCACAAAAGCTGTAAACGTGGAGGGCGTGTAAATCGTAAAGCCGACAGATCGGCCGTGTCATCTGCGTTAGATGACGAATGTCACGGCTAAGAAATGGACGACGAGTGGCACCATATATCATTTAGATAATTATATTATGCCGGTTGTGCTCGTGTGTGTGCGCGCGTGTGTATTTATAGTCGCGAGAAGTAACGTCACCCTATCTGCCTCTCATCCGGCTCGAAAGTAGTATGCAGGGAGATAACGAACGGGCTCGCGCCACCAAGGGGTAAAATATTAAATTGTCCGTCATTTATACCCTTCATTCGGCCGGGCATCGCGAGGAGGAAACGCAGATGCCTTTGTGAAGATAGTTATACTTTTCCTTTTCGGCGATGCGCGCCCCAGTTTTATCTCGGCTATCGCCTCCGGCTCTCCAACAATTAACCACATTTATTTCAAGCGTGATTCCTGCTTAAATCTTCGATTTTTCACTTCTGACGCGTGGAATTATTCGAAAATCCGATATAACACTCTACCATACGGATGGAACGAAACGGATGTAAAATTACTTTTCCACTACGGTGGAAATGTACACAAATATAAATCACCGATGTATTAAATGTAAAAAGGCATATTGCGTTCATTTTAAAAGAAATGTTTCAACTTTTCAACGTTCGAAATCGCTTAACTGGGAATGCGCGTTCCCTCGAACCGTGTCATTTTCTCGACTAATGCAATGCAGAGTGCCCTCCCCCTCTTTAAACGGGGGAGGAAGCAACACTTTGGCAAAACTTCGCTTCAAAGTTTTTCCTCGTTACGTTAAGGAGGATCGAAGGGGCGAGTTTCTCTCGCGAGGGGACGAAAACGCAAGAAAACGCGCGTTTCCGCTGATCGATGGTTGCTCTCATTTACAACTGACAATTCGAAGCGTTCGAAAATTACCTTACGAAGGCAGGGAAGGAACACTCTCGACACAGGGCAAAGAAAATACATCGTACATTGGAGGATCCATTGAAAGAGAACTCCAAGTCACGACGAGAAGCGTGCAGCAACGACTTGTTCGAACGACTGATGGGCCTTCAAGGGCGTTTCTCTCCCTCCCCTCTTTCTCCCTCTCTCTTCCTCTCGTGGACGAAAGATTTACGAATTGGTATGCACTCACATGAGAACGAAATGCATAATCGCAACCACGTAGATGCATTCTCGAGGACAAACGAGCGGGCAACGAACAGTGGCTCCCTTCACCGGGAGAGGGAAACAACAAACCCAGCCAGCCTTTATTCTCCTCGCGTGGAAACGACTTTCTGACAGAGAATTACTCGATCAAACTCGGGAACAATAGTGTTAAGCATGAATTACTATTGTCCGTAGATCGTTAAAATTATAATAATGGTAATCGAGCTTTGTCGGGCGAAATAGAATCAGATACAATATCGAGTAAATGATATAATGGTCGTAAATGATTTGATTATATATTCATTGATTATTCATCTGTGAGAAAAAAATTTGCAAACGTTTTATTGTTATATCAATTAAGATGAGAAAAAATTTCAATTTGAAGATACATCGAATGTCGCCTCTAACGATGTATCGCAACGTTGAAAGATCGTTTCAATCAAGACCGTGAATAAAATTGCCGGTTGAAGAGCGAGCGGAGTTGTTAATTCCACAGATTTGACAAATTCCTTGGGACGACACACTCACCAGTGGAAATAATTGCTCCGGGCAGAATACATACACGTATACACGTATACACGCAAAGAGGATCCAAATCCTTTCGTACGTGGCCAGGGTTAACCGTCGGCCACACGATCTGCTCATTAGGCTGTGGGCCCCCTCTCGACTGTAATATTCATCAACCACTGGGGGTTGGATATCCGCGGCGAGAGGAAATGAAGGAAAGCGGCGCGGTTCGAGATTAAAATGGAGATTCATCCCGCGAAGAAACGCAGGAGGAGGGAGAGGGGAAGAATATCGCTCGCAGCTGGATCTTAATTGTCCATGCAAACCGAGAAGTCAATGTCGCCCGTGAAATTGAAATTATTTCAATCGTGACGAATTAAAGTGAACTCGAAACTGCGCCGTATAAATTGGTAAATTTTCTCATAACAGGTGGCAACGCGGAATCTCCATAAAATGGAGATAGATATTTTCCTCGTTGAAATAAATCGAGACGAGGATTTTAGAATTGATCTTCTTTTCGCGCGGAAGAAAGAAGGAAAAAAAGGAAGAATTTTATTTCACGATAAATGTAATAAATAAGCTAAAGCATGGAAGAATTTTAAATTATCGTTAACGAATGGATTATTGTACAATTTTCAACGATTCTTATATCGAATTCTTTATATTGAATTGTTTTGAAATGGGTGAAAAGATTAAGTTAAACGAGCAGAATATATTTCTGCGTGATTTTCATTTCGAGCGCATATACGAATCAAATTAAGCTCGTTCTACGCCTCTACACCCGTTATAAAATTCCCAAAGAATTTTAAAATAATTAACCAACCATAACTCGATCGGGGAAAGCTGCATGGACTTTGGAGAAAGAAAAAGGGAAATAAATTCTCATTTCTCTAACTAGTTAAATACCAACCCGGCATGCAAACATTGGAAACGGGTAGTACACGGGTAGTATCGTTAAACACAGGGGAAAAGCAAAGGCTTCGTTAAAATCGCGCGATTTAAGAGCAGATAATTTGTGCCTGGGCGTAAAACGATATATATATATATATATATAGTCGAGCAGAAGAGGATATAAGTACAGGAAAAAGAGGGAAGGGGGGAGGAAAAAAGTACACGCGTTCGTTCCTGCCGCGATTATAAGCACGGTTCACACGTGAAAACAGGGACCATTTTCGAAGCGTTATATCGTTTATCCGCTTGCACCCCCTTCGCCTCATTGAACCGCATACTTCGAATGCTTTCCATAACGAGCACACTGCGACGAGAGTTCGACAAATTTATTTACTCGACTTGCGCCCCTCCTCGTGCCCTCCTGTTGGCGCCCGTTGCCTCTCAATTTGTGTGTAGCGTTATTTATACGCGATCGAGATAATTAAAAAGTAATGACTGAAATACCGGAACGAGAGTGTATTAGCGGGGATCCCCGTTTCCGTGGATCAACGCTCCGCTCTCCCCCCACTCTATCGGCTCTGATTGTGATTTAATTGTTAATTCGTTTATAACGATACTAATAACAAAGTAATTGCATCGTTAGACCCGAATCGGACACGGTAATTGCAATTAAAAATCAATCCGCGACGCGCGGATCAACGACTGCCCCTCCACCCTTTGATCGCGTTTCAAGGAGCGGCGATCGCACTGCTCGAGGATGCGTTTAGATCGTCGATTTCGATGCATTGCGTTGCAATGAGAGATTCGTGTTCGTTCAAACAAGAAATGGTACGATAATTCGAAGCGTTGCTAATTCGATCATCACGATTATCGAGAGATTTACATCTTGGAGGTTAAAAGTCGTACCTTCCCTCCCCATTTTACTACACACCTTCTCCGAATTGAATTGAATTTAAACGAATCGAATCGACGAGCAAACGCGACCCCTTCGAAAATAGGACAATTCCTTCGCCGAAGATGGGCCAATTTCCCGAGAAAAAGAAGATAACAAGCGAAGATAACTCTGTAACGACGAGCGGCCGAGCGATTCCGCGCGAATTACGCGCGGTGGAAACGAACGCGATCCCCGATCCTCGACGTCGGGGATGTACACACACACACATAGTACAAGGATCTCGGGGATTCGCACGTTTGTCTGTGCAGGCGCGTGTGAAATCTCTGCTTGTTAGCCGAACTGTTTCGCCGGCAGTCGTTCGCCGCGGATGTCGGGGGTTAACGTCGAATTTAGCCTGGATCAGAGGCGTATATTCGGCGGCATCGAACAGTTGGACGCGTCTTCTGGTCGATGGTTAGGTTGGAAGTCGCGCGGGGTGGGAATTTATCGGTCGCTCGGCTGGTGGGATGACAATTAACCCCCAATTGGAAACAGCGGTTTCCAACGACGATCGTAATTGAGTGTCACGCGCCTTCCAGAATTTTCGACTGCGGGGGAAAATTGTTTGCACGCTATTGCTATTCTTTTCCTTTCTCGCGCCAGGGATTTCTCGGCATCAACGGGCCCCGGTTTAAGCCAGCTTTGGGATAAGTTCGTCCTTTTTCCCTTTTTTGCGCGGAACGCTTTTAAATTCGTCGCTTAGAGCTCGGCTGTGTGTATGTAAAATATGACCCGTTTTTTCTCCTTTCTTTCTTTCTTTCTTTCTTCGTTTTCCAGTCCGTGCCCGGCTTAATTCATGCTGCGAGCGAAGCCGGCCGACACACGACTTGGTGACCCGGAGGAAAATAGAAAAACGATATACCGGAACGTTTGTGCAAAGAATATAAGAAGAGAAAAGACGAAGGGTCGAGAGGAGGAAAGGGGAAGGAGGCTCGTCGGTGTGTGTACCCCGCCGCGAATTAAACTCGCGCGTGTATCCGTTGCACACTTTTCATTTTTTCCGCAAAAAGTTTGTTTCCCCATCCGTGACTCGGCGCGCCATCCGACGGCGCGGAACACGCGGGATCCCTTTCCCCAACGACGATCCTTTTACGTCGAACGTGTTTTCAGTTTCTATTTAAATAAGAACACGGCCAGTGTTCCACGCTCGAAACAATGTAACGAGATAGCATAGGCGCGTACGTGGTCGCACCGAATAGCCTCGATACACCGTTTCGATTATAGTATCTTACTAGCTTGCAGCTTAACGAGGCCACTGTGCTCTCGAGGCCCTCTTCTCTCTCTCTCTCTGTCATTGACTCGCACGGAAAGCAAACGGACAAGATTGCTTTTCATCGCGCCCTCCCTTTCGCTTTCTACTCGCGTGCAACTCGAAGCCAACTCCCTTTGCCTCGAAACTTCATTTCTTCCTTCTATCATCGATTTGCTCTTCTCCATTCCGATTTCCTCTTCTCCGTTATTCCCCGCTTTCACACCGCTATTTGTTTTACGCTAATAAATTCTCGGGTTTTCTCGGATTTTCGTGCGTGCGTGTGTACGATTGCTCCAGGATCGACGATTACGGTTCGAGCAGAGGCGGTGTTTCGTTTCTACGCTCGTCACGAAATCGGATGATTCGTTTCGGCCGGTGTGTAACGCGATTTTCTCGTCGTTGCCGCGAGGCTCGGCCTCCGGTTCCGACGCCATAAATACGCTTACAAAGTACGCTTACACGCGTACTTACTTTCTACGCGCGGGTTCGAGGATGACCAATTTTTAAAGGTAAATTTGTTCCGTTTATTCCTGTTTTTCTTTTCTTTTTCCCTTTTTTTATTCCAACTTTTCGGTAAATTAGAAAGTCTAATAAATTTCGAAAATTGCTTTAAAAGTTAATCATTAATCACGGTTAGAGACTCGATTAAATTTTAAATTTCGTAAGTTGAAGCAATTAATCATCTTTTGAGATAATCGAACGACAGGAGAAATGTGTATAATCCATTCGCAAATTTATAAATTGCAGTCGGCGAATCGTTAAGTAATAAGCATTAACTCGGTGATCGGTAGAATTATCCCGATTTTCCACGCGCAATTTCCGTTGCCAGCCACCATCCAAGATCGAGATCGCGGGTGAAAGGAAACCGTCTCTGACAATCGATCTTATCCCACCGACCGGGTAACACGATCACTGGAAACGTTGGTTCGATTATCCGCAGCCAATAATTCTTGGAAATCCTTGCCCCGATGGGCATGTATCTCTCCCAGAAGCAAGAAAACAAAAAAAAAAAAAGGAAAAAAGCGCGAAAGGTAACACGAGTTTCTCACAGAGCAAGCTACAACGCGAATCGATCCGCCCACGCGAATATTTATATAAAACCGAGGATATCGGATACGCGCTGTTGTAAATATTTATCGAACACGACGAGATCTTTCACGACCCCTCCCCCGATTTCAAGAAGGCAGGATATACGAAACGAGGCTCGCGACAAGGGGATAAGAAGTTTCCCAGTGATTTGGAACGTTCCCTTTTCAAGATTCCGTTCCCTTCTGGTTTCTAAGGATATCGTAAATACACCGGCCGTTTCTCTTCCTCTTCGCGTGAAACCTAATCGGTATACGCGTACGAGCAGCGTCGTTCTCCGGTACATGGCGTATAATATACGCGTGTACACCCACACGTTTCGTTTCGAACTTGGAGCGTGGGCACTCGCGGAGAGGAACGCAACGGTTGTAGACGACGTAGAAGAAGAGGGTGATGAAGAGGCTGGACAAGAAGAAGAGGAAGAAAAAGAGAGGGAAAGGAGGTGGCGTGAAGGAGGACAGACCGGTGTCTGGGAGCTTGCTGGACCAACTTGTCCGACACAAACGTCCCTCGTTTCCTTCCTTCTCGCGTGCACGTCTCTCCCCCTCTCTTCTGAGCGATTTGCGTGCACGGGGTCACACGGGGGCGTGCATCTCCCTCCGAAGATGCGTGTGGCCCGCCACTATTCGCGTCTGGAATTCGAATTCGGCCGCGCAGCTGTCCGAATCTCGTTCCTCCGGCTGCGTTGGATGGAACGATCGAGGGAGAGATGCCTGGAAACGTTTTATTCTTCCCGTATGCCCGCTCGTAGGAGGATTATACAGGATAGAGAGATATAGGATAAGTTGGCTAAAAGGAGAAATTTACGACGAGGGAGGTTGCAAAACAAATTGAACGGTGACGGTTCGCAATCAGAATTTTCCTCGTATACGTATTTGTCCTCTCTTGGAAAGGAGGCGAAGCGGGATCAGAAATAGAAATTTGGCACGTTTTAAGATGGCAAATGCAGGTTGTAAATTACACTCGCGTTCTCCTTAGGATTGTAACTCGCTGAGAAAAGATACGGGTTGCTGCGATGTGTCGCAGGCTCGACGCGCTTACAGGAAAATGGAAAGTTGTTTACGTGGGTGGTTATTCGCCCCTTATTCCGCGGTTTCCTCCCTATTTTTCACGTTTCCTTCCACGTTCGTGCCGCGAATCGTGGCCGCGCGTGTGACACGATTCACTTTCGGGATACGTGTCTCCCTGGAAATACGTGCGACCCCTCGTAAGTCCCTCGCGACGAATCACCCGCCAGGGGTTTTACAGCTGCTCGACAATCCTTTTTCGTCATGGCCCGCCCTCGATGCTCGTTCGAAAACGTTGAGCCGTTGGAAAATGTACTTCGCTCATGACAGATGTAGCGACACGTGCAACACGTGCCCTTCCCCAAAGTATCCGTCCAATATTGCGAGGAAAATTCGCGAGGATGTATCTTATAAATATCGACGATCCGATTTCGATAATTGAACGATAGATTACGAATCGAATAGGCTCGCAATGAAAGAAATTTGATCGATCTGTTTCTCAAATTTTAAAAAATTATCGCACGGATCTTATTAGTACATAAAAATTGCACAAGTAAGATAAGATACGCGAAGCAAAAAAAAAAAATCCTCAAATTTGTGTCGCGATATCGCGATGCTTAAGTTTCTTCGAAGAGTAATGCAGTTAAGAAGAAGGATAATTAAAAAAAAAAAGAGAAGAAAATATAGAATACGACGAGCAAATGGATTGATCCAACCAAATAAATCCAAAATGAACAATGCCTTTACGCAACGTTGGTTCTCAATGGTTCGAACCAATGTATATTCCTCCCTTCCCTTCACTACGAAGAGGACGAAGAGAAACGAGGTCACGTTAGGGGATCCTGAAGCTGGGCCCAGTTTTTGGTCCACGCATCCACCGGTTTCGTGGCCGGGAATTCGCGTCACGTTGAGCCTCGCTTAGGAATTCATTGCGGGGATACAGCTGTGCCCCTCCTCCCCCCTCGCAATGCGCAGCCACCGCGGAACGCGGAAATTCGAGCTTACGCGGAGGGGAATCCATATAGCTCGATACGCGTCCGGCTTATTGACTTCCGGTGACGATGGGAATTCCTCGTTTCGTGGACGATGATACCTTTTTATCACGTCCTACGTTCATCAGGTCCAATTAGATCCGTCGAATCGTTTCTTGGAAATCTTAAATCAAAGATGGAGGAAGAGAAAGGGATAGATAGGCGACTGATACGTTCAATTTTGGTCATTCGAAACTTTTACTTTTTCTTCCGAGAACCATTTAAATTCATTATCGATTAATATTGGAATCACAATATTGGATTGTTGGCCGTACAGTCTGGCCGGAAGACTGATCATATCGCATGTTTACCCAGGATAAAGCGATAAATCGTAGGATGCGAGGCTGCAAGGAGCAAATTCATTATTTTAACGAGGAAAATGAACGTTTCCCTGTTTCGCTAGCAAATCAACCGGTTAATGGATTTAATCGTAACGAACTTTGATTCTGGATACATGTAACGTTGATCAACCATATTCTTCCCTATCTCTTCTCGTTTACAAGGGGAAAAAAAGTAACGTTTTCCTTCACTCTCTCTCTCTCTCTTTCTCTCTTTCTCGAGGGCAGCATCGTATACCCGTGACAAGTGTTTATTACGATCCAGGGTTGTTTGCAATTTAAGCGTAATTGCAAGATTTATACGTTTAATAATCTTCTCTCCGTTACATCGCCTACCACCACCAACCTCGCGATATTAATTTTAATCATTTTTCGCTTTTGGACTTGATACTTGGACTTGCAACCACTCTAGATGATGACTGTTTTTCTCACCTCTCTCGAACGTTGTTGTTGCACGAAACGGTCCACGCGCGCTTAAACAAATTCCCGTGCAACTTGAAACGCCGTTTAATTGCGCGAAAAGTATTGTTATTATCGGCGCGCAAGGCAATTATATCTCGCTGGGCTTGGAAAACGATAAATGGGAACGTTACTCGGGAAGAAATATTCCCCCCTCCTTCATTCTGCCGAAGCTGTTAATTAACATTTCAACGCGACTGTCTATCGGCGCAAGAATTCTGTCACGAAGCCGGAATTTCACAATTGATCGAGCTCTGAATTAACCGTACGGTTCCGTTAATTGTGTTACTTTTATTTCCACCTCCCTCCTCGTTCCCTTCATTACAATTAGTTGGCCATTTCCGCCGTTTCGAGCGTAGTCAAAGAGCGAGCAATTGTTTCTCTTCTCTTTTTCTTATCCCCCTTCCCCTCCGCTCCGGGGAATTTTATCGTGCTCGGGGAAATTCGCTCGGTATGCACACGCTCGCCTCGGTTAATAGAGGGAGGATAAGAGGAGGAGGGAGCATTACAACTCGTGTTTCGAACCGTGGTTGTAATATTCGAACACGAGGCTAATTTAATTTACCGCGCGGATCGACTCTCTCCTGGTAAATTTCATTCCTCTCGCCATCAATAACGTTAAGTATCGAGTTGTATCGGCGCACAACCTGGGCACAAGCATTATTAATGCGGATCGAATGTTGTCGCCGGTCGAAGACGGAGGAGTTTGGTGGAAGTGGGAGGCTGCGCGAGGAGATGGAGGGAGGAAGGGCAAATTGATGGTTGTGTCCATAGTCGAGGATGGAGGATGAACAGGGGTATGCGTGGAGTGTCTCGCCTCGTGGCAAAGGTCGCTCCGCGTCTTCTACGATCGCGTAGAACGAACATGGAACATCGTGGACAAAGGATTTTATGCTAATTCTTCGTGGCCGATAATAAAATTTTATTGGCATTGTTCGCTAATAGACGCTCGACTTGAACCTTTCTCAACCTGACCTAACCATACGGGGAATAATAATTATCGCGGAGGGATGCGGTTAGGAAATTATATATCCGTGTGGACGATCGTTCTGTTTAGAGACCAGGATGAACTTTAACGATCGTGCAAGCAATATAAATTAAACATGGCCGCTTATACGTTACGAACGAAAACCTTTTTCAATTTTCTCTCAAAAAGAGGAATCCTCTGTCTTGCATTAATTTCGTTTCTCTTATACAGTACAACTTATAACTGGGGAAGAATCAGAGCGTTACATATCGATTTTGAAGCGGTCCATCGTAATATCGGAAATAATTGCAAAATATTCAAACCACGTTATCGATAGCCCCAGTTTCGAGAACGAAGAACGTAATAATTGCTTCGTGGCGATCGGTCCAAGATGAAGAAACGGATAGAAAGATACGGTTCGCGATGAGACCGATGATATTAACTCCGAAAGACGTTCATTGAAATAGCTCCGACTCCAAAGCCGAAGACTTATTTTCCTTCTTTTCTCTTTGGTTCGCCGCGTCTTTGTGCCGATCCCCTCTTTGCGAGTAGCTTAATTTGTAAGTCCATCTCGTTGCTCCAGGGTATTTTTACGATTTATCTCGAATTTTTAGATCTTCTTATAATCTCCTTTATGATCCCCGGGCTCATCCTCTCGCTTATCCGGATTCTTATTATACCTTCTGGTTTAAATTCAAATTATTGCGGTATCTTATAATTGACACGTTAATCCTTCGTTATCGTTTCGTTATCTCGGAGTAATTGATCTAAATAAAGAGAGAGAGAAAGAGAGAGAGAGGGAGAGAGTTTTATTTAATCATCTTCATCATTTATTTTCGAGTTCCTTGCTTCCCTATTTATTTTCAGTAATTCTAATCTAAAGTTTTGGTAACAATGTTGTTACCAAAACGATTTTAACATTTCTGCGCGATAGGGACAGAGGACGTAAACGAAGTACGACCATATAATATTTCACGATGTCTGTTTGCACAGGCTTGCATAGTTTCCTTTGTAATATATGCATTTTCTCGTTTCCATTTCTTGCTCTAGTTGCTAACGTTGTTAAACTTCCATTTGTTGGGTCGTGCTAAAGGGCCACCGCTAAAGCACGAACAACTTGATATTCCCTGCATCTGTTTTTCCACGCATTCTCCCCGCCGTGCTCGACATTTTTGCTCTTTCGTCCCGTGACTTTCGTTCAGCTCCTTCCAACTATTGAAACGTTGAAACTTTTAATCCAACATTTCATCCTTATATACCCGATCCTTCACTCCCTGCGCGAGATTAAAAACGAATTAAAAATGTCGAGCTCTTTCGGTTATATCCTAATTATACATTCCATGTATAATATATCCATGCTCGATTGTTTCAATTGATAATTTTGAATTATAAGTCGACTAGGACGATATTTATTGGTCAACTATATTACTCGTGAAATTCTGAGATAAAAAAAAAAAAAAAAGAAAGAAAAGAATATCGATCGAAAGAGTCTTGATTTATCTGTTCAGAGATGTCGCGTGGATGGCAGTGACATTAATCTCGAGGACAATTTTTAATCGGAAAGATGCATCTCCGCGAAAAAAATATATCCTTGCGATATTTCTTCCACAATTACCCCGGTTACCAACATACATTTACGAGCCATCAAATTTTCACGGGGCAAGCAGATTCCAATATCCGGGGCAAGCTGATTCCGAAACTTACGGCAATGTACACCGGTGTTTCTACACCGGAATGGACCGGTAGATAGAAATCAATGAGGCTATCATCGACTGTTGTCACTCGTAAAACACAGCCGCGCCCTCGAAAATCGTTTCCAACATCTGGTTCTATCCACAGGTTCGGGGATATCGTTTACATATACGATATCCGTGCTCCCTTACCAACTTATCATTTCCCCTTCGCGCCACTTTTTCCCTCTGTTGCCACGTTCTCCCTCCCCCGCCTTTCTCTACCCGAATACGGAAAGAAAAGAAAAAAGGGGGGACCGGTCGCAAGCCACCGTACAGTTGTTGTTGGTCGGTCAAAGCATCCTTCCCTCGGGTCGCGGGAAGTCGGATTGGAGGCGCACGATTTAAATTTAAATAAGCGCGAAGGATGATAAAATATAATTAAGTTGGCCGCGGCACGTCCGACGTGGTGAAGTGGGGGGCCGTGGGAGCAACGGCTTGGAGTAGAACAGAAGAGGAAGAATAAGAAGGAGAAGAGGGAGGAGGACAGGAAGGGAGAGATAGAGAGAGAGGGTTGGAACGAAGACAGGGAGCAGGATCTGTGAGAAAGGGATACCTACGACTCTGTATATGTATATTATATATTACGGTAAAAGCGGGGCCACGGATATCACGTCCAGCCAGCTACTTAACTTGACGGACTTAATGGTCGGCCGTAATGGGCACAGCCGCAAGGAGAAAAAAGAACGTAATTAAGAGTGGCAAGGATCCCCAGTTGCCAGTGTTATCCAAGATTTATGTTATGCGGTAATTTCTGCGAAATCCTATCATCCCTACGAGACGAGGAATTTCACAAACGCACGAGGGGGCGGTGAAACGGGCCAAGGTAAACCTCGCTCTGTCTGCGTGCTATAACACGCTCTGTTCGATCGTTGGCGGTCTCATCGTTTCGACCTTTGGATTCGGCGGTACAGGCCTTCCCCTTTACATCGGCTCGTGAAAAGCAACGTTACTTCCGCCGAGATATCGCCGCAGGTTGCAGCAAATGGGTATACGTTTGTAAGGTGTTACAACTTGCTCGTTTCCAACGCACAGTTCAAGATTCAGAGGATGTCCCGGCGATTTATAGCTCGCGGTAAATGCAACGTACACGCGTCCAACATGGACGCTTAGATTTATCGTCTCGCCCTCGACGAGCTGAGGAGGCATCTTATTAAAACGCTTGAATTCTGCGACAACACAGGGAGCAAGATATATCCGGGAAACGGATGTATATCGTCTCATGCGATCTGTTTCCTCATCGGTTTTTTGGGGGGGAGAAAGGAAGAAAGCGATCTATGAAAATCTTGTTGCGAAGCAAGCAGAGGGATCGATTCGATCGGCCATTTCTCATCGTAATGCGATGCATGGAACATTTTTAACTCCCTCGGGATGGTTGGTTTTGTCGGAGTGATCCACTTCAATCTCGGTGGAGGAACGTTGACGGCGTTGTCTTGCTCGCCCATTGGGACCACGTCTCGCCGATGCTTCACGCCAAACTAATTACCCGCTTGAAAAAATATTACCGACTATTTATCGTTGAGAACTACTCGGTCATAGCTCGTTAAAGGATCGTGAGCGCGACTTGGACGCGGGATTTTACCGTATTCCAGTCCCACGTTTCGTAGCATATTCAATTCTCGTTATTTTCGTTACGGCTCGTTAATTTATAACGCGCATATCTTCTCTCGATACACGTAGCTCGTGCGAGAATCGTGTGTATCGACAGGGCGTGTGCATCGATATTTATTTATTGTTCTCTGCCAAGGAAAACTGGTGGAGGATTGAAGAGGGGGAGAGAGGGAGGGGAAAAGAGAAAAAGAGAGAGAGAGGCGCGATCTAATCCGAGGAAATGGACGTTTGAAACTTTTATTCCCGACAACGTCCGCGTCGATTCCAGTCATCGGGCCAGAGAGACGCCGATATCGAGACGGTAAATTAAATACCGGACTGGTTGCTCGTCCAATTGCCATTTATCAAGTTATACCTAGTCCACTTTGTAATTGAACGAACACTCTCACGCATTCAGCTCGAAGCGTGCTTCCAATCCATTCCCGATCCCGTTCCGGAGGTAAAGGAAACACTGGCCGGGGCAGATTTAGTAGAAAAAGACACAATGGATTCGTTCTGCCCCATTAGACAGTTAGGTCACCGCTTTAATCCATCGGTCGATGCACGCCTGCACTTGTTTCGATCACGTTCCGAATGCTTTTCCTTTCGAGACGATCGTTACGATGCAAACTTCGGGACCGTTTCTCTGAATTTCGACGAGGATCACGCACTCGTCGTCAATGACACGACCGAGTGATTTTTTTTGTCTTCGTCATCACTGTACATTGCACGTAAGTTGAATAATCACGATGAGAGGAAGTTGAACTTAGAACTTGAACAACTTGATGAGATATCGAAGGAAATGGAACGGCGTAGAGATTTTTCAAAAAAATCGTATCGAGATTAATCGAAAAGCAATTCGAAGGGGAAGAAGATTCCTACGAGTTGAAAGTCCAAAGTTTTAATTTTTAATTTCAATCTAAAATTTGAGACAAGTTTAAGACAAATTGGACGATATTTATTTCTGGAAGAAACAATTATTTATACAACCATCTTGCTAATGATATTTTCAACAAATCTACGAGTTATCTTAAGCTGATTGCTCTTTAATAATTTCAATTAATCGTCCCGAACCTCGAAGCTTAATTAAATTCGACCCATCTTTTTCTTTACGATTTATTTAGCCTCCCCTCCCCTGAAAAATATATTTCTACAAGCAACGTTTCACGACGCTAATACGAGGCGACGCAGCTAGTGAATATTCGGCTTAACGCGAGTACGTGTAGCTACATCTAGCATGCTTATCGCTCGTTCCGCGGCGATTTTGTTTTTCGTTAGGCGGCCTTTTCTCGTCGTTGCCCCTTTACGACTCATTAGTAACCGACATCCCATTATATCCTGTCGTAAATAACGGCGCGCACGTTTTATAACCGAGCACGCACGCATCCCTAAGGCTAGCAGGCACGCGATCGGTTTCACGCACTTGGTTTTGGACCGCGGTTGCTACTCGTGCGAACGCAAAGCATCCCGAAGGAGAAGGATCCACGGGGTCAAGGTGGAAACGTTGCGAGCAAGGAGGCGTCGTGTTGGCGGGAGAAAGACGCAAATCGGCTTGTTGCCGATCTCTTGCGAGAGACCTGGTGTATATCGATCTCGATAAACTTCGCGGAGGCGCAGAGGATTAAGTTTCCTCGAGTTTTCGAAAGCGCGTTTTCAAAATACACGACGCCCTCGACGCCCGTTACGCAACGAGCGCGATATTATTAACGAGCCCCTGGTTGGTTTCGTGCCTCCGAAGCGGATCGTGGAGCGGTTCGATTTCAAGAGTGCTCGCGTAGGCGTGTTTATGATAATCCCGCGTATGATGGATCATCGTTAGTCGGCTTGCACGCGCGAGTAATCGTTATTACTCCCCCTCCACCTTCCCTCCCCGGATCGAAACGAAATATTCCTCTCCAACCGGTGTGCCCGTTTCGTGCTCGCTCCGGACCGAGTTTCGAATTTCGCCGCCGATATTTTCGGCCTCCCCCTCCCTCCCCTCCCCTCCACGTGGTGCGCTCTTCCTCCCGGGCGTTAAATTAAGTTAAATCTCGTTTAATCTCGGCTTTCTACGATTCCACGGAAACGTCCCGCCGTGGCCCGAATTTAGATAGAGCTAATCTAAATTCCCCGATCTCTAAGCTCCCCCCTAATCCCCAGCCCCGTGTATTCCAGCCCCACCCCCTCCGTCCTTCGTCATCTTTCGCAATTCCGCTCGAGTTGTTTTCCAGACCTGCTCCCATCGATCCCACCCCTCCAGTCAGATCCTTCAACCCCTTCCACCAAGCCGATCGTAAGCCCTCCGTGTCCGTGGATTCCTCGGTGTCGTCCAAGATGGGGAGTGGGGTGGATAAAGCGGATCTCAGGGAAGAAATTTACCACGTGCTCGCGAGATGTCTCGCGTGGGCGCGTCTATAATAAGCGATAAATCGTAGGAATAATTTCTCGCTCGCTGGTCGGGCGACGAGCGTAAAATTTCCACCCTCGCGCCGTTCGTAAGTATGCGCCGCGCGTGGGCGGTCGTGCGTTTCGTCCACGCTCTTGCGTTATAGCGCGGGAATGCACGCGCGCCAAGTGTCGACTCCCACGAGACGAGGCGTTGTCCGACACGCTCCGGGTCGTATCGAGGCTTCGTGACGGGGGAAAATTCGGGGGAAATTAATCTGTGGATAAAATAGCCAGGTTTCCGCGAATCCTGTCCAACGAATATGTCGATCTTGAATAAATATTTATTGTATTCGACGATCCTGCAATTCTGGTGAAAGAATCGTGATCTGATCGTACGCGAGGATAAGTCGTATTCTGAGGAATAATATGTAGGTCGGATATAATAGAAATGTCGAAACGGCAATGAGATGTTGAAGGAGAAAATTTCACGATTCTTTTATTATCCATTGTTGGAACGTGAATCTGTGATTGTTGTTGGAGAATCCTTTATTTATGTTGGATCTTATTTCCGATTAAATCATGAATCTTTGAAACGTGTTCAATCAAGAACCAAATTCATAGAAATTCATATCGGAATTCCGTTTTCTCTCGAGGATAAGTTAAAATTAATCCGATTTATCTCCGAGCATAGATTATCTATATTAACGTCAAATGTTAAAATAAGAAAATTCTATATTCCCGATTTATTCTCGAATAATTTCCCAATTGCTAATTACCCATTTTCAATCCAACTTCTCAGAAATAAATCTTCAGTAATAAAAACTTTCCTACGTTTATTTCCACGCAGAGGGGATCAATTCCTCTCAGCTTATTTTTACAATATCCACTCCTCTTCCTATCTCCTTGTCTTCGTCTCCAACCATTCGTATCCAACGATGAATCATCTCTTAAAAACGAAGCTTCGCGTAACAAAATTACAACATTCTCAATTTACTTTCGCGAAAGTTTGTCATTTTTTTTTTTACAACGCGTCTCGTTTCGTCCTCGGTTTTCCACTCTCTCGCGTCGAACACCCTCGACGCGCGTTGTGTGAACGATGGTGGGCGCGTCACCGGTAATTACTCTCCAAGTCGCGAAAGACTCTATCGGGCAAAGTGTAGAATTACTCGAGGGCAGAGGGGAGAAAGGCGCGCATAGGTGGAATTTATAATGAACGAAGGCGGGGAGGGACGCATTTGCATGTAGCCGGGATCAGGAAACGTGCTCGTATATACGTGTAAAAGTCGACGCCGATCCGTCTCACGTCGCCCGGACTACTTTTCCACTTTGCTCGGTTTATGAAAGGGTGGGGGGCAAGGAGGAAGTTGGAGCGGGGGTGAAAATAAGAAAAGCTGAAAGTTTAAGCCGGCTGCAATTTTCAGATCGTAATTAGGCCACTTTAGGGTAGTTTCTTTCGTTCGCCCGCCCGCTGACCTGTCCGTACTTTCGCGGTAGTTTTTCATCAGGGCACCGTAATACTTCTTGCTCGTTCTTGGAGAATGTCTCTGAAGGGTTGAAAAATTTCTTCATAGCCAGGACAAAGAGGGTCGCGAATGGGTGAGAATGTTATAACAAGGAGTAATCACGAATAGTTTAGAGGGGAGGGGAGGAGGGGGGCCTTGTAAAAGTTGTGCTGCCTCTCCTCGTTATTTTTTGAAATATCGCGCAAAAATTCGAGACGTACGTAAGGTGCTCGTATGAAACAAAATAGAAAATTTAAGTTGGGAGATGAGGTATTCGTATTTTTTCACGAGTCACGATATTTGAGGGAATAAGGCAAAAATCTTTATATAACCTTCATTTATTTAATCGTATTTAAGCATATCGATTAATTAAATCCAAGTTATATTAAATTTCTCATCTCTTACCCGCCCTTTCATCTTCATTATTAAAATCTGATTAAGATAAAATGTAATACGGCTCGATAAAAGGACGCTTTATCGGAAGATACGGAAATATTTGCAAAAATTCTTATTGCAAACAATTTAATTTTTCATTCATTTCAATCAAAGTGAAACGAAATTACCCGTAAAATACTTAGAAGAATTATCCCTTATATCTTCTATTTCTTTCTCCAAGATATTTGATCGCCTCTTCGACACATTGTTGCTAATAAAGTCGACGCGCTTCTAGATTCTAAATTTTAGATCCCCCACAGGTAAAATCGTCCCCTATAACGCGTCTGATCGCTCGTCGGTTGTTACCTCACCCCTCGGAAGGATTACACCCACGAATGCTGTTCAGTTATTGAACGTGCAGGTGAGGCGGTCGTTGAAGTTGAACGACGGTCGTAGAGACCTCTCAGGAAACCCACTCTGAAAGTTGGCAGGGCTGGTGATATTAGGGGTAGGAAGTGAAGTAGCCCTACGTTTCCTTCCTCATTACGTAGTAGCTACGCAGCGGGTACTTTGCGGTGGTTGATCTTCATTTAACGACCCATTCTTTTTTAATTAAACACCGTCCTCGTTTCGCGGATTGGCGATAATTAATGTGAATATCATGGAAGAATTCGAAGCGAACGAAATTATTCGCGCATAAGATAGATAATCGAGACTCGTTTTATTTGTTTTCGAATTATTATTACACGCATATATCTTATTTGAACTGTCTATAATTTTTATTATTTAATAATCGGATCAATTATCCGCGCATTAAACGAAGGAAGCAAAAGGATAACATTTTTTATTTACGATTTAATTTAAACAAATTTCATTCGCACAGAATAATCATCGACGCAGTTACTCGATAAACGAATAAAATTTAATTTTATTTCAAAGAAATTCGACAATATTATATCATTAAACCGTGTATTTCTTCGATTCACGTCCCGAGAAACGTATCATAATATTGATCGCGAAACACGACGCGACAGATTAACTCGGTAACAATAATAAACGCGCAACTTCTTCTCTCTCTCCGTTCGTTCCAAGTTCACAGTCTCGGTTTGTACACGGTCGTGAAAGCCGCTTTCGTTCGTTAACTACAGCGAAGCGTAACTCATAATTACAAGTACCACCGGCAGACACGCTCAACGAGGCTCCGTTCGCGGTCAATATATGCTAATGCGCGCCATTAATACGTACCTACGCGTGTACAGGCCTCCCTCCGTGGAAAACGAAGGGTGTAAATTGCGTAAGGCCCTTCTCGGTGCACGAGTCGGAGTGCGCTTGACCGATTAAAGCTAGACGGCTGTAATTGCGGTCGATACTTGCGGATGAAGGATGACATTAACGATGGTAACGATTATTTTTCTCTAGTATTCCCTTAAACCTTTCCAATTTTACTTCATCGTATATCGTTAAATGTATGCTATTTTTTGCTCTTTATCCTTTTTTAATCTTCCAAATTTGGAATGTGCGTAATAGATGTAATTTCTATTTTAGATTCATCCCTCGAATTATGGACGTTGGATTCGTGAATCGTTTTATTATTTCGGTTTATCTGTGCACAGGAAGGGAGGAGAGGGGGAATATCTATCTATTATAAATCTGTTTGATCGAATTATTGTTTCATCGGGGATTAATAATCAACGCCGAATTATTTACCGAATAATAAAATTAATGATACACGCGATTGTTTGCGCGACAACGATTGATGGAAATCAACGACGTATGGATCGACGTCCGTCTCATTATCATTATATCGAATAACTTCTCTCAAAGTACTCCCTCCATCCCCCTTTGACTTTTGCATTAAAACTTGGGGGAAGAAAGTTGGACAGTTTTAGGTCAATGAGCGGGGGGTGAAAGGCTAGATAAGTAAACGAAGCGGTTCGAGGAGGGAAGGGGAGGGGTTGCTCGACTTCTGACTCCTCGTTCCATCGACAGAGCGGCGGTTAATAAACTTCGATTATTTTTTGTCACGGGGGAGAGGGGGCGAACACGGAGGAGGGAGTGTATCGAGGCGATGAGTTTGCTATTTTCGATACCCGATAATGAGAGTTGCGGAGCGTGCACGTGCTCCTGCATATTTACCAGCCGCTTGCCGCTGGCAAACATTGTTTCGAAACCAATCTCGCGGCGTCAAACGAACACCAAACCGTTTAAAGAATCTGGATCGCGTTTATCCCCCAATCAACGTGATCAACGTGAACGTTCACCGCCTATATAAAAATCAATTCGCACTTGGAAATATCGAAAATCCATGCGTTTCGTTTCTCCCCCTCCCCCAATTTTTCTGGATTTCAACTTGCCGAGAGGTTGGAGGAAATACCTCGCGTTTCAATTTGTTTGCCGTACGAATCGGGAACCTCGCCCGTGTTACGAAATCGAGACAAGAGGGGAGACTCTCGATCGACTTAGACTGTCTAACGACGTAATTACGAGAATCTACGTTAATTACTGAAACTGTTTGCAAATACCTCTGACTCTATCGTACGTTCGAATATATTGTTTCGTCGGTCGATGAAAGCTCGAAGGCTCGGTAACTTCATGGCGGAATATCGGCCGTTTTTAGAATCTTGGATATATCTTGGTTTAACGTCTGATATCTCCTCGCGTCGAGTGTAATTTATGATTGATAAAACTAGAGATTGATTTTCGTAAAATCGTAACGAAGAATTTAAAAGAAAGGAAGAAAGAAGACGACAAGACTTAAAAGTTGAAAGTTTCTTACCGGCATCTATCTTAATTATAAGATAATTGAGACACGAAATATCATCTCGTCCGTCTCCCAGTCTCTTTGAGCTCCCACTCATGATCTCTATCCTCCTTCTCTAAGTAATTTAGCCAGAGATCCATTATAGATACCCCGATTATAAGCACACTCTAATAACGACAATTATGTCGTTTCTACCGGAATTCTGACCGCCTGCGGGGACCGCCACAAGGGGACGGTCGAACAATCCCTCCTTCCTTCGTTATCCACCGAAAATTCATCGAACCTTCCACCTTTCTCGCGCGAAATCTAGGATTCGCTTAATTCCTTATCCGCCGAACCTTCAAATCTGCTATTCCCTTCCAACGGAGAACTCGTTTCAAGTCCAAAGGGAACTCCGAGAACGATAATCGACTTTTCTTTTTCATCTTCCCCCATCTCCCGAAAGAAGACGAACTTTGCGTCTTTTTATACCCTATTTTACGGGTCAAACGAGAGAGAGAGAGAGAGAGAGACTGGGAGTTAATCTACGGGACAATCAACACTCGACGAGTATTCGTGAAAGGAGGCCTCGCACGCCTTTTCGATTCTAATTCGGTGGCCTCGTAAAAGCGGAGGCGAAGAAACGGGGATGTCAGGTCCCGCGTGTCAGGTTATTTAGGGAGGCGCATCCGCCTTCATCTCCTTCTGGAAACTCGTCTTTTTTTCTTCTTTTTCTTTCTTCCTTTTTTCCTCTATTTAACTTTACAACGCCACAATCGGGCCGTGGCCACGTACGGTTCGCCACATCAAACGGACGGGCGACCCTTTGAAGATGAAAAGCTCGCGTCGCGCAACAATTTAATCTTCACGGTAATAGCGAGGGGAGGGGCGCAGTTTACGGAAGTCCCGCGAGGTCCCCTTTCCTCGAGCAAAGGGGAAAAGAGATCTGAAGAGGGGGGCGATGGACGAGCACGATGGAGAACAAGTCGAGTTCCGGTGACCGTGCGGAGAACGAGCGGCGTAACTAACGAGGCGGAGAACAAACGAGCAAACGAACGCACCGTATCACATAATTAGGTGCGCCTACCGACGACGCACGTAACGATATAGAGCATACGAGGACGCATCCCGCCGCAGGATGACGTTTTCCGCGAGTGTTTTCCAACCGCGAGACTAGAAATTGCGATTAACACGGCGGAATCGCGATTTATTGGATCGAAACGGCGTAATTGAATCGAGGATAGATAACTTTTTTCTCGATTATTATTTCAAGATATTATATTTATCGGGAGGATAGGATAGGATCTTCGCACGTTGGCGCATTTTCCGTTTGAGAGCGATTGTCCGGTCGTGTTTCAACGAATGGTGAAACGAAAGCAAAGGGAATATAAAACGGATCGTTTCATTTTTTAACGACCAATCGGCATTGAACATGCTGATTTCACTTCGCTTCGTTTCAGGATCCTTCATCCTGAACCCCTGAAAGAACAACCCCTGCAGGAATTGTTAATTAACGTTGGACACAAGAGGGAAAGGTTTCGAGCTCTAACTCAATTAGTACGAGATATTAAACTTCTTCGTTTGCCGAACATTGCCGCGGTATTCCGGAATGTCAGGAAGGCAAGAAATCGAGCAGGCGGACTAGGTAATCCAATTAGCAGAGCCGCGAGGAGAAAGAAATACGACTAATATTTACATTGGATACGGAGAATAGGAGCTCTGTTAAGGAAGATCGATAGGTTCCGCAGGAGAGGTGGAGGAGGCACGTCCGCAGAGGCGCATCCACTCTCGCGCGACCCCATTTTCTCGGATTGATTGTGATCGTGGTTGCGGCATCGCCTCGTATCCTCCGTAATATCTCCGTAATTCGACTCGACACGTACGTGCTGTTTATTCGTCATTTGTTTTTTCCTTCCCTTCGAATCCTCGAAGGGAGGAAAAGGGAAGGAAGGAGGATGTCGCCGGGATCGCGGGAGGGCAGTAAGAAAAAAGTATAGAAAGAGGAGCGCGTCGAATGCTCTGTCCCGATCGAGAGGAGGCACAAGGTGGATCGGATTGATGACGGGTAATTTACGCGGCGAGAGATCCAGAGGAGAGAAGTAGAGGAGAGGGGAGAGGTTATGGAAGGTAAAAACGGACACGGTGTACTTCGTAAAGTCTCCTTTCCTTTAATGAAGGCACCAGCCGTTTCATTACGGACGAAATGAGAAATTTATTTCATTACACAAAGAACGGGGGCGACTTTTGTTACTTTAAACGCGAATCCCCGCGAGTGTGTTGGTGTTTCATTATGCCCGGGGAATGAAAGCTCTTTGCCAGTTAATATCGTGCTCTCTAATACCCGATCGTTTTACGAAGCCTTTGTTCCCGTTATTTTCTCAAACCTGTGCCCCTTCTCTCCCGTCCGCGCGACAAAAATCCAAGCGATTCCCTCCCCTCCCCGTTATTCTTCATTATTCATCGAGTTTACGGAATATCGATACTATAATTTCAACGAGTATCAAACAAGGAGCAAGTATAACCGACGACGCGGCAATTCTCAACCCGTTCCCCGCCAACTTCCATGAATTTACGTCCCCGCAGGACGTAACGATGGGACCGATAAGGCGTTTTCGCCCGGTTATATATCGCGCGTCATAATTCAACCTATCGAGCCGACGAGCTATGGTGCACGCTCGGCACCGGTTGCGTTCGATCGATCGGGGCAAAGGTCGAAAAAAAAAGGATGGACGCGGGCCAGATCGTATCCACCGTGGACACAGGTATCACCGGATAGGATAGGTGCGTAGAACGCGGTGTCCGTGCGGACGTCGATGAGCGAACGATTAATTACCTCCCTTTAATTGGCCGTTTAATTAAGAGTCGCGGCGAGAGGCAAGCATCGCCGTTCACGCTGATATTCGTCACCCCCCCTCCACCGAATATTTGCCGGGAGATCGGCCTGATTCCATCGCTGATGACGACAGGAGAATTCGGTTAATCGAGCGCGTTGACGCGTCGTTCTTTTTGCTTGCTTGATGCACGCAGACGTTCCGAATCCGTTACCTTCGGGTGGACGAGCGAGAGAAGCGTGGTAGTCTCGAGGATTAATCCGTGAAAATGTGTTTTCGTTCGATTGTCCCCGCGATTCGGCCGCGGTTGGGCGAAACCGCTTTGAAACGCGAGTTTCATATACATGGGTATGTTATATACACGTTCCCTTGGGAATCAAAGGTCTATTGATTTTCCCTTCGTTTCATGCCACTTTTTTCCCTCCCCCTCTCTCTTCCGCGTTGCATTGCGCGGAAATTGTAACGTCGTTCCATTCGATATCCAGCGCGCGTCATCGTCATCCGGCTAATCCGTGCCAGCCGTTTTTCTCCGTATCTCTGTCTCTCTCTCTCGGTTGATCCTGGAGGGGGATCGTTATTAATTTCCGCGGAGAGGCCTCAAGATAGTTTTCGTGCTCGAAACAAAGCGTTTACACGCTCTCGATGTGTAACGCGGCTGATGAAAAGCTACCCTTCCTCCCCTCCCCAATTGACAGTTGCTCGAGGTGGCGCGACGAAGTGAGCACGGTTCAACCAACCGACGTTTGCTTCGATTAATTGCAATCGCCTATTCTTCGCGTAGAATCGCGTTGGACGAATAATGCAACTGTTTTCCTCCGTCCCTGCATTCTCGATTCGTTCCTTCACACCACAAATCTTTAACAGTTTTTATTTCTCAAATCCCATCTTTTATAATCTTCAAGATTCGAAGATACTTCTTGCACTTCTCTCGGAAGATTTCACACGTGAACTCGGCTCGATCGATGATTATAAGCCAGCGTGTTGCGTATGTGTTGGTCAAATTCGAACGTTGGGCTGGTGTCCCTGATCCCGCTCCACCACCCGCAGAATCTTTTTCGAATCCTCCCGTAATTCACTTGGCAAAAGCACCCCTCCCTCTTCCTTTCCGGTTTCCTACTCCAACATTTTTCCACCAGAGTTGCCACGCTTATACCTTCTCTTTATGATTTCCCTCTTTACACCATTCCTTCTTTCTCTCTCTCTCTCTCTTCTCGTTGATCTTGTCCTTTATCCTTGCTCATTTTTTTGCCGAATATGCCCCGATACCGAGGCAAATTTATACGAAACGGCGCGTAATTACTGGCGCGCGTCTCTATCTCCCTTTTTATCCCTTTGCACCGGTTCCGGGAGGGGATCGAAATTAAAACGGGGCGCATGCGTGTGCACCAGCTCTGTGTGTGGTGACCTCATTTAAGTGATTAAATTGTAAACGCCCGTTTCTCGGACCCGTGACACCGTCGGATCGCGGTCATTTTCGGTGATTAAAAGGGCGACCAATTTTTTGATTCATTAGATAATTAAACCCGCGCACGATTGCGCCCCTTCGATATCGGATAAAATACGGGATAATTGTGTAAGAAGAATCCGTGGAAAAACTGATAGATAGCGTGGTATAGGGTTAATTACAAATAGCCATTCGATCAAACTTTGAAACAAATCTCATTCTTGCTTAGATGCAAAATCACCTTAGATGAAAAAAGGAAAAATCTTTAATAATTTCTTTAGGCAAATAATTTTATCGAAACGAGTGTAAAAATACTCCGTATCAAAGTTTGATTATCTATTTTCGAATTCACCTCGTGTGCAGACGTGGGTTGTAGGTAGCGTGGGTAATCGGCACGGTAAATAGTTCCCACTCGCCTCTCGGTCGAAGGTTGCATATTGATAAAACCGTAAGCGGACATTCCAGCGTAAATTGATGCCCGGCGGACTCTTGTGTGTGGAATGGATTGGTCCATTGCGTGTCTCGGCATGTATAGAACGTACGGAGGTCGCCATGGGCTGGCACAGAGGTCAGGAACGCTCTCCGATCCCGGTTCTCGTCCTCGAAAGATAGATAGATTTGCGAATCTCGTTGCGCGTCTCTTTATTCTATCGTCCACGTCCATCGTTTGTCTGGTAGAGAGAGAAAGTTTGAGATTCTTATTTGATACGAACGATCTCCCCGTATTTGTTAACATTTCGTTCTATTTCTCGTTTCTTCCTTGTCCGAAAATATCGAATCGATTTCAAATCTCTCGGAATATTTTCTAAAATGATCGAAAGCATACCGACTCGATATGTTAATAGTGCGGAGATTGCTCAAAAAATCGGGATATATTTTGCGCACGTAGCAAGTTAATATTCCTCGGGAAATACGTACCGGCAAATATCGATAAAACTGTAAACCCTCTTACAATTTATCTTTCTCCGCGCGAATACTTCTATCCATCCGTCCATTACGATATGTTCCTACGATATAATAAAAATATAATAAAAAGCAAGGGGGAAAAGAGAAAAAAGGAAAGAAATAGATAAAGTGGAAAAAAGAGACCGTTAGACTACGATAAAACTTATCCACGTACGCATAGATACTCTCGCGTGCAATATTCAAACACAGCTGTCTATCCGTCTTGGAATACCAGGGTTCGGAAACCCCTTCGAACAACAGCCTGCAATCTTGCCTCGCTCGGGGAACGCTCTCGATAGGGATGGAACGAGCAAACACGAGGACAATTCCGTAGCTACCGCAGAACCGGCGTTAATATCCGCGTCCCTGCGCGAGATTATCAAAATGATACATCCTTCCCTCGCCTACGGTGAGCCACGCGGATGCGGCGGAGGCACGTAACGCACAAGGCCCCGGGTCTCGATTGCTCTCGCGTGTTTCCTCCTATACGTAACCGGTACCCATGTGTACTTTGCGCGGAAGGCGCGACGTCGGCCGAAACCGGTAGAAATTCGCACCGAGCTCGAGACGCGGGTAAGTAGCGATGGGAATGAACCGCGAGTAGGTTCGAGAAAAATGAATGATGATGACAAACGGGAAATTAGACGAGAGACGGAAAAGAGGAGATTAATTTTCGTGAAGTTTTATATTTTTGGATATTCTAGATATTCTCGCGATAATTGAGATTTCCAAGTTGAAGAAGAAGATTGCGAGTCTACTGGAATAAATACTTATTTAACAAAGCTTATCAACCGTCAAGGGAATTGGATTGAAATTTACTACGAGTCGTTTCACGAACTCGCTCCTGTCGCTAGCGGAGCGGAGGGGGAAGACACCGGCGATCCCTGTCTTCGTTCGAGGTCGTGCATTTACACAGGCTGGGTCATCCACGGTCTCCACGGTACCGTTACTCCGGTACGAAGCATAAATATTCTCAGAGCAGTTATCCCGCAGCATCCTCAACCTTCTCCTCCCTCCATGCCCCGCATACGTACGTACACCGTTGGATCGGCCTGTATTCTGTCCCACGTTCGTCGTTGCATTATTTTTCCGCGCCACGCCGTTGTAAGCGCGCATGCAAAAGCGGCAGAACCGGGGACCGGTAACGTCGGTCACGTATACACCACGTCCCCCCTTCCCCCGTGTGTCCAGCGGCTCGAGCCACGGCATGCATAAGTCAGAAATCGTGGCACGGGACGACGACGACGACGGCAACAACAACAACGCCCTCTCAACCCCGTGTATCGTTCTCTCGCGTGATAACTAACTCACCTGACCGGCTGCGTATCAAAGATGCTTCCGCTCGCCTCGCTATCCCACCCGCTAAGATCCGCGCGAGCATTGTTTATGGATGAGATCGATCGATCTCTCGCTCCCTCGAATATTATTCCACGGACATTTGTTCCCGGGGAAAGAGGGTGGTTGTTGTGATGCGCGTGCATGTGTCATCCATCGCGACGTTTTACGTTTTTATTGACAGCCTACGTCTGTTTGCTTGAAAAATATATATAAATATCGCGTACTAGGAGAGGGAGGAGGGGGCAGAGGAATGGTGTTTTTATTATAATGCGTGGAACGATGATAATACCATTGTGGAGAGAGGGAATAGTAATATTGTTATTCGCGGAATGGTGAAAGGGTCGAAACAAAATACAAAGTCCAGACTCAACAGTGGAAAAACTCTTTCTCTCCCTCTTTTTTTCCTGCATGTACATTCTCCTTTTGTTCTCTCTTCTCTCTCTCTCTCTCTCTCTTTTTTTGCGTTTATTGTTTTTACTCGCACATTTTCTGCAACAACGTTGCGCAACATTGCGTTTTCGCAAACGCAGTCAGATTTCGTGCCGTTTTCTTTTCGCGGGAATATCGAATTTCCCCTCCCCTCCCGCATTGTCTCATCTGGAAATTGAATCCCCCCGATGGTGATCTCTTTTGGCGCAATTTATATCGGCTTCGCTCGAGTGGAAACGCCACTCTCCGTGCACAGCTCCTCCCCCGCCTCCTTCGTGGCAACTTTATAATGAGATTTCGCGAGTAGGTCCCCTGGATCGTTTTCTTCCTCGAAAACGGTTAATTCGTCTTCGACGATCCGGAGAAAAGATCGTTGATAAAAACGATATACCGCTATCAGGACGCTTATTACGCGCGTTTACGTTACTCTCTTCCCCCTCCCGAGGAGAAGGGAATGTCAACGACAGAAAGAACCGAAAAGAACGATTGAATCGTGATCTCGTAAGATAATATTCTATGCGATACGTGTGATCGATTAGTTGAAATTAGTTGAAATTTCGTCTAGATGTAGTTTCTTCTTCCACGAAAGATAAAGAAGATGACGAAATTGCAAGGATCGATTTCAAATAACGATCGAAATCATTGAAAATTTACGCGTAATCCACAAAAATCCACAAGTACACGTGCGATATAAACTACGCGCTCGAGACAAAGTACACGTTATAACGTTTTGAAAGATTTATTTCATTTTCTGTAACCGCGTTGATCGAAACTTGCATAAATTTACCCGCGAGGAACGAAATTATCGTTAATTCTGATAAAACGAATTGATCGAACTTGCGAAAGATCTTTTGACAGAGTTTTCATTCAACCTCCCCCTCCGTACGATTAATAATAATCCCATTAATTTCTATTTTCCTCCCTCGGGAAAAGCAATTGCCAGGCCGCTCTAAACCTCTCCAACGTAACGTCGAAGTTAATATCGCGACTCGTTATTATGCAAACGGGGAACGATCGGGGCAAATTACAATGCGGGGCGAAAGAGTATATACATCGAAAAGTGAAACGTTAACCGTGATCGAACGTCGTTCGACATTTGCTATCGCAATAACCTAGAGCGTTGAGTAAACGAGGAACGATAAATTGGTGTGTGTGCGTGTGTGTGAGAGAGAGAGAACGGTCAGCGATACGCAAACAGGGAGGTTATTATCGTGCTACTGACAGTAGGCTTAAGACTTAATCGGCCGTTGCGATCGCGTGCTTCTAATTTCACGCTCGCCATCCCCGGTTGGCCTCCGGTTCAACATCCAGCTAATCGAATCTTTGAAGCCCTCGTAATCACCGTTTCAAGACCGAAACCGTTCACACGCCTTTCGTGTAAAATGTACACTGACCCAAATTCCGATTTCCTCAACTTTTATTCCTCCCTCCCCCTTCTCCCTACCGATTTCCCGTTTTCCTTACTTACTTTTTTTCTCCTTTTTATTTTCGCTTAGAGGGAGACGAGTTTTTCTCTTGAATCGAGCGGGGGAAAGAAAGAACGGTGCGTTTACTCGCGTTAACGCGTTAACCCGTGTCATGTGTCGTCCCCGTGAATGTCCGCGCTTAGAGGAAATTAGAGGGAAACTTAGGATGCGCGTGTGCATCCATTTTCCAGCGGGAGCTTTACAACCAGACGCTTGACATTTCCCATCCGTCTTCCGATACTCGCACACGCCAGGAACTACCATTACGGCTTCGCGCTTACTCGCGAGTTTTATGATATAGTTACTCCTCTAATAACGATGGCGGTTGGTATCTCTCCCTCCTTTTCTGCCTCGGCCAGGAAAATTACGTCTTAACCAGCCACTCGTCTTCAAGAGAGAAGATGAGATGCAAGCCGAGGGTGTGAGAATCGAGGATCGATAGAGAGAGAGAGAGAGGGGGGGAGAACGAGTGTATGACACCGGCCTATTGTGCGCGGTCGAATGACATTAGGGATATTATACCCGCATCTCGTGAATGCCTCCTCACTTTGGACTCGAGATATATTCTCGTCTTACTGCACTTTGTCTTCCAACACCGTATTAATTAAGGCTCGAAGTTGGTGAAGGGTGAGCCTCCTCGACGACGTTTACACGTTCTCTTCCCATTCATTACGCGAAATCGTTGCAGTTTATCTTTCGTTCTTTCCCTCAATGAAGCCGGATAGCGCGCTTTCGTACGTTTTTCGTGGGAGAGCCGACTGTCACGGTCGAGTGCGTTTAAAACGAAGGTAAAACGAGGGGAGAGAGAGGAAATCACGCGATATTCTTTCACTCGCGAAATTATATCTCGGTTGCATTTCTGTGCGAACATCCGGCCCGAAAGGTGAACAACACGACGACGAGCGGTGGTGACATTGGCATCGTCGTGTCGACCCACCCTTCTCGTTTTCGCGCTTTCGAGAGGGGAACGTCAGTGGGACGGTAGGGGGACGACGGTTCCTGTGGCCAATTATGAAATGTCTCGGTGCCTTGTTTCTACCCTCTCATTCTTCCATCCCCTCTTCTCCTCAATCAATTAATGCGTTTCTAATTTCTTCTTTCTAATTCCGCTACTTTCCATCCCAAATCTCTCGCGGATTCTTTGCCATAGGCAATCGTGTTTCTCTAATCGAGTTCTGTCAAATTTGTGCAACGATCTTTCACGGAACAAATTGCGAAGGCTTTTTTTTTCTTTTTACAATCGCGAATTTTTCCACAAAATTTTCCTTTTCTCCGCTTCCCAATTTTTTTTGTAAAGGGAGGACGATTTCTTTTTTGATTAAACGTTACATGTTAATTCTCCTCTTCTACTTTTGTCCCGTTTCTCGATTTCATCCGGGTCTTCGTTCCCGTCTGCCACCATATATTTCCGCTTTTCCTTCTCCAATGAGAGATTCTCTCATCCAGCGTGAAAATGCGCTGGTCTCTCGTTACACTCGAACCGTGCCCGTATTTATTTTGGCCCCCTCTCGAAGCGGTATCACGTTTTACCGATTTCACGAGTGGCTGTTGGTGTAATAGTTTACTATTACCGAATGATGAACGCGGGAGAAGAAGGAGGGGAAGGAAGCGAGAGAGGGTTCGATTTTTTTTCTTTTTTTTCCCCCCCTCTCCCTCGATAGGATCGACGTGATAGCTTCGAGTATCAATCCTTGAGTTATTTTCCGGTTGAAAAGTTTTCTCGTTTACAGAGTGTCCTAATTTGATCCCCGCGTTTCACCGACGCGACGCACGATCTCGTCGATCGTTAAACGGCGTCCAGGGCTTTTCGATGAATGTTTCCATCCTGTATTTCCTCCCACATATCGCGCGATATCGATATGGAATTACGAAACGTGATTATAAACATAATCAATTTTACTTCCTAATTATTCAAGTGAAATTTTCACGCTTGAAAATTTTTCTTCACCTTCTTGCCCGAAATACGCCAATTCGACCGATGAGACGTTTCTTTCGAAATCGTGCATCGCCTAAAAAACAAAAAAAAGGAAAAGATGTGGTTCTCGTTCTATCCCATCCCGTCTCGGGCGAAAAGTTGGTTGGAACAATGTCCGGTTCCGGTTGAAAAGGTGACTTAATAAGCGTTTTCCACGCGATTATCTTCCGGCGAGAGCCGCGCCGGTTAACGCGTGTAATACGCGTGTCGACGACGCCGCCGCCACTAATTTAGTCCGTGTTCCGCGCTGGGTGAAAGGTATGGCGGGTATGTGTATTAGAAACGTGAATAGAGGTGCAACGTGTAGGAGAATTGTTGGGAAAGTGCATGACGTGGGGGAGGGGGTAGTTTCGGGATAGAATAGAAGCGAGCTCAAACATGTTTGATATTAACTTCATTTAGCCGAACACAGTCGAACAATTTTGTCAGTTTGCCGGGCATAGTGTGTAAGCAAGTATCGCGGGAAATGATGCATTAATTAGCCACCGCGTATAACGCGGAAAATTGTTTCCGGCTCATTTTCCGAGCCGAACTTTTCAACGGGACTTTGTATCTCCAGTTTTTTTCCCCCCTCTTCCCCCTTTCCTCTGCCCACTTTTAATCACGATACACAATGATGAAACCACGGGGCAAGAACTTATTTTAATTCGACGTGGGTAATTGTTCGTCTCGTTCAGTAGTAGGCGGGTAGTTGAAAAATTGACGGTGAATTTAAAGGGGGAGGAGGGAGATATTATATTTTTAAATTATTACATACGAGATATTAATTATGATAATCTATCGAAAGTTTCTCGCCTCTCGTTAAAGCGTTATAAGAATGCAAGTGCAAAACGGTGGGCGAGCGACGAAAATATTTATTCCATTTCAAGAAGAACAATCCAATATGAATCCGGATGAAACCTAATGAAATACCGTTCTTTCTGTTGCAGGTAAGCATATCTCCATAACATATTCGATCTGTTACTTTTCAAGGAAGGAAGCAAGCAAGCACTGTTGGTGAGTTAAATCTATACAATCTCGTTAATGAATACCTGAGCTAAGGAAGAATTTCATCGCCGTCCTCGCGATAACGCGACACTTCTTCTTATCCCCCCGTAATTTTTCCTGTTTTAATATTTTAATTCCTCGCAGGAATTCCGATGGAAACGTGTTTCGAATATCTCGGAGGTCTTAAATGTCTGCAAATTCATTGCGAAAGCTGCGGATCTATCGCGTAGTTGGGATATTTCGTGCTTCGGACGAGACTCGAATATCTTCATTCCTCTCTCTCTCTCCCCTCTCCTTCTCTCTCTCTCTCTCTCTCTCTCTCTCTCTCCCCTCTCCTTCTCTCTCTCTCTCTCTCTCCTTTTGTACCGCTGCGTCGCCTAACGAAAACAGAGAGAGAAAGAGAGTGCGTATTTTCAAAGTGGAACTGGCGAAAAGAATTCCTGTTTACATCCATTTGTCGATAAAATTCATCCCATTGTACCATCCCGAAACCGAGTTACGTACCTAATGGAGTCCGTCTAAATGATATTTCCCTTCCTGTTTACGAAAAAAAAAAAGAAAAAAAAGAAATAGAAGAAGAAGAGAAACAAAGGTCCCTTTAAAAAAACGTTTATAATCCGAGAGACCGGGACACAAGTACCGTTTATGCCTTGAAAAACGATGCGACGTCCGGGTTAACCAATTTCATCCTCGGAGATCTAATTTCCTGCCGTCAAGATGCGTTACACGGGGACATCCGTGTTTCCTCTTTATAATACGGCTCGTTTCCCCCGCGTTGTAAACGCGTCACCCGGAATCGCGTCCCCGTTGTAAATCTCGCCGCATTCTTGCACCGGGACTGCATCCCGCGCCCGACCAATTTAAAGCGCGATTACCCCCTCCCCCTCTGAATATTTTCATCCGTGAAAACCATCGGATGATACAACTTTGTGCGAAACGACGAGATGAGTATGGCGTGGACGTTTGATCATCTTCCCTCGATCTTTCGCATTCTCCTTACAAAATCGTCTTGGAACACCTCTTTCATTTTTTTTAATTTCGAAACATGATTGAGAATGACGTTGAGAAACAACTTTGTTTCTTTGGACGAGATGAGATTCCAAGGTAAGGTTGGCACGATTACATCTTTATAAATAAATTTCCAAAGAACGATTTCCAGGAAGGAGGCAATAGCAATGACGAAACGAGAAAGATGTTTGAACATGAAAACATTCATAAACACTTCTCGGTCTCACGTTCGTAAAATTGTCATCGCGCATACACGTGATCCCCGATAAGGGAATTTACGATACGACGCGACAAGATTGAAACAGCGGGATTTTCAAATATTAACGTGGCTCGTGCGATTAGAGGATAGATTGGAGGATATCCCCGGATTCTCTAGCCATTCAACCGTAGTAACGTCACGAGCCGAGCCACGCCGCCATTAACATGCCATTACGGTTCATTAATGATAATCGGCATCGTTTCCTTTGAGAAGTCCCGAAGGCATCTCCTCGAAGCAAAGGCAACGAGAATAATCGGTGTAAATTCGCGCTTGCCATCTCGGTGATTAGCTTTCGCGTCTCCTTCGACGATTATCCCTCTATACGGTTCCAAATGCGAATACGTTTTGTAGCTCGAAGCGATCAGAATCGAGGCATGGCCTTCCCTCCCTTCTCTCTCTCTCTCGTTCTCCTTTCGAAAAAATAAAATAAAATAAAACACGACAGCGCAATACGAGGGAAACCAAATTGAATATTTAAATGGGGGGTTCGAGAGTTACACGTGTGCGTTTCGCGTTCCAGTAATTTCACGTCCGGATACGCGATTAAAGTCTGGCCGTGTGCATTTAATACACCGACATCGATCCTGTCTCGGGACCAAAGTTATATTCGCCACGCCCTGCGCGATACTCGCGTGTAACACTTTCTTCTCATTTGTTAATGACGTTGGACTTGGCCGCAATTCGAATCTCTCCTTTTCACTGTCATCCGCCGGTTCCCCGAGGAAATGTGGATCGAGAGAGAGAGAGAGAGAGACTCACAGGCCCCGGATATCTTCTCGTCGAGGAGAAGAAATTGGGTTATATCCCGAAGATCTGCATTAAAATTGATCATCCCTCTTCTTTTAGGTGATTACAAGTATAAAACGCGAGCAGAAAAAATAAATGTGTGTCTTGAAATCGCTTCGAGCTGTTTGAGAGAAAAGATAGGAATTAGAATATGAATGGCATATTTATTTTGACTTATTTTGATTATTTTCTCCAAGGGAAGGAAATAAGTATTCGTTTCTGCGGTAATTGACCATTCTTTTTTTTAGATTCGAAGGATCGTGTTGAATTCCATTCGATTCAAAGTTTACGGCGGTTTCAAGATCGAGGCGATAAAGCGAGAATTCTCAGCGGCGCGCGAGGTTTCGCGTTAAAACACGTACGATTAATTGGAGCGCGGAAAACGCGGGACTCGTCCACTTTGTACGGTCTCTTTGAATTTAACTTACTACTTACCTGCGCCACTCGACGTAATGACCGTTCCACTTACGCCAGTTCCGCGTTACTTCGTGTCGGTTCGACGTCGTTTCTCGCTCCTCTCGGCGGTATCGTTGATGAACACACAGATCTCGTACGGCGCATGCAGCCGCACCGGTCGCGGAAATTGGGTCGCGATTTCACGTGTCTCCGCGTCTGAACGTTTAAGAAGCGACCGAGGTTAAAAAACGGTCACCGTTTCCGCGAAACGCGAGCGTTTCTCTCTTTGAATCGTCGTCTCACCGTCCTGTTTGTATTTCCAAGTTGGTGGAAATACTCGTGCCGACGAGTACTCGTCCATGGAATATTGCATCGCACGTGTACGTTTCTAATTATGCCCTAGACGGTGCAAGAAACCGTGCAAGGAAAAAAAAGAGAAAAGAAAGGCAAATAATTCACACGGAGACATTGAACCGGAGAAGAGGGGAATAAAGAAGGAAGGTTGCAGATGCGCGTACCGTTTTTCAACAAAGAAAACGTTGGCCTGGACCGAGGCACGCGGCTAGAGAATAACGAGCTCGCGCGTCAAACCGTGGAAACACAAGATAAATTCCTGCTGGTGGTCTCCTTAAATTCAATGTAACACTTACCTGCATCCCGCGTCATAATGGCTGCTCCAATTACGCGAATTCCACGTCGCCTCGCGCCTCTCTGACGACGGCTCGGCGTTAATGCGCCCCGTTAACACGCGAGCAGACCAGGCCTCCTCGCGCCCTCTGCGCACCTTATATTCTCCGCCAGGCACTTTCATCCCTCTAAGAACCGGAGCTGTGTGCATCGCGCACTATCCTCGTGGTCGGTGCAAAGAAACCTTGACAGACGTAACTGCTCGTTTCTCGCCAAGAAAACTACGGCCTCGCCATCTAATTGTTTTAATGACTCCGTTTTCCTCGTGAGCTATTCTCTATCTCGAGAGAGAGAGAGGAGATACTTTCTCTCTTACCTTTGTCTCCACGCCTTCGTCATCGTGCTCTCTCGTTTCTTCTGTCTTTACTTTAACGTCTTTTACTTTGGAACGTTAGGTAGACTTGGTGGTTGGTCGGCAAGTACTCGTTCGCGGTCGGTCGATTTCTCGGTCTAATTATCGGTGTACCTCCAGCTATTTCTTTCTCTCGGCAGCTTCTCGCGAATCGTTCCACTCGTTTCAACAACGTCTTAATTAGGATTTCATTAGCTCGTGCTACGGTCAAGCGGTTCTCCTTCACCGTGTCTCTCCGTCTTTTTCAGTCCTCTCGGTCTCCGTGCTCGCCAGAGCTCAAACGAATCGTTCTTTTTTTTTTTTTCAGTATCGAATCTCTCGATAATGGATTCGTGCAGGATTCGTGCAAGAACAGGATGCATTTTGACACGCCTGTTTTTCGCGATGAAAGTGAGAAACGTGTCTTCATTCGATACAAAACTGATGGCCACGATCCCTGCTTTCTTGGAAAGATCCCCCGATTCTTTTCAACCTCCATCGCTCGATCGGATGATCCTGTTATCCGTTGCTAAGTCTCGTCCACGGCTCCCATATAAAACCAGAATTTCCTTCTTTCGTCTCCAGAATTTTTTTTCCCCAGAATTCGTTCAACCGAATTCCATCCGGATCAAACCTGTGAGAACTCGATCGCTTCGATTGTCGCTTCAAAAGAACAGAACCGAATCTTGGAATATTGGGCGATCGAAAAAAATCCAAAAGACGAGTCGAAGAACGAATCGCAAACGTATAATTTCCAAGAAAAATTTCCGATAATTTCCTCCGTATTCTTACAACAGTTCGAGGATCAGAAGAAGTTTCTCTCTTTAAAACTCTCTCCAGTTGCTTCCTTCCCCGCAAGAACCGATATTGTTTTCGAACCCTTCACCCGTGCAATAATTCACCGCATCTCCGCGCAACTAATGCGTGGACGTAATCCTCGAAGCGGATAAATCGGGCGGCATCGAGTTTGGAACCGCGCTTCCTGTCCCTCGCACAAAAAAGCCGAGGCATCGAGAGGTTACCACCTTCGGGATCGGCCTATTATACCCGCGTAATCCTCGCCCCTATATATATAACACACTCTCCTCTGCTTTCCCTTCTCGCTCTTTTCACCGCCGCCTCGAAACGCCCCACAAACCACGCGCTTCACAGAGAATCTTTTTCTTTTCGCGGACGAAAGCCCCCTCTTCTCCCCCACTTTTGGTCCGGCGGAGAGGATTAGAGTCGTCCACGGGTGTCGAAACTAAGCTCCTCCGCTCCTGATACGGGATTATACACACGGTTGAAATATCGCGCCACGTATCCGTTTCACGGATCTCGTCTCCGCTCTATGTATGTATATATATATATATATGTACACACATCCTTTACTCTGCTGAAAACGAGCCAAACCGTTCACGATGATCTTTCACCGTGGAAATATGGGATGATGGAGTGAATACCCGGCGCAAAGTCTGCCGATCTTGTTGGTCACGGTGGGCCCAGAGGGGTAAACGATTCGCTCTTTATGGGATTTCGATAATTCATGGGAAACCTTGATACGTTTATGATACGAGAATATTCGATATTTGGAACCATCCGATCCGAAATTTTTTTCGCCATCGAATTAACCGGTCTTGAAAGAATTCAAGAGAATTAGAATTGAAAGAGAATTAAGAATTCGTATAAAAAGCGCATACGTTCCATTCCACCCCTCTCTCTCTCTTTCTCTCTGAGGCATTATCGTATCCTTGGAGTTAGGGTCAAAGCGGAAACTCGATGAAAGGGGAGAGAGAGGCTGGCGCATCGTCGAGGCACTAGTTTTCCGTGGTGCGCATTTCGCAGTTCCGTGGCGAGTGTCGCGCGTGTTCAATATCAACATCATGCATTGTGCAGGCGCGTCGAAGCCACCCCACGTCGGATACGCGCGGCACCCCTCCCAGGATACACGCGTGTTTACAAAAGGAGTGGCGCGGCGAGAGGGCTGTCTTCCTCCTCCAGACAGAGTTGGTATTGTGCGCCGGCTTATACTTATGTAACGCGAGACCTTCGCCAATACACGATGTCAGAGCCCTATTCTACAGCGGCGCTTAAAACCGGCCGGATCGAGACCCAGCTGCCGCCATTGAACGCCCATCGTAGCCGTAGATCGCGCCGGGAAAGGCAAGGAAGTATCAGCCGCGTGCAAACTTTCTCAGAGATCTTTGATCCGCGTTCTCGAACGCACGGTGCGAATAAAATATTGAATAATATGTAGGGAAAGTATAGGGCAGGCAGGTTTGAAAGTGTCGTTGCAATCGAAGGATTCGTAAGATGAGATTTGAATTATGAAATAGTTTGGCATGGAGAGTCACTTTTTCTCTTTCAAGTAACTTCGTGACAATATAGTATTTAAAAATTGTTCGAAATCATACACGATAGGATTCGATACTTTCCTCGCAGTATTTCAACCGCGTTGGATTTACTTATAGATTAAAACGGGTTGTGTGTAATGAATGTTTAAACGTTTCTCCAGCAGAGATTTGCCGCTAAATGTGTTGAATTATGGCGGTGATGGATAAAAGATGAAAGTTAATGGGCTTAACGTGTTGTTCTGCTCGCGATGTAGCTCGCTTCGGGGGAGGGGAAGGGGAAGAAGGATGATATTTTTGCCGGAGTCGGTAAAACGACCGCAATTAGGCCAGCCATGGAGATTCGTTAACCAGCCACGGTTAACGACCGTGGTGTTTGCATTGCTAAGAGTCACTTAAAGCTAGCCGGTGTTTCGTGAAATTTTGAAATTATCGAACCAAACGAATTTTCCAACCCGAAGCAAATTTAATTCGTTAATCCACCAAAAAGTTTCTCTCTTTTTTCTTTTTCTCCTAAAACTTTACGCGGCCGATTCACGAATTTAACTTATTATTCCCCTCCCGATCCACACCTCCTTAAACGTATAACTCGATCAGGAAGAAACGAGATATCACTAGATTCCTGAAATCTTGATTCTTATATTGCTCGATTATACGTAAAGTACGTTCTCCAAACGTTTTGCGTGCCCAACCGCGAATTATTTCGAAGATAAATAATAGATAGATAATAATTTCGTAACGGATTGATGAGATCAATGAGCAAGTCCAGCTATTTGTGGATGAAAGTGTACGCTCCCTGTGGAATAAGAGAGGAAGGAATTGGAAGGAATTTCCGCGTTTGGTCCCGCCCTAAACGCATAAAAACTGAAGCAGCCCCTTTCAAATTGTAGCCGCGCCCTTTGTTCCCTTCTCTCGCTCCCTTCCCCTCGCGTTTTCCAAAGCTTGGAAAATCAGCGGGCGAAGGCAGCCCAGCTCCTCGCGGAAACTCGGCAGTAATATTTCCGGCCGGGCCATTCAGATTTTAATCAAGTCCGCCTGTCAGCGCGCCGGAAAAAGGAAACTTATGCCCGCTTGCAACGATGGTGTGGAGAGAATTCTCGCTATCGGAGAATTCATTTGATACAATAAGTTTTTAATTCGATGGAAGGACGTTCTCAACGCCACGAAACACACCCGTCTTCGATTCATCTTGGATCACTCGATCTTTAATCACTCTGCTCGATCTCGTTGCTCGTTCCATCCATTGATCGAACGAGAGAGAAATTTTATGTGGATCGTTGGATGAATCTTACTCTATGAGGAAGGAAGATCGTTATTGGAGAAAGTGGGTGCTTTGAATTTGTAGAGGAAATAATTGTCCACATAACGAGGATAATCGGACAATTTTACTCGAAAAAATCGAAAGCAATTCTCTATCGATTGTTTCCTCTGTTAATTTTCCGTATAACACGCCGAAAGAAGATCTTCGTCGAATCTTCAATGCACGATCGAGATGTGCACCCTGATCCGAACCACATCGATCGATCAAGCCTCGTTAACGCTAAACGAGACCAAATAAAACGAGAAACAGACTCGATGGAGTTCGATTGTTCGAATGGCGATCAGAGGAACCCGGTCCCGTTCTATTTCCATTTCTTAAATGGAAGTCGATTAAACGTAATTCGTTGTCCAGCGAGTCCAACGCCTTGGCCAGCAACAGGTCGGCGAAAAATACGCAATAACGCCTTCTTGATGTAAATAATAACAGGACGGTGGAACGACGCGTAAAAACACGATCGTGCGCGAAATCGCCTCTCGAACGCTCGACATTAATAACGAGAGGAGTTTATCGGTCCCCGTGGGTCCGACCACTTTCGAATCCGGTTACACGCCGTTGGAATTATTTTAATTGTCCCTCGTGCAACCATTAACGGGGGTTAATTCGAAATAACAATTTGCCCATCGTCCAGATGCGCTCGAGATCGTGTGCATCCCCTCCCAGTATTCGTTTTTCATATCGTGGTTAGTTACGTTCCTTCCTCCCATTTTCTCGCTACCTCTTTTCCCGTTTTTCGCTATTCGTGTCGCGGCCGGTAATTTGGTTTTTATCGCGAGTCTGCCATCGAAAGAAGAGAGAAGTTTTCGTCGAGGTGGACGGTCTCGTGTTCATGAATTTTATTAAGATTCGCGATAAAACGGCGTGGTATCCGCGTTACATCCCCTACACGGGGAATATATGGGGGAGGGGGTTAGTTGAAAAGGGAAAAATGTGAGGGGGATGAACGTGATTTTTAATCCAGGAAAGGAAACGCAACGAGAGGAGTGCAGCAGTTTTAACGGTGGAAGGAAGGATTTTGAGAGGGTTTAGATGGACGATGATAGGCGCATGAGATGAAAATAGGAAATTCCGAAGTTTGGTTAAAAGGATTCCTTCTTACTATCGCTCTAAACATTTCCATTAATGATATTACCCACGCGATTATGCAGCATCATCCAGATGATTGTTATTGAAGCGACGTTCGAGCACTTTTGAATAATTTATGACTCGTAAAATTCGCTTGCCGATCTTGGGGGCGAGAGTGTCCTAATATTCCATTTTATTTTACTTCGCCAGTAAAAATTTCTCGCGTCATTTCTCGGTCAATTTCTCTTAATTACTGCCATGGGTGAAAACTCGCCGAACCGAAGCGAACTAGTGAAAATCCTGATACGAAACGAATACGAAACGAGACGTATCCTCAGCGATTCTTGACACATTTCACGATTTTCCAACGTTGGTCGCCTATCTCTACCCTTCCCTCTACGAACTCTTCTCTATTCTCCTCCTCTCCCCCTCTCTCCCTCCCTCCTCGTTTCTCCTTTTTAGCCCAAGCTACTGTTTCGCTTCGCTTCTTTTTTTTTTTTTGCTCCCCGCCACCGGATTTAATCGAATAAATCCTTGACGTTAGTCCGGATTTCAGTCAAGCCGCTTTATTACGAGATTCCGCGGAATATATATCGCGGCGGACAAAGTGGCGTGCCGGTTTTTGCACGAAAAATATCTCCGTTCCAATTACGGAACGCGATTTTAACCGCGCACACACGGAATTTACGCGGCGCGCAACCCCCGATACTTACGCTCGATCGCTTTGTTCCAGGAAAATGCATGCTGCGCTGCTGGCAGATTCTAAAGAGAGAGTGAATAAGAGAAAGAAAAAGAAGAGCGAACTACGCGCTCGCGAGAAACGAATATCGCCGAGTTTTTAAAATCGTCCCTCAAATGGTAGTTTAATGGAATAAGGTATTACGAAACTGATCGATTTCGTTGAATCGCTTTTCTTTTTTCTTACGATAGTAGAAATAGGTAGATTTTATCCGAGAAGTTTCTCGGAATTGAGACTTTTCTTCAAAATCTCGTTTTTTATTAAATTTATTATTATAGTTTCGATCCTCGAACGTATTTTTCGAAGCAAAATGCCTGCCTTCGATTCCCCGGCGATTTTGCTTTTATCTTCTCCATGATTGTAAAACGTTATTCGTGACAGTCTCATGGTCGTAACATTTTTTTTTTCTTTTTTTCTTTTTTTTGATAAAAAAAAACGACACTGTGATGATGCCTCGAGCAACGTGTTCTTCTGCCATTTATTTATTCTTTTTTTTTCTCTGTTCCCAGCTACAATGAAGAGAGCCATAAAAAGTACAACGTTTCGCGTAAACTCTATCAGCAAATATAATTCAGTAATATTCTGAAAATTGAAAAAACGAAAAAGAAGTATTTGTGATCCAATCGAGATCAATAAACGAGCAAATAAATCTTCACGAATAATTGAATCGTTTCCGATCGAATCTCAAATCGTAAAAATCGTTAACGATTACTTATTCTTCTCGCTCGTCCGCTAATTAATATTCAACCATAATTTCTCGCGGCCCATTGGACAAAGCAATTTGAGAAACGGTGCGGAGATATGCACAAACGATCGCGCTCGGTATCGCGCAAAATTAGCCCGAATAACATTGCAACGCCCGAGGAAATGGAATTAACCGAGACGAAAACGTTTGGAGCGCAAGAAACGATCGCCGCAAATTTCTATATTTATCGCGAAACGCTAATGATCGCTTTAAAAAACCGGCTCGCTTCTTCGAATGCTTCTTCCACAACACGCCGTCTTTATCATCTTGGATACGGAGTTCCGGGATGAAAAAATAATTAGGATCACTCGCGATTCTCCGACATTTTCTTTCAATCTATTAATCCGTATTCAAAGAGAGCGTTCACTTCGCCTCTATCGTTATTTTCGAATGATTTTCGACCCGGAATTTACGAATATTCTTGTGATTTTAACCCATCGTAGAATTTCTAATTCTTCTCCACTCGTTCAACGTTGTACGATTTTTTTTTTTTCCCCTCTTATTGCAACTCCGTTCCACCGTGGAATTTTTTCCACTGCACGCTCACTTGTCGACCGGTTCGAGGATAATTAATAATACGTGACTGGGATACGCGTGATGTGGTCGAAATTCCTTAAGCGACGTTCCACGTTTGAGTGTCTCGGGAAGTCGGGGAGGGGGAAGGAATAAGTCGACGAGGCGAGGCGAACGAGGATTGCAGAAGAAAATACGCGGCACGGCAGTGTATTCGCAGATTTATAACCCGAGCAAAAGGTGTCGCATGGGAGAGAATGAGTAATGATATATTTGCCCGCATGCGAGGCGTTTCGAGATCGTGAGGATACGCGAGGGTGTTGCTTGCGTTCCCGAAAACGTGTGGGCGAAGGAGTGGCAGATTTGCAGTAGATCTGCCGGTAGTTTGCTGGGAAACAACGTCGTATCTCTGATCGTCTCGTACCCCCGGATCCCTTAAATATATATATACGCCGAGAAACGCGTCGTCTTTCCGTGATTTACTTTCTGTGCTCCTTGTTTCTGCGCATTTCTTGATTCTGATTATTTAAGTCGATCTTTTATTATTATTTTTCCTCCTGAATTTCTATTCAGAAATTTTTTGTCGTTGATTTCTTGGAGAAAGAGAGAGAGAGAGAGTTTCTTTTGAGTTATATATTATTTAATAATGCAAGTAATAAAGAAACAAAAGAGGAATTTATACAGGGGATATTTTGAGAAATATAATTCGGATTATTTTAATTACTCTGGAACGGAATCGTTCGTATACATTTCTAAATTTATTCTATATATTTCCGGATGGTATTTTTCGCAAAATCATCGAATGAAAATTCGAATCAGATTCAAGGAAGGGAATAAGAAGAGGAGACAACATTGAAAGATGGATAGACAGAGGGTCGAAAGATACGTGTAATATTTAATCGGCAAACGAGTCCCTTTTTATCGGAGACTGGGAGATTAAACGGGGGATAAAAGGAGAAGGAAGGGGAGAGTGTTGCAAAAGGTGTCTTTCGGAATGGATAATGATAATGCCTCGCGAAGCGCGATGGGCCTATTAAAATTGCAAAAGCCCTCTACAAGACTTGGGCTTGTCTCACGAATTTTCCTACTCATATCTTCACCCCTCCTCCCCAATCGTCATCTCTTTGAACTTATGGAAAGCGAGAGATCTATCTTTTGCAGAATATTAACGCGGCACCCTCGTTGACCCGAGAGTGTCGACCTTTCACCTGGTGCTCCAGTTAAGAATCGCGACTGGCGCGAAATTCGAGCTTCGTGAAACGCGTTCGTACAGGCTATAAGGGCCTGATAAAGAAAGAAAAGAGGAAGGAAGAGAGAAAGAGAGAGGTAGGCAGAGGGAGGAGAAGAGGAGGTAAAACGAAGGAAAAGCCGAGGGGACGATATACAAATAATCCCGGGCTTCGTTGAAAGAAGGGAAAAACTGGAGTGTTTCATTTTACTAACAAAAACTTGGGCGAAGTAGCGAAGGAAAGAAAGTTTTTCCGCTGGTTGGATCTTCTTTGTATCATCCGGCATGCTGCGAAGACGTTTCATCGTGTCCTCGAGTAAATTCCCTCCCCTGCTATAAATTTGAGAATTTAACGAGAATTACATTTTTATCCCTCCGTGATTGTTTCGATCTCGCTTAAAAGAAAACTTGTATAATAGATTTAAATAACACTTTTCAGCGAATTCAATCTCTTCTCTCTTCTTCTCTCGTTGCGCGCGTAGAAATATTATCTCAATCTAACCGATTGGGACGAATAAATGACGCTCGAACAGTTCAATTCTCGGAAATTCGGAATTGCTGGAGAATTTAAAAATCAAGACGAAAATCAACCTCCAAATACATAATTTCATATACCACTTTTTTAAAAAATAAAGGTCTAAATAATACGTTTACACGAGCAAGAACAACAAACGTTTCACTTGGAAAGACTTTTACATATATATATATATATACATTTTCCGTGTTCTTCCTCGTTTCAATCCATATCCCAACACAATATGGTAGCGAATAATTTAGAGGCATGTGCCTAGAAGGATGCTTTTAAACGGGAAAGGACTCGGACACGGCAGATGTTTGGCCGCACGGTCGAACGAATCTCGAGTAAGGAACGTGAAAACCGAAAACCGGGTAAATACGCGGCTACCGTACACAAAAGGGAGACAATTTTGCCAACGTGAAGCGTGAAAGATCCGGGGTAAATACTAGGAATTGTTCCCTCGTCAAACCGCATGAATAAATAATAATGCGCCCCGTGGGGGTATACGTATATCCTACCCCCCCTCCAACCATCCACGTCGAAAACGAGCATATAAATATTTCTATTAGAACCTCCTTAAAACGATCCTTCCTCCCCCCTTCCCATTCAACGCACAAGTGTACACAACCGTGCACAACCACACACCGGCCTCTTTTAAACGATCCTCCGAGTGGCAGGTCTTAACACCGCTTTACATCGCTGCGCTTGCTCGGTTTCTTCGGCATTTACCGAAAAGGGTTGGAGGGTAACGGGAATACCAATCACAACAACGCGAGGCAGTTGGGCCCTTGGGCTAACTCGTAGCCGTGGTTATAAACGGGTTATCTCGCTTTTTTTTTACCTATCGTTGTGTTCTCTCGGAAGAAGAGAAGAGTTGACCCGGCGCATTCCTGTATGGATGGGTTTCCAGGACGGTTAGGAGGAGGAGGAAAAAGGCATCGACGTGCCGGGCACAATAAACGGCCAACGTCGGACAGGTTCACCTATTACGCTCGATGGGCTAAGCCACGTTTAATGCACTTCCGCCGCCCGTGGAATCTTCGATCGGTTATTTTGTATGCGCGATGCACTCGATCCTCTGATCCCTTCATCCTCCAGCCGCGCATTCACCTCTTGAACGATCGTCGAAGGAGAGAGAGAGGGAGAGTATTCGTGTCCTTCCATCTCCTCTATCCACGCTCTAATGTCTCTTTGAACCTTCGGTCGATTACCTAACCCCAAAACGTTTTAATATTTCTCTCTGTCGCGGGCAAACGCGGGATCTCTCGCGTCTATTTGATTATGCACGTGGATTGTCGTTCGACAAGGAAATCTTTCACGTAGAGTGGAGGGTTTGCGATGTACGTGGAGAGGCGAGCGGGTGTGGAAGCGTGGTTATTCGAAAGGTTATTCGATAGGGAAATGAATGATAAATTTCGTGTCTCTTTCTCGATGGTGTGCTATTTGGAAATGTATATATTCAAAATGTTTTGTGATATATATATATATATATTCATATATTGTGTAAACGGTTCGGATGGAAAGATGTTAGGGAATTTAAAAGGGGGGAAAAATATTTATGGAAGGTAAAAAAGATTTCCCTAAATAGAATAGAAAATCTTCGTAACAATTTACATATATTAACTTTCAAAGAATTTTTTTTTTCTTTGTTATTATTATTATAATTTTCCACTTTGCATCTCTTTGGAAGATTCTATTTTTCGCTCCGTGATTCTGCATTGATTTACTTGCATAACACTGACCTGACCGGGGCTGACTTTAAATTCCGGATAATTTAGAAAAGATTGTCTTACATAGGCGAGAATAAATTAAGAAATACGGGGTGGGAAATTTTTTTGTTTAAATTCTCATTTTCCAGAGAATCGTATATTCGAGCATGCATCTACGCACATCCGGCAAGGAATTATCCAGACACGTGTATATAAATTCTCGATTCAATTTTTGCCCGGAAAAAGAGGATCTTTTATTCCTTTTTTTTCCTTTCTAAATATTCGGGTCAAATTCATTTTCAAACGAACGAAAACAAAACCAAATCTTTTCGATCACGTCTAATAATATTTATCCATATTCGAGCATCGCTTACATTTCAAAGTGAGCGCCTCTCTCGTCTTTATTCCCTTCCCTGTATCCTGCATTTCTAAAATTACTTTTCCCTCCGCTTTTACACTTCAGCTTTGACACACATCCACGAAACTTTTTCATCGTTGCAACAAAGGATTCTCGGTTACGCGCACCTAAGACCTTTGACCCTTCCCCCATAGACGGATCTTTGACATATAACTTTTAAGAAAAGATAGGATCGGCTGTAACTCGATGCCTTTTTTTACAGGAGAACGGAAGTTGGGCGTTCTTTCGATATAAGGCTGGCCCGAGAGGCGAGATCGCAGATGACTCTATTCTTTTCTAGCCGCCTATATACGCGAACTAAATTTCGTCGGCGAAAAAGATACAAGGAATTTTCCACGGGGAAAGGGATTTTTAACACGAAAAAGTTCGTTCGGCGCCGCGTTAAAAACTTTTTGGACTGATGGTCGTTTTGTGGTGCGACTCGAAGAGGGAGGAAGGAAGAGATCGAGTGTTTCGCGAGTCTCGAAGCGTGGCAGAATTGATCTCGACGTTTATTTATCGGCCGCGGAACGGCGAATTTCTGACGAGCACAAATTGCACGCTCTACGCGAATGGATTAATTGATCGTCGCAGAGCAGCAACCAGAGGTGATTTGTCATGTTCCACGATGTATTCTCCATCTTTCCATTTCCATTAAGTAATTTCCCCCCTAGTGGAATTCGCGGGGTTTCCGTCTCTCGAGTTTCCACGGTCTCAGTTCACAACCTCGAAAGCTCTCCTCTTTCTCCTCCTTCGTTTCAACTTTTTCAACGTCGTCCGAACGCACTCTGGCGAATCCTTTTTCTTAATTTAACTTACTTGCCAGGTTAAACAATTTCCGGTTCGGGCCGATAAGTGATTCAACGCGGTCCGTTTAAATTTACAGAAAAGTCTATCACGCTTGGCACACATGAAACTTTAATGCCGTTTTCGAGAGACCGTTGTACGTCTCGGGGACACTCTCGTATCTATCGAGAAGATGGTAACCCTCGTTAGAAATTCATGACTATCGACGCGAGTCAGGCTTCGAACGGAAAGAAGACATTTCGACATTCCTCTTCGAACCGTCCCGTGTACGTATAACCATTCGTGTACAATCAGACGCAACAATACAGTAATTTGCAAGATGTACTTTTCCCTTCGCGGGTAGAAAAAGAGGGAGGAGATCGTTGATGGAAGCAACAGCGATGATTTCAACTCGATCGAGCCAGTTACCTCTTCCTCTTCCGTTTATTGGACGGAATCCTCTTTCGATTCTTTCTCTTACTCCCTCGGAGAGATTTCCTTTCTCTTTCGGTTGAAAGCGTTTTATAGGTCAAAAGCGAGCTGGAAACGAGGGGTCTCCTTGGAGGGAGGAATATCCTCGCGGATCGATCTAACCGCGGACGTATAGAGCGTCGCAGTCGCTCGATTGCGCCAATCGACGCACGATATCTCTCGTCTCGTGGCGCAACGTTTCCCGGAATTATGGCTGGAGATTAACGCGAGGCGGTGTTGGCACACCTGCTCCATCCAACTCTCTTGCACTCCGGTTTGTGCACGCTCGCGCGTACTCGCATCCGGATCGGGCAAACACGCGTGCGACACACGGCGGCTAATGAATCGTGCATTATTTCAGGGGAGGGGCAGAGGAGGTGTGTGGAGACAGGGGGCAGAATTGGAAGGAATTACGGGTCGAAAGTGCAATTAATCGTTAATCAGATGGATCCGAGCGGCAGACTCCTTCCTTCCAGACTTAATTGAAATTTGGTGTTAGGAGGATTATAGTATCGAACATCTTGGGGTGGAGGATGGGGGTCTGTATACTTGTACGGAATTAACTTGGGTAAACCGAGCGCTTTCGCTTATCGCGAGCCGAATCTTCCATTCGATTTGTTTCTAAATTTAACTTGATCACTTTCGGCGAATGCAGATCTCGCGTCAACTTATTTACATTAGTGCCGATCAGAATTAGTGTGGTCAGAATTGCACGCATAGATCACGTTTAAATGGATTATTCTCGCGCGTCGAATCGTCTTCTTCCCGATTCTATGCCATATATAATTATTTGGACAACCTTACACGCGCCTACTGGAAAGATCCAATATATCGTACACGCTTCCTCACTTACCAGCCATCTTATAAAATCAAACCAATACCAAACACGACACACGAACACGAGGAAAAGAATATACGCGGATCGAGGGGGATCGAGGAGACGCCTCGCGCTTGCGCTCCTTTAAAATAATATTTTACCAGGATTATTGTCGATGGAAATGGTAAAACAGCTTACGCCTCGCACTCGAGCGAGCACAGAGGCATTATGCAAACCGAGTTCACCCCCTCGTCTTTCCACCCTTCGTTCTTCTCTCTCGAATCACCTATACGCGTCTTGCCGATCCTGTGTGTGCCACCCCTCGTCACACGCGCCCTAACCCTTCCCCCTTCCTTCTTCATCCCTTTTTTCGCCCATCGGGCTTCTCATTAGGGAAAAAAGATATCCTTCGACCGAGCGTATTTCAAGCGTTGTCTCTGAATTCCGAAAGGGAACGAATCGAACGAGTCTACTATCCTCCACCCCCCATTGTCCTTCACCCCCTTCGTGTACGTTCTGCCCTGTAATTAACGCCGCGCACAATTAAGTATCAGTCTGTCTGGATACAAAAGAAAAAAAAAAATCTCGCGTTTCCTGTCTACTCTCGATATTGCATCCTGCGAATCGAGCGATATCATACGATTTTCAACGATTTGGGAGGAGAAAATAATACGTAATCGAAGATGATACATTTTTTAAAGATACGATTAATTATGGAAATTCAGAAATTCAGAGTGGTGTGACGTATATGTAATGGGAAAAAGTTCGTCTAAGATACTTATCAAGCGTTTCGTCGTTTTAAATTGTTTGTTTCCTTCTTAATCTCGACTCTTGGCGGGAATATATACTCTTGGTGGAGATAGAAAGGGAGAGTTCATTAGGGAGAGACTTGGCTCCAGGCTCGAAAGGGACAGAGAGGAAAAAATCGAGAATATCTATTATACCGTTTCAGCAAAGAGAGGCGAGAACGAGCGCTCGTCTATCCAAAGAAGTTGCTCCCAACATCGCTGACATTTTCACCCTTGCGATTTCTATCTTTCCTCCCCCTAAGTTCTTTCGCGTTAAATCCTTTTTTCTCCCTTTTTCACCGTTCGCCACGCCATCGAGGTGACACGGGTATCCTCGTTAGGAAAGAAGCTAACAGTCGCACCGTTCATCCAGAACTGTCGTCATAGTAACGGGGAAGCTATCCACCGATGCGCCGGGGGCAGGTGCTTTCCAAGTTATGATTCGACGCGTTACCAACCCCCTAGATATATATATATATATATACACACGTACATTCTTACTCGTCGTGTACACGCGTGTACACCCACTCGTGTATTTATCACCTCGTTTGACAATCCATTCTCACGAGCACGAGCAGAGGTCGCCGCCAACTGGTCGAAAACTGGGTTACCACGCGTCCGAGTATCTTCGAGTCCCACCGAATTTTCGGCGCATATTGATCCCGTTCCATCTTTCTTCCTCCCTTCGCCTCGCCACGCTCTGTCACACGTCCTACATGTTTTCCTTCCTCTCTTTTCCAGCTGACACGGAAACGACCGTGTGTGACCCTCTTGTTATATGCGCGACGAGCGGCAGTTACTTTGATGTCGGCGCCCGTGGTTTCGCTGATGCGCGCCATCGTAAAAGCTCGCCTTTGACGATGCAGATAGAAGTAGCAAGAGTCAGAGACACGGCAAGATAGAGGAGGGAAGTTAGAGTGGGGGGAGAGGTTCGTCTTTCCGCGAAGAAGAAGAAAACGATGTAACGAGATCGAGTTAGAGCCGCGACATTGAATTGCCCTCGATTTCCCTTCAAATTTCTCCAAGTCGATCGACCAACTTTCGCTGAAGGAAGAGAACGGTATACCGTCTTCCCTCTCTCTTTCATTTTCTCTCTCTTCTGGATGATGGTAGGGTTTTGTCTCATCTCAGAAAGACGAAAGAAGATCGAACGTATATTAATCAATTCCTTTGGATCGTGAACGGATCTCGTTGATCAAGCTGTATAAGTGGATTAACTTATTTGGACGAATTTGGAAGCAACGAGCGGTTTAACCGACTCTTTCCCAGTCTGATCCACCGTGAAGTTTTTAAGACTCGGATAAAGTGGAAGTGGATCCATGCAAGTAAAATCTATCAATCGAGTAAACGTAATCAAGCCGAATTGAATTAATAAATATTAATATCAAGAAAATTCAGATCTGCTGGAATTTAAATGGTAAACGTATTTCGTCAGCACGAACGAAAGTTCCACCATGGTTAAAAAAATCGTGTTTTGACGTGTGTGAATCATAACTTTTAAGGTTCGATCGTTGGCTCAAAGTGATCAAACGAGACGTGTTATTACAACATTTACACCGTTTGACCAGGTTTCGAGCCGTTACCATCTTTTTTTTTCCCCTCTTTTTCGAACAAATTTCCATCCTGCGCAAAAATTGCGGTACACGATTTTTCGAAGTTTCCTCTCTGTTATTTTTTTCCCTTTCTTTCTTTTCCTTTTTTTTTTTGCGCTTGGATTTACAAGCTTTTGAAAATTGGTCGCGTGTACACAATCGTCTGAGCGACCGCAGGAATTACATACGCGGCTCCTACCTACCTATCGGTCCGCCATCAAATATTGATTTTCCTTCACGAGTATGACAATGATTCGCCGTCACCGTGGACTTGTCTTTTGACAAAAGTTCATCGGACATCGGACCCCCGTGCAAACAGAAAAAGGGCCCCGCGTTTCACGGTCGAGCGCGAGGAAACGATGACTCGAGGGGATGGTTGGAGAGACGAGGCTCCCGGATGAATTCGAAACGAGCCTCACGATTCTTGTTTGCCCATGGAGAGGAAGGGTCGTCTCCGGGAGTATTTTGTAAAGAAATATCGACGGATGGGGAAGGCAAGCGGAGGGACAGGGGGGAGCATCTTCAGGCTGCGGCGTCATAATGATGGAACTTCTTCCATCAGGTAAAACCTTAGTAAATCTCTCGCTCAACTTCGTCCATTTTATGAGACACCTATATACATATATATATATATGTATTAAAGTAGTCGAACGATACACACACACACACGAGGCTTCTCTTCCGGAGGAAATCAATGGGAACATATTTTCCTTTATCCGATGGATCGAGTTCTTAAAGAGGAAGATCTGGCTCGAGTTCCTTTTCTCGACGACGATCCTCCCGGGGCTTTATTGCAAATTGGGCGAAGATATCTGGGAAAAATATATCGCGGCCACCCCCTCCCCCGCCGCCCTCGCACGTTGGAACGGTTCTTGCCTTTTCACGCGAGCCCCATCGAAATCGAGGGATCTATTTAAGTTCGAGGAAACCAGATACGGAAATCCTTTCCCTCCGTAGCCCTTCGCTCCTAGGCGTCGTCGTCTCCCTCTCTTGAACGTTCAATCAGACGGTGCCGGTGTCTGAAATGACTTTATCGCTAATTCATTTAACTTGGACCGCATCCTCTTAGGGTTGAAATTTCTCTGCCGCCTAGAGAAGTGGAGATCAACGGCAGCCCTCCCCCTTGCGATACCTCGGTTAATTAGATGTGACTACACAAAAGAGAGAATGGGGAGAAAGGCAGAGAGAGAGGGAGGGAGCATCGTCGAGCCTTAGACAGAGAAGGAACGAGTTGCACGCCGTTAAACAGCCCGAAGCTGAGATTCCAAGCGGTTACTTATCACAACGTGCCCTTCCATTTCCAACAGCGGAGTCGCGCCGGACGACGAAAGGGAGAGAGAGAGAGAGAGAGAGAGGGAGGATCTCGCTTTAAATGGATTTCCACCTTGGCCCTACTTCCCATTAAGCGCCTCGCATCCACGCTCGAGTCGTCGAATGGAAAGATCGTCGAAACTTCTGCTTTTCAGAGACGTTCGCAGCGAAATTACCGTTTTAGAGCTTCCGTTTAAATAGTTTACCGGCACACCAGTCGGTGGCACAGAAGTCGGCCCTCGCTAATGTCTAAGCTAATTAGATATAATTAGGAACGGCGTACTTTTTTTTTTAAAATATCTCGACTCCGCTGCAACTTGAACGGTTGCAAAATTTCCATATTTTTTTCTTGAACAGTGGAAGGGAGGAGGAGGAGAGGTTAATGGGACCCGCGGGTTTCGTCCCAATTATTCGACGAATCTTTGACCGTCGATTAGGCAAGGCCAAAACTCGTCGCCCGCTATGAGGAAGACAGCCGGAAGCGGAGCATTCGCGTGGTTCGACGAATTGCTCGTCGCCGGCCGAACAGTCGACAGTTTAATGATCGATTTAAACGGATTTCCGGCATAGCCGCGCATTCAAATCTGCAGAATGCAATTAATGAACGCGCTTTGATCGATCTAACTGGATAATCTCGACCGCAATTTCACCGTCGGCCCACCCCCTCCCCCAACCCCTCGCAGAGAATTCCTTCTCCTTGGCCGGCGCGATCGCGCGATTCGCACGCTCCCGTTCGTAATTGAGTTTCCTGGCCGAAGCCCCCAGGGCCAGGAATTGGCCAGGTTAAAACGAATTAGCGGGGGAACGCCGGTTTGCTCTCCCGTTTTGTCCCAATTCCCGATCCCGCCTTCTGAAGTATAATTGCCGGAAGCGGCGACGACCGTACACCGGAGCGCAAACACCGCTCGTAACCTCGGGCTCGTCGAGGATTGCGCAGGGTTCAACTAGTCGCTCGTTTTTTTTTTCTTTTTCGAGCAGAGAAATGGAGAGAAAAATATATATATATATACACGTGGAGAGAGAGAGAAGGAAAGGAAGAACGAATCCGCGTGTCAGAAATTTATCGTTATTGCAGGATTATCGGTTATCCGTTTCCGTTGTTCGGCCACTTCGCGCCCGTTCCCATTTTCTGAAGTTTACCTTCGTTTATATCTCAGGGAAAAGAAAGAGAGAGAGAGAGATTCGTAGAATTTCAAATACTCGAGAATAGAAGGTTTTTCAAACGGATTATTACGGGTGTGATTATTACGAAATAATGCGTAGTGAATCGATGAATCAACTGTATATGTTGTATATGTTGCACACCGATATATCCTCTTTAAAAACTTTTCTCCTCCCCTCCGTTGTATCATATATCTAAATTGGAGGAGAGACGAGTCTATCCTTTATGTCGAGCGTATCGATACACGCAACGCGTCTCGATAATAATGATTATCGCATTAATTAAACCTCGTGTACCTTAAAGGGGCCGTGATGTAACGAGAGAGAGAGAGGGTATTTCGTATATCGAAGGTATACATAATAGTGCTCGTTACGCGTGTCATCAGCCACGCGTCCTCGTATTATTAATTAGACAGATTTTGCGATTAATATCGGGGGCGCACGTGTCGACCTCGCGCGATACACGTCCTTTCAAAATCCATCCTCGAGAATTCATTCTCTCTCTCTTTCTCTCTCTTTCTTCGAAATTCCCTCGTATTTTTTTCGGTTATAGGATAACGGCGAGCGCATCGATTGCGTCAGGACAGAAAGCAGAGAAATTGCGATTGGTGCCCGGGGTTATGATTTCGATTCTTTTTTCCCTCGTCCTCCCCACCCACCCTTCTCCTCTGCCCTCCCCGTGCACGAATCCACCGGCAAACATACATACGTACGAAATATCGTAAACCGGTAGCTTGCAATTTTCGCGGCCCGACAACGTCGCCCGAGGGATTAGCAATACAATCATCGACGCGGCAGAGATACTCTTTCGACGTGCCGTCCTGATTTCGGATGTAAATCGCTCGTTACCACGCTCGAGCCACGAGAACTCGTCCACGATTTCACGCCCGCCGTTTCGATCCTCTTCGAGACGGCGAACGAAGTTGGGACGAGAAGGGAAGAGGGGAAAGAAAATAAAAAAAGGAAAAAAGGATTCGGTCGCGAAATCACGGGAGGGAGATTCGACGGGATTCCTCGCCTTCCCTTTTCTCGGGCCTCGTATCGCTCGCCCCGATGAATTTTTCATCGGCAGCTTCCGTTAATGAGCGGCAAATTATTCTTGGAAGCTCCCGTATAAATACGATCTCCATGTTTAATGAATTTCATAATTACGCGGCTTCCTATTCGCCGTTGCTCGATCATCCTCGCCCGGTGTTAATGAGAAACACGATGCCGCGGCTGATAACGCGAATTTTACCAATTTTCTGTTAGCCCGGGCCCCCTCGATGATAATTGCGATGGGCGGTGTATCCGATCTCCTCGAGAAATAGCCTTTTCTTCTCAGCAGATTATTTAAATTGGACCCAGAGATATATATATATATTTGTGGTCGTAAAAGAAGAAAATACAATAAAAGGAAAGTATTGATTAATATTACGATCCTCGCTGTAATCCTCGCTTTAAGAAGAATCTACGAAATATACTTCCTTTACTTCACGTCTATAATTAAATTGATGAAAAATTGTAAATTTGAAAACATAACCTATTAGTTATTACAGATAATTTATTTCGAGATACGAAATCAAAAGTTTTTTCTTTTTTACTCGAGAGAAAAAGAAAAAGAGTAATGATTCTACGTGATTTACGACCGATGATTCGTGAAATTCGTACACATTTTCGTATATTTCATTTTCGCGTTTCGTTTAAATTTCATGGGAAAGAAGAAGAATGCGATAGAATAGGACGAGAGGGACAAGCATGCATAGATACCGATTTGATATCATTCATACGTCAACTTGTTAAACGAGCAACGATCCCAACACCCGGAAAGAATTACGGGAGCGTATCGAAGCTTCGTCGTAACGTTGCGTTACAGCTTTTGCGTTGCGGCTTGTTGTTGCGGCTTGTTGTTGCGGTTTCATGGGTTCGCCGATTATTAGGAAGGGGCCTCGATAGAAGGTGGCGCGGAGTTTCCATCCGCACGGAACGAACGTGCTCGTTTGTTTCTTAATTGTAATATGGGAAGTGCATCACTGCGGTGAAATTTCGTCTCGAAGGGGAGCGAGCCATGGGAAAAAGAGACTCGAGGGAACGCGTATTATTTCGTGTATAACTCTCGTTGCTCGTGGCGTTTATTTTATGACAATTTGTTTCGTGTATGGGAACGTTAGGAATCGTGGGAGACGACGGGAAATTTCAACCCGCGAAATGTATTTCAGTTCTCGATCTATCCTTGATTTAAATTATTTATACCTCGAATTTCGATTTTCGATTCGAGCTTATCTCGGACACGAACGAAGATCTTTCACTTTTAAGCAAGTTTTTTCGATGGATCGTTAATTGCTGACAGATTATACGTGTATATGTAGAGAGGATTTTTCCTCCCACTCTTAAAAAAAAAAAACTTAAAACAATCGGTTAAAGGGGGGAGAAATTTCTATCGATTTCTGCGATTGAGCGATAATGATAAACTGAACGTGTCGACGAGTAAATTAATCAACATCGTAAATCTTAAATAACAAATGTTGGGCGGGTACATTCGACCCTCGACGATGGATCGTCTTCCAACGATATCCATCCCCGGGAGAAGAAAAATTATATCCACGGAAGAGAAATTTAAATATGGTGTAAATATTTCGATACGGATTACGCTGTTTATCCGTTATATCCATTAAGTGCACGAAGACCTCTTCCGATTTTCCAACGATGCTGCTGCATCCCCCCTCTCTCCCCTGATGGATGAAAAGTGGATCTCGCAAGAAGAAGAAGAAAAAAGGAAGATAGGAAAGAAAGGGTTGAAAGTTCTCGCGCCGGGTTAACCGGCGCATAAAATCGAGTATCATGGTTCCAGGTGCGGGGATACGGTGTGTCCGGGGACATCGATCAATCGGTAAATTTTCGCGACGCGTGACACCCTAAGGCGTTTTTGCCCGGTGTCGGATATTGGATTTCCGTAGCCGTGTACCGTTGTGCATACCTTCGCGGAGGCTGATGGCCCTGGGAAGAAAGAATCCTCCAGGATGGATTGGATCGTTCCAGTAACACGTTGCGATTGATTTTCGGAACGTGGCTTCGATCGCGGACGGACAGCAGACAAATTGGTTGAATTCGGTTCAAATTTTCCATCGATCCACCCCCTTTCTCTTACCCGCTCTCTTATTCTTCCTTCTCAAAGACGTTGAAAGTGTATACTCGTATCACGGGGGGAGGGATCGGGTTAAAAGTAAAAGATATTCCGTCGTCCCTTCTGAAATCACGCGTTTATTTTTCAATTCGCATCGGTGTAAATAAATGCGAAATCGTGTCGTTCAATCGAATCTGGTTGAAACTAATTTATACAGGTGTATATGTGCGTATGATCGATCGTGGAAAATTCGAAGAAGGAACACGCGAGCGTATTTCATCCGACTCACTTTGAGGCAAGAAACGTACGTAACGTAACGATCGTTCATCGTTCTCGTTCTGATTTATGAAATTGTAGATATCCTCGCGATTCGAACACAACGTAGTCGTAGTTAAAACTAGGAGACAAGGGTAATAATACGATATAATATACGTAGGATGGTGGTTTCTAACGCGTCTCTTGGATGAAAAAGAAGAGGGGAGGGAGAGAGGAGGGGGAAGTTCGAAATAATACGAGGATAAAATGTAAACCCCCGACGAGGGGTGAATCCTACTTTGGAAAACCGTGAGAGACAGAAAAAAATCCGGGATTAAAAGGGATGAGCTCCGAAAATGGTGCTTACAGGGGAACTTCAAATATTGGAGAGTGCTCTTACGGTTCGTGCCTTCGTATTCGGTGGGTGGAGACTACATCAAAGTTCTATCGTTCGCGTATAAATTTTCCAGATCGATCTTCCTTCCCCCAACTCGACTCGAAAATAGAATTCCTCTTTAAAACCGAACGTTTCGGATAACCGAGGCGTGTAATATTCCCCACGATTGTATTCCGATTCACCTGATTCGCGAGAACATTTCCAACGTTATCGGTTTCCATCGGGTACTTGGCCAATCGGGCCACGAAACACCGACAGCATAATACCGAAACGAAACAAACTTAAACTACGTTGCGAGTCGTTCGAACCGTCGATTCCCACTTTTTGCATCCCATTTGCCAATGCATGCATCGTTCACCGCCTATTCTCATCCTTCTTCGCTTCGAATCTTGGAAAGAACGATGGAAAAGAAAAAATCGCCATCCACACCAAACGTCCACGTTTTCAACGCGTTAGATCTTCTGAAGCAAAAGGTTTTCGACCGATCCCCGCTTCTCACGGACGCGAAGCGACTCGTTCACGTTTTCGACCAAACGCGTCGCGCGGGAAGACTTTTAACCGAGCAGAGAGTAAATTTTACCGAGGAGCGTATGCCGAGTCGTTTGTCACGCTCCCGGTGATTTACACAATTACGCGGAGTACTGTTTGCTAACAGGGTTGCTGGAACGCACATAGCGGTTGCGGACGCGATGGCCATGGAACCAAGCGTCGAGCCACTCTCGTTGAAAGAGCCTCGCGTTTTATTACCACCACCACCACCATCCACCCCCCTCCCGAATTCGTATTAGTTGCGAAGAGAATCGAGGAGGAGAGAGAGAGGAGGCAAATGAGTGGGGAAGGGAGGTTACCTACGTAGCAATTAAGGTAATGTCGCCTTCGGCGAAACGGACTTTGCCTTCCTCTTCGTTTCCACGTCTATTTATCTAAAAACCGAACCTCTCCCGTCCAAACAGCTTCAACGGCTCGCTTTTAATATTAATTGAAATAATTGGGGAAACTGTTTCGCGAGACAACAACTATGTCGCGTTCAACTTTCCATTTCGAATTCGGACCTCCAGGCCGAGCTCCGCGTTTTATAAACGCGTTTCTCCTCCACTTTGTTCCGGATAAAATACCTGACTATCGTGGATTTCGTAATGTTTCGTAGGAACAACGTGTTTGTCCCGGCGAATGTTCATTCCAGAACTTGCACTCGTTTGCAAATATTTTAAGAGGAAAGGGGGGGTTTCCTTTTTTATATGATTCAAAGGAGTTGCGCCCGGTTTTTCTTTTTCCTTGGCGCGATTTCTTCGTTCGACATCTCGAGTGTGAGTTAATTAATTGGAAATTGCCGATCCAAGTTCCAAATCCCGTTATGCCACGTTTAATTCGTTCGTTCTTGCCGGCCACAATTTCAAATTACGAGTTCACCAGCCACGGAGGAATAATCGGTGGAAAATGATAATTTCATTGTTAAACCCGTGGCTCATCGCTCGATCGATGGTACGGTTATAATCGGCGATTATGCACATTGCGCGGACGATTAATCGTTATTAGCCCGTTACGGGATCGCGATTTCCCTTGACCTTTGTTCCCTCGACAGTGTAATCGTCCAGCAATTTCATTGACGCAACTTTTCGAATATATTAACCGGGTCGTCGAAAACATTTAGGCTTCGCCATTATTCGTCCCATCGCGCAAATTGTACAGAAATATAGAGAACGAATCATCGATCATCTAGAATATCTTGCTTCTTTTTTTATTAAGTATCTTATGCGTGAAAATTAGGCGCAGATAATTTAACGTTACGATAATTTTTCGGATAGATGTGTATGTAGAAATTATATAGGAAAACTATTATAATCTTTATAATGCGATTACAAAATATCTTATATAAAATAGAAATTCGATGAAAAATTCAATTTAATCTCGTTACAACTTTTCTCATCTTTCGTAAAGTAAAATTTTACGAAAGTTAAATTAAAATATTTTCTAAATTAATAATAGTTTTTCATGCAAAGTAGATGAGTACCTTATCGAATTTTAATGCATTAAAAATTACTGCATCTGTCTGTAAGAAAGATCATCGTTGATCAAATTATTTTATTCTCTTTCTGAGAGATACAAATAGTGTACAACCACGCGTGTATATCGGTTCGATTAGAAAGTTTCACCAATTCACAAAGCTTATTAAGAGATGTTCTATTATTATTGCGATATTATTCTTGCATCGACGAGGCAAACTTAACGATCCATCGTCGCGGTCATCGTTTTAAAATACTCCGTTTCAAAGAAGCGAGATCCAATTAACATAACGCGAGGAAACAACTAGGAACGAGTTCTCCTCTATCGGGAGAAACGTTTTTGGTTCCCTCGGTTACGTTCCTTTGACAACCAATATCCTTTTGATCATTTTCCTTGCGACTTAAGCACTCGGCAAACTATAAATGTAGGAAGATTATATCGGTGTATCCTGGCAACTGGCAATTAATGGGTTGGGTGCACGGCTCGAACGAGGCATCTCAAAGAAAAAACACTTTGAGATATGGAAATATTTTTAAAGCATCGAAGCAACGTGTTTCCGCGATGAGTAATAAATCCCTCCTTTGAAACGATTCTCCTTTATCGATCGCTACCACGCATCTTACGCATCTTGATCTTTTTCTCCTTTTTCAAAGAAATACCGATATAATTCATTCAAATTCCGCCCTTCCATTCTCTTCATCGTCGTTTCTTTAATCTTTAATAGAACTATGACGTAATTCTCTATCTTCAAACTATTCTCAAAAGTAAAAACAGTCCACTTCAAATTCTTACGATACATCCTTCCAGCCATTAATGTATCGAGTAGACGCAAACGTTCACCAAGAACTAGGAACTAGACCAAGAAGTATGTTGCTTTTTGAATTTCATTGTTCGTATGGGATTAAAAACGGGGAAGAGAAAACGTATCGACGGGCTCCTTCACGTCCGTTTCTATCCTTGGCAAGGCGGTCTGCGGTTTATCCCTCATTACGTGCGATTCGTTTGCGGTGGGGGCACTCGCGCGATTTTCTCTTGTTCGTTTCGTTTCGATCCGCGGCGGCGGTGGTTGCGCACCACCATCCACCGTCCGCGGATCGCCGCCGCAGTTATTTATCGATTTGCAACTCGCCTCAAAGCACGTGATAACAAGGGTTCGAGGTAAGAGGGTACCGTGGACCACCTCGAGCTCGTTGCCGATTGCAGCAACGATCCACGCGCGCGCGCGCGTGTGTGTGTGTGTTTATGGTGGGTTCGAGGGGGGTGGTTGCCTGGTGTTGGAAGCCAAAATACCTCGGTCGGTTTTTGACGGTGCGGAATGTTGCCGAGTTACTTGGAATATTGGATTCGGAGGAGAAAGGACTGTTCCTCGATCCGAGAATAGTTTCTCAGTCGAAGCGAGCCAAAGATTCGCTATAATTGTGCATTTTTACTTGTTGAAGGAAGCGGAGAAGACTCGATCGGATGGATCGGTTTATCAATCAATCGAAAGGATGCGACGAGATTCTCGATTTTCTGGTAATGAAGAGTTAGAATATGAAATAAAAAGAAACGGAGGATTATTAAAAGGAAATATCAGAGATATTCGTGTCGGAAGAGGATATAACATTCTCCACTTACGAGGCTGTATCAGTGGTAATTACGACACGTCTAATCGACAAAGGCGTTAAGCCTCTCGAATCTTTTTCCCCATTGGATCACTCGCAGGATCGTTCGCTTCTTCCATGCAACTCCTCAACGGATTAACCATTATCTAACCGTAATGATGTTCGTTACGTGTGAACACGAGCCTCTCGATACTTTAGTCGTGGCACACCAACTCAGCGTAGATAGGATAATCGAAAGGAACATTGATACACGATGATCGTAAATGGAAAACCATTCGTGTTATAAAATTGTACGAACGAACCAAGATTTCTTCTCGAAAAAAGTGACAAAATTTCGGCGAGGTTGGAAAAAAAATCGATCGACTAACCATTGCAATTTCTCCTCGGAAAAACGGAAGTATTCCGCGCGGATGACACGCGTGTTTTGTCGCCGCGGTGGAAATGGATCCCCGGTTATTTTTAAGGGGGTGCAGCGCCATTGACGAAAGTCTTTGTTCGCGAAACAACGATCCGGCGACGCGTTTAACGATCCTCGAAACCCGCCTTGATTGGGGCTCGATGACGAGGACGACCTCTCTATTGAAAATGGAGGGGGTTAGGAGGGCGCCTTCGAAACGTATCGCCACAATTAAGCTCGCAATTATTCGCGCCGAAGACGTTTCCAGAGCCCCTGCTTCCCCGTTTAATTTAATTTGCCTCGCGGGAGACGTTGCCGGAAGAAAAACGGCCGACGAGATTGGAATCCGCCGGCAATGAGGTATCGAGAATCCGTTTTTTAAATGCGTTTTATCGTCGTGCCGCCCCGGAATATACGACGCGGCAAACTTCCTCCCTAACCATAGATCGAATTGCTACGATCAATAAGAGCACCCCGTCGAACATTCTACGAATTACGCGGTTAATGTTCCCGACATCCGCTGAATATCCAACGCTCCAACTTGTTCCTCGTCAACGTTGCACGTATCTTTTTCAACGAAGCTGCAACGAGCCATTTTAAAAAATCTTATAATCGAATAATCTCGGAATATTTTTCCAGAGGATTTTTTTCTTTTTTTAAATGCATTTGTGGAAAGTTCGCAAAACTGCGCAGAGAATGTAATTTTATCATAATTACAGTATAATGACGATGGGTGTACGAATGGAACGATATTTGGCAGAAGTTCAGCCAGAAAGTGGAGTTTCGTTCCATATAAAGTATGAAGAGGAGAACTTCATCGCAATTTCTCCTTCGTCTCTTTGTTATTTCGTCATTCCCGAGGCATATTTTTCTCGCTTCGTGCCGAACCGTGTAGCACAATGAGGAAACTACGTACAATGAAATGCAATTCCTTCGATCGAGCCGAATGTCGAGCCCACTCACTCTCGTTGATAAATCTCTCACGAGCCTTTCCCCGCTCGACTTCTCCACTTCCTCTCTCATCACCGCGCGTTACACGCAAGTTGCCGCCACTTCCGCTGGGCGCAGGTGCGTGCACGAGCGAGCGGCCATCGCGTCGCGAGGACAAAAGCGCAGCTGAAAAGCGCGTACGAGACTTTGCCTCCTTCGACCAATCACGAGTCACGTAGTAGGTAGACTCGGCCATACCCTCGTCATACAAACTTGTTTAACACGTGCATTGGAAACACGGTGGAAAGGGCCAGCGAGCAAGGGCGTGGTTCGTGGCCGTTATTTATTTCGTCGAGGACGAGTTGGGTAATCGAGCGAGAGAGAATCTTCTGAGAATCTTCCGAAACCGCTGACCAGCGTGGAATTGGCGCGGCCATTACGCGGCCAGGGTTGTGTTACTGACTGTGGACGCGATAAGGATAATGATAAGAAAATGACGCGGATGATTGCACGGTAGCCGAAGGCAGGAAACGTTGCTCGATCTTATACTGTTATTTGTAATAGGATTATTACTTGACGCATTATTTCTTTGTCGATGTTCGACCAGTTCCAAGTAGTTTCGGTTCGTCCTGTTTTTACGTCGATTTTATGTTCTTAAGCATCCTCCACACGGTTACGATTAACAGGTGTTGTTGTATCCCGTCTCGAAGCGTTAAGCCTTTGGTAAAAGAGGGATTATATTTTTCGAGATACAGGGAACATCGCGAGGGGATTACCGTCGACTTTGAAAGTTTCAAAGTATCAGAGTTTGAGGTGTGCAGCGTTCGGGAAAGGGAAAAGAAAAGATTGTCGCTACGGCTTCTTCGGTGAATCTTGGATATGTGAAAGCAACTCGTGGCGCGGCGTCCAATATTGCGCTATAATCGAAGTTCGACCCGTCATCAATCATGTCGCGCAAGTTTCTCACCAACCACGTGTCCAGTGATTTCTTTTTGGACACGTAAATTTTTTTTCTCAGTGTATCGCGCTTAAGAAGAAGTTCGTGGCGCGCGAGAAAAAGTTCGAGGAAAAAAAAGGTGCTTGATCGAATTTCCTTGCTACGAATAAATTTCCGTCAACGATATCGTATCGAGATAAATTGGAATCGGTAAAGCATCTTCTACAACATAGCACGAACGAAATATTATATATACGAGTCGTAAGGTATGAAATACCTCGTGCATCGCCATCATCGCTTCCGGTCTGGGCTTCCCGCGAGTGCCAACCTAACCTCGCATTAAAGAGGATAACGCATTCGAGAACTTATCTCATAATATATTTACGCTTGCGTTACCACGGTTATATATTATCCTGACCCCTCCGTTCTGTCCTTTTTCATCTTCTTCAACTCCTTCCCCCTCACCTCTCGATACATTATGTATTCCGAACACGGTGTATTTCATACACGTTTCTGATCTCGATCTTTCCTCGCCTTTTCTCGCATTCAATCGTCCGCGTTATGAACGTTTCATTTAGAGATGGTTTCACTCAACATCACCATCATCATAAAACGTTACAAATCGGTTTCTGGAAGAATCATAATTTATTTCGAGAATTAGAAGAGATCTTTCTCTCCCTCTCGAACAAATATTATTAAACTTATACTTTAAAAATACGGCGAATCAATTTCCATGCTAATGCGCTAATCGCGTGCTCGTTGTTGGTAGCAATTACGTTCACCGCGAGACACGCGAGTTTCTAACTCGGGACAACACGCGTGAAATCTCATCCGCACGGTCTGGCATCCTGTACGACGCCACCGTCGTGCATCGACCTCTCTTTTCCGCTTTCGACTCCAGATCCACTTTGCCCCTTTTTGCCTTCTCTTTTATCTTCCCTCCGTTCATCTTCCACCCCTCTCCACCTTCTCGTCCTTCCTCCCCTCCTCTCCTGCTGATCCTACGTGGTTAAGAGTTGGATTACCCTTACGGTGCTCCGCGAAGCTAAATCACCTATTATGCATACGCCGGCACTTCTGCCAGGCGAAACGAAGAACTCGAGTCGACTCGAGGTTAGAGCCGTTACCACGGGCTCCCTCTCTTCCTCTCTCTCTCTCGTCAGTTCCCTAGAAGATTCTCTTCTCCCTTCCTCTCCCGCTCTGTCTTTCTCGTCGTGGAATCCTCCTCGCCTATTACTCCCTCATTTGCCCCGGGTCCATAGAAATGTAATTAAATCCCCTGAGCGGACGCGAAACGACGCGACGACGCGAGCTACCTAGCTAACTGGCTCCCGTGGAAACCTGCTCGTGGGAAAATCGAGAGAGAGAGAGAGGGAGAAAGAGAGAGAAAGAAGGGGAGAGGGAGGGAAGAGCACTTTTGACAGGCGAGCGTTAATTAGCGCCACCAGGATCGACGACCTCATCATTTTTTTAAAGTTAATTGGGCAAGCCCCGCAATTAGAGCTCTAGATACGATGGTTGCGCGAGGGAGGAGAGGAGAGGAAACGCGTCAAACAGGACGATGTTCCGTCTCACGGGACAAAGGACGTGCAAGCTATCTCTTTCGCGACCTTCTTGCATCTTCTTTTGGCTCCACGCTCCTCCTCGTGACGCGAACGCAAACGGTTGACGCACACGCGCGATGGCACAGAGGGGAAATTAATTTCGCGTTTGCAAGACGGCTGCGAACTTGGCGTCGCAGAATTAATGCAAGATGCGGTTGCGGGTGCAGCGTTGCAGAGGATGCAGGGAAACAAGTTTGGGCGGAAAGGTAGTGGCGAACTCGCGAGAATAAAAACATCAGGGCCATTAACGCGTGCCCGACCCCCGACACAGGTTTTCCTACGGTTTAAAATTAATTGCTCTCTTTCCTTCTCTCTCTCTCTTTCTCAGGGGTGCGCGCCCATTTTCTGCCCGTCCATTGTTTCTTCTCGAGCTGTCGACGGGCGAAACAACACCCGGCTAGAGCCCGGTTAAACTATTTTCTTTTACTTTTGAACGTTTCGCGTCGTTTGGTTGGAAAGAATAAGAGAGGAGAAGGACGGAGAGAAGCGTTTCGACCCGACAACGGACTCGTCTTCTCGACAGGCTCTCGTGCCTTAAATGCCAAGGATGATGGAAATAAAGAAATTTAAAAAAAGGTATTGCGCTTAGGTGAGAAATTCGTGGAGCTGAAGAACGATGCATCGAGATTGGTCGTCGTGGAGGGGGAAAAAGACTCGGGGCGAGAAGATGACCCGATCTGTTCCCGACTGGAGAGAAAGGAGAAATTGCCACACGTCCGTCATCCAGCGTGGATGCAAGTTTTCCCCGCGCAAAGACGAACGAGCTCTGTCGAAGAAACAACAACTACTCTTTGGAAACGGATGATCTATGGACAGTGCAGTTCGCGTTCGATGCAATTGCGTTTCTTCTTCCTTTCCATCGCTCGCGGAAAGTCGGTTTCCTTTCCAGCTCTTATCTCTCTTTCCTTCTCTCCGCATCTTTCCACAACCAGCCAACCCGTTGTCCCGTGCATCTTCTTATCTTGTCCCGTGGAAATCTCTCTCGCCTCTCCTTCTTTCCTCGAGTTACTGGAAACTTTATCTCTATCTCTCTCTCGACTCGCGTTGGAAAGATAGCAGTGTCGATCCTTAGTCCGAGCGAACTTTACACTCGGTACATTATGAATATCGTGATTTCGCCAAGAAGTTATACGGTTCGGTCATTTTTAAAATGGAAAAGTACGGGAAAAGTGGGTCGCGGGCTTAGAGTAACGTTTCACCTGCTAGACCCACCAGCTCTGGAATCCTCTTATCGGCTTTCTCGGCTCTCGAGCACCTCTTCGGTAGCATTCGCAACCGTAACATATTTTACCTCTTCTATCGCCCTCCTTTTTCTCCATTCTTTTTCCCTCTTTTCCTTTTTCCCAAATGGCGTGTACTTACTAATTAATTACGGACTTGAATCGATTAATTCCGGGCAACGATTATCCGCTTCCATTCCTCTTAAACGGTTAAATACAACTCGTGACGCGAGTCGTTTTAAACCCCTTATATTGCAACGCGAGGGTAGATATTAGACACGTGGTCATTTGTACCTTGTTTACATCCGAATTCGATTCGGTCCGCTATTAATTTAACTTTTTATTACCTCCATTCGTTCGTGTTTAATTACTGATATTAGTAGATATCATCGGTAATAACTCATCGTCGTTGCACCTGGCGTGCAATTTCGTTGGTGATATTTACAAGGGGTGGTATTTTGCGAACTCTGAAATGATCATCGGTGCGACGATGTTAATCGTTGTTCCGTTATTAAAATACCTTTCTGGCTGCGAGGAATTTTTATTATTTCGCTTCTCGATGTAATACGTTAAAAAATATTTTTGCACAAGTGTTTTAAGAATTGCAAGATTAAAATAATCGGGAGGAAAGAGGGATAAGGCGCGAGATACTATCGTTACTTTGCATGCCTTTCGACACGTATTACATGTTTTTCCCCGATTAGCGTCCACTGAATGAATAAACGCGTCGTACGTAAATAAACTCTTAGTTTTTAATGAAGCCCGATACAAGGTTTCACCGTTAATCAGAATTATGTGGATTGGACAAGCCACGGTGAAATGTGTCGCGTACACGGAGAGTGCAGATTTCCTTTATTCGATAAAATGCAACTTAGAACGACAAAAAAAAAAGAAAGAAAGGAAAAAGAAAATGGCAAAAATTTTTTCGCGATAAATGGAATGATTTAAGCGTGGTTCATTAACATGTATGATAATTCGTTTCTTCCCGTCGCTTTAATCTCTTTCAATTTATTTTGAGCGAAACTCGAGCGAAGTGGTAAAATTTCTTTAATCTCTTATGAATATTTATAGTTATGTATGCATCGATATTTTTTAATTCGTCTCTCGTTTTCCCCCTCTCTCTATCTCTCTCTCTGTTCCGGTCCGAAAGAAAGAAGGGAATAACACGATTTTGACGTTCGAAATGATCGTATAAAAGATTTGTTATTATTGCCTGTACTAATTCATCAGTTTCAAATGATGTATCGTTGTATACGTTGTTGTTTATTCTTTATTTCGAATTCGAAATAGATATTGATGAATCGCAGAATCATTAAATCGTGATGTAGCGAGGATGGAAACGAGGTCAGGTGCTTAATGTGTTCACACGCATGATGATTTAAATTTATCAGACGAGAAATGGATAAAATGGTTTATTTTCATCGCCAATATAAATTTTTCTCAATTTTACATTAGCAACCAACCAACCAACCAATTAATCGACACATCTTAATCCTTTGCAACCGTTGAGCAGTCGAATATAAGCGAATTCAGATCTTCTCTGCCGCGAGGTCAAGAAATATATGGCATAGATTCAATTTCCATTAACCCAGTCTTGCATCTTAGTTGAGGTTTCTCCTCTCGACAGACCTTCGAAACCTTTGAAACGTTTGGACCCGATGTCCAATCTCTCGAGGTATAGAGAAGGCAATTTAAAGGAACACGTTTCAACATCTTGGAGCGATATCTGATGATTTTAACAGGCGTTAATTGGCACGTCTCGACCCTACTTGATCATCACCAGATACACGATTCCTCCATTTTTTCCTTTTCCACCGCTGTCTTCGCCTCTTTTCTTCTTTTAGAACATGGATCGATGGATGAATGGCCGGTCAGACGGCACCATATCAGCTCGTTTAAAAAGTTTCCAAACTCGAAAAGCTTTGGGCTTACCGGCTCCATCGTCGACACACGCCTGGCTTTATACTGTTTTTAAGCATCCCTCCCGATAACACCGGAATCTGTTCACCGGATTAAAAAGGCGCAGCTTTATAATATTCCATGTCACGTTTATCTCCGGTGTCATCCGCAGAAATTACATTTCAGCTTGCTCTTCAACGTATCACGTCACATTTTTCAAGGGATCCTGACCATGCCGATACAGCATTCCTTCCTTTTTTCCCAGCGGTTTCACCATTCCTTCCACAACCGATCCTAAAAATTGGCTCGAAGCGAATTCAAACCAACCATTTCTTCCATTCTTATTTCAGTCGCAGAAGGAACCACTGAAAGTCCATATGAAAATCGTTGTTCCTCTTAACGTTATTATATAACGGGCAACAGTTTTAAGCGTAATTAACAAGATATACTTATTACCACGTAAAAATACTCGAAGAGCAAAAATAAAAGAAAAGAATGATAGAAATAAATGAATATCGTAGGTAAGTTGTTAATAGTTAACGGTCACTGTGGCGCTAGTGTCGCGTGTCGCGTCACTCCTCGCACCCGTTTTATCTCGACACGAGTAGTGCGATTCAAAAAAAAAAAAGAAAGAAGAAAGGAAAAGATGAATCCATCGAGCAATGATTTCGCTTCACGGCCCATCGAGCACACACCCTTCCTCGAATAATTCCCGCGCCAACTCCTGCTTACCGCCCTGTTTAATCCGCGATCTGCACACCCTCTCGCGCTATTTCGATTTCGGCCGCGCCACCGCTTCACGATTTATTTAACTTTAAGAGTAGTTCGAGTGGTGGCCGACCAGAACCACGCGCGGAACGAAGTTGGAAGGGATAGGGGGAAGGTGGGGAGGGGGAGAAAACTGAAGAGTCTCAATGGGGGGCACAAAGGACGGAGCACGGCCGAATTTGCGAGAGGGAAGAGAATAGGCGGATGGAAAAGCCCGACAGCAGGTCGGTCGTCCGCCCCCCTTTTCCTCCCTCTCTCTGACGTTCGAGGCGTCAATGTATAGGGGGATACGTTCCAGGTTGATGCCACTGGCGTTGGACGCAATTTGAGAGCAATCGACTGAACGACACGCCGCAAATCAAACCGGTCGTGTGTTAGCCGGCCTCACCTCCGACCTGCCCGCGCATCACTCCCCTCCCCTCGCGCACGCAGCCCTCTCTGTCATCTATCGTGTCCTCTCCAACCCTTTCGACCGAACTAACCTCGGTGCCGGAACGTCACCCTTTTCGTCTCGAACACTGCGAACACTCTCCACGATTCTACGTCGGCGATCTCTACGTACAGCGATCCGACGTACAGCTGCATCACCCGGCGCCCCATTACGCACCCGCGCTGCTACTGTTAATTGAATCGATCGTTTTCAGATTGGCGGTCGCTCTAACCGGCACCGCAAAATCGGCGAAATCACGTCGCGCGTGGTGCAGCGCAGGGCGTTCTCTGGGGATAGGTGATCGCGGGGACATCGGAACGACGATGAAGTGGAGCCGGATAATCGAGAGGGAAATGCGTTCGGCGAGGGTGGGGCGTCCAGAAGAAATCGTTAAGCATTATTACATGTCCTTCTTACGAATTGATCACACGTTCAAGAGGTGGAACGAATAATAATGTCTTACGTAGAACGATAGACGTGGATGTCTCTATATTTCTTTCTGTATCGATGCTGGACGATTATTTAATCATTCGAACGCGAGAAATGTTTGTTAAAATGTATAATGAAAGTACGTATATATCGTAAATTATCAGTTAATTGGGGGATGATGTCGATTGTGGATCGGTTTTAATTTCACTGGGATCGATAACCGAATATCGGATTAAATTTCGTCACGGATGGTTTCATTTTGGGACTCGTATCGCGTCTCTTTTCAAGCGGATCGAAATTTCTTTGTTCCTCTTTTATGTATATATATATATATAAAAAAAAGGAATATATTTAGCAATCGGATTTATCCTGCCCTGGATAAACTTTGCGCCCGAATATTGGTCGGCTATTAAAGAAACAATTATGAAGAATTGGGCACGGAACAAACCGGTTGACGAGCGGTTCGAAACTCGGTGCACAGTTTCCACGAGCGTAGTTTGATTGTAGGTCGAACTTTGACTATTTGTATGACCTTATTTGAGGTTTCCGGTTCTTGGGATCGAAGTTTCCTGACGCTGCGCCGCGTTTCAAATGATTATGTTTTAGGGGACCGTGTACAATCCTCGCAAATTACTTCGTTGCTTGACCCAGTTTCGAAACAGGCGGAACACGAGTCGTTCTCGGATAGGAAATTCACATTTTCAGACGTTTTGTTTGTGTCTCAGTCATCCGGCGAGCAAGGAGGAAGGTGTATTATCGATCTCGCGGAGACGCAGTAAATATTGCACCACGTATTTACGCGTTTGCAATATTGTGCAAGGATCAACGAATTGGGGCGGATGAATTTTGTTTGCCCCGTTTAACTGGGAATGAAACTGAGGTATTATATATGTATTTAATATTTTTTACTTAAAATTACGAGACTTAAAAAGCAATTATACCTTGTTCTTTCTTCGAACGCGTTTCCTTCACGTGCAACGTAACACCAATATTCTTGAGAGAGTAAAAACTTGCTTTCGACTTCTTTATACCAACCTTACGAACAATCTCGCGTTTGAAGATTATACGAGTCAAATTTCAATTTAATCCCGACCAATCGAGCCCCGTTACATAATCGGCGCTATTCGATCGATTCGGTTTCACCGTCTAAAAAAAGAGAGAGAGAGAAAGAGAAACAACCAAAATACCCAATAACCGTTTAACATTATCCAATCAAAAATTCAGCTCTATCGCGTAACAGGGAAATTAAAAAAAAAAAAGGAAAGCAAATTTCAAACAAACCGTTCAAACTACCGTTATCGTCAAATCGAATTTTTCCCCTCCCGTCTCATTCAAACTTTTAAATTGCATTAACCGACGATCATTTCGAGGCCACCCTAACGTCCCCCGTGGAGATAATACCCGTGGGGGGATTACGCTCGTTCGATTTTAACGGTGAAAAAGCATTGTCGCGCGCTGGAATCGGGCGCGAAAGAGGCGGCCCGCTATCGATCCCGATTACCACGCGGAAAATTACCAGCTCGACACCGCCGCGCTGCTTGAACGGGCGCGCGCATTACGCCCCTCGTTAATTAAAACGATCGGTCGCGGGCCGATCCGCGCTCGTTTCCCCTTCGAAACACGGCGCGGCCGGGAAGAGGACTAATCGTGGCGTCCAGTGTTTCGAGCGTTTTCCACGACAACGGAGGGGGAGGGGCACCGAGGTGGCGAGGTTGCGCGTGTCCAACGATCCCGGTGATCTCTCTGTGAAACGCTTAATTCTAAACGCTCGCGGAGAAACGAATAGCTCGGTGGGACGCGGCGCCACTCGTCCGACACTTGGCAACCCGCGCTCGTCTCCCTCTCTCTCTCTCTGTTTCTCTCTCCCTCCCCCTAGGATTCGCATCACGACCCCGTTCCAACGAATTGTTACTGTTAATCGATTCGATTGCTTTCGAATTGACAGTCCTCTTGACAGTGTCCCGCTGATTTACAGGCGGATGTTTGCACACCGGCCCGGACAAAAGAGATTTTCCACGTTCGCCCGTCTGTTTTTCCACCTCCCTCCCCGCCGCGGATACGATTCTCGATCCGAAAATCAGCCGCGCGTACACGCTCGCGTGCCGCTCATTGAATTTTTAATCGACAATGGAAATCGATTCGATCTCCTTCACGCTCGCCTCTTCTCTCGCTGTTTTTTCGCGGCCCGCCATTACGCTTCGCGGTTACGAATTTTTTCCCCTCCCACTTTGCTTCCTTCGAACGCTCTCTCTCTCTCTCTACTTCATCTCTTTGTCTCTCTTTATATTCTTTTTCCTTTCTTTCGTGCTCGCGATGCGTAATTCCGCGCACACACACACACCGATAGAACGTGTATGATCGTCCGCTCGATCGTCCACTTTTTCTACCTCCGCGAATACGTTGCCTCTTCCGTGATCGCCGTTCGAGTTCATTCATCCTTCGAGGTGGAAATCGGATCAACGTTCGTTTTCATCCTCGACTCTTTTCTCGTCGTCGATCATTTCGCGGAACTCTTTCTTCCCCCCTCGTTGTTTTATTTATACTCCCCGTTCATCCATTCACGTTAATCGCGTTGAATGCGCATTCCCATTGCAGTAAAGTGAAATTGATAACAGATAAACCGAATTCGCAGAGGGAGGGTGAATAATAATCGTTCTGATATCGGCCTCTGATTCTTGATAAGTCGCTTTGATCGCGAATTAAGGCCATCGGCATCAATCATCCGTCCGCGGATCTGCTCGATCTGCTCGACGATTAATCTCTCGCGAGATTTAAGCTAAAAGTTGCTCGGCCGATCGTTTGAACGAAACGGATCGATCCTGGGATGGAAATCGGTTCAACCGATGTTTTTCCAACCCTAAACCAGCGAAATTTTCGTACGTAATTTCCCGTTTGTTTCTGGCCTTTCTGGTAACCGGGGCGAAGTGGAGAAAGAGGGAGAGAGGAAGGATGGTAAAGAGGCTAATACGATTTTACGTGGGAAACGAGTGAAAATACCGGAGTGAACGTACACACAGGGGCACACTTAAGCGCGATAAAACGGGTCGTACCGTGAAATGCAAGGAATGGATGGCGTCGTGTAGTTGAATAAAAATATGCTGGAAAAATAATTCTTCGTGTGGAAAGCGCGCGATTTATTTTCGAACGGAAATCAATGCTTTCGATTCGCAATATTCATAATTATTTTGTAATCGTTACTATTATACATTTGTCACATCGTAAAAAAAATGAAAATCTTATTAATTAATCACTATATCAAACGCTGTACAATACAATACGAGGAACGAGTCAAAATTATCTTTAAACATTTCCTTTGAATTCACGTTTTCGACGAATATTCCATCACATAGTTCGAATACTTTCTCCATAAAAGGTGCCAAGTGGGCCTGGTGCGTGTACGCGGATAATGGCGGGCGCTGCCGCTGTTAAAATATTGAAGGAAAATATGGGCGGGCCGTCGATGGCCGCGTAAAACGCCTAAACAGCAGCCCGACGATCCGGCCGCTGGAAACTCGGGTTACGAAGCTTCTCGTGTTCTCGCTGAAGCGTTAGGCATCGATGTACGCTAGTGGGCTGTGCGTTAAAATCGTCGAGATTAACGAGCGGCGAAAAAGCAGCGTCGTTTCCGCGTAACGCCGGTTTTCCATGTAAGGGATTCGAAGCACTTGTAATTACGGGGTTGCGGCTCGTAACGGAAGCTGTCCAACGAGGTTACGTTACGTTGCAAATTGGCAGGTTATAAAGATAGAACGCGCTCGAGATATTTAGGTGCATGGGGAAGTTAACGATGAGCGTATAGTTTGGATTGGCTGTAATGAATTTTAATTGGACGTTTTTTTAAAACTTTGTTTCATAAACTTTGTTTATGATTGATAAAATGCGTGGGAAATGAGTAACGAAAAACTAAGTAGAAACGATGTTAAAGTGTTTTATATTTACGGGGAAGATTTTATTGTCTATTATCTTTCTTCTACACGTATCGATATTATTTTCAAGATCAATTTCTTCAAATCTTTGTACGAAATTTGAATTTTTATCCTTACTATTATTACGTGTCATTGCAATAAATCGTGTTCTTAAAATATATAAATTGCACTTTCTATAAAAGATTTTTATAGAACAGTCGTGAGTAACACATTTAAATATGGCGTCTTAAATATTTAAGAGATTTTTCATTTATATAGAAAGAAAATGTCGGAAGAGACATTACAAATAATGGAAAGCGAGAGAAGATTAACGACTATTTTTCTCATTACAGATGTTCTGAGGCGCATCGGTGGTAAAAAAAAAAAAAAAAATGAAAGCCGTAATCGCGACGTGTCTCCTCCTCTCTGTCACCGGCGTCCTCTCCGTCGAGTGGAAACACAGCGCCGTCCTGGACAATAACTTCTTAGTTCTTTGGACGCCAGGCGAGAGGGATGTGATGTTCGAGATTCAAGTGAAGACCCTCGGCTATGTGGGTCTCGGTTTCACGAGGGATGATGGCACTGTTGGGGCTGACATGGTCATTGGATGGGTGGACAACAACGGACAGCTCCATCTTCAGGTAAGTGTTCTTAAGAGCGTCACGTTATTTCCTTTGCGATCGTCCTCAGACACGGCTCGTGGTTTCCCCGCGTTCATCGTCTTCCCGTAAGAGCATTAATGCTCTTAATGCTCCACGAAAACCATATATTTCGATACTTAAAATTGTACACGAAAACGCGAAGACGTTTTTTTCATGCTCCCTCTTCCATTTCTTTTTTCTCGAATATTTTCATAAATAAATCTAGCAAAAGTAATTTCTTAACGTAACGTATATATACATAAATATCATCGTTATCGCATCGAGATATCTGTACAATGTCCGTACAGGCTTGAAATTTCGAGAAACGCATCGCATGATTATTATCGTCTTCGAATCGCGGACGTCGTCGTAAAGTACGACGAAAAAACGTCGAACCGCGAAACGATTATTTTCATCGAGGCCTAGCAAAATTACATTCATTCCCCTGGAACGTTGACGTGGAATAATTTCAACTAATTACTCTTAGGCTACCGATCCCGGTTCGCCGAGTGTTGGCCACGGATCGGGTAAGGGTACACCAGGGTACACCGTGTGCACACGGGAGAAGCTGCATAATGATAGTCCTTCCGGAGATAAGTAATGGGTTTCTCGTTTCGATCGGTGGATCGGATAGTTATCAATCTTACCAACCGAGGGCAGCGGCCTGTCATTATCGGTGCTCGTCATTTTGTACGACACTATGTCGTTTTATTTTTTCGGCAGCCTCGATTATCTTTGGATGATTCTCAGTCACCGGCCCCATGATGTATTGCTTTTATCGAAACGGTATTTTTCCAACCGTGCACCATTTCCCCTGGATCAGATAACTTTTTCCTAGCATCGGGACACGATGGGAAACGTGTACGTTGCTTTGATATATTTCGTTCCAATTTTTTTTTATTTTTTTTGAACGAACGATTTTAAATTTATCGTAATTGCGATGGAAGAATAGAAGGTATGTACTCGTTTTTTCGACGGAATTTATTTTAATTTATTTTAAAAAAGGGAGAGAAAGAAAGATAGATAGAGAGAAAATAATTCCTTTTGATAGAAAGTCTATTGAAATCAACAAATGATGATTGTATACACACGTAATTTTAATAAATCTAACTTGCGTTCATTATTCAATTGAAACAAGAGGAATATCGATACACATATATAAAAATTACTTTTCAATTTCACCGTGAAATCTAAGAGACGTAGGCGCGAGTGAATTTCATCTCGAAACCTGGTATACACACACACACACACACACAAGGAAATATGTATCTTCCATTTCCACGGAAGTCTAAACCCCGATAAACTAACAAGGCGAGCATCCCGCTATAACTCGAGAGACGTCGCCTGTAAACCTGTTTTAATTTCGCCCGAGGGGGTCTACAAACGTACGTGCATAGAATTTTCGGCCCACGAGTTTATTTTCGAGTACTGTTAAATTTAAAACATCGTTATCCCGCCGCATCAGTTGGCGCAAACCCTCCTCGAGAACCGGACTCAAGGGGATTACTCCGTTATCCTCCCTTTCATCAGCGTTACGCGGCTGTTGTCACTTTACCCCGGCTTCCTCATAACATCAGGATCCAGCTATGGAAGGAAGATGGACGACCATGAGCGACGTTCGTCCGTTCCTCGTTTCCTTCTTTCCCTCCCCATATTTTTCCGCCTCTTTTCGTATTTTCGCAAGCGGGACGGGCACAATTATATAACAACTGACGCATCAACGCTTCTCCCTCCCTCTCTCTTTCTCTCTCTCTCTCTCTCTCTCTCCCTCCCTCTCTCTTTCTCTCTCTCGGCTTCGTTTGTCGTCGAATATTTCTTTTATGAGCGGTCTCAGTTTTCGTCGTCGTCTAGCACAGGATACCCCGTCGCGGGAATTTCCTGGCCCCTAGAGTTTGTGCGATGTCACTGTCAACTCATCCTCTTCCCTGATGGATAGATCCTCCTTCCCTGATTACCGTACGTTATTAATGGTAATTTTCTTCACCTGGTGGATATACTTGGCAATAATAATAATCCAAGATGGATATTTCATATTATAAACGTAATAGAGATAATCGTTGATCTTTCCTTTCTTCTTCTTTTTTTAATGTGTACAAATTGATGAGATAAATAAATTAAGAGCAATAATTTCATCTTTGAAGGATTCGAGGAAAGAGGAGAATGAATATTGGAAATTCGAAAGGGAAATTAGATCAGAAAGAACGAAGGAATAAGTCATGGTTTAGATACGGATTGATTAAAAGTCTTCTTAAAAGCGATCAACAACGATAGAGCTTATTTATGCTTGTTCGCTCGACCGTTTGATTACACTCGAATAACTGTACCGTCGTTTATGATTAATGCATGTTGTCGAAACCGCCAACCATTTAACGTCCATTATATAATCGACGCATTGCGGTTTAAGTTGGTTGCTTTGTAATCAATACTTATTAACATTCAATTGGCATGGCCGAGCTCAAGATGAAAAATGGCAAATACTTCCTGCCTGTTATTAATTTTCCAATGAAATACATATAATACGACACCATTTCGTTGTCAATCAATGGAAATTCATCAGATATTGTCGCAAATATAAATTCTCTATATTTTTTTCCTTTTGTAATTCTACCTTCTTTTTATTCTCTTTCCTACTATTTCTCCGATATTAAACATCGTTAAATTTCATTTTCCCTGCTCATTTATTCTCCGATTAACAAAAAGTAACTTTCTCTTTTAAAGAAAGCAACGATCCTCGAACGAAACGAAAAACTTCCTACGATCCCTACGACTTCCCCCTAACTCGTTCCCAAAATTTCTCGCTACGCACATACACGAAAACAAAGGAAAATTCCCTATTTTGCCTGCGATCAAACACTCGACGAGGCCAAGTTAAACCAATAAAATTACCTCTGGATCGGTCGAAGAGCGAGCAAGGGGGTAGCGAACGCGTGCTAAACCACAAGAAACTGGAGAAGCGTTCCCCATCTATCCCAGTATTCTCCGGCTGATCCGGATGACCGCGGTTTAGATCACGATCGCATAACGAAAAACTCTATTCCCCTTATTCCTCCCTCTCCTTTTCTTCCTCCCTTTCCCGCGGCGTGTCCTTTCGCAAGGCTGAGCGCGCCTTTTTTCTCCTCTCCTTCCCCGCTGTCCTCGTTGCGCGCACAGAGGAGGGGAGGGAGTCCGGCCGCATCGCGCGGAGCATTGCACGCGGCACGGCATGCATTATGGAACGAGCGGGCAACGATTCTAGCGGAAAAATTGCGGACACGCGAGACGGACGCGATCCGCACCCCGACGGGGTAGTCGTCGGAGAAGATTGCTTCCCCGAAGTATTGCATCCGTTCTGGAGCACGGATGCGCGCACACGTTACGGCTCCTTTCCATTTCAGAGAGGGAACGCCTCGAGATCTATGTAACGCGGGCCCTCCCTGCCAACGTTCCACGATGATAAGGCTTTTCCCTTGTCGAAGATCGAGCGTGTGTTGTTCGTTATTTGGATCGAAGCTGTTGGCGAATGTATAAATAAAATTCGAGGATAGAAGTTAATTACGTACGTATTACTCTGTGAAATGATTCCATTAACTATGGAATAGTTTCAGGGAAATATGTGGATCGGCGATGTGGCAGTCGATCGTGATGTGGAAGTCGATGTACGTTCGTATTGTTTCGCAATTGATAGGCGGAGGGGGATGGGATAAAAGTAAAACGCCCGACGAGAAAGGAATCGAGGTTGATTAAAGATGTACGCTTCTTGATACATTTGCCGTTTCAGGATCCCAGGCTTTTGTGTGTTCAACCACTTCGATCCACCCGGGTGAATTCAATTTTCCTGGTCTAATTCTTTTATTCGCTTCGTTTAACTTCGCCCTGCTCCGTTCGTCGCTCCGTTCGGCACGTCGTTTCAACGGCGGATCCGTGGCTCCTTCTCGGTTGTCTATTCGAGGTCTTTTGTACCTGGAATACTTTAACCAAAGCGGAGGATTCTCCTTTCCCGCGGCGAGTCCCGTTCACACTTTTCGCCCATCGCATTATTAAAAATTCGAGATTAAGGATAAAATTAAATCTTTTAAAGGGAGCAATTAAAATTCAATTCGGAAGAGAGAGGGGACGGGGAAGAAGAGAGAATACGGACGGAGAGGAAAGGAATACGAAGCGATTAATATTTAACGACTCGTGTAAAAAGGGAGGAGAAAGAATGTTTCGAGCACAGCTGGCTGGGGAGGTTAAATAATTCAGCTCGATAAATCGTGAGCCGATTCAGGCCGTCTTGTCGATCCGATCCGAGAAAAGAAAACTGAGGTTTCTCGCGGCGAGAGAGACCACCTCGGCTTGACGCGCGATTATTTCGTCGATTTACGCTCCTCGCGAAATGGTAATGAGATCTTGCCGCAGTTTATTCCGATATCTCCCCGCCCCGTCGCCCATCCCTTTCTTTCTCTTCTCATGCACTCGTCCCCCCTCGCCCCCTCTCGTTGCACGCGCATGCACGAGTCGAACGCAATCACGGCGCGGGACCACGACGGAGGGAGGGAAGGAGGGGGTAGTTGGCGAGGGAAAAAACGAGGAACGAGCGCGGCGTTTCGCGCGGAATGAAATTCCTATTCCGCATTGTCGGCGGTTTGCCACTGCAGTCGCAGGGTAAAGTGGTTGAAAAAGGTCGGTCGGAATGGGATAAAAATGCAAGGCGTGTATACGGGATCGATGGATGCTTTGGTCGCGCGAGGGAAATAATCGAATAATATTTTCGACTCTTAATTATTCCTGATCTCTTAATTAATTTCTTGGAGTAGGTCGGTGTATGTAAAATTGATAAGGAGCGAAATAGGAACGGAATAAGAAGCGCTTCGGGATTCGGAAGTCTTTTCGAGGGGGAAATTTGTAATTTCATGCTAAGTAGAACTGGGGTATATACCCCCCGAATCTACATAAAGGTTAATCTAGAGCGAATAGAGTCGAGAGAGGAGTGGAGGAGGATATTGCTATCCCAATTTAAAATATCCAACGTTGAGAAAGTTTCGTGAAATTTGAGCTTCGAGAAGAGGATATCTTTGTTAATCCTGATGCTCGAAACAAAATAGGAATTTCTAACCGACTTGGAGGGTAAAGGTAAAGGGGGCAGAAGACGAAATGAGAATTAATAAGAATTAAAAATATAACGACAAGTACTGAAATAAGTATTGGAAAAAAATTGCGAGGCAAGGCGTTTCAACGTTGGGGGAGAGCGATGAGAGGGATGAATACGAAGGGGATAGCGTTTTGGACGCTGACCAATGTTTCGAAGCCGAGCTGACTCACCCCCTTGCGTTCTTACATGCAAAATCTATTCCGATCTAGTAGCATCGGAATTTAGATTGGAGTTTAGCCCGGGCGCACCAGACGCAGTGTATGTATGTATGAAACGAAGCAGTGTTTTTCGCAGAATATGCGGAATAACTTTCGTTTAAGATCTTTGATAACCGGTTCTCCTATTGGAATATAAACGAGCCCTTTGTCTGATGAATTTTCTTTTCGGTGAAATGGGAATGGGATACCATAGCGATGGTATGATTCATCTATATTCCATACATATATTGCTCGACCTCTCTAAATTTTATTAAATTGATCTGCAATTGGAGAAAGGAAACGCGGTTAGATTATTTGTATTCGAATACAGGAGAACGGATGGAAACTCCAGTGGAGTTTCGTGAAAGAAACATATTTCGTTCCACATCGAGTAAAATATATAAAAAGAGATGATTAATTGATTCAATTCTATAATGACGAGGAAAGGAACCAATCGCTTTGATCAAATTTCAAGAACAATTCAACGAAATCAAACTGTATTACCGTTTCAAACATTCTTCAAACAAAACCCCAATTCCAAAGATAGACGTGAAACGAAAATCAATTCAACCTTTTTTCACTTTCGATCTCCGCAGACTTGGAACAACAATCTACCACACGGAATTGTTTATCTCGACAAATCGCAAAACCTCAATCCCGCTCAAGAAATCGCACTTATCCCACACGTGTACACACATATGTACCATAATTCGATGGAAAATCGATCCTTAATAAATCCTCACTGTCGAAAAAGGATCTCTGACGGACAGAGCCGACGCGAAGCGGTTGGAACAGGTGGGACAGGATGGAAAAAACCCCATGGTTTTCCAGGGGGTTGGAAGGCGGGCCTCGAAAGAATTTGCGGATATTTGCGAACGCGTGTCCACATTGAATTCTATTCGTTGTTCGCAAACACGGGCCGCGCGACGGCTTTATTGTGCTCAACGCGGCGGGCTCGCCGGCCAGCCAGGTACGTGCATTCCGACTGTTTGGTGAATAAATGATATGTTTAGTAATAGCGCGTCGCGGTGCGCTACTCGCGGCCATACGCGAGGGCGGAAGGGCGGGTTGGGCAAACACGGGGCCGGCTGAATAAATGGCGAGAGGAAATTCGCAAGGCTGATCTCGCCAATATCTTTTCACCAACATAATCGAAAATAATAAATTTTCGCGCGATGAAATAATATTGGATCTCGTTCTTTGGTATTTTTCTTTTTTTTTTGAGCGACTTTTTCCTTTCGATCTGATGGGTCGCAGAGAGACCGAAAAGCATAACGAAGAATGAAGCAATCGTTTGATATATAAACGAGTACTAAATTTCGTCTTATCTCAAGCACAGTTTCATTCTCTCCCCTCCGCGTTCGAATTTTCTCGCCTTTCCTCGACGAGGTAACAACGATCTCTCTCTCTCGCTCATTCACCCTCCTGACCTCGTTTCGTCCCCGAAGAACGTTGTATTGCTTTTCGAAAAAACAAAACAAGAAAGGGGGAGGGGGGAAGGAAAGAAGAAGAAAGAGAGGAAGAGAAAGAAAAATACGCGCGAAATTAGGAACGCGCGCTCGGTGTAAAATCACCGTGGTGCGATGAGACCTGACGCGTCACGTGTACAGGGGGCGGAAAAGGAGGTCGGAAAGGAAGAGGTGGAGAGATGATAAAAATGCCGAAGCTCGCGAGAGAGTGCTTAGCGGGAAACGGTGTACACCGTTCTGGCGTAAAAATGCCAGCGATGCATTTGCATACGGCCGGCTTGGATTCGTGCGCCGTGGAGGAGAAAGGTTGGTGCACAGGCTATTCCCAAGTCGCTTCCAGCGCGGAGGATCCCCCAATGCGATTTCGCCCACCGTAAATAGGATTCAGCGTAAATGCAGTTACGTCTATATGTATACACACGTGCACACGCAGTTTCCGTAAATGATGTCACTGTACTACTGTTTGAAAGTCTTTCTCTTCTCTTTTCTTTCTTCTTGTTTTTAACTGGAACATCGTCAGCTTCGTTTCGATTCGAGAAATGCAAGTGAAGTTTTTTCGATGCATTGGATGATGGAAGAGGAGTTTGTTTCTGACGCGATTGTTACGTTGCCAAGAGTGATAGGGGAAATTGAAATGTATATATATATATGTTATAATTTCGGATGCATGGTGAAATTTCATCGAGATCGAAGCAACCCTTGTTAGATTCTCTGTCAATCGAGAACGTTTCGTCGTCGAATCATTCGAGAGTTGGTGTTTGAATGCAATCATGGAAATTCTTTGTAACGGGTAGAATCTACGTCGTTCACGTTTTTTCCCCAGAAATGCAGGAGCAACGGGAGTGCCGGTATTTAGACAGGCACGTGAAAATTTCACGAGTAATTCGAAGCAACGGGGGCAATATTTACTCTGCTCTAAATAAACCTCGACACAATGTTTCTCCTCCCTTTCCCTCCCTTCCTCCCCCCCTCTTTTGCTTTTTATTCAGGTCGCCAGGATTGACGTGGACCATGAACTGTAACGAAACAATCAATACAATCCGCTCGAGTGTAAAGCATTTAATATCGTTACTTCGATTGCTTCGCCCATTTGCCGACTCTGCGGCAAAATAAAACGTCCCCTCGAAAGATTGTTCTCACCTCCTCCTCATCTTTCGACATCTCCCATATCTCGATCGATTTTTGCATAGAATCGCCCCGAACCACCCCGAAAAGATCCCCGTTAATATTCCCCGGAATAATTGATAAGATCGGGTATTAGTTTAATTCCATCTCTCGACTCTCGACCAGCCAATTTTCTCCCGACTCGCTACCAACTTTTATTTCTCTTTCCATTCCTCCCTAAAATGAGGATCCTCTCGCAATTGCCGATCAATTTTTTAACGATAAACGTTTTTCAGTTAGTCCAGTTCCATTATTAGATTCCCCTCGCTACTTATCTGATCAGAATGGAAAACCGCTTGATAGCATTCGAAATGAAGTAGCGAAAGAGGGTCGTTGTGCAAGAGGTTTTTCCCTCGAAAGGGAGCTATCCTCGTCCTCCTCGAGCGATCCTCGACGGGGGTCGACGACGACGTTTCGTGGCTTGAATCGCACCGCGAAATCAAAATTCACCCTGCGGTGAACTATTTAGAATTCCATCTGTGGGAAGAAAGAGAGGGAGGAAGGGAAAGGGCGATGGAACGTTTGAGAGTCTTGTCCCGAATGTTACGGATAGAATAAAATTCAATACCACAAATCACGTGGCGGCTTTGATATCACCGCTCGTGTAAATTATATTATCCCCGCGGACGTTCAAGAAATATTTTAAGATAAAGCAAGGAAAATGGAGAATGATAGTTTTAAGAGTTTCTCGAGATAAAATCTAAATCTTTCGGATACATCTTTCGCTTTCGCCATTGTTGTTCGTCGAGCTATTTTCTTGGTTTTCGGTTTTTCTGAGGAGAGAAGGAAGATGATACAGGATCAACGTCATAGAGAGAGAGAGAGAGAGAGAGAGACAAATGCTGGCGCGTCGAATACATCGAGACGATAATTCATTCAAACTGGCTGTCGAATCTGAATTATCTATCCGATATGATTATAAATTTAAACGGGTATCAAAGAACGGGTATATCAACGTCACAGAAAGAGACATTTTCACGAACTAAACACGTTTCTATCACGAGGAATAATAATATCAACTAACGTCGATAGTCAAGCAAATTTAAGTATAACGCATGAGGATTCAATCGCACTGGAATTAGGCGATAAATTATTCGAAGAACGATGAAGGAGAATTCTATTTCGAGTATTCAAGCGATCATCCCTGTGGAATTCGTAATCGAGGATTTTATAAGGTTAAGGAGCGGCAAAAGGCGATAATATCGAGAAAATCGAAAGGGAGAGGAAATTAATTTCACTGTAAATTGTATTATAACGATTGCGATAATTACTGGCACTTTAGGTGTCTGCCAAGGAACCGCATAATTGCATCGAAGAGTGGGTTTTGTACTCTTGCGCGAGATGTATATGGAACTCGAAAGGAAGACTTCTCTGTACGAATGGCTTCAAAAGATTTCTCGGCCCGAAGCCATGCCTCGCATGCTGATTTCGTCTCTCTTCCCGCCTCCTTTCGGAACAGTTCGGCGCCCCGGGCTGCGTCTAGACTCTCGAGACGAGATTACTCAGATCCAAATCCTTCCAAGAAGGACCATTTAAATCTTAAAATTCAAACGAGTCCCCTCGAACGGCTCCTAATGGCGCTAATATGATTGTCCTTAGAGATTCGCGATCGAATCAACCCTCCTCCCTTGCCTCTTTGATTAACCCGCCTACCATCCGCGTAATTGACTTTTACTCGCAACAATTCTTACAAGTTTCAAGAACTTTTATTAAAAAAAAAAAAGAATACAACCCCCTCCTCCCCATTTACTATTAATCCTCCCTTTCTTAAAAGAAATTTTATTTTCGTTTTGCATTGTACTTTTTTTCGAAAATTTCAAGAATTAGAAGAGAGAAAAAAAAGGAGAAGAGAAGCTTAAAAGCTCGAGGTAGCAGCTAGTCGATTGTAGCTAGTGAAGACTACTCCGCTTACCTTAACCCCGTACTGTGCGTTTCGAGTGGCTCGCACAGCAAGGTAAGCACGTTTTGAAGCTTCTTCGCGTAAAAAAGAAGAGAGGGAGAGAGAGAGAGAGGGAGAGAAATTTAAAGCACGAGATACGAGGTCTCCGTAGTTCCCCTGAAAAGCTCCGTACACACGGTTGAAAGGATCTTGAGGCTTGGGGAGAGAGTGCGAGGCTCCCCCTATATCGCTGGAGCACGTCTCGGTCCCTCATTATGCAGACCGTGGCTCGCGCTCCCCGCAATTCCACGGAACAAATATCGTTTCGCGGCAACGGGACGCAGCCGCGCGTGTTCCGCTCTCCCGCGGGCTCATTAAAAGTCCGTGAAAGCGACGAAGGCGGCGAGAATCGTGTGCCGGCCGTGAAATCGCGTCGCGGCGTGGCCAGCACGTGCACCCACCGAGTTCCGTCGCTCGGCTTCCGCTCTGCCTTTCACACGCCATCGGCACGTTGGGAACAGTTTTCGATTCGACACTTTCGTCATCGCGTAGATCTATTCGGATCGACAGTTTTTAAATAGCGTTAATTGCAGCCCCTCTCTTAATTTTGCCTCGTTGCTTCCTATTTTCTTCCTTCGTTTAATGCTCCATTCGTTTTTTCCACTCGTCATATATAGAAACAGTTTTCTATTCGACAGTTTCGCTCGTCGTAGAATCTCTATTCGGATAGACAGTTTTTAAATAGAGATTAATTGTAATCTCTCTCAGCTTCGTCTCGTTACTTTTTATTTTCTTCCTTCGTTTAATGCTCGATTCGTTTTCTCTACTCATTCTTCGTATGTTAAAGATATTAAATTTTCGATTCGACAGTTTTTTGAATAGCGTTTAATCGTGATATCTCGTTTTCTCTAGCTTCGTCGCTAGATGTCTCACTAGTTTCTCGTGCTATCGTAAACTGGGGATAATTTTCTTTATGATTTCCTGTATCTAATTTGTCTTGGACATATCACGCATTTTTATATAATTTTCGAACGAATAGGAGAAATTCTTCAGGTACTTCGAAAGCAAGTCAAAATCTGTTTCTATAAATATTGTATCGATTCCGTCGAAAGATTCCATTCCTAAATCAATCATGCATCACTCGTTCATCACGCGATCCTCCATTCAATATCAGACTCTCCAAAAGGATTAATTCGCTATAGAACTCGTGGCGAGCGCAGCTGCGTTCGCAAGAGACATCGACCGCGACGAGACGCGTGGTACAGATCGTGCCACCCAGTTCGAGACCGAGGCAATCATCTCGTGAGGAGAAACAATAAAAAACAGACGGTAGACAGAGAGAGTGGAATCGCTGCGGGCCACGATCATGCGGTTCGGTGATGGATCGCGTCTCGTTTCACGAATATAGATCGGTTTTATAATGCTCTCGCTCTCCCTTCGTTTGTCCTCGTGAAAGGGAGTCCAAGTGGGGCTGTACTTTCTCCACAGAGACCCTCGATGGAACGCCTCGATACTGTCAAAAGTGTGGTAGACTGGGCGTGAACCTTGTGTTGGTATTGCCGGGCTAACGATTATCTTTTCAACTTCAACTTAACGTGGCTCCTCGAATGATTAATAGGTTTTAACGACCCACTTCTCCAGGATCTCGTAAGTATTGAAAATTGAAATTTCGTCATTTTTTCTTTTCGGATGGAGATATAAATGAAATTGTCGCTGGATCTTTGTAAATGTATTCGTGGCTTTGTATATTCAGGTAAAGATAAAAAGTATGTGAAATAGTAGGAAATGTATTTTTGCTCGAAATTAATGCTACGCGATAATTGCAGCTTGTATATGTGTGTTTTTTACTTTAATTTCTCTTTACGTTAGTTTTTTCTCTAGTGGTTGTTAAAAATGGAGGATTTCTAACGTTTCGGTGTTGCTGTTATTAACGTGAATTATTCCTTGTCTTGTATCTATTTCGTTCGGAACTGCTATTTTTAAACGACGATAATTTGTTACACAATAAATTGTGTATTTCTACCTTATTTCACTCTGTGTTCTTATATTCTTTCAATTTAAACAGGAAGAATAGAGAGAATTTATGTAACAATTTATTTTATAATTAGAATTTTTATTTGTTGCAAGCTGACAAGCTGACAACGTCAACGGAGCAGGTGTCATTAAATTATCGTTAATTTGATGCAATTCTGTTTCCAGGTTACACGGGCGATATTGTGCCCGCGCGAAATATCGGGACGCTAAAATCCGTTGTCATTATTGTCGTTTAATTATTAAATTATGCGGTGACCGCAGGATAAACGATCTAAACGGCGGATAACAATGGAAGGGGGAAACGGAGGGGGAGAGGGGACGGGATCGAACAATGTTATCGCTCTTTCGTGAATTCCGGTGAAACGAGCATTCGGCAATTATTGTCTTGCGAATTTTGACGTTTTCGTTCGACATCGAATTTCATCGAATCATCGCGAAATATGACGAAATAATTAATATCCAGCAACCGCCTGCTTTTCTGTAACCCATGTTGTTTCATTAACCCATCCACCGTTTCATCATCCGTTTGCCATCGACACGAAGCAAATAAACGAGGCGAAGAAATCGAAGAACAATTCGATCGAACTCGATTATTGCACGTTTCATAAAATCATTGGAAAACTAGCAATTTACGCAAACGTAGAATCGGCGTTCGTTAGTTCGTAGCTGTTGGATTTAAACGCGGCCCGTGCGAGTCGAATGATCGCCGTTGGAAATACGCGTACGTCTCGTAAATACGTCACTCCGTTATCGTCTGCGGAGGGTGATACGGATCCGACAACTGATTCGATACGTATGCAAATTCGTGGACACGTGGGCGCATAGTTATTGAGCCGTGAAATACGATTCGCCGATAAATAACGATAACTTGGGCCGGCCGATCATGCCGAAATTACGTGGCCACGGTCGAGCGAAGGTGGAACAATGATTGGCCCACGCGCTTGGCCCGCCAACCAAATTCAATGTTGGCCCGTCAATCGACCGATAAGACTTTTTCCGTTCCGTTTCGGCAAGTTTATCGCGCAACGACGATCCACGCCATCCAGAATTTCGATGGCAACGGGATTTCGAAAACCCGTTTTCGCCATGGCGGGGATTCTTTTTCGACGATACAGTAGTTGGTTGACTTTTTAAGATTATGAAATGTAATTATGAAATGTAAAAATCGTGAGTTAAACAACTTAACGAATGAGGAATTATCTATTTCTCCGATTTTCTTTGCCGATTTTTCCAAGGAATTGATACGAGATTGGGAACCGAATAGAGGAAAAAATCATACGTATCTTCCCCGAGAAAAATGTAATCGTTGAAACGTGATGACGAGAACGTGACCGTCCCACGATTTTTCAACCTTGTCACGGGACGTTCTAACGAAGTCCAAGAAGGGAGAACAGCGGCGCGGAAATTTGATACGTGAATTTCACGAGGAGAGCGTGTCTTACGTGGTTGCAGACGTTTCAAACGTTTCATGTTCGCGGTGTCCACGTCATTCAACGGATTACCCTTCGCGTTGCCACTTCCATGGATCCAGGAATTCAATCGTCCGCAAACACGTGCACGTTATTGTCGTTCGTTAACGTTGCCTAATTAGCGGAAATTAGACGCCGAAAATAGAAGTTTCGGATGAAACGTGGACGAAAAGGAAGGGGAAGTTGGAGCCCCTGGCCTGCTAGATTCGACTTCTATCGGATTACTTCTTCTATTTGCCAGGATTCATCGATTGTGTCGCGAGGGCTAAGCCTATTACGTAATATAACCGGCTTTCGTGTTTTATCCAGCGATGTATCTTTCCTAATGATAACCGATTGTTCAAGCGGCGAGAGGTTAAGCGGCTTCTTCTACATTTTTTTTTAATAATTCAGCATTTTTCTGGTTTGGAAAAGTTTCGCGCGATAAAACACGGCCGGGCAAATATATAAACGTTAAGCACGAACTTATTGCGGTTACCTTTCCTTGATTTCTCCTGTTTGCAATTATGAACTATTCGCGTAAGAGGATTTGCCGAGTTCGTCCCTCGTGTTCGTAAATAATTGCATTTTTTAAGCGCGATCCTCGACCGTTGTTCTGTGCACTTGTCCTCTTAACGATAAATCCTTTGTTTGACCGTTTTTCTTTTCTTTTCTTCTTCCTTTCTTTTTTACACCATGGTTATTTAATTCTTTTTAGAACGTTTGTCGTGCGCAGGGACGTTGTTGCAATTTTTCTCTTGGTCACGATGTATTTCTAGAGTAGCGATTCTCGATCAAAATTTAAAGTTTTACATCTATTTCTATTTTTCCAGATTTTTCGCGCGTTTTATTTTTTTATTAAGAAAGGGAATGATAAGATTTTAAATTTCAGATAGTGTTGTCTTGTAACCTGTTTCTTAGCCACATTTTCCGTGTAGAGATAGATAAGTGTAATACACGTTCCTCGCGACGCTCATACGTGTCTTGTGCAAATATTTTTGTCTACTCTGAATTTGCATGTTAATTGCGCCACTTGTATCTTCTGAATCATTCTGTATCTACGTATTATTATTTTGCATTCGTGTAACGATAAAGATAAAAAAGCGATACAGATTTAATATATACAATAATTTGTAATACGATTATTATAAAATTTTTCTCTATCGTCGTATTTTTCATATCGAAAACATATACAGAAAAGTCGGAAATATAAGAAAGACAAAGAGTGGTGATAGATTTGTTATTATCCGATTAATATTGTTATTGGATTAGAATTATATCGAAACATTTTAATTCGATACGGAGATAAACATTACAGAAACCGAATGTCGAATATGGAAATTCAAAACAAATATACGAGACGAGAATTTAATTCATTTCGAAAGCGATTCCCGTCGAGCGATGTTCTCTCTTTCTCGAACGAAAATTTCTCGAGATGATCGGTTTGATCCCGTTGTTTGAGATGCGGTTTAAATACTATCAATCTTCGGATGATCCGTCGCGCGGATAAACATTCTCACTTTCGCTTCGAAGCGAATGTTGACGCAGAGTTGCCGAATGAACACTTCGTCTTCCTTTTTCTCGCCGAGGAGAGAACTGCGTTTAGAAAGTGAGTGGCGATCGAGGAAAGATACACGACGGTATTTTAAAACGTCTGGCAAAACAACTAGCGAGCAAACAGCCTCCCGTCGAAGTTTACTTAGACTCTGGAGAGGAGATGGCGGGGTCCCACGAAAGGGATTAATGAGAGGAGACACAGTCAGCTGGCTAAACGATGCTCCATACTCGGCTCGTAACTGTACGAGTAATAAAACGCTCGTCAGCCGTTTTACGTAATTAATCTAGTTTTTTATCCGCCCTCTTCCGCCAGACAATATATATCTGCTTTAGTCAGTGAAGAACGCTTTTCGTTTAGAAAAATATCTGTATCGGTGCAAAAGTCCATTAATTTGCCCCGTTACAATAGAATTCTATTTATATGAATCTGACGAGGAAGTAATTCATAATGTAGGATAGATTCGTGCAATGGAAGTTCAACTTTTTTCAACGTTTCTTCTTCTTCTCCTTCTTCTTCTTCTTCTTCTTCTCGTTCAGATAAATGGATTCAATCAATACGTACTCATTCTTCTACTTTGTGATTTTCTTCTTCGTTCGTGTAATCCGAATTTTAGAAAGTGAATTCAATCGTATATAATCGCCTTGTCTCTTCAAATTCATTTGTCTGAGCAACAGTTCATCCAGCTAATCGAGCGTCGAGAAAAATTTCAATAGAATTCCTTGTAACCCTTCACCCAGCTCACGAATTCAATAACACAGGCAAAGAAGAAAGAGGAAGCTCCCCCTCAAAAAAAAAAAAAGAAAGCCTGCACGATTATCCGCGTCTTTTCCACTTCTCGTCCTCGAGAACAGGAGACTCCTTTGGCTTCGTACGCGTAGTCCAGCAGCGTGCCACGATACAAAGGATCAAATCTGCCATCTCTTAACGATCCACGGCTTAGAATGCAATCCCTTAGGTGAAACTGGCTTAGGTTGGACAGTGTGGTGGGCAAAGAAACGGCCCGGAATTGGAAACTCCTCGGCAAGATGGCTGTGGAGGGCGAGTAGATGGAGCCAGCAGCAGTAGTTGGGCAGTTTCGAATGGATGAAGAAGGATTGCGGCTCGTCCCTCTTCTTTCTGCCCGCCAACCGAGTCCTTCCATATCTCTGCTCCGTGCTAAGCGCCAGTGTAAAGTCGACTTTGCCGAGTCAGCTCCACCGTGTAGTTTTACCTCTCTTTCCGCCCTCATCAACCCTTTCTTCTCCTCGCCGTTTCCCTCGCGCGAGCCTAGCATTGTATCGAAATTCCCGTGAGCCTTTCCTGCTCACAGACAGAAACAAAAATGCTACACACCGGTCGGCTTCTCTTCAAAGACCAGACTTGCTGCTTCTCTATCTCTCTTCTTGCTTCTTCTTTTCTCCCTCTCTCTCTTTCTCTCTCTTTCTCCTTCTTTTCACGAGAGAGGGAATCGGAGCGCGTGCTGCCTGCCACCCTTTTTACGCCGGGGATGAACTTACGTCGCAGCGAGCTGGATACGACGGACGTATTGACTGCTTTATCGCGGATTACGTGTCCTACGCCTTTTGTCCGGTAATCCTTCCCAAATGGAGCCCTGGAATTGCGATACTCGGCGACATTCCGTGTGTTCAGCTCCGTGTGGCTGAAAGGACACGTGTTCCCAGAGTGGTACGATCGAATGGAGATTGAGCAGAGGTAAGATTCGAAGGAGGAGTATATCGAGGAGCCTGGAAAGGGTTGGCTCTTTCTCGAATTTTTTTCAAGATCGAATCGTTTTATCTATTCCTCATTCTCGCCTCTTCTACAATTATCACGAATATTCGGTTACGGCCACGTGAAGAAATAATATGAGTCGCGATCGAGGAGCAAAGCTATCGCTCGACCCGAAATAAATTCTTACAATTCTTTTTTCCATCATCGATGTTCTAAAGAAAGAAGCGATATCCGTGAAGGAAAGAAAGCACGAAAAATTCGGGAGACGCGGAACAGTTTCGAAATATTCACCGAATTTCCTCGGTGGAGGAATCGAGGAGGAGATCGAGACGATAACACGAAAGAGCTACGAAATGTCGAAATATTCGTTATGTAAGTCACGCACGCGCCATTATATCACTCGGCCCGGTGTATTTTTTCGTGGACAATGGGGGTTAAGAACGCGTGGAGAACGAGGAAGGGCAGCAGCTCCATCAAGATTTCAGAAACCGGCTACTTTCTTGCTACCGAAGCTTGCTTTTCTTGCCGCGAAGCGTGCGTGACACGTTTTTACCCTGCGAGATACACACGTTTGGACCGTCATCAACGAGCGTAAGACGAGGGAAAGGAGAGGAGAGGGATGATGAGCGCGTGTTTGTAGATTGACCGAAATCGTCCTCGTCTCGTTTCGCTCCTCCCCCTTCCATATACTCTTCTCTCGTTTCGGCCTTCATCGTCGTGGATTTCGTTCGTTTCATCGAGGCGTGTCCTCGTATTTTTCAACGCGACAGCCGCGAGCATTGTCACGATCCTGGCTTTAACGAGAGGAGTTTTCTTTTTCTGTATACGAGAGGCATCCACTCGTATACACCCTGGCGGAGAAATATTAATTTCGTGACGGAAATAAGAGAGAAGTAGGAAGGATTCGGGCACCGATAGAATATTTTCCCGAGTATAGTGGAAGATTCGTGAAAGAGAAATAGGCTATAACAAGGATTTTATCCCGATGAAAGGAGGCTCGTTATCCGTCTCGCTTTTCTCCGTCTCTCGCTTTTCCTCTAGCGATCTTATAAGCCGCGCATCTGGTCATACCTTTAGATATTTTAGCTTAATGCCGTTGTTTTGCTCCGTTGTGGGAAAGCAGAAATCGGGGGAGAACGTCTCCTCCCTCCTCTGTCGTTATTCCTATCGTTGACGATCCTGATTCGAGGTTAAAGCTAAGTGAAAACGAGATATAATATTTTAAAATATTATTGCTTTCATCGACCGAATAAATTCATCAATATTTATATACAGCTTCGAAAGAAGTTTTCAGTTCTCTTTATTATCCATTTATCGAGCTTAGAACGTTATCAAAACTTTTATTATCCGATCTCTACGTTTACAAATCGCTCGATATCGAGATGACACGGGTGATTAATTGCCTTCCACGCTCCAAATGTAAATTCGCCATTGTTACACACGCGCACACGGAAGAGGAGAATAATACAACGAAATACATACAACCGGTGCATAATTGCACGCCGAAGCGAACGGCGATCATCGTGGTCGAGGTAGGAGGGACCAAAAAATACCTCCATCTCGACTTGCTCATCTCGAAATGACGCTCGGCCGCGTTCCAGATAATGCGGCGCCACTGCGAGTTATTTACCATGTTTAAAGTGAGCAGCCCATCCCATTATACGACGATGCACCACCGGGGCAGAGGGGGGCAGGGCGGGGTTGCAGACGGTTGCGAAACGCGTGCACAGGCACAGTGGACGCAGGGGGAGGCCGCAATCTGTGGCATCGCGGCCTCGCACGGATAACAGCCATCTCGGACAATAAGGCATAAAAGGTGTAAGCGGCCTCTCGAAGATCATTGGCGGGGAAGAGGGAGAGGAAGTCAGAGCAAAGCGAGGCAGCGGCTATCATTGCATCTCCTCATTACCATAACTAGTTTCCTCCTCGTCCCCTCGAAAACACTGTCCTCGTTCGTGCCTCTCGGGCCCTTCTTCCCTCTCTCTCTCTCTCTCTCCCTCTCCTTCCTCCTTCCTCTTGCGTTCGTTCGCCATCATACGTTCGTACTCTTCGTTTTCCCTTCCTGTGTTCCACCTTCTCTCTGTCCCTCGGCCTCCATGCATCATTCCTGATACACATTCACGCACACCGGTCTTGTCGGCCATCCGTTGGAAGAGGAAAGGTAGGACGGGACAGGCGAGAGATCAGAGAGAAAGCTCTCTGAGAAGAAGGAGGAGGTGGAGGAGGAGGATGGGCCCCCCTGTTGGCCGGGCAACAGCTGGCTCCGCTGGATGTGGACGCTCGCCTTATAAGATGAAACAGAGAGCTGGGAAATGAGAGAGGGGAACGAAATACGCGATGAATCTTCCTGTGAATTGGGACGGGATTCAACTTTATTTCGAGGAGACTTGGTTTCGAACGTTATTCAATCAGATCACTTAAGTAATATTCTCTTAAGCTTCTCAAAGCTTACTCGTGCAACACATTTTCTCTACGAGTTTTCTCTACAACCACTGCTCTAGTCTTCGTTTTAAAAGATTTCGTTCACAATGGAGAAGATTCCTTTCGACGAGAAGACGAACTGTGGGATCTATTTAACATTAAACATTGAACGATCACTTTTTAAAAAAGAAAAGAAAAAAGGAAATCTCAATTTCCAAAATATGTCCGTGCATATTTATTATTATTCGCGTATCATTCGGGGAAAAAGAAGTATCTACCTATCTTGTTGAAACATTGGCCGAGAATCGGGCGCGGGTGTACGGTGAATAATTGAGTCGACAGAGGTCCGTGAGAGGGCCCCCCGGGTAAGAAGGGAAAGATTAATTTGATCTGGCGAGGAATTAAAGGCGTATTGAGTTTCCGTTGAAAGGAACAAACTGGTTGCCGCTGTGGAGTCACGATCGGCGTGTCGGCCCTCGGTTAGAGCTGAGAGATTCCGGGGAGGGACCGACTAACGCTCTCTCCCTTCCCCTCTCGAGATACCATCTTGAGAATCTTCGAATTCCAACGGTCGCGCGAGGAGAGAATGAATTATCCGTGTAAATTCGACAAATTATCGGCTGGTAATCGTTCACGCGCAACAGTATTCACGCGTGTGGTGCTTCGCTGTGTGGATAGTCACTGGCCTCGTTAAAGGAGCCTTCGACGGTGGGCTGGGTAACGAGTGGATGATTTTCTTCAGATAAATTCCAGCTATTCGGATACTTAACTCGTATTACAGCTAATTGGTGGAACGGCTGCTCGCGTACAATTTAATGGCTCACTTTTAACGACGGTTCCATTTCAGAGCTGGAAACGGTAGAGTGGTGCTATTGCTCGCTGGTTTATGATGTCACGCCTCACTACCAATTAACCCACGTTACCCAAGCGATATAATCGTTAATAGATTAATTATCCTCCGTGGAACGTATTCGTCGGCGTCCCGGTTTCGTCTTCCGACCCATAAATTAAGAGGGCGTTCGTGATCATCAAGGATACGTTCGAGCTGATTGCGTCATTATTCTCTTTTCTTTTTTTTTTTTTTTGTTTCGAGATGCGTTGAACCAAGCGGAGAGATTACTCGGGAAATTAAGGACATGGATTGTCGAGAAGAAGACAAGTCTCGTGATTCGCAATTCCTCACTTCCTTTTTGCAATCTTCAATCGTCGCAACGAAATCTTCGAGGTCAAGGAATTTCAGTATGGATCGATCGTTTGATAAAAAGAAGATTGTAAATCTTCAAATTGCAGCAGAAGTTACAAAATCATCTTTTTTGTATTTGCAATCTCAAATTGAAAAGAAGATTTATTTGATCTTACTTATAAAACTGTATCGAGAAGAATCATCGTTGATACGTAAGGTAAAAAGTATCTCTCTCGTTCTCCTTTATCAGATTTCAATCAAAAATCCAATCGAATCACAACGTAGCCGATTCACAACTCCGCGAATTAAAAGCGCGTTGCATGTCCGAAAGACGTTCTTCAGGGGCTCGCTTCGAGCGCGCTCTGCCGGTCGATTCTGCCTTCTCTCTCTCTCTCTCTTTCTCTCTCTTCATCCAGAGAGACGCGTTCAATTCAATTCAACCGAGTAACGAGGCTCACGTAACTGCGGTTTTCTATCCGCTCCATTGTGCGAGTCCCGGCGTGGAAAAGAGGCTGGAGGGTTTTCTGCGCGCGCTGCCCTTGTCATCCGATTATGATGGTAAGAGGCAGCGCCATTACCGGGTTGACAAGCAAACGGTCGTCAGTTACTTTTTGCCGTTCGACTTCCCCGGATAATGTATTGCGTTCACGGGGCGGCGAGCGTAGCCGGCACCTGGCGTTCGCCTCGTTCCACAGTTGGGACAAACCTTTTGCCGGCCGTGGACATCCTGCGTGCAGTAATGAGCCGCAATAAGATGGCCAGAAGAAAAACGGGGCCGGCCCTTGCGCCGTTTCTTTCCATCCTTCGTCCCTTCCTCCTTGTTCCTCCTCGGTCGTCGATTTCGTCCCATCCTTCGTTGTCGGCGACGAGGAAGGCAAGAAACGACCGAAAAGAGACGTCGAACGTCGTGGGAGAAAACGTTCGCTCGTATATATAACCTTATCGACTCGCCCCCACTCCGCTCTATTCATTTCTGATCGTCCAAAGCTTTATTTTTGACCCGTGATGAGATAGCCGTGTTTTTCTCTTCGCGCCCCGATCATTTCGCTGCTCCTGCTGACGCAAGCAGGAGCTCACTCCCCGATTGGAATGACCGATCAGCCGCGATTAGTTTTCTATTTGAGTTTGGAACAAAAGTAAAGTAGTGCAGCGGTAAGATTTATGAAAAATTTCTTGGAAAGAATTATTTAGAGTTATCCCAAATTTTCTTAAAGCAAATAATTATCTAATAGTTTTTCTAGATTGTATTTTGGAACGAGAAGTTGGCAAAGGAATTAATATTAAGAGGTAAAATAGTTCCTAAGTGTAAAAGTGTAAAAATTCTTCTTTGAGGCCCGATTCGATATCCATTATCTACTCTTTCTTTATCAAAGAACTACACCATAATACAATCGAGACTAACGGTTATACGAATCGAATATACCCCGGCACACTCGAAATAGCCCGTTCATTTCGTGAAAACACTGCGGTGCCATAAAAAGAGGCGCTCATCTCGTGGAATCGGGCCAGAAGGAACAACCCCGATAAATCCGCCGCTATCCCCGAAGAGATTTATATTTTTACGACGGAACCAATTTACACCTTTCTTATTATCAATACAATCCTGAAATCTCTCTCTTCTTTTTCTTTCCCTTTTCCCAACAAAATTTGATCGACCACGAGATTCGTGATATTCCCAACGAAACAACGGATCGGGGAAGGAAGGAGGGGGAGAGACGAAACCGATTAATTCGGTCGGCGAGTGCTCGTTACGTTCGAAGCGAGATTCCACCCGAGAAATTCACATTCGCGCGAGCTCCGTCTGACAGGCGAGCGTGAAGCAATTGGTAGCAAGCGAGGAAGGCAGGTCGGAGGAAGCGGTATTTCCCCGGAGATGGATGAAAAAAGAGGCACGGGCGGAAAGTGGGATGGATAAATGGACGACATTCGTCCAAATGGTTGAACCGCTACATAACTTATCACGGGATCAGCAGCTATCTCCTCCCCTTTTTTTCGATATTCCAGGAATTAATCCTTTCACTTACTTCGCTTCGATCTTCTCATTGATGAGTTCGCAATTACGACGGATTATTTATTCGATAATGATTAATTAATTCTACGATCACACTGTTCGAGTTGTTTGTCCATATAGCGTGTGAATTTTTAGAAAGCGTCATTCGACGATTTAATAAGCAACTAACATATCGTTGCAAAATTTATCGATACAATTTATCTGTAATTATAAAATATGGACAACAGATTGGCAAGGAACGATAATAATTGTTCGATCCTTGCAAGATATTGGCCGGATTCATTCGTCTTCTTTCCCTCTGGTAATTGCTGCCAGGCATCGTCCGAGTAATTGAAATTTTTGCCCGGCTATATACACGGGTCTGGTGAAATTTGAAGCACCTGCACGTATCTCGCGAACGCGATACTCCCATTCTTGCCGGCTGTCCGATCTTTTCCCAATCGCGAACCACCTCACCGCAACTTTTTGTATCGCGTTTCAGAGCTTACGCGCAGAGAATCCCTGTCATCGGTGTTTCCCAGGGCGAGCCTCGGCTACCTTAACCGCGAAGGATAGGTTGGATCGATAGCGCGGGCGATAAACCCGCAGAGACTCGGCAAATGGAAAGACATAGGCGAGGATTGTGAGAATATTTCGAGAATAAAATGACGTGAGACGGAAGATAAGCAATTTTGATTGACAAGTGCGACCATCCCTGAATAAGTTGTCTCTTGTCTAATGAGGAAGTTATTTTATTTTATACAAATCTGCAAAGGCAAAGAAAAGTAATAAGCAAGAGATATTCAAGCAAAGTAAAGAAAGTTCGATCTTATCGTAACTAATTCTTTAATTTGCTAGAATGACAACAATGTTTTTGATGGATTCTCTTCTTTCATTTCCTGATAGAGGATATTGACAAGATCGACGAATAATTTGAGTTTAAAATAAAATATATCCCTTATAAATTTCTCCTAATTCGTCTCGAGTAAAATATAATTTCACTGTATAATTAAATTACCAATATTAGATTAAACACAAAGCAGGAAAATAAAATCCACCTTCGCCTTATCTATCTTGTTCCTTATTCACGAGACCCGGAGAGTGAATTATTCAGACATTATTCTGTTTCGGATATCCGTGCCCACACGAACCGAAACGATACGAAACGATAAAACGCGAAATGAGAAAGAATAATCTGCCGGGTCACGGCACACTTCGAGTCGACTCTGTGATCAGTCGATCGAGAATCCGGGTATATATATATATAATATATCGATGGTGAATAATTGAGGCGTGCACAGCGCGGAATCCCGAGCAAGGTTCAGGGCTAGAATTTCGGTGGCTTTATCACGATAATCTCACAAAGGAGCCGGAAGATTTTCGGCTGCTTGACATTCCTCGCATTGGGCGAACTCTGTGCGTTCACCGAAGCGTTGATCGCTTGCTCGGCCGGGCTGCCATTCGGCTTCCTACGCGAATGCCACGCGTTTACCGGTGCATATGCGTGCATGCGCTAAAGGTTATGTAAGTGGATTAGCCCCGTTTCCCGCTCGACCACGGCAACTAGTAGTTTACGCGCTCGTTCGATCGTTCGACCCTGTTAGCCGACTCGCGCGAATATCGTTTACCGTCACCAACGCGTTCCCCTCGCTCGATTTCACGCGACCCCCGAATTCGATCCTCGCTTTCTCGTATATTTTTAATCTCGCTCCTCGAACAACTCCTCAAGTTACGTTTTCTTTATTATAATTGAACTTGGAGAGAAATCGTGGAGAAATAACGTTTGAACCTTGCTCTGGGAGATGTAGTTTCTTTTCATCACTTCGAACAGGGAAGATCTGCCGAGTTTTTTAAACGTGTGTAAATAAAAGGAACTCGAAAGGAACGATTGTCATTCGATTGTTAAATTTCGAATAATCCTCCGTTGAATTGAAGGGACGATGGAGAAGAGACAGAGACGGAAGTGGCGGTCGAATGATCGGGCATGAATAAGAAATAAATTAACGGCCGCGAAAGATGCGTCAATTCCGATCGCTCGTTTAAAACGGTTTACGAGCGACGGTACACGAACGTTTGCGGCCTGGCCACCGTTGGTTCGATGGTCGGCTACGATCGGGCCAACGAAACCGGGCGTATGTATCAGCGATAGCTGGAATTGCGGAATATTCTGCGGCCGTGGCAAATCGTTTTTCAATAATTGCTCGCCACCGCGCACCGCAAGTAGCGAGCCATCGCCAAGGCGAAAAAAAAAAATATCGCGGACGTCTCCTCGTCCATCCTTCGCGAAATTTATCTCGTGGCTCGATCGTTGGAACGTTTAATTATCTCGAGATCCTCCTAACCCGATTATCCCGCCACGATTATCGTACAATTGTAAGCGTTGTGGTCCATTGGCAACCGATTCATTACAACGAGTTAAATTTTCGAAAAGGTTTCTTTTAAAATCCTGTCGCGTTGCAAAATATGGGGAGTTAAAATTAATCGAGCGGAGTCTTTTCAGGTAGATTTACGCGTTTCGAATCGCTCGAAAGAGGAAAAAAGGAGATGGCCAATTCCGAATGTCTAAACTTGTTCACGAAACTTGAGCGCACGCATGAATCTTTACCGATCCGCTCCCGACACGAGCACGATCAATCTTGTGTCAATAGGCGTGCCAAATCCGAATGTTCCGGTTGATTCGACCAGACTTACTCTATAATTCAATTGGAACTGGAAGTTAGATTGGATAGTTAAAAGACGGATAGAATTTATATATACGTGCATCTATATCTATTCTGGCTGCTGGTCTACACAGATTTGACGTGTTCCGTCGTAACAGTGATCGATAGACAAGATTGAACATTGCGTTGATAAATAATTAATGAAATGGAAAAAAAGTAGAAATAATTATTACATAATGATCGATAAATTACGAGAATATTTCGCGATATACAATAATCCATTAATTAATCATGAATGTTTGTACAAAATTCGATCTTGATTCGATAAAACATCGCGAATTATATTTTCCTTGGCGTAAAATTTTTCACCGAATCGTTAATTCGTTCCAAACTTGGAAACAAAATTTCCTCGGCGATTCCTGAGAACGATTCAACCCCTTTAATTCCGAGCGAGGTTTGTAAAGGATTCATGGGGTCGTGGTGTCGGTGACATCTTATTACACGGAAACCCCTGGAGTTTCGAGGGCAACATGGCAACGAGGGCAGAGTCCATACGTGCCTCGTGGGAATCGAATGAGTTCGGTTAAGGGTATCGGGTTTCATGAAAACGATCGTTTCCCTCTCCAACAGGAACACACATCGAATGAATGAACATCGTCGTGAATTTGTCATATTTTACGTCCACGATTTTTCCACCCGATGCATCATCAACTTTATCGATTAAAGTATCGATATTATAAAACCAAACCGCTTTTTTCTTTTATTAACAAATTTTAATACAATCGAGTTAATCTTACTCGCGAGCTAATATCTATCGATGAATAATTTATTGTATCTATTAAAAACACTGGCGCGTATTTTACATCATCGATTATTGGTGCAATAAACGCGAGGAAAATCAAGGGAGAAGGATGGTGAAGAAAAATTAGGTCTGATACGAGGAAACAATTGGTCTAATCACATCCCGTTTGGAAAAAAACCGCGCCGGGTCGCCATTTGTCCTCGCCATCGCGGCTTGTTGATCTCGGTTGTCGCTAAGATAAGTCGGGGGAAAAAACCGGAAACGAAGCCACGTCGCTTCGTTGTGGCGGAGAAAGCGCAGTCGCGCGTGATTTGTCTAGACTATACTGTGTGTGTGTGTATATATATATCTCCTCTTTTTCATCTTGTCTCTTTGTTCCAGAAGTGGCTGGAACTTCTGGTGGCCAGTCGTTTCACACCGCCATTTTTATCCTCCAATCTTCTCGGAGAACAAAGGAACACATAGATATTTATCCTTAATAATCTCCATTTTTTCCCCTCACCTTTTTAACACAAATCTCTAATCCACTTTTCGTAAAAGACTTTCCGCATAACCTCGCATATATATATATATATATATATATCACACCAAATATCTGGAAAAATACGTGTCAGCTTGGTTTCTCGTGGCACACCAAACACGAGAATAAAAAGAAATAAGCGGGGGGAGAGGAGAAGAAACTGGAACGAAATCATTACGCTAAAAGCGACTGGGCTTCGTCGGCGCGCAGGGATGGACAAAAAAAACGAAATTATTCCAGCGGGATAAAAAGAAAACGCTGTCGGTCTTTGTCCGGAAAAATGCACGCGACCATTTCTCCGTACCCCGCCGAAAACTTTTCCACGCGTCAACTTTCCTCCATCTCTGTCCAACTTCCGACCGGCTAGAGAGAAAGAAAGGAAGAAAAAGAAAGAACTTGCTATCCCACGCGAGCGCGAAGTTGTCGAGTAAAGTTTGGAGAGAGGAATCGGCGGAGAAACATGAACCGCGCTCATAAAAATCGTCAAGATCGAATTTAACCTGTTAATTGTTCCGGGATTCGGGTGTTTTGAGAATTGTTTATCGCTTCGCTCACGGAGAATCGCGAAAACGATTTATTTCTTATATGAATCTGAGAAGAAGGGGAGAAAAAGGTTCGTACATTTCGTTTAATTCGCAAAATAATTAACGAGTATCCAAGACGCTCGAGTGTATCCCCGGTTGCAGGGTAATAATTACGACAAGAGGATTACGCTACTGTAGATTTTCCGCTACAGATCTCGCGATTCTCAATCTAACGAGGAACAAAGTCCCGTTAAGGGAACGGTACGATGACAAGTACGTAGCCATGCATCACGACGGGTTGGGTTACGAGCTTCCTTCCACCGCGAGAGACTGGAATTAATAACCAAGTAAAATACAGTGCAATGGATCGGAGGGGGAGGGCATAATGGGTATGGTTCTGGCGACGAGCTGCCGGAGATAGTCGCATCCGCGTGGAACCGGTGTTAAGTAAGGTTGCAGGGTTATTAATAAATTACAATACGCCCGAGACATTAATTACCGGTGGCGGATCCGCGATGGTCCCGCTGACACGTTGTTCCCAGGTAGAGGAAACAATTTCTAATTACTGGTGCGACGGGTTACGACGAGTTACACCCATCTTGTGCTAATTAAAATGTCTTATCTCGCATTACGACACGTGTTTCTGAACCGTGCCTCGAAATTTTATCGTGCTCTTCTGTCAGGATAAATAAATAAATTGGATCGTTTCGTGTAAAGATGGATTTTTGATAACGTTGCAACGTCCGTTTGTCTTGAAATCGAAAGAGTTCTAGGATGGGATATTTTTCAAGCAAAGAATATTCGGCAAATATTCAGGAAAAGTAAAATTACAGGATATTCTTTTCCGCAAGGAGGATGGAATATTCCGACGAGAGCGGTTATGAGATCGTATTTGAGAAATTGTATTTCGGTATGCGCTCGAGTGAGAATGGATTCCTTGACGCTCCTAATTTACGTCTGGCATTGGGGGGAGAAAATGGCCGGCACTCGATGCACGCGGAAGGAAGACGTTGATCGGTATATATTTAGGCGAGAGATGGTTGAATAGCGGGTATTGATGGGAAGCGTGACATTTTAATTGCTGTCACGATTCGAAGTTGGACGCTCTATAATAGATTTCATCAGAAATCGGACAGTATGGATGACAGATCCAACTCCCCGGTGAAATTCTAAACGTTGTGAGACACGCGTAATAAAATAAAATTAACGCGAAATCCGTGGCGTTATTTAATATCTCTCGAGTGTCGAGCAATACTTTACTTTTACTCACAGTATCAAAATTATAAAAATTATAAAAATCGTCGATGAAAATTCTCTAGCCGGACGTGTTTAAAAGAAAAATCATCGCTCGAAAAAAAGACTCTTGAACCTGACCAAGGGTTTCGTTTCTTCTCTTTTTTTTTCGCGAAGCCTAACGTATATACGTATATCCGTGGCCAAGAGGAATTCCAAGACCATGGCCTCGGTGTCCTCTCCACGTCGTCCGTGTTTTCTCGCTTGAGTGAGCGGGATCCCGTGAAACCTGCTACTAATATTTATCCTCGGAGTGTGACACCGGAGACCTTGGACCGTTGGTGAGGGTCGTTTTTATTTTTCCACGGGGCCGTGTACGAGAGCCTCGTGCCTTAAGGGTGGCCCTCGAGGCCTCTCTTCTCTCGTTACAGCTGTAAATCGGCGTATCCCGATCCGCGGGCGAAATTTATCTCGCGGGTGGAATATACGATAGGTGTAATATGTAAATCGCGGAGCGACTTTATTGATACGGTTAAACCGGCGTGTTAAGCGCAAGTTTCTCGCGGAGAAACTGTTGGATCAAGGGAAATGCGGAGTGGAGGAAAAATTCAACTATCCAGCTTCAAGAAATCGATTTGCGAAGGATAATCCTTGAAAGAATTCGGCCCTATGGACGAGAGGAAAGATCCAGCTTCGAAAATATTTTAATTTTATCCCCAGACCCTTGGACGCAGCCAGGCGTCAAGAACTATTCCACGCGCTATCACCTTCGCCCGATCTCTTCGACGCCCGTAATCCTCCTCTCGAATTTCCTCCACACCCCTCCTTCTCCTTATCGTTTTCTTTTATTTCGTTCGATGGCTCGCGCTCTTTCGACACTCGTTGTACCTGTCGTGCACGCGTCGATGCGTGTTGACGCTTGGAAGATTCCTCCGCGAACGCGAAGATACGTATTGGTCCTTGTTCCGAAAGAAAGAGAGGTGGGCACGCTCGAATTAACCGGCCTGTTGCCTTCCAAGATCCCTCGCTTCAGATCGTTTCAAGATGACCGCAAGGTTTAAAGGGAAGGGGGTGGGACAACGATGTTGGAACAAGGAACGCGACTATATTGTCCGGTTACAAGGTTGTAACTTTTTGGTGATACGATTTCTCTCGTTCTGATTCGTTCTTGTGTGTTTCACGTCCGAGCTAATTATCGTTATTGGTATCCTCGAGGGAGGAGAAGAAAGGAGAGGAGGGTGGATGGAGGATAGATGAGGATAGGTATTGGAAAAAGATACTGCGACCAGCAGGTTGTAAAACATTGAAACGTTTTCGAAGAGTTCGTGTTACACATTAAATACAATATTTTTTGACGCGGCAGTGGTAAAAAAAATTATGTGAAATAGAAGGAAGTGAATATCATCTCTTCTCCCAATGCGTACCTTCAATAGATTTTCCGAGAGATTATACAACATTTATTAACATTAAGGTTAATAGTTCGGAGGAAAGATCTTTGCGCGGTAGAAGAAAATTATTTCTAATCTCTCCGCATCTCGAAATTAAATATTTTAACTTCGTTTCTCATCTCGTCGGAACGACCCGTTTTCTTTTTCCGCGTACAAAAATTAAAAAACTATTATAAAAGCAAATTTTCCCTGGAATGCTGCGATATCCATCATCCACGGTAAAGGAATTCAACATTCTATGCGTTCTCGTTTCGTTACAACCGATTCTCCAACCTACAATTCCAACAGAAGTTACGGAGCCTCTTCCGTTCAAAGAAGGATATTCTCGTAACGATAGGATCTCGCGTTATTCCAGCCGGCACGATTAATGCCAGCTACGTTTAACGTATCTTGCGTTACGAAAAGGAAGGGGGCCCGGGTGCACCGTACGTAATGCAGGCGGCACGGCCGGTTGCATTCATTTGGACAATTTAGGCGGGCAAAGGAGAAAACAATCAGGGTTCGGGATCGAGTCGAGTTTGGGCTCACAAAGAGAAGCGGTAGCGAGAGATGTCGAACGTGGAGAGGCCACCTTCGGGCGAGAGAAGGTGGAATCGAGTGAGTCCGTTCGAATCTTGGTTGGAGTGAGATGGCCTCGCAACTGTTACGGGGGGAGGAGGATTATTGTGAAGGGGATAAGGAACAAAGAGGGGGAGAGAGAAAGAGAGGAAAGGAAAGGGAGAAAAGAAGAGAGAAGAATGGGTACGCGTGGTGTTTGTCGAGGAACAGAGAGAAGGAACGTGGACGAAGATAGGACCCGTTATGGAGATGAGAGGGCCCGGCGGACAATGGGTTTCGGGGCCGGGCCCCTTGAATTCATAATCCTCATTCCTACCCGGCGCACAATGATCCAAATATGTTTTCTGTATAACAAAACGCTTTTATAAATGTTTATCATCAATTTAAATATTATCTGATGCGGGTGGCATTCGGCCAGTCCACGGCTCCTATCACTATTGGCTTCACTGTTTCTTTCTCTTCTTCCCTCTCCCTCTCTCTCTCTCTCTTTTTCTCTACAATGGAGACAGATGAAGAATGGCTTCGAGATTTTTCACTGCCTACCGCAGATTGCTTTTACTGTCTCTCCGACTCATCCCATCCCCGCGAAGACGACTTCTTCCTTCCAACCGATCTATCGCTGACTCTTCCTACACCGACTTCTTCAGGGATTGATACTACATCGCTACTGGTAGGAAATTTTTAAGGATGAATTAGGTCGAGAAGGAGGAGCAGTTTTAAATTCTCGACTCGGGAATCGATGAACGGTGACTTTTTAACCTCGATTCGAAGTCGGCTCTTTTATTCTTCTTCGTATCAATCTTCCGAGAGATATCGATATTCGTGGTATCATTCGTTGTTTTGCCAAGTTTGTCGCGTACGACAATGCCGAATAATTCGAAACACGAGCTGATCTCGTTTCGATTTTTATCTGCTATTTTTCTTTTCTAAAATTTTCTTTTCAACTTTACGGAATATTTTATTATAATGTATTCCCTACACGTACACGCGACACTCTTAGACCCTTCACGACGAATATTGCTTATTAATTTTCATGAAATTTTTTCGTATTCAACGAAGATGATTATGCATATCGTAAAGAGTGATTAATTATATTTGTTTGTTTTTCATTCGCTGCTCTCGCGATTTACGAAATGTTAGATAGGAAATTTCAATTAACACATTCATTATACACGACACCCTAGATCCCCGAACCACGAATATTGCTTATTAATTTTTATGAGATTTTTTTTTCTATATTCAGCAAAGATGATTATGCATATCATAAAGAATGATTAACTACATTTACCCGCTTTATCTTTTTCATATTCTGTATAAAATTAATATAATCAAAGTATTTCTTTGCTGGCGTATCAAAATGATCTATGAGATCCAAAAAAAAAAAAAAAGAAATTGATTAACGTTTTAAATTTTAAATTTAGAAATTCATGATTTCTTCGCAAAAAAAAAAGAAAAAAAAAGAAAAAAAAAATATGCGTGAATTGCGTCCACGTATCGAGAGAGCTTGGCAAGGTGATGGAGCGGCGATGATTATTATTCTACCTGGAGGTGATGTCACACACCGACCATTTTTCTTTCACGGTGCACGTGTACCACGAGTCAGCTCTGAGTAGCGCGATATTAAATACGATGAAAATGATTTATGAGCGTGAAAAGTTTTCTGGGATTTTCCATTCTAGATCGGGACCGATAATTTATGAAACGCTCATAATTATATCGAAGAGATCTCCCCGTAATGATAATTCTACAAAATTGGTCCCTATGGATTTTGTCTCTACCATTTCGAAGGTTGGATTTAAAGCATCGATGAATCCACAGATTTCGTGGTACACGTCGTTTCGTTGTTTTGATCGATCCCTTCGTTTGCTGGGAACCGATCGAAAACGAGACGATCTTCTCATCTTGAATTTTAATAACGAAAAGATAATTACATATTTCGAACGTGATGCAACGTTATCTTGGACGACCGAGGAATAAATCAAATCTCCAACTTCAACCCCTCAACTCCCTCAAAAATTCAAAGAAAAAAAAGAATATCGAGACGTGCCCATTAATAACGAAAATAACCGAGCTCGTATTACCTAGCTCCCCTCCCCCTCCCCCGAACAAAAGCGCGACAGATAGCTTATTCCTCGTCGACGCGAAAACGATCCACGACGTAAATATCCCCTTCCTTTATCGAATTATAATACCCTCGAAACGCATTACGGAACGTGCAACGTGCCGCCAGCAATCGTCGAACGGAATCGAACGATCGACTCCGCTCCGAGAACGATAACGATCGCCGATACGATTGCACAACGCGACACGGAGGAGCAGGTCGGACGGACGAGGTGGAGAAAATGGATTCCTGGCGCGAGAGGCGACGACGTCGTATAACGCGGAATATCTCTGGGAAAACAAGTGGCGTGGAATGGGGGAGGAGTGGAAAGAGAATTGAGAGAAAGAATCGAATAAATTAATACTTAATCGAGGCAAGGACGAAACAGGGGAAACGGGGGAAGAAACGTGGGGGAATTTACGAGGAGCGGACGTTTCGCGTTTCCACGATAATATCCCTCTGTGCCTCGTGATTAATGCAGCCGGTCGGTGAAAAGGCGGCGGACTTACGCCGGGATCGGCTCGCGATCCAGAAAAACTGGGTGGCACGGGACGGGAAAGAATAATGGCGTCGCGCGCTGATGACTCCTTTCGAGGCGAGGCGACAACGACCACGAGCTCGTCTCGAGCTGTACACTTGGTGGGAAGGTTTAAACTGGCGTCAGACACGAGCGTGTTAACGGAGGAAGATCGTATGCTCGCGACAACGATCTCCGCGAGTGTGTTACGGCTCCTTCGAGCGGAACGCTGCACCACTGTGAACGTCAGCCACTCGTCGCGTACAATTCAGCGCGAGGAGGACGGCGAAACGAGGCAACAATTGGCGTGAAATTCGAATCGCGTGGTTCGGAGAGGGGACACTTAGAAGCGAATTTTAGGCACGAGCTCTAGATCTTGGAAAATTTGATTTCGACTCGGATCTCGCAAGGCGGGCAGAAATGAGGAGAATATAACTTGGATTGGAAGTCAAAGTTGCGCGCGTTAATCGGCGGTGATTCGCGCATGTAAAGGGCGAATCTTGTTAGCTCGGATTGTTAAGGGAAGAACTGTCGAGCGAAGCGGATTCGACGAACGAAGGTATAAGACTTACGGAGGTTTACGTGCGAAGGTTGGGTCTTCTGTGGTAATTGTGGTAGTAAAAGACAAATTCGCATACATGGGGGAATGTTCCATTGTACGAGCGTGTGAATGGCATTTGGCTGATGTATTATGACGTTTGATTGACGAGTTACAGTGGATGTTTCAATTACAAAGAGAAGGCAGTGATCTGATATTAACGTTTAAGCTTCTTTGAATAAAGCTTTTTCGCAGGAGATCGCAAAAATAATAAGCTCGTGGCAAATAATTCGCGTCGAAATGAGACTGAAATAATATTGCGTGGAATAATATACAATTCGTGTACAATATGAACAATTCAAAGAGTTGTCGTTCACATAGACAGAAGCGCACACAGAGGAATCGATGTACTCTCGCAGAGATCGGCGGTATTCCCTAGGAATCTAGGTTAGCTGCGAACTTCTTGATATTCATGAAACTTTTTTACACTCGTGTCTGTACCTCTTCTCCTGTACCAACCCTCCCCCCGTTATCCCCGTGGACGTAATTGTCTTCATCTGTAACAAGTCTAAAGCTTACGATTCCGAGGCAATACGGGGCAACGTGTTGAATAAAATATCCGCCGTTGGCTGAGACGTCAGTCGTGCTCAATCTCAGCGAAGACGATACATCCTTAACGCGCATCCAACATTCATTTTCCGGCCGGCTCGATAATTTCCAGTAAATTCTCCGTGTTCGAGGTCCCGATAATGCGCCACTCGACACCCCTCCCTTCTCTCTTTTGCCTTTCTTCGCAGTTGGGAGTAATCCTCTCGGAAATCGCTCATAGACGAAACCTTAAAGTGGTAGTCGAGGAACGAATTGATTTGCAAATGGAATAAAACGACGAGAATTGCGCCTCGAGTTGTTCCCAGAACCCGGAATCTTCATCCACAATGCATCCCAGACCTTTGACTTCGAACACCAATTTATGCAGGTCCATCATCGTAATAGATGTCTGAGAATGGTTCATAACGAAACGATTTTCACGCTTATCTTTTTATCCGTGATTATTGTCATGTGAGATGGAGAAAAGATTGATAAGATAAAATTGCATTTTTGATAAAGTGATAATGAGACGATGAATTGTATAAGTGAGAAAAATTTAGTCATCAAAATCTATCCTATAAGATGTAGAGGAAATCATATCGTTCAAGTCTCTTTTTGATTTATCCCGATATCTCAATCCGTTCCCGAAATTCAAAGTTTTTATAATATGCTTAACTTGGAGTTTGGGATAGGTCAGTGAGACGAGATGCGAGCGAAAGGTTCGAATAAGAAAGGATACAATAAATTATTCTTCTCTTTACACGACAATATCTCAGGAACCGGAAATCGTATCGAGATAAATCAAGAAGCGTTTTAAAGAGCAAGGTTCCGCGTTTCTAATGATCGTTTATTCATCGACCGGAAGTCAATATCTTCGGAATTATAGAGGTTTTTCTAATTTTAATAAGTTTTAATTGGATTTAAAAATTACTTTTTCATTACACGATGATATCTCGGGAACCGGAAATCGTATCGGAATAAATCAAAATGCATTTTAAAGAGGGAAGTTTCATGTTTCTAACGATCTTTCATCGATTGATCAAAATTTACTATTCTCGAAGTTACAGCGTTTCGAAGTTTCTTTAATTTTAACAGCATTTAATTGTTGTCTCAAGATAAATTACAACATGAATACGTTTATTTCTGGATGAATATTGCTCGTGAAGCTGTTGTATGCAAAAGATATGCAATATGAAAAGTGTGTGTTTAATCCGCGGATCTATTAATTACCAATTACATCATACAGAATTTAAACTCTATCGAGTTTCCATTGAATCGCATAATTAAATCTGATTCAATATTAAGTGGCTCTTATTTGGTTCATTACACGAATATTGCCTTCTATTGCGACGAGATTCCATTTACCACTTGTTACACGCTCGATGCACGGCGCCCTATTTCGGTGACCAAGTTACGTTATTTCATCGCGGGACGTGTAAGTGCACGCTCTTAGAGCATAAACGGTGCTGGTGCCGTGTCAAAGAACGCTCTCGGTCCGTGGCTTTTCACCTTAACAACGCGATTACACGAGGTCGGATTAATAATTTAAAGCTCGGCCCGCGTCGAGTTAAACATTGTTCCGTGCAACACGATTCCGCGAGCACATGGCCAGCCCGCAATCGATATTTCACCAGGAACAACGACCTTCGATTCCTCGTATTCCATTTAACCCCGCGAGGATTACAATCCCGACGAATTCGTGCGTCTCGCCGATCGAAAGTAAACCGTGCACGCCGTTTGAATTAGAATTACCAGGAAATGATTGCGCGAAAATGCCTCGCGATGTCCTCTTGCTCGTTCCACGAATCATTACTGCAAATTTTTACTCGTTTAAACTTACTGTTCTTGATACAGAGGAAAATATATCTACTGGTTTTATAAGGAGAAATTCCTCCGTTCGATTCATCGCCAGTAAAAGTATATTCTTAGATGTGATTCATCGCGTGTTCAATTTTAAATCCAAACGATCATTCGCAGCTTTACAGGCTACCATTTAATAGGCTTGTTTATTTTCTTTCGTGCAAGAACACAAGACGGAACGATAATATACAAGCATAACACGGTTTATTTGAAATATTGGTGAATTACATAAAAATTCGTTGTATTGAAAATCGGTATTGAAAAAGGAATAGAAAATATTCCAGGAGCAAGTCTCGTTCTATCGTACCCAGTTATCCCAGTGTTAAAAACACTGTTCATTTTCGAACAGTATCTCTGTACCACCACTTTTTCATCGTCGAACAATGGAGTGGTAGGTATCCAAGCGAACACGTTCAAATCGTGCGATATCGCTTCGCTAGGAGATTTTGCGGTTGGCGTACATATATACATAGGTTGAAGTACCGTGGAAAACACGAGCCGCTATCGGATTAAATGCATCTGCAACTGTTATCTACCCGTCGATGACTTCGAAGCCGGCAACTTCCGCCGCGCCGCTACGCTCTCTTTCATCCTCGCGTGTGCTCTGTCGAGGATGCGTGCTTATCCTACTTTTCCGGCAACTTTATCGAATATATATGATTTCGACAGGAAGACAGGGACAAAAGCAAAAGCAAAAACAAAAAAAAAAGAGGAACGAACGCTCACGTTCGCTGAACAACTCGTTCCGTCGGATGGATAACATCGATGGGGAATAAAGTTGTAGTACGCATCTCGCTTTTTGTTGCCGTTCTTACCGTTGATCCATGGTTCGATTCGTTCTCCCATTTCACAGATCGACTCGATCACTCGAAAGCTCTTCCTTTTGCCTTTCGTTTCAATTAGCGAATCGCGCGTACGACTTCTCATCCCATTTTCAATCGACCGCCAGTGTCTCCTCCCAAAAATAATTGTGTCAATTATGAACAAGGTGGGTTAGTTCTTCGATTTGTTAGAAATTTCGAAGAGGATCGAAGAATGATTATGGTCCTCGGGAAAAAACCAAATTGCGTTCTTCTGCATTCAGTTAACTCGTTAAATTATCGTGAGTATATTTATCTTGATTTGGAATTTTTATTTCAGTACCATGATACTTTGATGCTTTTTCCTCGTTTCTTTTTTTATTTTTTATCATAAATGGATTTAATGTCGGTTCGAAAACTCTTCAGAGATATTTCTAATTATTGAATTTCTCGAATTCTACGTTTAATTTTCGTGATATTAAATATTTGCACTATTGTACTTCTAAATGATGTATTTAATTATACAATTTCAAGTTATTTTTTTACTTAAGAATCTTGTGTCACGGACTAATGCGTCTGCACACGATCGATCAGCTGATCCTAATTAATAATTCCTTTTTAAAAATTAAGTCCAATTAAACATTTTTGTATACCTCATTTTTATTCCATCAATCAATCGAAAATTCAGAGAATCTACGTTACTTACATTTACCAAACGTGAATCGTAATAAGCACTTAATTCCAATTTGATACAGGTGTAATCAAAGCTTCGACTCGTTCAACGCGATGTGATGCGAATCGTTCGCGACAGCACGAGCAAGGAGGGAGAGGGGGAAAAAAAAAAATAAAACACTTCTCGAATCGGTGCATGTTTCCAAAGGGACGGATGGCTAGTTTCGCGCACGCAATCGCTCGTGCCAGCTTTTGTTATCGCGGCGAGCACTTGTCATTAACCACCGTCGCCATTTTCGAGGATCGTTGGATAAACACGAGCGGATGCGTGCGGTTGTCGTTATCAATTTTATGATTTTCGAGGGAACGCGCGGCCTCCGAGCGTTTCACGGCTGAGAAACGCCAAGCGGAGGCACTGCGTTTATTTATCGGCTCCAGGAGGGTTACGTCCACGATGGTGTTTTAACGATCACGATGGAAACGAGCGTGGCGAATAAAATCCTCGACAAACAGGAGGTTGACGTAGTAGTGGATCGTAGATCGTTGAGTTACGATTATCATTTTATCACGAATCGGTTTCCGTTTGTTGGAAAAGATTTCGTTGGAAAGTTGAGGCATGGAATATCTTTCATATCGATACTTTTCGCATCGATTTGAAGGAAATTGAAATTTTTAAAAATTCGACGCGTTCAGGGGATAGTTGTGAAAATTCTAAGAGATTCTAAAATTGTTTAGCAAGAGAAATCAAAGGAACGAAATATGTAAGAATATTCAAGAAAGAATTTCAGTAATTTAAGAAATGAATACACGCAGAGGAACAAACGGTACAATGGACGAGAAAAATTTCACACCGAGGAAAGAACTTAAGAAAATGGCGCAACGTCGTAATAAGGAACCATAAAGTATAAAATAAGCGAAACGGTTTCGAAAGAGAAGTAAACGATCTACAAATACTCTAAGGAGTAAATATCAGAGATCTGGAAACGACAGTTTCATAAACTGTGCAATTGCCGATACAAAAATGCGTCTCTATATATTGGCGAATCGTATTGGTAGCGTGTCTGCATGCAGAATCGATCGATCAGAGCGATTGAACATCTTCGAACGCGTTCGAGTCTCGATTTGTCGCGGTTCTTCCGGGAATTTCGGCCATCGATCTCGTTCTTGCCGCGTTGCAAGCCCATTAAACGCGATCATTAGCTTCGGTAGGATGCCGCTGTCAGGTTTGGTGACGTCGTGTCGCATTATCGCGATCGGTGAATCAGGACAGAGTAATTGACATAATTGTCCGCCACGTGAAATCGATTGGGCATACCGACGAGAAGGCGTCAATGGCAAGAAGAGATTCCCTCACACTTGGATTATTCGAATCTATCCAACGATCTATGCACCATCTTCTGCTTGCCATTTCGAAATAGCATTTCGTGTCTCCATTTCCAGGATTAGATAGATATAGATTATATCTAACGAAGTTTGCGAATTTTCCAATACAATTTTCTTAAATGCAACAATTACCGCGTATCATGGAAAATGAAATTAGGATGTATTCGTGATGTAATAATCCTAAATGGGGTTATATTAAGTAATAACAACACCTAATCAAATATCTTGCACTATATTTACCCGTAAAATTCAACTCGTAATTTATTCAAAATCGATCCAACTGAAGTGACTTTGCGATGCTCTTTCAACTTGCAATCGCATCGATTCGAACATATAGCCCTTAAAGCGGTTATTACGTCGACAAGGGAACGCTGCAATGTTTAGTCTCTCGACAGAGAGGGAGCGGGACGTATACATGGATTTTCTTTGTGAAAATAATGGAGATGGCTAATACGCTCGGCACGAAACCGCATTGTCGATTCCCAGCCAATTATATTGGATACGCCTTTCCCCGTTCTCTCTGTCAGTGTCATGTGTCCCGCTCGGGCACAGAGCGCACATCGCCCACCGAATTATTCTTATTACGATCGAAACGAATAGGAGACAATAGACACCGTCGAAGGGACGTGTATCCTGCCTAATTGGCATAATTTCTCGCTATGTGGAACCGCAACGCGGATCCATGGCGCGCCACGATGGTAATTATGAGGAACGGTGGCCGCGCGCACACAAATGGATCTCTGTTGTCACACGAACAACGAGTAAGGGAGGCTCGTTCGTTTCGTGCCTCCTCGTTTCGAAAATTGTAAAGAAAGAAAGTTTCTTTGCATACGGAAGTTCGTGAGGGAAACGCGCAAGCGAGAATCCAACGATAATTTAATAACGATCACGGGTTAATCGAGGGTTTCGATGATTGAAAAGTTTGCAATTATCTTTCGATTATTGCGTGCATTCAACAAAAGAAATAGAAGGCAATCGAACTTACTTATACGAGGAAGGAGAAACACTTTTAACATTCAATATCTCTTTAAACGATAATTTCAATTTCCAAAGTGCAAAATATTATACCTTCGATCGTTCGGATTCGGATGCCTCGAATCGCACGGATTCGTCGGTGGCGGTCGGATTATTTACACGACCGTTGTTGGATTCGTTAACAGAGCGTTTCCACAACCGCTGTCACGCGATGACGCGGCCCAGGCCGAGAGACCAGGCCGGCGCCGAATTGGGAGCCGGGTAATTGCTATAATTTTCCCGCCATCGACCGCCGAGCTGAATGGAATCTGTTCTCGTCTGCTGCAACGCGTTTACCCGACCAACGCCGACTCCTCCATTCCTCCACGATTCGAAGGACAATTACGGGGATCCCTCGAATCCGTGGAACACGGATACAACGCGTGTCGTAGGTAAAATATGTGGCGCGGGCGCGTGTCGTCGAGCGAGAACGACTGACTGAATTTACCCAAGATTCGCAACGGCGCTCGTAATTTCGAATCGCAGATTACGGATCTGATTGCGGATTAAGCGATACTCTCTGCCCGGGCTGTATTTGATTACCGGTTTGTATCGGAAATTGTACTAACAAGTACGATCGCGACGAAAGGAATTTATTGCTTGATCGATGAAACGATTTCGATAACGAGCATCGAGGCAGGGCGGGGTGGAGAAGGGAGGGAGAGGTGGGGTGGAGCGTTTAATTCATTGACTACCGATTTCGAAACTCGATCGACTCGCCCCACCGAATCCGACGAGTGTGTTAAAACTCGTTCCCGCCGAGCGTATATTAAGGCAATTCTTTCTCTCGTCCCGATCTATGAGCTATGCTCGGGAAGGAAACAAGGGCAGAGAAGCGATAAAACATGCGCCCTACTTGGCGCGGCTCCTACGAGGCCCCGGAGTCGTTGCATAACCCGTGCTTTCGAAGCTGGAATCGAGCGGAACGATATCGTTTGCTAAAAGGAGGAAATAGGATCGAAGCGAATATCGTCGAAGTTTTTCGTGTCAGTCATTTTCGCGAGTCTTCCATTCTGTGAGGAAGAAGGATCTCGCGATGCAAGGTCTGCTTCCTCCCCTTCTTTTTTTGTCGTGACTTTAAAAGGGTCCAAGGCCAACGACTTCGCAATTGCACGCCTATTTCGTGTAAACTTTGTTTAACTTAGGTGCTTAGGCAAGATTAGACGCAATTATCGGGTTAGGTTCGAAGGAGAGACCTTCCATTATTCGATGCAACGTTTCTTTTTTTTTTGTACCGTGACTTTGGAAAGTTGCAAGGGTATCATTTTTATGATTATACGCCTCGTTCACGTAAACATTTTTTTTTAATTTAGGTTTGCATTACGGCAGATTAGAAACGCAAATGAACAATATTACTCGAATATTTCCTTCTTTCTTTTGTCGTGACTTCGATAATTGCATTCCTGTTTCGCATAATGATTTTTCAATTTGAACGAATCTGGAAAGATTTCGAATGCGATTAACGATTTAAATTTCGAAGATGTCTAAATCTTTCATAGATTGCGCTTCTTTTTCACGGATGGTGGACAGGTACAACAAATTCTTCAACACGCGTGGGCTTAGAACATCGATGCGATTGTTGCGTTAAATTAGACAAAAGAGCTTTTTCTCTTTTCATCTAGAATTTTCCAAGGTATACGTTTCATAATTGCACGCCCACCTCTTCGCTCAAACGTTCTTCGATTTTTCTTGCGTGGGCTTGATACCGACATCCTTCCGTCCATTTAAAAGTTTCACTTTGCCCGCGACATTTACCCGGAACGGATATTGCGCAAATAATTGCAACGCGTGTTGCATAATGAACCGGCTGCGTGGAATCGAGCGACTTAGGGAGAATCGCGTGTTTGCTATATGCATGACGCCCACGCGACAATAAACACTGGAACGACAGTCGATGGAAAGAAAGGAGGACCGTGGGACGCGTACACGCCGTGGAAACGACACTTGTATCGCGATAACGTTTTATAACGTGCATTTCCTGATTTCCTCCTCGCTTTTTTCTTTTTTTCTCAGCAACGTACGCGGGAACCGAGTCGTGTGTCGCACGCGAAGCGAGGAAATGCACGTGGAAAAGTTTTGCGGAGAAACTTTATAAACTCTCGACAAACTTGGAGAATTTTAGAATTTCTCTTTTTCACCCATTGTCTCGTGATTAATAATTACTTTTGTTAAACCAGTAACGCGCCGGATATTCGAATGCATACGTTAAGATTGAGAATTGAGTCAAGGAGTCAACGTAAGGATAATAATTGAATTAATTAACAAAGGAGAGAGAAAAAAAGTATGAAACGAATATTTAACGGTAAGGCGAATTTCAGTAGCTCGCCTAATCAGTATCGTCATCAATCTACTTAAATTCCGCCTATTAAATTCATACTATCCGTTCCATGTTTTCTCTTAAACATTCTTACTTCTTACAAACTGATATATATTTATATAGAAAAATTCCAATTGAATTTCAACATTCCCAGCATGGCTAGAAAGAAATAAATTAAGTCATTCTCTCAGAACTAAACTCGATAATCTCCACCAAGTCCCATCATCTTCGAAAAAAAAAGCCGACCGATCGAAACAAAAGTGGAATCGCAGGATTTTTCCGTCAGCCACCCACGAAAGGTATTGTCCCTCCGGTTGAATGGCTCAGACGTAATTCGTATAATTGCGGGACACACGCGCCACTCGTTGTCAGCCATTCTTTCGCAGGAATACGCAACGTTCCACGCGGCTCTCGTATGGCAATAAACAGTCATGCCCTGGATGGAACAGGGGGACAATTGCTCGCCACCACTCGGCCGAACGATTTCGTCGAAAACGACGTTTCCGCCTCCCTCTGTCCCGTTCACAGGGAGGAAAAAAGTTGGCGCGCGTTTACAACGTCTCTCCACTCGATCGTTGGTCGGGGCTTTTCCCTTGATTCGAGGGAAGATACTCGGGCGGCCGGCCTCGTTCGACGAATCGGGGGCTGCGAAAAGTATCGTGGCTTTGAAAGAAGAAGTGACGCGGAGGAGGGAAAGTCCGATTTTCTGATCGGTGAAGGTGGTAGGTGTCTAGAAGGAGGGGGAGGGTAAAAATATGCTCTCCATTTCCGACGTGAAGGCGGAAATTGAAGAAGTTGCGCGAGACGGGGCTGGAAATTATTTATTACTCAGCCGCCACCGTTAGTGGCGCCTTCTCTCGGTTTTCCAGACCCTTTCAGGATCTCCTCCTCCGCGGTAGTCTGGTCTTGGTGTGATATTTCAAGGTTTTGGGCGTCCAAGTTCTGTGCCGGAAGGTATTGAATTTTGGAATTATTTAGTCGGGAAAAATCGATTTATTTATATAGAAGATTCTGAGTTATGCACGAAACACATTTGCTGGTTGTAGTTTGGATCGGAAGAGTGTGGCGATCGTGATCATATTTCAAGATCTACGCGAATTCTTTTCGTAATGCCGAAATAAAACTCATAGTAAAAGATGACGAGTAATATATTGGAAACTCATGGTGAAACGAATCTCGTGATGTTACTTCTAATTCGAAGAAAAATCGGACAATTTGGGATAAGAGACGTTCTACTCTACTACGTCGATGCGAAGTGCCAATGATAGATTAAAACGACATTGAATCGGCAATAAGGTGTGACGTTATAGCCTAACCCAAGTCAAATTTCATGGCGTCACGTTTCTAGCGACGGCGCGGATTCCCCTCGCGTCGGGGCAAAAGAGTGCAGTTGTTAGCTGTCGGCGTTCACCATAATCCCTTCCTCTCCCTCCTTTCTTCTCTATTTCGTCGGGAAGCGTTCATCGAAACGCTAAACGCGAAGGCAATATCGGGCAGGACCAAGAGCGGGATCGTCGCGTTCTCAAAGCGACGAAAGAATGGTTCTTGTTTCCTAGAGGAATTCGAATTTTCTCCCGGATTCACTGCGTTACATTTTAAACCAGTTGCCCGTGTCCATTGCAAATTCTGATGAAAAGGAAAAGGGGAGAGATTGGAGAGGAAAGCCGGCGGGGAAAGGAAAAAAGGGAGCGGGGAGGAAGGAATTCGGAATCGTTAAATAAAAATCTGAAATCGAAACGAGGCAGTTACTTTACGGGGCTAAGTAACTTTGACAATATCGTTCTTTTCCACGGGTCCTACACCTGCGCCCTGTTTTTCGCCCCAAGAACAATTCCCCGTTTTTGCGATCCTCGCCTCCTCGCACGCACGCACGTAATACTTTTTATCGTAAGAAACGCTTTATATTTTATATCCAATCAGGACCACGGTCACAGTTAGCTGCCATGTTAGCTCGAGCCTTTCACGCGTCGGGGATAACGTAAATGGATATTCCATTTTTTTCTTTCTTCCTCTCCCTTCCCTTTTTTTACCCCCTTGTCTTCTCTTTTTCTTCCCGTCCTCGCCTCTTTTTTCCTTTCTTTTTTTGTATTTTCGCTCTCGCGTGTACGACTCGGCGGAGGTGAGACGAATGGCGAGTCGAAGAATGCCGGGACAAAAGGAGGCCAGCAGCGTAACACGCGTGACTCGTTCGAGCTCACGGTTGGTATGAGGTTGGCTCGGTTCGCGTCGCTGGTAAATTAAATTCTAATAAAGCTCGCCGAAACGGGTATGAAAAAAAGTGGTGGCAACTGTAGAGGTTCGGCGGGGAACAATGGAAGGCGTCGCGACCACGGCGAACCGCGGATAATTATATCGAGGCGGCGACCAGGAATTCGCGCAGAAAAACTTGTCTTCGTGGCATGGGCTCTGGCACGGGATGGACTAACTAACTCTCGATGGTATTGGTTTGATCGGTTGGTTTGTGCCGCTTCGACCACGATGTAAAAGGGGAAAAAAAAGGAAAGAAAAGAAAAAGAAAAAAGGAAGCGATCGGTGAAAAAGAGGGCGCGGCGAATAGTTTCGTTCCTCCTGTTTCTCTGCGGATTTCGCCTCGATGGCCAGGAGGAGGTGTCCCTCGCCTCGTTCGGAAGCTTTGATATCTTTCTGCGCCTTGCGGAATAGGACCTGGGGCAAGAAACGGCGATTCCATGTTATTAATGACAGGTTCGAACAGTGGATGGAACGAGAAAGCGAACCGGTGATTTCTCTCGTTGTTTTATTAAAATTTAATTTATTCGTCTTGCGTAAGTATCAATCAAAAACTCATTTTTAGAAAAGAAATCGTTCCAATTTTTCAATGATTGAAAATTTTCCCATCTACGGTTCTTCTATTTTTTAATTCATATCGAAACCCTCACACATTTGTTAATTTCAAATATCGAATGAACTTGTGTGAAAAAAACGGAATTATAGTTTACAACACGATCGTGTAATTTATAAAATTGTACAACTTATGAAATTACGAACGACGTTTGAAGCTACTAGTTCGATCAAGTACGAATCGATGGTAGAAAATATGGGACGGTCCACGAGCCGTGTAAAGGTTAAAAAGGCTTGGGGAAATGCGATTCGAGATATTTGATTTTATTCTCCTTTGTAGATGCAACCGTAGTTCTTACCATTCGATCGGGCGGAAGTTTAACGAAACGTTATTACCCTTTCCAGGATCGACACGTGAAGAATTCGAGCAAGGATCCCCAGATGGACTCGAGCCAAGACTACTGCCTTCTACTGGGTTACGAGAACAAGACGCACACCGTTTTACGTTTCAGCAGGAGATACGATACGTGCGACCCGCGGGACCTCAAGATCACGGTAAGTCGTTTGATTTATACGACTTCCGGCGTGAAAGATAATTCCGTGGTGGCGCGAAGTGCTCGCCCGAGGAATCGTTTGATGGATTTATGAGAAAAATTGAGCGGCACACCACGCTTGCTTGCTAGCCAGCCGTGGAAGAATTATTTATCGCGGTTCTTCGCAAAATTGACCAGCTCCCTCTATATACTACCCCTTTAAATAATTAATCCGTATCCTGACGCTCGTATATACATCGCGATTGAATTTATTTATTTAATTTCCCGATGTCTGTAAAATTACCGGCAATTTCGAAACTGTCTCGCGTCTAACATTTATCCACGATCTTTGCGATGTTTTTGAAGTTGACATAATCGAAAACCCGATAATCGATACCTAACTATCCGTGATATTTCATTTTAAATTTAATCGTTTGATCCTCGTTGATTTTCATTCCTTTTTTCTCCCCCTCCCCTGTACATTCGTCCATCATTTTATACATTAGCATTTAAAATCGATTGCTTCGATTTTCCACTCGAATGCTTCATGATATAAAGAGCTTTATATAGGCTCTTGTTTGGGAATGTAATTCGATTTAAATTTTCAACTTCCCTTTCAAACTCGTCTTCAACTTCCATCCAATTCCATCCCGAAACGAACAAACGGAACGGCGTCCCTAAATTTCGAATCGTTTCAAATTTCACGAGCGACCTCGCCGAGAAATAAAACTTAAATTCAAAACGCATTATCGTTTCTCGTCGTTCAAAGTTTCAATCCTATCGCTCGATAATCGATTCGAATTATCCGCGGAAAACAGGTTTGCGTGCACGGGATCCGGCAACAGACGCACAGGATCGGGTACGGAATCGGAATGGAAATACGATTCATTACGCGTCGCAATTAACGTTAATTAACCGACATTACGGGGTGGCAAATACGGGGAGTAGGGGAAAGCGTGAGGAATTTCACGGTCTAACAAGAGCGTAAGTGGGGAAGTCGTGGACAGTTTGGAGGAATCGTTAGCGTGGGGGGAAAGAGGGCGAGGATATTAACATAGGCCGGGGAAAATTCAAAGATCTCGGTTATCAGTCTTCGTTCTATCTGCATGTGGATTCCGTGGGATAGGACAGGCCGACCCAGTTCTTTATTTCGCCGGTTAATTAACTCGGAGATAGATGGAGCCACGATAGAGCCGTCCGTTCGGTTGGTACCGCGGCTTTTTAACTAGGCCTAGGAAGAGATAAAGCGTTTGTTGCGATTCTTTTGTGCTGGCTGTGCAATTTATGAAGCGGAAACAGAAGCGGGTCGTTTTGATAGCGTCGTATATATGAAGCTATTTTCTAATGGACAGATTAGAATTATGGCAACCTGTTGACCAAAGCAAGGGTAGGAATATTCATTGTGCAAAGAATCGGGAATTAATCGAGGCAGTTTATCACGAACGAAGAATTCTAAGTGATTCATGAAGGAAAGTTGGTTGGATCAAGAAGTTTTTATATCTACTTTAATTTTAAACAGAGAGATTTGTCCATGAGTTGAGATTTTGGATGGCGTGATTGACAAGACTGAATTGGAGATAGTAAGTAATAATAGAATAATAATGAGGTTAAGAATGACAGTTCAACTGTTTATGAAAATAGAAGTTGTCCGAAAGTTTGTCAGAAATCGAAAATAAAATTGCACGATTAAAAATCACACTACACAGCTTTCAAAACTCCAATTTCAACAAACGAAATATTAATATTAAATCTCAGATTTAATTATTATCCCACAAATCTGTCGAATCCGTCTTTCCATTAAATGTCGTTTAAGGATCAGTAACGCGAATCGGGAAATCGAATAATTGATTGTTTCTCTTCGTTTACGCCTTCGTTTATATGCCACCACGCATACAGACGAGAGAGACTCGTGAAACCCGAGGCGACCGTCGTAAAACAATCACGAACTTTCGAAATAATTACACGGTTTACGTTTTGCCATGGCGTTTCGAGATTCGTCGATATTGCGAACGATGAATATTCGTGTTCCCTGTTTACGCGTAAATAATTGACGCGTGGCGCGCAAATATTGGCGAGGATACGAAGTTGAAGGGAAACGTTGGCGGACCGGTTCTCACCGTTGAATTTACCTGGATGAGCGAGTGATTCGCAAGACGCGCGAAATAGGATTGCTTTGTCCAAAGAGTAATTACACGTCGCGGGGAATGGAAACGCGTTGACGTTCATTATTCCGAGGGAGAAAAATTTAATTTAATTTACTTCAAATGGAGAGAGGATTAAAGCTCTTTTGTGTACTATTATATAATCGTAATAATTTAAACACCGTTGTCCTTTCGAGACGATTATACTTACGATATTTTTACAATCTTGCAATCGTGCATATTTTACGTTATTAATTAAACGCTTCAAGTAATTAGTCCGTCATTCTCTCTAACGATCGAACAATATTCCCAAGATCTCGTTAAAATATACATAAAGAAAAAGAAAAAGAAAAAGGAAAAAGAGAGGCGCTTTGATCGTACGAAGACGAATCAGAACAATTTTTAAAGAATTCTATTCCGCGATGTGAGCACGAGCCATCCATCCAGCTGATCCCCTCGGAAGTCTACATTATGCAGATGAAGATTTCAGAATTTCGTTGTCGCCCGGTCCGATCTGCTTCACGTATACGCTCTAAGCAGGATTTAGAAAAGAAAGAGGACACTGTGGTGCTACCTCTCTGATCTCGATCTCGGGAATCCGTACAGAAAAGTGAACACGTTGGATGCACCAAACGTTCCCAAGGAATGTCCGTCTAAGCAGTTGAGTCATCAAAATGGCCGGGTGCAAAAATAAAGCGAGCCACCGCGAGTCGAGATTCTATCTGAAAGGGTGAAGGGGGAACGGCAAACGACGAAGTCAGCTCCCCTTTTCCTTTATCTGATCGCGTGACGTATCGGTGTACCCTACATGATATTTTTACGTGTCACGTTCACAGTGCCCTAAGCCCCCTCGAGTCGTGGCTTCTCGCCGAATGTGTATTACGTCCGAATCCGTAGGTGGACCGTAAGAGATACTTGGAACGAGGTTTGTACAGGGTTATCGGCGATCAGAGTCAACAGGCGAAACGTAGCCAAGGCTCTTTGTCTCGTGATAAAAGTTATGGTTGAGGGAATCGTGCTACCATATGTGAAAGGACGGTTCTTTGGATAAATAGATTGAAAAGCGGTGGCTGTGTGTTCTCATCGGCTTTGGTGAAAAAAGTCACGGCGGTTGTTTAATATTAATCTCGATCGAATCGGACCAGTGCGAAGTTAGCACGTGGCCCGATGCAGACTTTAAAAATGAATGGAAGTATCTCTCCACGTGCAGATATTTTCGCTTGTCTTCTTTTCCCGTGTCGTGGATTTTTAATCTACGAATTGTTTATGCGTTTAATTAATTATCTATGCGAATTCGAAAAGCAACATTGATCTCTCGAATTTATATGAATTTACAGAGAAAAATATCAAAAGATACATTAGACGTGTCTAAATTCGACTAATGTAACCGTTTGTAACCAGCGAAACAATATTTGTCACTGCTAAGAAGATTAAACACTAACTCTAAACATTCCAACTCCAACGTCTTCTCACCTAACAAACCCCCGAACTCAACTCCCTTAACCGACGACGTAGCCGCCAAGTGTCACCAGAATTCGCACCATTGTCAGCCAAACGACGATCAAACAGTACGTCATAAAATTAATAAAATTTCATAATACCGTTTCAATAAATAACGCCTGAAAGAAATTTAAACATTTCCGATTCTCTGTCAAATTATCGATGTAACACTTTCGTATCCATTGTCGTCTCAAATCGGCAGGCCAGGAGCGCAGTTCCGGAAGCGGGACCTCGAACCATTGTTATTTCTACGGCAGCCCACGGTGGATTAATCGAATGAACATCAAATTAAGCGATGCTCCGCCATAACCGGCTTACACGGAAGAGGGCTTCGATTGCATATTAATATCGCGCGGTTGGCCTCGTCCTTTGCTTTGATATTCACGGGCCTCATCACCGCCTCTGAAATTAAACTCGACTACATCGTAGACGACACGCACGTGACAAGGGGCGGCCAGGTCTTACCAGAATATGCGCTGATTCCCGCGCAATACGCTTGTAATTAGTTCATTAGCGGCCACGTGTGTATCCAATCTCTCGTGTGCACGTATGGTCGTCACACGAGCCACGTTTCGACGAAATGCGCATTCAAATGTGCATTTTTCATAATCAGGCTCGTTTCAGACGAATTATGCAAACGAGTAATTATTTCGTTATCAGCTGGATCCGTCGTAAACGAACGAACGGAGTTTCCAACAGGGTTGGAACGCAGACGGAGAGATCGTCGATGAAAGGGTAAATATTTCACAATGGGAATCGCTTCAATCGTATTCGCTTGGTGTAACGAATTGATCTATTTATTTTCTCCGGCAAAGAAGTGTACACAGGGAAACGAGAAACTCGGCCCAGTTTTGGATAGTCAAAATAAACGCCGCTCCCTCTGCATCCGATAAATTTTCGCGACAATGCGCGGCTGAGTCGGTGGTGAACTCTTGTGCCGGATGGAAAACGCAAAAGTTTCGACACGAAACGACGAGGATTCTCTTCTTTGAGGCTGGCGCGAGGATTTGCGGTCGATGATATTATGCAATCCTAGACTTGCCAATCTGAACTCGAATCGTCGCTTCGCGTACGAGACTCGTGGATGCTTTTTCCACAAAGTATTCTCTTTTTCGAACGATATGCATCTTCTCGGATAAAAATGGGATCAAATGGAAATTAGATTATCTAAATTGAAAGATTACCGGATCGAGCACGATTGAATTTTAACTGTGACTTATTTACCCGAACTAATAATCCAAGTATGGATCAGAGGATTATAGAAATGAGTAGACAGAATTACAAAATAGTCGCGATATAAGACTTTTATATAAGACAAGGGATGTAAAAATAAATCGGATCAGAAAATACCGTCAATCGATCTAACAAAATCTAGAACCTTGTGCGAAGTGAATTCAGGAACAAAATCTAGGGAAAAACAGAGAGAGAGAGAGAGAGAGCAAATTCTCTTCGCCAGCTTGGAGGATATGCACACGTGAACATTACGGTAGGGAGATTGGTGCGCCTTGCAAAGGGGATTGGCTAGGTGACCTCGTTCTGCTTCTATTCCCTTCCTATCTGTACCCGTATCTAGTTTACCACTTCGCCCCCTCCCCACCCTCTCCCCTGCTTGACTGGTTGACTGGCCGGCCCTATAGTAGCCAACGCGAACTTCCTGAATAAGGTCCTCCCTCGGCACTAGAACTGATCGCTATTCCGAATGGTTCGGTACGATGTAAAAGGAAAATCGAATTTGACCGATGCCTTTGGGATCGACGGGGGAGGGGAGGAGGGTTTAGAGGGCGAAGGGGGGAAGCGGGAGGGGAAAGTGGCCAGGTGGGCCGACGATCTTATTGGGTGGATCCTCCGTGTACTCGTGGAGCGTCGTGGCAGGGGGCGCCAGGGGTATTTCGCCGGAAGCTGCCTATCCGCTACGACGGGAAATCGAATCAAGGAGATTCCGCGGGCCCTCAGGCGCCAGATTACGTGTACGTTTGGAGACAATTATCGGCAGAAATTCGATTCCTCGCGCGCTGCGGAAGATCGAGTCTCTCCGCAGTTAATCTCGATCGATCAACATTCGATGATGGAGGAAACCTTTCACGATTGAAAACGTACCAAATTGAAAATCGAACGTGTAAAATTTTTTAAGGTTATACGTTTTCGTAAATTTTGAGGAAAGAAATGTACATGTAATTTACATAATTCTATCGAACAAATAACTGTTTCGATGATCGTAGTATTTGGTTTCCAATTCGATCCACGTGCTTCCCTTTCCCTCTTCACGAGTACTACTTCTGACAAACGTAAAAAATTAAATCGGGCAATCGGATCCAAGTGTAGTCCCCATGTAGAACCAATTACTTTTACGAGTTCCTCCTTTGCTCGATCGGTACGAAAGCCATCGATTTAATCGAGCATAGGAACAAACGTGAGATCGTTTCCCCCAAGTTTCTCCCGAAAATGGGCGAGAATTTAAAGGAACGTTACCCTGGGAAGGGGGGAAGGGCAACTTCCAATTACGCTGATGCCCTGTTCTCCCTCCCCTGTCTCTCGCGATTTGCTCGATTGTCAACAACATGTTTGTTAAAAAAAAAAAAAGAGGCAAGCAGACGAGATCGAATGAAAAACCGACCGCCTGCCCACAGCTACCACACAGACATGCATACCTTGCCAACTAATGACAGTTCGAAGAAGTTCCTCTCTCCCCTTCTTCCTCTCTATAAGTTTTCCAATCGGCCAAAAACTTGGGAACAGACATTTACTTAGAAGAATCCAGTCCAGGGGGCAAGGGAAGGGAGTCGTTTTGTTATCGACGCGGCGAAAGTAGATTTTCCGACGAGATGGCCACGATCAATCGTAGCCCTTTCGATCCCATTCCAATCAACGTTGCGTTCACCCTCGACCACTGGTATCGAAACGACGCGATAAAGTTGGAACAGGAAGGGTTCCAATAAAGTTTCGAATGCGTTACTAAACTCGAACCCTATTCTTCTATTTATATATCATGTTTCGACGCTCTCTGCTCATACGCGTTCTACACTTCTTTGCACGCAGCATCGTGATATCTTCGATTTTCATTCCATTGAATTCGAATTGAAGATGGGTCGCGAATAAGAAAGGGAAGGAGAATAATCGTGTGGATCGACGTAATTACGAATCGAAGGAGTAAAATTAAATCGTCCAACTTTATTTCAGCCTGAATGAGATCGTTCGAGATTTGGAAAATTTACATTATTCGCGCGATTCGAAACGATTTTTCTTTCTTCGTCGCGTCTTTATCGTGTCGATCGAACGAGATTGAATTAAACGAGAAATGGATTATATTATAAAAACTGTATTATATCTTCAGGAAAATAGATTTTTGGAAACGGATGTATAGAATAAATATTGTCTGCTACGTTATATTATTTTAAATATTTCATTGAAAAGCAATTCGATATTACGATTAACGTTATAATTCTATAATGTGTGGCATAAGAAAAAAAGGAACGAAAGATATAGTTAATCAATACCTATTACGTTTCGATCAATGCCTATTGGAAAACAGATATTTTATTGAAAATTTATTGAATATGAATATTAAATGTGCATTATTTCCGGATAATTTACAGATCGAACGAAATAATAATTTATATATTCTATTTTCAAATAGAATCCGCTTGTAGAAACATTTGTTTCAAATTATTCTAACCTGATATCCCGTTAGATTTCCAACACAGGATAAATACAATCATTTTAACACGTATAATTCGTGCATTTTCTAAAACAAAAATTCTCCTCGTCCAACATTCATATTCGTCGAACTCGTCCTAAAAACCACATCGATCAAATCGAAGCAAAGTTGCAAATTTTGTTTATGCAATCAGTCCCGAGGGGCTGCCTATAAACATTCAGTTTGTGATTGTACGAGGAGTTGGCCATTAAACTCGTGTTTCGGATTACCTCTAATTCCTCGCAGGCGTCGAGTAGAGGGAGCGGGGATTAGTCGAAGATTAAGCTGTTGGACACGTTACTGGCCATGGCTGCTCGGCAGAAACTTCCCCGGGCTTTCCTTACGGAATCTCTCTCTTCTTTCCTTTCGCGAGCTAAAACTTATCGGCGCTCCACGCTCCAGGCTAAATTGGATAAGCATCGGCCCATACCTTCGCCTCTACGCCGAGACGAGAGATGAGAGTGAAATAGCGCGGAAGAGGTTGGGAGCCTTGGTTGCTTTTTAAAAATATTTCTCTCTCTCTCTCTCTCTCTCTCTCTCTTCCAATAGATTCGTTACGAAATTATACTGTAATTTTTTGCACGGGGATTTTAACCTTGGTTCGGTTAACTGCATTCTGAAGAGTTTCGCGCGACGGTGTCAAGGATATCATCAAAGGATTTCCATTTCGAGGTAAAAGCTCAAGCGATCGATCGATGATGAGTGACGACACGTGTGATTTCGAAAACGATGATACACATTGAAATAAGAACGGAAAGAGAGAAAGAGAGAGGAACGGGGAAGAGAGTACTTTTCCCTGTACCACGCTAATTTCGTTTTACAAAAGAAAGTTCGGGTCAATGCGAAAATCTCGTTATCTTGAAAAAAGAAAAAAAACGGATCGAGAGAAAAGCTTTATATAGCCTCACTGCGGTAGATCAATATTCGACGGACATATTATAAGAATCCGCGTTCCAAATGTCTATCTAGGATACGAGATCCGTGACCTGGAAAAAAAAATGTAAAGATTCACGAGACACTGACTATTATCATCGATTGATTGTAGTCGTGAATATGGTGCAGTACAGGATATTTGATTGACTATTGAAAAAAAAGAAAGAAAAAAAATGAAAAATCGCGTTTACTTCAGGATTACTGAGGATAGAAAATGTGAAATTTCTTTTAGAATTTACAATGTGTTTCATATGTGTTTCATATTCGCTTTTTCTTTATCGATGCGTGATACGGATATTATATAAATGACACCAAATTTATCCTAAAATAGTCGAAACTGTTCTATAAAATTGGAGAAAAAAGAATATTTTATATAATACTTTTCTTTTGTTATCTATTTTTCTCTCTCTTTTTTCCCCCTCATCAATTTCTTTATAATAAAAATTCAAAGAAAATTTAGTCCTTTACAATACTTCTCTTCCGTTCTCCATTTTTTCTCATTTCTTTTCTCTTCTTACCAATTTTCCCGGTAGACAAATTCATAGATGAGGAAAACAATTTTTTACAATGTTTCCCTTTTATTGTTACTTCTCTTCTTATCAATTGTTCCGCAAACAAATTCGAGAAAAACAATTTTTTACAACATTTTTCCCTTTATTCTTCATTTTTATCATTTCTCTTCTCACCAATTTTTCTCTGTCAGCAAATACGAGGAAAACAATCGTTCCCTCCCCTCCTCGCCCTCGCTTTTCTATTTTTTCCCCCTTTTTCCTTTCCAAAAAAGCGATTTTTAAAAACGCGCTTTATAAATTCAATGAAAGGTGAAATCAATCCGAGGGCGATCGACGGACGGGGATCTCGACTGATCGCAGAGTGCAAGAGATAACGATCGGGCCAGTCGTAAAATTGGATTAAAATCACGTCGTCGAAGCTTCTTTTTGCAGGCTTCGGCAGCGCCAGTTTATAAGGGCGCGGCCATCCCCGTGGCTCTCCACGCTATTAAATCGTAGCAACATATATTACGAAATCGGCCACGGAGCTTAACTGCTTACACCGAAGCTTAAATTAGGTGGCGTTCGCTCACAGGCTTGGAACAGCGTTAACCAATTTTATCGTGGCCGTTAGACATGTAAATTAGCTGCATACAAAATAAGCTAATGCAAAACGGAAGCGATCGTATTTAAAGGGGGTGGCTACGGAAAAGGGACGTTCCACGGGAGAAAGAGCTAGTCATGCGAATTTAAGCCGCGTTCTTACGAACCTCCATGCTTACACGCATCCCTCTATCTATGTGTCGTAACTACTAAGTATCCTAATTTAAGTTATTTCAATTCTTCCAATAATAATCTTACAATTGTGATTTATAAAGTAAGTATTAGTTGAGAGACATTTAATTTTGTTTTGTAATTTACGAATTTTAGACTTGTAATAAAATAAAATATTTTGTGTTACAGAGGGAAGAGTATTTGGTAAATTCTGTAAATTAACTATCAATAGTTGATCCTCTTTCGTGTTTTATTATTACATGAATATTTAGAGGTAACGGATTAAGACAAAATAATCTTGAGTGGAAAACCGGCGAATAATCCAGGCAATAGAATCGTAAAATCAAGGGATTCAAAGAGTTCTATTAAAAGGAAGATCGAACAAAAGAATTATTGCAAATTTTCAATGGCCTTATGAGATATTGACGATATTACATGATTTTTAATATTATATCACGAAGGATTATCGATTCCAGCAGAATCGAACGAAGTGATTAATTCCACTGTTAAGATAGAAATTAAAAATTAAGATAAGAAGAAAAATTAATCGAGGAATATTCTGTTCAATTTCAACAAAATTGAATGGCGATTAATTAATTTCTCTCTGTCAAGTACCCTTTATCGGCTCCTCACTTAAAAATGAATCAAACGAAGCGAAAAAGTTCTGAATAAAGTGATTATCTCCACGATATTCTTCCATAAGTAGAAGCTTAAAACCATCCAAAAAAAAAAAAAAAAAAAAGAAATGATTAGAAAACAGGAGAAATGAAATCTCTCTGTTTCGTAAGTATCATTTAACAATCGCCTCGTCTTCGTCATGCTTACACCATCATCCTCGTATACAGAAATTTGCGGCGATAGTAAAGTATCCTTATCCCCCGGTTCTGCGTGTTCTTTATTGAAACACCGAACGGTGAGATTAAGCCAGGCTTATAACGATTATGCGTTATGCGGGTTTGCCGAGGAAACAATTTCCATTATCATTAATTGCGGTTTTATATGCAAAAATGTGGCGGCAACCGACCCGGTTCCAAGCATAAAAAGGAAACGAGACGAAGTGGGGAGGAGAAAAACGGAGGGAAAGAAAGGAGGGGGGTGGAGAGCACATCTCACGCAATGCACAAGCGACATTAATCTTTCGAAGGTTGACGGGGTTGTCATAGCTTTGCCGATCGAGATCGCCGCCCATCCATTAATAAAACTCGATCCAACGAATGATTTCACTCGTAGACCTCCATTGGCGTATACACATCGCCACGTTACATCAAAAGCCGCATGCGGAAGTTTATAGTTCGTAACGAGGTTTACTTGGATTCGTGAGCGAAATATGATTGTGATTTATGAACTGGAAAAATAATCGAAAGGAATTACGTTTTCCTTCTTCGAAGCGTGAAACGAAATTTTTTGTTTCGGATTTCTTTCGATTTCTTTTTATTTCGAGTTAAACGCTTTATGGGGGAAAAAAAGTCTTTTATTTTATTCTTTCTCATTGATTGTAATGAAGTTGAAATATATTGTTAAAAATATATCGTTAAAGGTTACTTTCAACAATTTTTTGTTTTTTTTTTTAATATAATTCATGATTGGCTATAGTTTTCGAGTTATTCGCAAAATATTTAATTACCTTTAATTATCTTCTAAACTAATAATTTAAACTAATAACTAGTAATTCAATATATAGTCTTATATATGGTCTTATTAATAGAGATGCCATAATCCATCCAATTATGTATTAAAAACGATATGATTTTAAATAAAAAAGTAAAGTTAATCTTTATAGGTTCTCTATGCATTTACCTATGGAAAAATTAACAATATCAGAATATAACTGTTCAGAAACAATTCAACTTTTATCTGAAATATTTTTTAATATCATGGAAAACAAACGAAATATTACAAAAGTTTATGTTATTTACACTCAATATATTTCTCCAGAATTAAAAAAATTTTCAAAAAATATTCATCATTGTAAAAAAAAAAAACTTTTATTGCAAAAAGTAAGTATATAGAATTATATACTATATAGAATTATATAGTATATAGAAAAGGTAAATATATAGAATTAAGAAAACTGAATTAAAAAAATAATACACAAAAATAAAATGGCGTTTACATAACGTAAGTATAGGTAAGTATAGATAAGATAAATATAGGTAAGTATATAAAAATTCATAAGAAATTTATATTTTTCATGAATTATATATTTCTCATAAAAATTTAATTAATTTTATTCTTTTTATAGAAAATTCAAAAATCGGCCAAAAGTTTTATTTCAATGTATTCCAAGATAAATGAAAATTCGAAGAATATTAGAGAATTTGACATTTCCAAGAACTGCAAGAAATTTTTGAAAAAATTTCTCGAGCAACTTGCTATGAAGTTATATTTTCCTGATACAAAATCGAAAATTTTAGCCAGAGTTTTTGAAAAATTGAAAAATTTTACATATAATATATGCAGCGATCCAGACTGTTGTATAGCAAACGCAAGACCACTATTCACAACTAGGAAGGAAGTTACGTTAATATAGAAAAATAATAGTAATTTCTTCGAAATTTGTTTTATGTAATGCGTTATTTATATTTATATTTGTTGGAAATGAAATACAATATAGTGTATACATTAATTTTAAGAAAAATAAATTATATTAAACATTAGTAGCATTTGTTTATATTTGTTATATTCATGTAAAATAAAATTTGTCATTTCATATTTATCATTTCATGATGAAAAAAATTGTATTTTATAAATGATAAATTTTATTTACTTATAAAATAACAATAAAATTGTAAATTTTATGGAATAACAAATGTATGTACTTTTTATTTAAATAAATTTTATTTTCTATGAACATATTGTTTTATTTTATATTTCCCATTACCAACATCCTTCCACAATTCTTTAGAATATCATAATATTAAATATTAAAAAATACTTGTACATTTTCATTTAAATAATTAAGAAAAATAAATTCCTATTTTATATTAAACATTAGTAGCATTTGTTTATACCTGTTATATTCATGTAAAATAAAATTTATCATTTCATAATGACAAAAATTATATTTTACAAATGATAAATTTTATTGTTACTTATAAAATAACAATAAAATTGTAAATTTTATGGAATAACATAAATGTATGTACTTTTTACTTAAATAAATATTATATTCTATGAATATATTGTTTTATTTTATATTTCCCATTACCAACATCCTTCCACAATTCTTTAAAATATCATAATATTAAATATTAAAAAATATTTATGCATTTTCATATAAATAATTAAGAAAAATGAATTCCTATCTTATATTAAACATTAGTAGCATTTGTTTATACCTGCTATATTCATGTAAAATAAAATTTATCATTATGAAATAATCATTATCATAATGAAAAAAATTATATTTTATAAATGATAAATTTTATTTACTTATAAAATAACAATAAAATTGTAAATTTTATAGAATAACAAATATATGTACTTTTTATTTAAATAAATTTTATTTTCTATGAACATATTGTTTTATTTTATATTTCACATTACCAACATCCTTCCACAATTCTTTAGAATATCATAACATTAAATACTAAAAAATAATTATATATTTTCATATAAATAATTGATACAAATCACAAATTGCAGTCTATCTATTAGAAATTACAATATTATTAATATTAAAAAAATATAAAAATAATTACGCAAAGGTACGTATACATAGAAATAAGAAAACTATTGAAAAAATAAGAAAAAAAATGAAAAAAAATTAAAAGTAAGTATGTAGCTAAATATTTCAATTAATCAAAAAATTCGAAAATTCCAACAAATAAATATTAATTCTAAAAGCGTAACAAAATCCTCAGCATAAACATTGCTAACTGAATTATACAAAAAACATTAAGAGCATATCCTTACATATCATATTCTCCTGCTAAAAAGTGGAAAATTTAGACGAGAAACTTTAAGAAATTGTTCTCTGTTAAAATTTTTTAATGCCACCTCCTTACATATCATATTCTTCTGTTAAAAAGTCGAAAATTTGGACGAAAATTTGTAAAATTGCTCTCTGTTAAAATTCTTTAGTGCCACCTCTTTACATATCATATTCTCCTGTTAAAAAGTCGAAAATTTGGTCGAAAATTTCTAAAATTGCGCTCTGTTAAAATTTTTTAGTGCCACCTGTTTAGATATCATATTCTCCTGTTAAAAAGTAGAGAATTTGGACTAGAAAGTTTAAGAAATTGGTCTCTGTTAAAATTTTTATTGCCTCTTTACATATCTTTTTCTCCTGTTAAAAAGTCGGAAATTTGGACGAAAATTTGTAAAATTGCTCTCTGTTAAAATTTTTAGTGCCACCTCTTTACACATCATATTCTCCTGTTAAAAAGTCGGAAATTTGGGCGAGAAATTTTAAGAAACTTTAAGAATTGGCCCTCTGTTAAAATTTTTAGTGCCACCTCTTTACACATCATATTCTCCTGTTAAAAAGTCGGAAATTTGGGCGAGAAATTTTAAGAAACTTTAAGAATTGGCCCTCTGTTAAAATTTTTAGTGCCACCTCTTTACACATCATATTCTCCTGTTAAAAAGTCGGAAATTTGGGCGAGAAATTTTAAGAAACTTTAAGAATTGGCCCTCTGTTAAAATTTTTAGTGCCACCTCTTTACACATCATATTCTCCTGTTAAAAAGTCGGAAATTTGGGCGAGAAATTTTAAGAAACTTTAAGAATTGGCCCTCTGTTAAAATTTTTAGTGCCACCTCTTTACACATCATATTCTCCTGTTAAAAAGTCGGAAATTTGGGCGAGAAATTTTAAGAAACTTTAAGAATTGGCCCTCTGTTAAAATTTTTAGTGCCACCTCTTTACACATCATATTCTCCTGTTAAAAAGTCGGAAATTTGGGCGAGAAATTTTAAGAAACTTTAAGAATTGGCCCTCTGTTAAAATTTTTAGTGCCACCTCTTTACACATCATATTCTCCTGTTAAAAAGTCGGAAATTTGGGCGAGAAATTTTAAGAAACTTTAAGAATTGGCCCTCTGTTAAAATTTTTAGTGCCACCTCTTTACACATCATATTCTCCTGTTAAAAAGTCGGAAATTTGGGCGAGAAATTTTAAGAAACTTTAAGAATTGGCCCTCTGTTAAAATTTTTAGTGCCACCTCTTTACACATCATATTCTCCTGTTAAAAAGTCGGAAATTTGGGCGAGAAATTTTAAGAAACTTTAAGAATTGGCCCTCTGTTAAAATTTTTAGTGCCACCTCTTTACACATCATATTCTCCTGTTAAAAAGTCGGAAATTTGGGCGAGAAATTTTAAGAAACTTTAAGAATTGGCCCTCTGTTAAAATTTTTAGTGCCACCTCTTTACACATCATATTCTCCTGTTAAAAAGTCGGAAATTTGGGCGAGAAATTTTAAGAAACTTTAAGAATTGGCCCTCTGTTAAAATTTTTAGTGCCACCTCTTTACACATCATATTCTCCTGTTAAAAAGTCGGAAATTTGGGCGAGAAATTTTAAGAAACTTTAAGAATTGGCCCTCTGTTAAAATTTTTAGTGCCACCTCTTTACACATCATATTCTCCTGTTAAAAAGTCGGAAATTTGGGCGAGAAATTTTAAGAAACTTTAAGAATTGGCCCTCTGTTAAAATTTTTAGTGCCACCTCTTTACACATCATATTCTCCTGTTAAAAGTCGGAAATTTGGGCGAGAAATTTTAAGAAACTTTAAGAATTGGCCCTCTGTTAAAATTTTTAGTGCCACCTCTTTACACATCATATTCTCCTGTTAAAAAGTCGGAAATTTGGGCGAGAAATTTTAAGAAACTTTAAGAATTGGCCCTCTGTTAAAATTTTTAGTGCCACCTCTTTACACATCATATTCTCCTGTTAAAAAGTCGGAAATTTGGGCGAGAAATTTTAAGAAACTTTAAGAATTGGCCCTCTGTTAAAATTTTTAGTGCCACCTCTTTACACATCATATTCTCCTGTTAAAAAGTCGGAAATTTGGGCGAGAAATTTTAAGAAACTTTAAGAATTGGCCCTCTGTTAAAATTTTTAGTGCCACCTCTTTACACATCATATTCTCCTGTTAAAAAGTCGGAAATTTGGGCGAGAAATTTTAAGAAACTTTAAGAATTGGCCCTCTGTTAAAATTTTTAGTGCCACCTCTTTACACATCATATTCTCCTGTTAAAAAGTCGGAAATTTGGGCGAGAAATTTTAAGAAACTTTAAGAATTGGCCCTCTGTTAAAATTTTTAGTGCCACCTCTTTACACATCATATTCTCCTGTTAAAAAGTCGGAAATTTGGGCGAGAAATTTTAAGAAACTTTAAGAATTGGCCCTCTGTTAAAATTTTTAGTGCCACCTCTTTACACATCATATTCTCCTGTTAAAAAGTCGGAAATTTGGGCGAGAAATTTTAAGAAACTTTAAGAATTGGCCCTCTGTTAAAATTTTTAGTGCCACCTCTTTACACATCATATTCTCCTGTTAAAAAGTCGGAAATTTGGGCGAGAAATTTTAAGAAACTTTAAGAATTGGCCCTCTGTTAAAATTTTTAGTGCCACCTCTTTACACATCATATTCTCCTGTTAAAAAGTCGGAAATTTGGGCGAGAAATTTTAAGAAACTTTAAGAATTGGCCCTCTGTTAAAATTTTTAGTGCCACCTCTTTACACATCATATTCTCCTGTTAAAAAGTCGGAAATTTGGGCGAGAAATTTTAAGAAACTTTAAGAATTGGCCCTCTGTTAAAATTTTTAGTGCCACCTCTTTACACATCATATTCTCCTGTTAAAAAGTCGGAAATTTGGGCGAGAAATTTTAAGAAACTTTAAGAATTGGCCCTCTGTTAAAATTTTTAGTGCCACCTCTTTACACATCATATTCTCCTGTTAAAAAGTCGGAAATTTGGGCGAGAAATTTTAAGAAACTTTAAGAATTGGCCCTCTGTTAAAATTTTTAGTGCCACCTCTTTACACATCATATTCTCCTGTTAAAAAGTCGGAAATTTGGGCGAGAAATTTTAAGAAACTTTAAGAATTGGCCCTCTGTTAAAATTTTTAGTGCCACCTCTTTACACATCATATTCTCCTGTTAAAAAGTCGGAAATTTGGGCGAGAAATTTTAAGAAACTTTAAGAATTGGCCCTCTGTTAAAATTTTTAGTGCCACCTCTTTACACATCATATTCTCCTGTTAAAAAGTCGGAAATTTGGGCGAGAAATTTTAAGAAACTTTAAGAATTGGCCCTCTGTTAAAATTTTTAGTGCCACCTCTTTACACATCATATTCTCCTGTTAAAAAGTCGGAAATTTGGGCGAGAAATTTTAAGAAACTTTAAGAATTGGCCCTCTGTTAAAATTTTTAGTGCCACCTCTTTACACATCATATTCTCCTGTTAAAAAGTCGGAAATTTGGGCGAGAAATTTTAAGAAACTTTAAGAATTGGCCCTCTGTTAAAATTTTTAGTGCCACCTCTTTACACATCATATTCTCCTGTTAAAAAGTCGGAAATTTGGGCGAGAAATTTTAAGAAACTTTAAGAATTGGCCCTCTGTTAAAATTTTTAGTGCCACCTCTTTACACATCATATTCTCCTGTTAAAAGTCGGAAATTTGGGCGAGAAATTTTAAGAAACTTTAAGAATTGGCCCTCTGTTAAAATTTTTAGTGCCACCTCTTTACACATCATATTCTCCTGTTAAAAAGTCGGAAATTTGGGCGAGAAATTTTAAGAAACTTTAAGAATTGGCCCTCTGTTAAAATTTTTAGTGCCACCTCTTTACACATCATATTCTCCTGTTAAAAAGTCGGAAATTTGGGCGAGAAATTTTAAGAAACTTTAAGAATTGGCCCTCTGTTAAAATTTTTAGTGCCACCTCTTTACACATCATATTCTCCTGTTAAAAAGTCGGAAATTTGGGCGAGAAATTTTAAGAAACTTTAAGAATTGGCCCTCTGTTAAAATTTTTAGTGCCACCTCTTTACACATCATATTCTCCTGTTAAAAAGTCGGAAATTTGGGCGAGAAATTTTAAGAAACTTTAAGAATTGGCCCTCTGTTAAAATTTTTAGTGCCACCTCTTTACACATCATATTCTCCTGTTAAAAAGTCGGAAATTTGGGCGAGAAATTTTAAGAAACTTTAAGAATTGGCCCTCTGTTAAAATTTTTAGTGCCACCTCTTTACACATCATATTCTCCTGTTAAAAAGTCGGAAATTTGGGCGAGAAATTTTAAGAAACTTTAAGAATTGGCCCTCTGTTAAAATTTTTAGTGCCACCTCTTTACACATCATATTCTCCTGTTAAAAAGTCGGAAATTTGGGCGAGAAATTTTAAGAAACTTTAAGAATTGGCCCTCTGTTAAAATTTTTAGTGCCACCTCTTTACACATCATATTCTCCTGTTAAAAGTCGGAAATTTGGGCGAGAAATTTTAAGAAACTTTAAGAATTGGCCCTCTGTTAAAATTTTTAGTGCCACCTCTTTACACATCATATTCTCCTGTTAAAAAGTCGGAAATTTGGGCGAGAAATTTTAAGAAACTTTAAGAATTGGCCCTCTGTTAAAATTTTTAGTGCCACCTCTTTACACATCATATTCTCCTGTTAAAAAGTCGGAAATTTGGGCGAGAAATTTTAAGAAACTTTAAGAATTGGCCCTCTGTTAAAATTTTTAGTGCCACCTCTTTACACATCATATTCTCCTGTTAAAAAGTCGGAAATTTGGGCGAGAAATTTTAAGAAACTTTAAGAATTGGCCCTCTGTTAAAATTTTTAGTGCCACCTCTTTACACATCATATTCTCCTGTTAAAAAGTCGGAAATTTGGGCGAGAAATTTTAAGAAACTTTAAGAATTGGCCCTCTGTTAAAATTTTTAGTGCCACCTCTTTACACATCATATTCTCCTGTTAAAAAGTCGGAAATTTGGGCGAGAAATTTTAAGAAACTTTAAGAATTGGCCCTCTGTTAAAATTTTTAGTGCCACCTCTTTACACATCATATTCTCCTGTTAAAAAGTCGGAAATTTGGGCGAGAAATTTTAAGAAACTTTAAGAATTGGCCCTCTGTTAAAATTTTTAGTGCCACCTCTTTACACATCATATTCTCCTGTTAAAAAGTCGGAAATTTGGGCGAGAAATTTTAAGAAACTTTAAGAATTGGCCCTCTGTTAAAATTTTTAGTGCCACCTCTTTACACATCATATTCTCCTGTTAAAAAGTCGGAAATTTGGGCGAGAAATTTTAAGAAACTTTAAGAATTGGCCCTCTGTTAAAATTTTAGTGCCACCTCTTTACACATCATATTCTCCTGTTAAAGTCGGAAATTTGGGCGAGAAATTTTAAGAAACTTTAAGAATTGGCCCTCTGTTAAAATTTTTAGTGCCACCTCTTTACACATCATATTCTCCTGTTAAAAAGTCGGAAATTTGGGCGAGAAATTTTAAGAAACTTTAAGAATTGGCCCTCTGTTAAAATTTTTAGTGCCACCTCTTTACACATCATATTCTCCTGTTAAAGTCGGAAATTTGGGCGAGAAATTTTAAGAAACTTTAAGAATTGGCCCTCTGTTAAAATTTTTAGTGCCACCTCTTTACACATCATATTCTCCTGTTAAAAAGTCGGAAATTTGGGCGAGAAATTTTAAGAAACTTTAAGAATTGGCCCTCTGTTAAAATTTTTAGTGCCACCTCTTTACACATCATATTCTCCTGTTAAAAAGTCGGAAATTTGGGCGAGAAATTTTAAGAAACTTTAAGAATTGGCCCTCTGTTAAAATTTTTAGTGCCACCTCTTTACACATCATATTCTCCTGTTAAAAAGTCGGAAATTTGGGCGAGAAATTTTAAGAAACTTTAAGAATTGGCCCTCTGTTAAAATTTTTAGTGCCACCTCTTTACACATCATATTCTCCTGTTAAAAAGTCGGAAATTTGGGCGAGAAATTTTAAGAAACTTTAAGAATTGGCCCTCTGTTAAAATTTTTAGTGCCACCTCTTTACACATCATATTCTCCTGTTAAAAAGTCGGAAATTTGGGCGAGAAATTTTAAGAAACTTTAAGAATTGGCCCTCTGTTAAAATTTTTAGTGCCACCTCTTTACACATCATATTCTCCTGTTAAAAAGTCGGAAATTTGGGCGAGAAATTTTAAGAAACTTTAAGAATTGGCCCTCTGTTAAAATTTTTAGTGCCACCTCTTTACACATCATATTCTCCTGTTAAAGTCGGAAATTTGGGCGAGAAATTTTAAGAAACTTTAAGAATTGGCCCTCTGTTAAAATTTTTAGTGCCACCTCTTTACACATCATATTCTCCTGTTAAAAGTCAAATTTGGGCGAGAAATTTTAAGAAACTTTAAGAATTGGCCCTCTGTTAAAATTTTTAGTGCCACCTCTTTACACATCATATTCTCCTGTTAAAAAGTCGGAAATTTGGGCGAGAAATTTTAAGAAACTTTAAGAATTGGCCCTCTGTTAAAATTTTTAGTGCCACCTCTTTACACATCATATTCTCCTGTTAAAAAGTCGGAAATTTGGGCGAGAAATTTTAAGAAACTTTAAGAATTGGCCCTCTGTTAAAATTTTTAGTGCCACCTCTTTACACATCATATTCTCCTGTTAAAAGTCAAATTTGGGCAGAAATTTTAAGAAACTTTAAGAATTGGCCCTCTGTTAAAATTTTTAGTGCCACCTCTTTACACATCATATTCTCCTGTTAAAAAGTCAAATTTGGGCGAGAAATTTTAAGAAACTTTAAGAATTGGCCCTCTGTTAAAATTTTTAGTGCCACCTCTTTACACATCATATTCTCCTGTTAAAGTCGGAAATTTGGGCGAGAAATTTTAGAAACTTTAAGAATTGGCCCTCTGTTAAAATTTTTAGTGCCACCTCTTTACATCATATTCTCCTGTTAAAAAGTCGGAAATTTGGGCGAGAAATTTTAAGAAACTTTAAGAATTGGCCCTCTGTTAAAATTTTTAGTGCCACCTCTTTACACATCATATTCTCCTGTTAAAAAGTCGGAAATTTGGGCGAGAAATTTTAAGAAACTTTAAGAATTGGCCCTCTGTTAAAATTTTTAGTGCCACCTCTTTACACATCATATTCTCCTGTTAAAGTCAAATTTGGGCGAGAAATTTTAAGAAACTTTAAGAATTGGCCCTCTGTTAAAATTTTTAGTGCCACCTCTTTACACATCATATTCTCCTGTTAAAGTCGGAAATTTGGGCGAGAAATTTTAAGAAACTTTAAGAATTGGCCCTCTGTTAAAATTTTTAGTGCCACCTCTTTACACATCATATTCTCCTGTTAAAAAGTCGGAATTTTAGACAGAAATTTTAAGAAACTTTAAGAATTGGCCCTCTGTTAAAATTTTTAGTGCCACCTCTTTACACATCATATTCTCCTGTTAAAAAGTCAAATTTGGGCGAGAAATTTTAAGAAACTTTAAGAATTGGCCCTCTGTTAAAATTTTTAGTGCCACCTCTTTACATCATATTCTCCTGTTAAAAAGTCGGAAATTTGGGCGAGAAATTTTAAGAAACTTTAAGAATTGGCCCTCTGTTAAAATTTTTAGTGCCACCTCTTTACACATCATATTCTCCTGTTAAAAAGTCGGAAATTTGGGCGAGAAATTTTAAGAAACTTTAAGAATTGGCCCTCTGTTAAAATTTTTAGTGCCACCTCTTTACACATCATATTCTCCTGTTAAAAGTCGGAAATTTGGGCGAGAAATTTTAAGAAACTTTAAGAATTGGCCCTCTGTTAAAATTTTTAGTGCCACCTCTTTACACATCATATTCTCCTGTTAAAAAGTCGAAATTTGGGCGAGAAATTTTAAGAAACTTTAAGAATTGGCCCTCTGTTAAAATTTTTAGTGCCACCTCTTTACACATCATATTCTCCTGTTAAAAGTCGGAAATTTGGGCGAGAAATTTTAAGAAACTTTAAGAATTGGCCCTCTGTTAAAATTTTTAGTGCCACCTCTTTACACATCATATTCTCCTGTTAAAGTCGGAAATTTGGGCGAGAAATTTTAAGAAACTTTAAGAATTGGCCCTCTGTTAAAATTTTTAGTGCCACCTCTTTACACATCATATTCTCCTGTTAAAAAGTCGGAAATTTGGGCGAGAAATTTTAAGAAACTTTAAGAATTGGCCCTCTGTTAAAATTTTTAGTGCCACCTCTTTACACATCATATTCTCCTGTTAAAAAGTCGGAAATTTGGGCGAGAAATTTTAAGAAACTTTAAGAATTGGCCCTCTGTTAAAATTTTTAGTGCCACCTCTTTACACATCATATTCTCCTGTTAAAAAGTCGGAAATTTGGGCGAGAAATTTTAAGAAACTTTAAGAATTGGCCCTCTGTTAAAATTTTTAGTGCCACCTCTTTACACATCATATTCTCCTGTTAAAAAGTCGGAAATTTGGGCGAGAAATTTTAAGAAACTTTAAGAATTGGCCCTCTGTTAAAATTTTTAGTGCCACCTCTTTACACATCATATTCTCCTGTTAAAAAGTCGGAAATTTGGGCGAGAAATTTTAAGAAACTTTAAGAATTGGCCCTCTGTTAAAATTTTTAGTGCCACCTCTTTACACATCATATTCTCCTGTTAAAAAGTCGGAAATTTGGGCGAGAAATTTTAAGAAACTTTAAGAATTGGCCCTCTGTTAAAATTTTTAGTGCCACCTCTTTACACATCATATTCTCCTGTTAAAAAGTCGGAAATTTGGGCGAGAAATTTTAAGAAACTTTAAGAATTGGCCCTCTGTTAAAATTTTTAGTGCCACCTCTTTACACATCATATTCTCCTGTTAAAAAGTCGGAAATTTGGGCGAGAAATTTTAAGAAACTTTAAGAATTGGCCCTCTGTTAAAATTTTTAGTGCCACCTCTTTACACATCATATTCTCCTGTTAAAAGTCGGAAATTTGGGCGAGAAATTTTAAGAAACTTTAAGAATTGGCCCTCTGTTAAAATTTTTAGTGCCACCTCTTTACACATCATATTCTCCTGTTAAAAAGTCGGAAATTTGGGCGAGAAATTTTAAGAAACTTTAAGAATTGGCCCTCTGTTAAAATTTTTAGTGCCACCTCTTTACACATCATATTCTCCTGTTAAAAAGTCGGAAATTTGGGCGAGAAATTTTAAGAAACTTTAAATTGGCCCTCTGTTAAAATTTTTAGTGCCACCTCTTTACACATCATATTCTCCTGTTAAAGTCGGAAATTTGGGCGAGAAATTTTAAGAAACTTTAAGAATTGGCCCTCTGTTAAAATTTTTAGTGCCACCTCTTTACACATCATATTCTCCTGTTAAAAAGTCGGAAATTTGGGCGAGAAATTTTAAGAAACTTTAAGAATTGGCCCTCTGTTAAAATTTTTAGTGCCACCTCTTTACACATCATATTCTCCTGTTAAAAGTCAAATTTGGGCGAGAAATTTTAAGAAACTTTAAATTGGCCCTCTGTTAAAATTTTTAGTGCCACCTCTTTACACATCATATTCTCCTGTTAAAAAGTCGGAAATTTGGGCGAGAAATTTTAAGAAACTTTAAGAATTGGCCCTCTGTTAAAATTTTTAGTGCCACCTCTTTACACATCATATTCTCCTGTTAAAAAGTCGGAAATTTGGGCGAGAAATTTTAAGAAACTTTAAGAATTGGCCCTCTGTTAAAATTTTTAGTGCCACCTCTTTACACATCATATTCTCCTGTTAAAAGTCGGAAATTTGGGCGAGAAATTTTAAGAAACTTTAAGAATTGGCCCTCTGTTAAAATTTTTAGTGCCACCTCTTTACACATCATATTCTCCTGTTAAAAAGTCGGAAATTTGGGCGAGAAATTTTAAGAAACTTTAAGAATTGGCCCTCTGTTAAAATTTTTAGTGCCACCTCTTTACACATCATATTCTCCTGTTAAAAAGTCGGAAATTTGGGCGAGAAATTTTAAGAAACTTTAAGAATTGGCCCTCTGTTAAAATTTTTAGTGCCACCTCTTTACACATCATATTCTCCTGTTAAAAAGTCGGAAATTTGGGCGAGAAATTTTAAGAAACTTTAAGAATTGGCCCTCTGTTAAAATTTTTAGTGCCACCTCTTTACACATCATATTCTCCTGTTAAAAAGTCGGAAATTTGGGCGAAATTTTAAGAAACTTTAAGAATTGGCCCTCTGTTAAAATTTTTAGTGCCACCTCTTTACACATCATATTCTCCTGTTAAAAAGTCGGAAATTTGGGCGAGAAATTTTAAGAAACTTTAAGAATTGGCCCTCTGTTAAAATTTTTAGTGCCACCTCTTTACACATCATATTCTCCTGTTAAAAAGTCGGAAATTTGGGCGAGAAATTTTAAGAAACTTTAAGAATTGGCCCTCTGTTAAAATTTTTAGTGCCACCTCTTTACACATCATATTCTCCTGTTAAAAAGTCGGAAATTTGGGCGAGAAATTTTAAGAAACTTTAAGAATTGGCCCTCTGTTAAAATTTTAGTGCCACCTCTTTACACATCATATTCTCCTGTTAAAAGTCGGAAATTTGGGCGAGAAATTTTAAGAAACTTTAAGAATTGGCCCTCTGTTAAAATTTTTAGTGCCACCTCTTTACACATCATATTCTCCTGTTAAAAAGTCGGAAATTTGGGCGAGAAATTTTAAGAAACTTTAAGAATTGGCCCTCTGTTAAAATTTTAGTGCCACCTCTTTACACATCATATTCTCCTGTTAAAAAGTCGGAAATTTGGGCGAGAAATTTTAAGAAACTTTAAGAATTGGCCCTCTGTTAAAATTTTTAGTGCCACCTCTTTACACATCATATTCTCCTGTTAAAGTCGGAAATTTGGGCAATTTAGAAACTTTAAGGTGGCCCTCTGTTAAAATTTTTAGTGCCACCTCTTTACACATCATATTCTCCTGTTAAAAAGTCGGAAATTTGGGCGAAATTTTAAGAAACTTTAAGAATTGGCCCTCTGTTAAAATTTTTAGTGCCACCTCTTTACACATCATATTCTCCTGTTAAAAAGTCGGAAATTTGGGCGAGGGTACAGAAACTTTAAGAAATTGGCCCTCTGTTAAAATTTTAGTCTTACCTCTTTACACATCATATTCTCCCTGTTAAAGTCAGGAAATTTGGGGCGGGGAATTTTTAAGAAACTTTAGGTGGCCCTCTGTTTAAAATTTTTAGTGCCACCCTCTTTACATCATATTCTCCTGTTAAAGTCAGGAAATTTGGGCGAGAAATTTTAAAGAAACTTTAAAAATTGGCCCTCTGTTAAAATTTTAGTGCCACCTCTTACACATCATATTCTCCTGTTAAAAAGTCAAAATTTGGGCGAGAAATTTTTAAGAAACTTTGGCCCTCTGTTAAAATTTTTAGTGCCACCTCTTTACACATCATATTCTCCTGTTAAAAAGTCGGAAATTTGGGCGAGAAATTTTAAGAAACTTTAAGAATTGGCCCTCTGTTAAAATTTTTAGTGCCACCTCTTTACACATCATATTCTCCTGTTAAAAAGTCGGAAATTTGGGCGAGAAATTTTAGATCATATTCTCCTGTTAAAAGTCGGAAATTTGGGCGAGAAATTTTAAGAAACTTTAAGAATTGGCCCTCTGTTAAAATTTTTAGTGCCACCTCTTTACACATCATATTCTCCTGTTAAAAAGTCGGAAATTTGGGCGAGAAATTTTAAGAAACTTTAAGAATTGGCCCTCTGTTAAAATTTTTAGTGCCACCTCTTTTACACATCATATTCTCCTGTTAAAAAGTCGGAAATTTGGGCGAGAAATTTTAAGAAACTTTAAGAATTGGCCCTCTGTTAAAATTTTTAGTGCCACCTCTTTACACATCATATTCTCCTGTTAAAAAGTCGGAAATTTGGGCGAGAAATTTTAAGAAACTTTAAGAATTGGCCCTCTGTTAAAATTTTTAGTGCCACCTCTTTACACATCATATTCTCCTGTTAAAAAGTCGGAAATTTGGGCGAGAAATTTTAAGAAACTTTAAGAATTGGCCCTCTGTTAAAATTTTTAGTGCCACCTCTTTACACATCATATTCTCCTGTTAAAAAGTCGGAAATTTGGGCGAGAAATTTTAAGAAACTTTAAGAATTGGCCCTCTGTTAAAATTTTTAGTGCCACCTCTTTACACATCATATTCTCCTGTTAAAAAGTCGGAAATTTGGGCGAGAAATTTTAAGAAACTTTAAGAATTGGCCCTCTGTTAAAATTTTTAGTGCCACCTCTTTACACATCATATTCTCCTGTTAAAAAGTCGGAAATTTGGGCGAGAAATTTTAAGAAACTTTAAGAATTGGCCCTCTGTTAAAATTTTTAGTGCCACCTCTTTACACATCATATTCTCCTGTTAAAAAGTCGGAAATTTGGGCGAGAAATTTTAAGAAACTTTAAGAATTGGCCCTCTGTTAAAATTTTTAGTGCCACCTCTTTACACATCATATTCTCCTGTTAAAAAGTCGGAAATTTGGGCGAGAAATTTTAAGAAACTTTAAGAATTGGCCCTCTGTTAAAATTTTTAGTGCCACCTCTTTACACATCATATTCTCCTGTTAAAAAGTCGGAAATTTGGGCGAGAAATTTTAAGAAACTTTAAGAATTGGCCCTCTGTTAAAATTTTTAGTGCCACCTCTTTACACATCATATTCTCCTGTTAAAAAGTCGGAAATTTGGGCGAGAAATTTTAAGAAACTTTAAGAATTGGCCCTCTGTTAAAATTTTTAGTGCCACCTCTTTACACATCATATTCTCCTGTTAAAAAGTCGGAAATTTGGGCGAGAAATTTTAAGAAACTTTAAGAATTGGCCCTCTGTTAAAATTTTTAGTGCCACCTCTTTACACATCATATTCTCCTGTTAAAAAGTCGGAAATTTGGGCGAGAAATTTTAAGAAACTTTAAGAATTGGCCCTCTGTTAAAATTTTTAGTGCCACCTCTTTACACATCATATTCTCCTGTTAAAAAGTCGGAAATTTGGGCGAGAAATTTTAAGAAACTTTAAGAATTGGCCCTCTGTTAAAATTTTTAGTGCCACCTCTTTACACATCATATTCTCCTGTTAAAAAGTCGGAAATTTGGGCGAGAAATTTTAAGAAACTTTAAGAATTGGCCCTCTGTTAAAATTTTTAGTGCCACCTCTTTACACATCATATTCTCCTGTTAAAAAGTCGGAAATTTGGGCGAGAAATTTTAAGAAACTTTAAGAATTGGCCCTCTGTTAAAATTTTTAGTGCCACCTCTTTACACATCATATTCTCCTGTTAAAAAGTCGGAAATTTGGGCGAGAAATTTTAAGAAACTTTAAGAATTGGCCCTCTGTTAAAATTTTTAGTGCCACCTCTTTACACATCATATTCTCCTGTTAAAAAGTCGGAAATTTGGGCGAGAAATTTTAAGAAACTTTAAGAATTGGCCCTCTGTTAAAATTTTTAGTGCCACCTCTTTACACATCATATTCTCCTGTTAAAAAGTCGGAAATTTGGGCGAGAAATTTTAAGAAACTTTAAGAATTGGCCCTCTGTTAAAATTTTTAGTGCCACCTCTTTACACATCATATTCTCCTGTTAAAAAGTCGGAAATTTGGGCGAGAAATTTTAAGAAACTTTAAGAATTGGCCCTCTGTTAAAATTTTTAGTGCCACCTCTTTACACATCATATTCTCCTGTTAAAAAGTCGGAAATTTGGGCGAGAAATTTTAAGAAACTTTAAGAATTGGCCCTCTGTTAAAATTTTTAGTGCCACCTCTTTACACATCATATTCTCCTGTTAAAAAGTCGGAAATTTGGGCGAGAAATTTTAAGAAACTTTAAGAATTGGCCCTCTGTTAAAATTTTTAGTGCCACCTCTTTACACATCATATTCTCCTGTTAAAAAGTCGGAAATTTGGGCGAGAAATTTTAAGAAACTTTAAGAATTGGCCCTCTGTTAAAATTTTTAGTGCCACCTCTTTACACATCATATTCTCCTGTTAAAAAGTCGGAAATTTGGGCGAGAAATTTTAAGAAACTTTAAGAATTGGCCCTCTGTTAAAATTTTTAGTGCCACCTCTTTACACATCATATTCTCCTGTTAAAAAGTCGGAAATTTGGGCGAGAAATTTTAAGAAACTTTAAGAATTGGCCCTCTGTTAAAATTTTTAGTGCCACCTCTTTACACATCATATTCTCCTGTTAAAAAGTCGGAAATTTGGGCGAGAAATTTTAAGAAACTTTAAGAATTGGCCCTCTGTTAAAATTTTTAGTGCCACCTCTTTACACATCATATTCTCCTGTTAAAAAGTCGGAAATTTGGGCGAGAAATTTTAAGAAACTTTAAGAATTGGCCCTCTGTTAAAATTTTTAGTGCCACCTCTTTACACATCATATTCTCCTGTTAAAAAGTCGGAAATTTGGGCGAGAAATTTTAAGAAACTTTAAGAATTGGCCCTCTGTTAAAATTTTTAGTGCCACCTCTTTACACATCATATTCTCCTGTTAAAAAGTCGGAAATTTGGGCGAGAAATTTTAAGAAACTTTAAGAATTGGCCCTCTGTTAAAATTTTTAGTGCCACCTCTTTACACATCATATTCTCCTGTTAAAAAGTCGGAAATTTGGGCGAGAAATTTTAAGAAACTTTAAGAATTGGCCCTCTGTTAAAATTTTTAGTGCCACCTCTTTACACATCATATTCTCCTGTTAAAAAGTCGGAAATTTGGGCGAGAAATTTTAAGAAACTTTAAGAATTGGCCCTCTGTTAAAATTTTTAGTGCCACCTCTTTACACATCATATTCTCCTGTTAAAAAGTCGGAAATTTGGGCGAGAAATTTTAAGAAACTTTAAGAATTGGCCCTCTGTTAAAATTTTTAGTGCCACCTCTTTACACATCATATTCTCCTGTTAAAAAGTCGGAAATTTGGGCGAGAAATTTTAAGAAACTTTAAGAATTGGCCCTCTGTTAAAATTTTTAGTGCCACCTCTTTACACATCATATTCTCCTGTTAAAAAGTCGGAAATTTGGGCGAGAAATTTTAAGAAACTTTAAGAATTGGCCCTCTGTTAAAATTTTTAGTGCCACCTCTTTACACATCATATTCTCCTGTTAAAAAGTCGGAAATTTGGGCGAGAAATTTTAAGAAACTTTAAGAATTGGCCCTCTGTTAAAATTTTTAGTGCCACCTCTTTACACATCATATTCTCCTGTTAAAAAGTCGGAAATTTGGGCGAGAAATTTTAAGAAACTTTAAGAATTGGCCCTCTGTTAAAATTTTTAGTGCCACCTCTTTACACATCATATTCTCCTGTTAAAAAGTCGGAAATTTGGGCGAGAAATTTTAAGAAACTTTAAGAATTGGCCCTCTGTTAAAATTTTTAGTGCCACCTCTTTACACATCATATTCTCCTGTTAAAAAGTCGGAAATTTGGGCGAGAAATTTTAAGAAACTTTAAGAATTGGCCCTCTGTTAAAATTTTTAGTGCCACCTCTTTACACATCATATTCTCCTGTTAAAAAGTCGGAAATTTGGGCGAGAAATTTTAAGAAACTTTAAGAATTGGCCCTCTGTTAAAATTTTTAGTGCCACCTCTTTACACATCATATTCTCCTGTTAAAAAGTCGGAAATTTGGGCGAGAAATTTTAAGAAACTTTAAGAATTGGCCCTCTGTTAAAATTTTTAGTGCCACCTCTTTACACATCATATTCTCCTGTTAAAAAGTCGGAAATTTGGGCGAGAAATTTTAAGAAACTTTAAGAATTGGCCCTCTGTTAAAATTTTTAGTGCCACCTCTTTACACATCATATTCTCCTGTTAAAAAGTCGGAAATTTGGGCGAGAAATTTTAAGAAACTTTAAGAATTGGCCCTCTGTTAAAATTTTTAGTGCCACCTCTTTACACATCATATTCTCCTGTTAAAAAGTCGGAAATTTGGGCGAGAAATTTTAAGAAACTTTAAGAATTGGCCCTCTGTTAAAATTTTTAGTGCCACCTCTTTACACATCATATTCTCCTGTTAAAAAGTCGGAAATTTGGGCGAGAAATTTTAAGAAACTTTAAGAATTGGCCCTCTGTTAAAATTTTTAGTGCCACCTCTTTACACATCATATTCTCCTGTTAAAAAGTCGGAAATTTGGGCGAGAAATTTTAAGAAACTTTAAGAATTGGCCCTCTGTTAAAATTTTTAGTGCCACCTCTTTACACATCATATTCTCCTGTTAAAAAGTCGGAAATTTGGGCGAGAAATTTTAAGAAACTTTAAGAATTGGCCCTCTGTTAAAATTTTTAGTGCCACCTCTTTACACATCATATTCTCCTGTTAAAAAGTCGGAAATTTGGGCGAGAAATTTTAAGAAACTTTAAGAATTGGCCCTCTGTTAAAATTTTTAGTGCCACCTCTTTACACATCATATTCTCCTGTTAAAAAGTCGGAAATTTGGGCGAGAAATTTTAAGAAACTTTAAGAATTGGCCCTCTGTTAAAATTTTTAGTGCCACCTCTTTACACATCATATTCTCCTGTTAAAAAGTCGGAAATTTGGGCGAGAAATTTTAAGAAACTTTAAGAATTGGCCCTCTGTTAAAATTTTTAGTGCCACCTCTTTACACATCATATTCTCCTGTTAAAAAGTCGGAAATTTGGGCGAGAAATTTTAAGAAACTTTAAGAATTGGCCCTCTGTTAAAATTTTTAGTGCCACCTCTTTACACATCATATTCTCCTGTTAAAAAGTCGGAAATTTGGGCGAGAAATTTTAAGAAACTTTAAGAATTGGCCCTCTGTTAAAATTTTTAGTGCCACCTCTTTACACATCATATTCTCCTGTTAAAAAGTCGGAAATTTGGGCGAGAAATTTTAAGAAACTTTAAGAATTGGCCCTCTGTTAAAATTTTTAGTGCCACCTCTTTACACATCATATTCTCCTGTTAAAAAGTCGGAAATTTGGGCGAGAAATTTTAAGAAACTTTAAGAATTGGCCCTCTGTTAAAATTTTTAGTGCCACCTCTTTACACATCATATTCTCCTGTTAAAAAGTCGGAAATTTGGGCGAGAAATTTTAAGAAACTTTAAGAATTGGCCCTCTGTTAAAATTTTTAGTGCCACCTCTTTACACATCATATTCTCCTGTTAAAAAGTCGGAAATTTGGGCGAGAAATTTTAAGAAACTTTAAGAATTGGCCCTCTGTTAAAATTTTTAGTGCCACCTCTTTACACATCATATTCTCCTGTTAAAAAGTCGGAAATTTGGGCGAGAAATTTTAAGAAACTTTAAGAATTGGCCCTCTGTTAAAATTTTTAGTGCCACCTCTTTACACATCATATTCTCCTGTTAAAAAGTCGGAAATTTGGGCGAGAAATTTTAAGAAACTTTAAGAATTGGCCCTCTGTTAAAATTTTTAGTGCCACCTCTTTACACATCATATTCTCCTGTTAAAAAGTCGGAAATTTGGGCGAGAAATTTTAAGAAACTTTAAATTGGCCCTCTGTTAAAATTTTTAGTGCCACCTCTTTACACATCATATTCTCCTGTTAAAAAGTCGGAAATTTGGGCGAGAAATTTTAAGAAACTTTAAGAATTGGCCCTCTGTTAAAATTTTTAGTGCCACCTCTTTACACATCATATTCTCCTGTTAAAAAGTCGGAAATTTGGGCGAGAAATTTTAAGAAACTTTAAGAATTGGCCCTCTGTTAAAATTTTTAGTGCCACCTCTTTACACATCATATTCTCCTGTTAAAAAGTCGGAAATTTGGGCGAGAAATTTTAAGAAACTTTAAGAATTGGCCCTCTGTTAAAATTTTTAGTGCCACCTCTTTACACATCATATTCTCCTGTTAAAAAGTCGGAAATTTGGGCGAGAAATTTTAAGAAACTTTAAGAATTGGCCCTCTGTTAAAATTTTTAGTGCCACCTCTTTACACATCATATTCTCCTGTTAAAAAGTCGGAAATTTGGGCGAGAAATTTTAAGAAACTTTAAGAATTGGCCCTCTGTTAAAATTTTTAGTGCCACCTCTTTACACATCATATTCTCCTGTTAAAAGTCGGAAATTTGGGCGAGAAATTTTAAGAAACTTTAAGAATTGGCCCTCTGTTAAAATTTTTAGTGCCACCTCTTTACACATCATATTCTCCTGTTAAAAGTCGGAAATTTGGGCGAGAAATTTTAAGAAACTTTAAGAATTGGCCCTCTGTTAAAATTTTTAGTGCCACCTCTTTACACATCATATTCTCCTGTTAAAAAGTCGGAAATTTGGGCGAGAAATTTTAAGAAACTTTAAGAATTGGCCCTCTGTTAAAATTTTTAGTGCCACCTCTTTACACATCATATTCTCCTGTTAAAAAGTCGGAAATTTGGGCGAGAAATTTTAAGAAACTTTAAGAATTGGCCCTCTGTTAAAATTTTTAGTGCCACCTCTTTACACATCATATTCTCCTGTTAAAAAGTCGGAAATTTGGGCGAGAAATTTTAAGAAACTTTAAGAATTGGCCCTCTGTTAAAATTTTTAGTGCCACCTCTTTACACATCATATTCTCCTGTTAAAAGTCGGAAATTTGGGCGAGAAATTTTAAGAAACTTTAAGAATTGGCCCTCTGTTAAAATTTTTAGTGCCACCTCTTTACACATCATATTCTCCTGTTAAAAGTCGGAAATTTGGGCGAGAAATTTTAAGAAACTTTAAGAATTGGCCCTCTGTTAAAATTTTTAGTGCCACCTCTTTACACATCATATTCTCCTGTTAAAAAGTCGGAAATTTGGGCGAGAAATTTTAAGAAACTTTAAGAATTGGCCCTCTGTTAAAATTTTTAGTGCCACCTCTTTACACATCATATTCTCCTGTTAAAAAGTCGGAAATTTGGGCGAGAAATTTTAAGAAACTTTAAGAATTGGCCCTCTGTTAAAATTTTTAGTGCCACCTCTTTACACATCATATTCTCCTGTTAAAAAGTCGGAAATTTGGGCGAGAAATTTTAAGAAACTTTAAGAATTGGCCCTCTGTTAAAATTTTTAGTGCCACCTCTTTACACATCATATTCTCCTGTTAAAAAGTCGGAAATTTGGGCGAGAAATTTTAAGAAACTTTAAGAATTGGCCCTCTGTTAAAATTTTTAGTGCCACCTCTTTACACATCATATTCTCCTGTTAAAAAGTCGGAAATTTGGGCGAGAAATTTTAAGAAACTTTAAGAATTGGCCCTCTGTTAAAATTTTTAGTGCCACCTCTTTACACATCATATTCTCCTGTTAAAAAGTCGGAAATTTGGGCGAGAAATTTTAAGAAACTTTAAGAATTGGCCCTCTGTTAAAATTTTTAGTGCCACCTCTTTACACATCATATTCTCCTGTTAAAAAGTCGGAAATTTGGGCGAGAAATTTTAAGAAACTTTAAGAATTGGCCCTCTGTTAAAATTTTTAGTGCCACCTCTTTACACATCATATTCTCCTGTTAAAAAGTCGGAAATTTGGGCGAGAAATTTTAAGAAACTTTAAGAATTGGCCCTCTGTTAAAATTTTTAGTGCCACCTCTTTACACATCATATTCTCCTGTTAAAAGTCGGAAATTTGGGCGAGAAATTTTAAGAAACTTTAAGAATTGGCCCTCTGTTAAAATTTTTAGTGCCACCTCTTTACACATCATATTCTCCTGTTAAAAGTCGGAAATTTGGGCGAGAAATTTTAAGAAACTTTAAGAATTGGCCCTCTGTTAAAATTTTTAGTGCCACCTCTTTACACATCATATTCTCCTGTTAAAAAGTCGGAAATTTGGGCGAGAAATTTTAAGAAACTTTAAGAATTGGCCCTCTGTTAAAATTTTTAGTGCCACCTCTTTACACATCATATTCTCCTGTTAAAAAGTCGGAAATTTGGGCGAGAAATTTTAAGAAACTTTAAGAATTGGCCCTCTGTTAAAATTTTTAGTGCCACCTCTTTACACATCATATTCTCCTGTTAAAAAGTCGGAAATTTGGGCGAGAAATTTTAAGAAACTTTAAGAATTGGCCCTCTGTTAAAATTTTTAGTGCCACCTCTTTACACATCATATTCTCCTGTTAAAAAGTCGGAAATTTGGGCGAGAAATTTTAAGAAACTTTAAGAATTGGCCCTCTGTTAAAATTTTTAGTGCCACCTCTTTACACATCATATTCTCCTGTTAAAAAGTCGGAAATTTGGGCGAGAAATTTTAAGAAACTTTAAGAATTGGCCCTCTGTTAAAATTTTTAGTGCCACCTCTTTACACATCATATTCTCCTGTTAAAAGTCGGAAATTTGGGCGAGAAATTTTAAGAAACTTTAAGAATTGGCCCTCTGTTAAAATTTTTAGTGCCACCTCTTTACACATCATATTCTCCTGTTAAAAAGTCGGAAATTTGGGCGAGAAATTTTAAGAAACTTTAAGAATTGGCCCTCTGTTAAAATTTTTAGTGCCACCTCTTTACACATCATATTCTCCTGTTAAAAAGTCGGAAATTTGGGCGAGAAATTTTAAGAAACTTTAAGAATTGGCCCTCTGTTAAAATTTTTAGTGCCACCTCTTTACACATCATATTCTCCTGTTAAAAAGTCGGAAATTTGGGCGAGAAATTTTAAGAAACTTTAAGAATTGGCCCTCTGTTAAAATTTTTAGTGCCACCTCTTTACACATCATATTCTCCTGTTAAAAAGTCGGAAATTTGGGCGAGAAATTTTAAGAAACTTTAAGAATTGGCCCTCTGTTAAAATTTTTAGTGCCACCTCTTTACACATCATATTCTCCTGTTAAAAAGTCGGAAATTTGGGCGAGAAATTTTAAGAAACTTTAAGAATTGGCCCTCTGTTAAAATTTTTAGTGCCACCTCTTTACACATCATATTCTCCTGTTAAAAAGTCGGAAATTTGGGCGAGAAATTTTAAGAAACTTTAAGAATTGGCCCTCTGTTAAAATTTTTAGTGCCACCTCTTTACACATCATATTCTCCTGTTAAAAGTCGGAAATTTGGGCGAGAAATTTTAAGAAACTTTAAGAATTGGCCCTCTGTTAAAATTTTTAGTGCCACCTCTTTACACATCATATTCTCCTGTTAAAAAGTCGGAAATTTGGGCGAGAAATTTTAAGAAACTTTAAGAATTGGCCCTCTGTTAAAATTTTTAGTGCCACCTCTTTACACATCATATTCTCCTGTTAAAAAGTCGGAAATTTGGGCGAGAAATTTTAAGAAACTTTAAGAATTGGCCCTCTGTTAAAATTTTTAGTGCCACCTCTTTACACATCATATTCTCCTGTTAAAAAGTCGGAAATTTGGGCGAGAAATTTTAAGAAACTTTAAGAATTGGCCCTCTGTTAAAATTTTTAGTGCCACCTCTTTACACATCATATTCTCCTGTTAAAAAGTCGGAAATTTGGGCGAGAAATTTTAAGAAACTTTAAGAATTGGCTCTCTGTTAAAATTCTTTAGTGCCACCTCTTTACATATCATATTCTCCTGTTAAAAAGTCGAAATTTGGACGATACATTAAAAATTCGCACTCTGTTAAAATTCCTTAATGCCACCTCCTTACATATCATATTCTCCTGTTAAAAAGTCGAAAATTTGGACGATACTTTAAAAATTCGCGCTCTGTTAAAATTCTTTAGTGCCACCTCTTTACATATCATATTCTCCTGTTAAAAAGTAGAAAATTTTGACGAGAGTATTTATAAGATTGTGTTTTATTATAATTTTTCTGTACCATCTCTTTACATTTTCTAAAAAATCGGAAATTTTAGCTTAAATCTTGAATTAATTTTTGTGAATTCCTCGTACTCATGTTTTTTTTAGATTTATGTTCTCATAATGAAGATTCAAGATTTTAACTAAAAATTTCCAAGTTTTTTTTTTTTTTTTTTTTTTTACGTGGGGGAAATCCTCATAGGACACCTTGGCCTCTTTTGGGGGAAGAGGCCGAGGTAGTGCCGGACTCTTACCGGCTAAAACCCCCACGGTGGCCTGGCTTACCTTTTGGAAGCATCGGAATCTGTTTTCGAACAGTTCCGGTACTTCCCGTGCTTTTTCTCTTTTTGATACTTTCCTGAGAGCGGATGAAATCCCCCCCAAATGTTTTTAGCGATGCCGGGGCCACACCGGCATCGCTATCTATTGAAGCCGCCATTTGATCGACACAAGCCCCCTCTTATGTCGATGACGGTTTCTTGGCCCTCGCTGAGAATTTTGTGGAGTATCACAAAATTCTCGGCGAGGTCGAATAACTACCAAATTAATAATTTTACGAAAAATTTCGCGAGCCATCTCTTCTAGAAGTATGTTTTTCTAATTAAATATCAAAATATTTTGTAGAACAATTTTTGATCAATTTATCGGTTTTGTAGTAGGAGGATATAATTCAATATGTAATGACACGTTTAAGATTTTCTTTTTGTAATGAATTTAATGAATTTAACTTACCTGTTATACTTACATTTGCATACTTATTGTATTGTGATTTCATGTTTGCAAGAAATAATTTTTCTATTATTTTTTTACCATTTTATTTAATTCTAATATTTATCCCTTTTATTCTTACCTTTACATACATTTCTGTTTGAGAATTTGTATTTTAAAAAATTTCCTTGCCGAAATTTTATATTCAAGGCATAAATTTTTAAATATATTTTCCATATCAATTTTATTATTGAAATTTTTAATGTATTTGTGAATTGTTATGAATTTCTATTGAATTTTTCAAATCATTATGAGAATATTATATATAATTTCTTTGCATTTTCGATATATCTTACACCTAAAACATAATAGTTTGACTGAAAATTCTATAAATAATAAAAGTACGAAGAAAATTCAAGTTTTAATTATATCAATAGATATCTAAAATTAGTTCTCTTATCTCAAATTAATCAAATTAATTTTATTCACAATTCTATAGCTTCGTGTATTGCATTAACCGTTCATTTTCATGCAGAATATTACCACTTACAAACTACGAATCTTGAATACTTTAGAAATTTCCTTCGAAAACCTCATGAGAGAGTGACGAACATTGATTGCAGGTTTAACTCGAAACCATTCGATTCGGAAACGATTGCTCGCTTTCACCCTCCGATTCTATCGACATGCACCATTAGAAATGTATGTAAGTATGTATGTAAATGTTCAACAAATGTATGTATGTAAGACGAATCCCGAAGCGCTGCAAGAGAAGAAAGTTTATTTACACGAGAATATGGAGCACTATATTTCACAAATATAATAGTCGTCCCTATTTATCCATTAACATCTGTACACGTGAATATTTATCAATTCTCTATATATTTACTATGCCAGTACATCGACATCGATTAACGCATTACACCCAACTTTCTAAAATACTCTAACTTTCTCGCCACGAAATCAGACCGATCTTGTATATACACATCAAAATCAGAATAAACTCCTTAAAAAATATTAAAAATATCGTGCTCAACAATCGTTTACAAACGTCGTTTGATCCGGTAAAAATAAGAAAGAAGGGAAAGGGAAGGATAAGAGGGAAGGAAGAGCGAAGATCGTACAGTGAATACGTCACGTGTCATCGCGTCGAGGGTGACGCAGGGGACCACCACTCTGTCCTTACTTCCCTCGACTAAAGCCGTATCCGGTCGACGAGGAGGCGGAGGAGAAGGAGGAAGAGGAGGTCGCGAGTGGCCGACTTCTTCCTCCTCTCCAAATACACGACACGCTTATCCGGCCGTCCGGTTTTCTCGGTCACGGCTCGACGAAGGGGGAACCACGCAGGACCCGAGGCACGCTCGTTCCTACATTATCCCCACGTGGGAGCCGGCGGGCAGGCATCGGGCCCGCGATTCTTCTTCTTCTCCACCGCGTCTCCTTCCATCTGATGAAGACGAGGAGCGTGCACAGGCCGGATCCAGAGGTCGGCGCGCCTCCACGAGCGCACAATTTTTCGTCCTCTCGAGCGAAACGTCGTTGTTCCGCGATCGTGTTGCCCGTTTCGTAGACGAGGAACAAGAAATCTCTAACGTCGATTAATTGGTTAAAGGGGAGACTGCGGTTGGAGGGATCGGAAGATTTTTTTTGGTTTTCACTTTTTTGGGAGGAAGTCGAGGGGATGGGCGAATGATCGAAGAGGGATGTTCTCGGCGAATTTGAATTGAGGCTCGAGGGTCGAGAAATTAGAATTGGAAATATATTTTGTGTTGAGCATCAATTGGATTGATCGAAATATTTGGTGGTGATAGTGAATGTGGTTTTGTGGATTAGAAGGAAGAGGGAACGTTTTGATGAGAGATCGCGCGAGGGAAGAATGATGGCACGAGGATTGCTTTTTCTCACGGTGGTAAGATATTTATCAATTTTTATTAACCGTAATATTGTTAATGTAGATATTAATATGTGGATATTGTACTATTTTCAATTTACGAATTCTACTTTCATCAATTTGTTGGAGATTAATTGAATCTTGTATCTCATGTTTTTATAATCACGAGAAACTTTCATGGACTTGATGCATAAACGTTATAACAATGATTGATACAAGAAAGTTTTTAATATATTAGTGATTTATAGAAGTAATACTTTCTTGAAAAATTTCTAAGTAAAAATATATTATTTGAATAATCATTAATAATCAATTTGATATTGTTTTAAATTTGTTTCGTTATTTATCAAACTTGTAATCTATAAACGAAAATCTTACAAATTCTTTGTCAAAATTTCAAAGAAAATTTTCATCTCTTCGTTAGAAAAAAAAACTAAACTCGCATCTGTCGTAGTTCTCTTTATATAAAGTGGAACAACCTTTGCGTGGCCTTGATCTGGTAACCCAGTGGAACCAGGAAAAGTAACTAGATTCCCTTAATTGCCTCGAATTCCCTCTCACGGCTAGTGAAATATCTATCGAAGATTAAAAATATCAAATCATTGATCGAACATGCTAATGATTTCCTATGTTTCCTATGTTTGATCGATCAATTCACTCTTCTCTTCGTTTTCTATCCTGTCAGAGAATTAGATTTTTTAAATACATATTTTTCTCTATTCGTCATTGACTCGTGTTTGATTGATAAAATTACATATAATAGGATGCAATTTATGTGTAGGTATTTGTTGGTTACTTGGTTACTTGGATAATGCGATTATTTAAAAAAAAATGTGTGAGATGATGTGATAAATAATTTATGAAAATAATGTATAATATAATATTGTTGATATAATTTTACAATGACATTTCCAATTTGCTTTAATTTTATTCTGTAAAAAATGTACGATCAAATTTTATCAAAAGTGAAGTAAATAGATAAACATACATATTTATAAAATAATAATAATAATACGAATTATAAGATGTACGATGTAATTTAATTTTTTTAACTTTTTCCATACTTAAAAATTATATATATGATTTTTTAATTGAATAATTACATTTATTATTTAGTATATTAAGTTTCATTGAAGATTCGATCCAATATATCGGAATAAATCAATAGATCCAGATTATAATTCACGAATGGATAACATCTTAGATCGATAAGCATGGTGAAAGTTGTCGATGATAATCTAAGGTTCAAGAAAGTTTTGTAAATGGAGAATATTATCACTGTTGATACTTGTAATAAAGAAAAACAAGAAAAGATCTTGCACGGAGGAAATCTTATAAAAGAAGATCTTTACACACGTACGTTGATAGAAAGTCTCTCTTATTATTCTATTATTATTATTATTTTTTTTTCATTCATGCGCAGACATTTAAATAACGAAGTTCCTCCTTCAAAATTTGTAACTCATTATAATACAATATGATACTCGAAAGTTGATGTAGTTAATTACAGAGTTTGCAAGTTTGATAATAATATAATTAATTTCAAGAAATTAAAAATGAGGATAATGTATTGCGTATTATCTTAGATAATAATAATAATTCTTTATCTTCATCAACTTGATGCGTAGGATGATGTTAATTTAACATCTAATGGAATTTGAAAAATCCTTCTTTATTCGCTTCCTATATACAATCCATAGATCATAGAGATCTATTGTACCTATTTAATTCTCTAATTCGTAAAGATACGAAAGGAAAAACGAATATTGATCAAATAACAGAAGGAAACGCGTTATACGAGTTTCAGAAAAATAATCGTGAAAATGGCAACTCTGTTACAAAATATCCTGAAAATCGTGCGTTATTTGCCAACAATTGATGAACATCCTAGATATGAAATAAAAGAAGAAGAAGAAGAAGAAGAAAAAAAAAAGATCACTCACAGTGAAATCGTACCTCCTCCTCCTCCTGTTGAGCATCATGGTTACTAGGTCACCGCCGATTGCAAACGAAGAAGAGGATATGTTGGAATTTCCACGTTTATGGTTATTTCATGTAACACGATCGCGAGAGTCTTTTCATGTCTCGTTACATCTTCTACTTTCTGTATTGGCAACGTTAACGTTTCTCGCACCCACATTTCGACTTTCAATCCTGATCCTCGAGAAAATTCGGATCTCTGTGTAGGAATAATAGAGTAGTAGTAGTAGTAGTAGTAATAGTAGTAGTAGTGGAGATATATTCTTATCGAGAGGACAAATAACACGATAATGGAATTGTTAGTTGATAAGAAACTGATACTGTACAAAGTATATTTGATCTTTCAGATAAATGATACAAATGCAAGATAGTATATCATCTTTAATACATGTAAACCTGATGTTGGATAGATCTTGGATCACTTTTGTGAGACCACCCATGATTTATGCGATACGATCTGTGGTATCAATATGAGAGAAATGAGAAATCGTGAATGAATATCAATAATCAGAAGAATTTGAAAATAATCAATTGTTATGAGATATAATTTAAAAAATGTAATATTTATTATATTTTATGGTTTTATGGTTTTTTTTTAGGATAATGTCACTTAGGGTAATATCACTTGATACTCGATATTGTGAACAGGTGCCTGATATTATTAAATTCATATTTTAGAAAGTACTATTCTGTCCAAGATTCTGCATCAACGTGAAAGTTACACAACCATTCATTCAAATTCAAATACAGAAGAATTGGGTAAACTTGATAAATGGAAAGTATTATCCTATGCACCGGATCGTCATCGATTTAATATTCATTCTAAAAATCAATAGACGAAATTTATTAGAAATTTTAAAAATTCTACTCGTCAAAAAGTGACTACTCTTTCTCTCAAATATCCTAGAGGACAGAATTTCACCTAGAAAATATTATCAAATTTTAATTATCATTTTAATAAATCACGAAACGAAAAAAATTCCACGTATGAATAATTCATCATCAATCAAAATTATTAATCTCGTATCCAATTCTTGTTAAATGCACGCACAGTTAATTCCATTTTTCTTCTTTTTTTTTTCTCGAAACTATCCATTCCAATTCGAAACGTGCGACTTTCACCTGTACTAGGCGAATCGTATCCGCTATTTTATCATTTCTCAGTTCGGCGAAAAATCGGCGTAATTTCACTCGAGATCGACACGTGCCCCGCTCGCTGTTTTCACGACGATTTCACGAGTGTTACGCGCCGTCACGTTACAACGTCCACTTCCGGTTGAGGGGAATTAACGTTTCCATCGAAATCGAGATCCTTTCCGCGATATACGCGAGATCCAGAAGCTCGCGTATGCGTTTCCTTTCGCGATCAATTCTTTCTCGATACAACGAAAATAATCGCGGCATTGTGTCTGGAAAATTTTATTCGATTACAATGAATGATGAGAGCGAAAGGATCATTTGAACGAGATAAGGAACAAAAAAACGGAAGAGAAGTACTCTCTGAATGAGTAGCGTTCTTTTCCTTCGTTTATATAAGCTTCATTCAATAAATCCTGTGGAAGGGAAGGGGAAGGATTAATTACAGGTTTTGTTCATCTGAAAATGACACGTGATTTAGTGTTAGAGGCGAAGGAAAGGGAAAAATATACTCATTCGAGTGAATTCTGTGCTTTAGTATGAAATAAAAAGAGAAATTAATTATAGGTTCTGTTCATCTGAAAGTAACAACACGTGATATATTGTTGTATACATAAAAAAAAAAAAAATTATGAATATATTCTCTTCCTTTATTTATAAATAAATATTATTTAATAAATCGTGTTTTATGAAGGAATGGATGAAAGGAGGAAAAATTAATTATATTTACGAATCTGTAAATATTTAACGTTTGCAATTAATATTCATATGTATGGTTTGTCCGGCTTAAATCAATCGTTGATGGGAAATATAAAAATTTACGATCACTCGCATAAAATTTCATAGTCCACGGTTAAAATTTTGTATTGAATTAACAAACTTTTATGACGGGAGTCAATAGGGATATTAATCGATATTTTATCCTTTCAAAATGTCCAAACTAAACGAGAAAAAGAAAAAAAGAGGAAAAATAAAAAGTTCTCTAAGCGCAATTTCATATTTATTATATTATACGAATTATATTATATTATTTGAATGGAAATCGAAATCTAAATACCACGCATAGCATGGAAAGCGCGATGTAGAACGTTATGCCGTGGAAAGTAAATTAATTTCGTCGGGTGAAAACATAATTGATCACGCGAGAAGATAGATAATGTTCAATAAAATATCCACAAAAATTTCGGCACGATAACAATGAGATTCGTCTTAATTTTTCAGGCGTTCGTGCTACTATCCTCGATCGACGTGAGGGCAGAGAAGAAGAATCCAAAGGACAATGCGAAGCTCGATAATGATCATAAAGAAAGTAACGAGACAGATGTCACGTTGACGAACGACGATCTTAAGAACAGGACGGATCAAGTACGAGAGAGCGTGAGTGAAATAAATTTCTAAGTACTTTCTTAAATAACGCATAAATGTCGACTTGGCCGGGTTAATTGCAATTAATTTAACGTGTTAAACGTATCGTTGACGCGTTGATGAGAAACGTGAAAGGATACTTGTATAGAATGAATACCATCCATGTTTATTAGAGAAATTGCACATTGACGATCGTGCTTCTCTTCGAATTTTATTATACCTTTTTCATGGTGTAATAAAAATGAATTCGAAACCGTGTAATTTGGGGAATAATTATTTTAGAGATGAGATTTAAGAAAATAAGTATGTATTTTCCTGTCAAATTCGATAGAGATTGGAAAAGGTTCGTGCCCTTCTGACCAACGGAAGCCGACAAAATGGCAGCAGGGAGCTTGCTCTATCGAGAAATATGGACATTGTCAAAATCGTATCTGATGATGCCACTGGCGACGAGGAAACGGTGGAAGAATTACCCGAGGTAAGTGATATCGCGAGTTAATTATTCGAAAAAAAAATTTTTTTCCAATGAAATTTATCAGAATTAATTGTCAAAACAAAGACTTACTAAGTAGAAAGAAAAACATTTGTTTATTCTCCATTCTCTTTCTATGCCTCGCAATTGACCCTTTTCCGATCGCGAGAACGATGACGCGATGATTATAAATCTTGCATCCGTCCTTTATCGACTTGAGATGAATCTTTTATTTATTCATCTCGACGACAAAGTTTCAACACCTTGTAAGGGAAAGTGACTCGTTTTGTACAAACCATAAATATCGAGTAGCAAGCGGTGATTTAACTTCGACTACGTTTCTGACCGTACAAGGTTCAACGTACTTCTACGTGGAGGAAATAAGGAAATTTCTGAATCTTGAAATTCTTTTTAAATACTTCTTTCTTCCATATCATTGTATCTCGTACGAGAGATCGACGACTGTTCGCCTCGTTACTGGGAAACACTCTTAGAAAGTCTGACGTTTGGAGCCCCTTTCTATCGTAAATCACATCAAGGCGTACAATTTTGTCACATATGAGCGCCATTTCGTATAATTATTTTCGGCCTCCAACTTTCTGCTCTTTAACTTTAGTCGCAAAAATCCGTCCTATGGATGGAACAAGTTCACCGTTATACAGATTTCTAAAATTATTCCATACCTCTTCTTCGAACGTCGCGTTTATAAGAACGCGTATATATAAATCTCCGTGTATAAAGTAAACGACTTAATTAAAAATAATGAATAGTTTAATAGTCTAGAAAGAACATGGTTATGTTACGTTTCTTCATCTCTTCTGATCCGTAAAATTTTCCACGGGAAAACTTTTATTTGAAATGATAGGATTTATTTTCTTCCATGCACACTTTCACGGAAGAAATCTTTATCAGCGATGTATTTATCATCATTGCTGCTCGTAATTCTCGTAAGGATCACGGGCAAACTTATGTAAATTTCTCATACGATGTTGAGACTTTCCTCTCAGGAAAGTTAATCAGAAATCAGGTTAAAATGTATACGAGTGACACGCGTTGTTAAGCGTTGATCGAGATTTCTCCACCGATAAACTGAAATTGAAATTTACGGTATAATCCGTCCAATAAGAGAAATAAAAAACTCTACTTAAACGATATAATCTTCACAATTTCACTAGAAAGAATTTTAATTAAAATTAACTCGATAGATGATATTTTTATGTATTTATTTGCAGCCACAAGAATTGAAAATCGTAAGGCCCAATTTAAGGAAACGACCCAGTTATCGACCATCTCCAAGAAGACCAGCACCTTTAAATCGAAGGAACGTTTTCACAGGTTATTGAGATAAATAAAATAATAATAAAAATTCGACCAACAATTTCCAATTATACTGTAACATTCGATGAAAAAAAAAACAATTCGCAGATCTATCCAGATCGCCATCTCTGATAAGACCACTTAGGCGACCCACGGAAACAAAAAAACGAGATCCAACCGAGAACGAATGTACTTTCTTCACAAAGACAGTCTGTCTGGAAGCTGTTGATTATCCGCAGTAAGTTTTGCTTCCACTTTCCTTCTCTATTTACTATTACGCAATTAATCCATTTGATTCCCGTTCAAAAGTTAAACTTTCTCTGAATGAACGACAATAATTCGTAAGTTAATTAGTCGTCTCACAATGAACGTAGAAACGTAACTCGTTAAATAAAGCGGAAGAAAGCGCTCTCTCTCTCTCTCTCTTTCTCTTTCCTGTAATTCGAATTGTTCGAATTGCACAATCCTGGTTTCGACTTTCGTATTCCCATAAACATTGCCATTTAATTAGAAAATTACGGGTTGAAAGATGAGGGAGGAAGTTATGAAAGGTACTTTCCTTTCCTTTCCTCCACGTTTTGTTACGAACATTTCGATCTCGTTCGATAATCGTTAGACGGATTATTGTTGTTTGGAAGAGTCGAATGTTGACTGAATCGAAATATTTATCTCTGAATTAATTTATTTTACATCACGTTAATCGAAATCACTTTCAGCGAGGCCATCGCGAGAAGTTTGAGGAGCAACAAGGAGATGGTCGCTGCCTTGTTGACTGATTACAAGTCGCAAGATTTTGACGACTCTGCCGAGACTCTTCCGGTTGCATTGCCTTTGCAAAATAAATATGAAAATCGATACGAGAATAACGAAATTAGAAGGTAAGATTGTAATTACACGATAGCAAAATATATACGCATATATGCCCCTTGCTGAATGGCAACTGCGTCGACAGCGATGCAACGCTGAATAGTACGTTGAATTTTTAACATTAATAAGAAAAATTCGAATGTTAGAAATTTAAAAAAAGAACTTAAATACGTAGAATATAAGCTCAATAATTTTTATAAATATTTTATTATTTTATTTAAGAATATTTAAATTCTTTTACATCTTAAATTATTTTTGTATATAATTGCATTTCTCTTATTCAATTTTAGGAGATCAGATTTGAATCCATCGTTCGAAAATGTGGAAGAGGGTTTCACGTGTCCATCGGTGATCAAATACGCGCGTCCGCAATTGGCAAGAGCTGCTTCCGGTGTTTGGAAATACATAATAAACACTGGGGAGCATACGCAAACATTGCGATTAGAGAAATGCTCGTAAGTTGGATTAATTTGCACGAGATGTTACGTAAAAATCAATATAATCCGGTATAACATTTTCGTCGTCTTACAAGTTAAACTGTTTAGTCACGGTTAGCAATAGGAAGCAAAAACTTCCTATTTGGTCGAAGAAGCGAGCGTTACCTCGATTATTCGTTCCGTTGATTTATTTTAAATCGAGCCCGAACACTTTCCCGTAAAATTTATCGAATTTATCTTCACTCTAACTTTTAGAAATTGAATATCTACTCTGTTACACGCCGTTAAACAAAACATCTTCTTTGTGGCGTCGAGTTCAAGCAAGTAGAATCGATTGATCACGATCTACGATTGTACGTCATGTATCATCAATAAATATTCGTTCTTTAATGCTACGTTAATTATATTCAATCGAAGAAAATGAGTTCTAATTTCAAATTTATCTTAAAATTCCATTTTCCAGGAATCCACAAGCAAGCTGCGCTTTCATATCCGAAAATTATCGTTCTTCCTGCTCGCAAGTGTACAATTATCACAGGCTTCTAACGTGGGACAACAAATTGGGCTTGCACATGGACATTTTCAAGGTGCCAACTTGCTGCAATTGTCACGTGCACGGTTACGCGGAAATTTTCCCTCCTCATCAAAAGGACCAACCTGCCAGGATCAAGGAATCCTTTCCTGGCTCCGATTTCATCACCAGCGAGCAAAAAGACGACTTCGAGGAATCGTCCTCGAAGCTGAATTATTTCAACAAGTTTATTTCGTCCAGTAATTTCGATTCCGCTGTCGGTACGTGGAACAAAGAAAATTGATTTTTCCTCTTCGAAGTTTGCGGGGGATAAAACATATATCTACAATTTTCTAGTCTCGAATAGCAAGAAGCCTGGAAGCATAGAGACTGCACCGAGTCGACCAACGTCGTTCACGCTCCCTGTAAGAACAAGACAGAACAAGAAACCTTCGGCTACGAGTTCGAGGCCGTTCGATAAATTGCCCCAACAGCATGCACCGAACACCAGAGCACCGGGATACACTGGACCTTTATTGAAATCCAGACCAAACAGGGCTCCTTCCAATAGACCACCTTACAGAAGAGAGTCTCACATCGAAGATCATACCGAAACTGTGAATAGCACTATTTTAAACAGGTAATATTGTAATGTCATCATCAGTGTTGTTGGAAAGGAAAGGGTTGTATTTAGAAAAAAATAATAAATAAGAAATCGTGAATATGCGTAGATATAGTCAACCGTACGATTTGGAAATGGACGCCACGTCGAGGCTACAAAATGGCGGTTTCGACGACGAGTACCAGGAGCCGCAGAGGCGCATCAATTACAATTACCATCCGATTATCGATTTTTTCAGACCGGAGGCGATGCAGTTGCAGTCGTCTGAAACCACGTCGGTGTCCGGACAAAACGATTCCAATTCGTGGAAACCGATGATTGCATCCTGAACGCCGTTCCCCATTTTTCAGAGTACCTGATCTTTTATTTCTTCCCGACCAAGTAGAAGCGAAAGTATATATCGGAATATGGATATTACACTTCGCAAAGTAGTTTCATAGTTGATCTTACGTAAAAAGTATTCGTATTCGTTAGTGAACGACTCGTTTCACAAATGTAGCTTTTCATCTTGAGAACGACTGGAAAATGTCGCTTCTTTTTTTTAACTCGTGTTAAATTATTCTCTGTACTCGAGAATAAAGGAAAAATTGAAATTAAATTAACAATTGATCCGTCGAATCAGCAAATCATGTTCAGATCATTTTGATGCTTAGTATTGTGTTATATGTGCGTCGTGATATCTCGTTGAAATCACGTTTCACTCATTGTATTATAATTATAACGGTAGTGGATGTTTAACACCCGTATAAGTAATTACATAGAACCAGAATGTTGGGCTGGTGCAATTGAGAACACATTGCTGTTAAGTAACGTCGCTCGAATTTTTATCGTATTTATTACTCTCTACTTTTTATTATTTATATTATATAAATGATTTTTATTATTATAAAATGTTAATCGTCCTGTGAACGATCAAATAAATCATTCAACTCGGCGAATTTCTTTTCTTTTTTTTTTTTTTTTTGTTATTAAAATTGCATTACTCTCCATCAAGAAGGAACAAGACTTTATCCCTGTTACTAAACACCTCCTACTTTTTATCTCACAATCGCCTTACACAATAATAATCATTCCTTCCCGTCCAAATCATTTCTATTAAGCCGTACTTTGTATATCAAAGCATTTACAATACTTTAAGCATGATATTCTCTAAATTGTTTCCACTCTTGCGATTCCCTCGTGGCACGTAAAATATTATAGAAATGTAAAACTCGGCGTTGATTCGGCCAATTACGATGATGTTAACGTTAATTTCGGGGGAATGTTGTGCTGCCCACAATTCAAGAGCACGTTTCGCTTAGCTCGCTCGTCTGTAAATCGTTTGTTTCGCTTGCCAAGCTTCTGCGGAGGCAATTGCACCAGGCCTTTCCGCGTCGATCCGCGAACCGTGTCTCCCGAGCCACAGTTTTCTCCGCTTCGCTGCCTCCGGATGAAACGTTATCGAGAGCCGTTTGATTCTAAAAAACGAAGCTAGCAATGAAATTCAAACTTGATCCATTGTTTCTAAGATTCTACGTTCTTTTTCCTTTTTTTTTTCTTAACTATTTTTAAATATTCACAGAGGAAATATGCGATTATAACGATATTAAAGAAACTTTATTCTTTTTCACTGGTTTCGAGGCCACGCGTCCTCAATAAATATTCAATAATAATCTCAGAGAAGATACGTGATTAATGTTTGCATCGAATTAGAATTGAATGTAATAATAATTACTGAGAATAGCTCATTCAAGAATTCTATTTCTGTAATATCTATCATTCGATTAGAAACATTGTACGCAATTAGAGATAAATTATTTAATATTTTTATCGACAAACGAGTATCATCGCCTCGAAGAATAATTGCGTATATATTCGAATCGTCAGGAAAATGAACAATAGAAACTTTCATTCTATTTTTAATTCATCTATTTTTTATTAATTATATATACAACTGTGGTGGCAAAGAATTCTTAATTAAACGAGAAGACAAGATTCTCCAATTAATATTTATACTATATTTATCGTATTCGTCACATTCGTTCGAAAGTGCACAGAAAAGCGTGAAATAAAGCGTGTCGTGCGATCCAATTTAGACGAAAATCCGCAGAAAGTGGCTCAGAAAAAAGAAAAAGAAAAAAAAAGTATCCATACGATTAACGATATTCTGAGCGATCCACTGGAATTTCTTTATTTTTTTCCCCTCTCCAGTGAAACGATCCATCTCAAGGGGCTCAATCGAGAGTGACAGAATCGCTTCTATCGCTTCGGTTCTGCACGGTCCCGTGAACAACGTGACGCTTCAAACCCTACTTCTGCCTTTCCGTTCCGCTGGAAAATATAAATTAGACCAGGTGGACCGTGCCGAGTGCAGTTCGACGCAAGATCCTAATCGAAAATTATTGGAAACCGATATTCGAAACATCTTTCGTGTATTCGTTCAAATTCGAAGAATAGAATTCTGAGCATGCTCGATTTTCATTAGTTTCACGATTTATCTTCATGGAATTTTCTCAATTTTGATCGCGTCGAGGAAAAACTAAGAAATATGCACCCTCCGCTTATTAATTATTTTTAACTTTCCCAAAAATATTTCTGAATTGATGGTTTTATCATCATCCGTGGCGTGAGAAAAATATACAGTGATGTTTTTTGCGATTATTCGGTGTGGCAACAATTGATCGTGCAATGGCAAACGCTCAATAACGAGATGAATCAAGTGTTGTTAATATTGTTGCTGGTTTTCGTCTCTCAGGGGAAATCGGTGCAGTTGGATGCGCACAATTCCGATCAAAGTCCGAGAAACGACAGCGAGCCACAACAGGCCATCGTCCCCAAAGATGAATCAGTTATCGTACAATCGACCACCGTTCCTCAGAAAGATCGGGATCTGCTTCAATCATCCGAGACCGTGGTGCACAACAGGCTTAAAAATCCATCGGATGACGAATCAGAAGATTATTCTTCTTCTTCTTCTTCCTCTGAGGAGGAAGAAGAGCCTGAAGGTCCACCTGACCACGTCATACCTTACTCGGACCACGAAGAGTCTAGAAACGTTCCAACGAAACCTAAATACATTGCTCCAGGTGATTGGGCCAAGGTGCCCAAAGATAAAAAGGTCAGCCTAGAATTTGTACCTAGAAAAGTGTACGCCCAGGTGAGGAAGATCGACACGTACAGGAAATTGCCGCGAAAGAAGGCGATAGAGAACGCGGAATCCGATGAGGAGAAGGCAAATGCGGCAAGATTGAGGGAAGTGGTGAGAAATACGAAAGTGAACACGGTGTATACCGAGGAAGGGTATGAGGACTCCGCTTATGACCATGCTGGACACGTCAGAGATGCTGATTTTAAAGAAGGATACGACAGGAAGCTTCACGATCAATTGGATGTTAGGAGGAAGTCTGAGAACGATGATGATGATGATGATGATGAGGATGAGGACGATGATGATGAGTCGGAAAGTAAAAAAAGTACCAAGAAAAGTGGAAAGATTCGATCTGAAAAGATCGAGAAACAGGATAACAGTGATCGTTACGAGACGAGCACGAAGATAGATGACAGTGGTTTTGTGGATCCGAAGTTTGTCGCTGAGAAGGGAACGGAAAAATTGCAGAAGGATATAGAAAGAGAAGCTGAAGAGTTGGAGAAAGGTATTGAGATAAGTAAATTGGGGAAAGTAAGGGTAGAGAGTGGTAGAGAAGTCTTGGCTGAATCCAAGAAACGTGATGATTATAAGAGAAAAAATAATAGGAGGAGGAAGATGAAGGAGGATGCCACAGATCGTGGATTAGAAGTTACAACTTCGAGAAAAAATTTGGAAAATTGGAAAGAATCTTTGGAACCATACAGGTACGAGGTTGATGGAAATTCTTCGTCTGATGTTGATTCGATCAATTTGGAAGGTATTCGGGAGGAACCAACGACTATCAGCTACAGTCAACTCTTCTGGAATTATTTTAAAACGATGGAAAATCAAGTGACTACGACAGAACTTCCATTGATTCTAGAATCAACAACTTTGAGCCCAAATAATTTACAAGCTTCGTCGCGAGTGGGAAATCTTTTACCATATTCCGTTTATCAAGGAATCACGACGTCTCTTCCAATGATCGAGTCTGGAATTTTTACTGCACAACCAATTGTTCAACATCAAACGTCTCAGATCGATTCGGAATATTCCAAAATTAATGGACAAGATAATCAATTGTTACCTTCAGATGATGCAAATACGAACAAATTTTGGCAATCGATTAATTCCAACGAAGGGTTCACGACGCAAGCTTCTTTTATCTTAGATCAGGAAGGAAGTTTATCCTCGAATGCTCAAAGGAATCTGGACAATACCGAAGAACTTAACAAAAACGATTTCGACGGTTCTTCCTTCAACCCATTAAATTCTTTCAATTTCAATCGCAAGCCACGTTACAAGATCACAATGAGGCACAAGCCAAAAAAATCAAATTTCGAATCTTCGAAAAACCAGAAATCACTGTCGAACACTGTAGACGAACGAGTGATCGATACCACGATGCCAAAAATTGTCTCAATGAACGAAAATTACATGAAAGTTTTGATGCACGTGAGAAACGAAGATAAACTGAAGAAGCAGCAACGAAACAAACTTCTTTTTCCATCGAACGACAAGATGAAAGAAACAAGACCTCCACTTTCCCCTCAAAAAATACCCAAAAATCGTTACTACGATTTCGATTCGCGAAATCGACACGAGATCAACGCCAAACACGTCGACTGGAGCCCGTTTCCTCGCACCTTCTCCTCCAAAAATCTCAAAACACGAATCTACGACGATTCGCCACAACGATTTCCGTCCGATCGAAAAGGAAACCCGTTCGATTTGGCGCGAATCGTTCCGTCGTTACGAAACGATCCGATCTGGCGCAAAGAATGGATAAATTACGCGAGTCGTGACGGAAACAGGTCGGGGCGCGCGAAAAACTCGAAAGCGAGACACCTTGGCCAGGTGTCGAGTCAAAATGGTGGCGGTGGAATGCGTGGAAAAAGGCGGGAAAGAAGATCAACAGAAGAAGGGGATGACGAAATTGGTATCGTTGTGAAAGGCGGATCGATGGCGAGTGACGGCGTGTCGAATCGGGGTGAAATAGAACGAGGAGGGAAAAATAGTTGGAACGAGAGAAATTGGCCGCAGAAAGTGATTCCACTGGTTGGACTGGGAGTGGGGCCTGCTCTGAATAAATCGCGGGCAGAAGAGAAGAAATCGAGACACGACGACGGGGAAGGGTCGCGTGCCGTGGAAAGAGAAAGCGGTGCGAGGGGGGAAGGCGTGGATGGGAGGAAAGGTGATTCGAGGGCATTGATGTATGACGATGAAAGGAAGAAAGGAAAAGCGACCGAATTGATGAGGGGAAAGAAGAATTTTGAGATGGAAGTTGATGAGTCGAATACGCCCAACGAATCGTTGCAGGGAAACACGAATTTTCGATTCAATGGAGGAGAATCCAGGGCGACGAAAGTCAAACTCAAACCATTGGACGACGAGTCTAAGAATCTATCTGTGAAGGATGGATTAAGGGAACGTCGAGAATTGTTAGACGGAATGTCCAAGGATGAGGAACTATTAAACGAAACGTCTAAAATAAGAGACGAATTAAAAGAGCATGCGGAATTACTGGACAAAGCTCCGAAAGTGGTAGAAGATGTTGTGGACGAAGAAATAAACGCTCGTTTCAACGAAGAAAGTGGCAAACAACAGGCTAACGAAGAGAAGGTAGAGGTCGAAGTCGAGGTTCCAGAATTTGATTACGTGGAAGAATTGACAGAGGATGACAACGACGACGTTGCGATCACGGAAGCGACTTTGGACGAAGAGAAATATCCTTTCTACAAGAACGAACAAATACCAATTGCGTCTGCACTGAAATACGCGATAGATCCTAAGAGAATACCCACGAAAACGTACGGGGCAATGGAATTTTACAATTCGAGGGATAATTATAAACACTGCGACGAGATAGAGGCCAACCTGAACGTTCCACCGAAGAAGGAAGAGCCAGTGGCGGATAGAGGAATCGAGGAAAATCTTCCTCGCCTCAGAGGCTTAGGGGACAAGCTCGACTGCTTCAAGTCGAAATACTTCGACGAAAATCCGTTCGACAATCCGTTGTTCTTGGAGAAGGAAGTGGAGGATCCGGTCCCTGTGGCCGAGATAGATCCCAAGCAATTTGCATCGAGGATCATGATGTTCCCCAAGGAGAACGACGAGTTCGTGATACAGAAACCGTCCAGGAGGCCGGAGAATTATCGTCAACCTCGAAAACAAGGTTACACCACTTCTAAAAATCTGAAGAGAGCACGAACTCGTTACAATGGTTATCCAAGAGGAGGAACCAGGAAGAGACCTCGGGATTATTCGGCTCAGTCGTCGAGAATCGAATACACGAAAGGTTCTTCTATTAATGTTCGACCTGGAATGGGGAAGAAAACCGAGAGAAACCGTGCTGTCGCCTCTGCAAGTAAGATATCGTCGTTGTACACACCTTATCAAAATCAAGTTTACGAGGATGTGATGGGTACGATTAAAAATTTGGCTAATTCGTATCAAGTCTACGAGGTGACCACGATCCCTGGAACATCCCAGGATGAGATTACTACGATCGATGACGATGTAAAGAACGACAATGTAAAGACGAATTCTTCCGCGAAAAGTTCGGCAAATCGTAAGAGAAAAGAGAAGAATGGCGGGTTCACGAATCCGGTCGAGCATCGTTCGAATAATTTCAATGATGCGAGGAATAATAAAGAATCGATGATTCCTAAATATCGAAACAGACAGAGAGGTTACAAGAGGATTAGAGCTCCGCAGAAGGGTAGGCCGAGAGTTCAAATGTATAAACCTGTGATTAGAACTGTGAAACGGAAGATTCGTATTTATAAAAGAGATTTGACGGATGCTAGTGAAGAGAAATTTAGAGAAGATGAAACGGAAACGTTAAGTTCGAAGGAGAATTATTATTCGAGACCAAATTTAACCAATCGAAATGATCAGGATTCGACGAATTTAGGTACTGTAGTTTCGAGCGATTCGAGGAGAAAGCCTACAAGAAATAACGATAGAGAAAAACCACAGAAAATCGTGTACACGATCAACGACAGGATAAGATATTCGAAACCAAAAGGTGAAATAAGGAGAGTTGGAAAATTTGGGAATAAAACGAAGATGGTGGACGGTAGACGAAGAGAGCCAAGATATAATTATATTAGAAAAAGAATTCCTCCGAACGAAATTCTAACAGAAAATTCTTCCTCGAATTTAAACAATAAAATCAATTCGAGAGAAGCGACAACGAGCACAGAAAAGATCGTTGAATTTGATAATCAAGAAATCGCAAAAGAAAGCCGTGAGGCACCGTACTCGATCGACGCTAAAAATGCTAAAAATGATCGTGCGAATATCTCTGAAAGTCTCGATCATTCTAAACGAGATTCGATCAACAATTCAAGCGAGCAAACCGCGAACGAAACGAAAAATGGTTATGCCGTCTACGAGAACGTGAACGAAGATGAAACAATGACCACGTTGAGCCCGCAAACATCGACATCCTCGAGTTTTTTCAAGTTAAAAAGTTTCTCAGAGACCGATCCTTCGAAATACTTAGACTCGTCTTCCGAGGACTTCAAAATGCCGTATTCGTTCAATAATTCCAACGAGTTTGGGATGAATTTTAACGGAACAGGGAACGAGAAGGGAAAAGAGGATACCTCGAACACTTTCCCTCCTTCACTCTTCTCCAACGAAGAATCGTCAGAGAGAGAAGAGACGGTGACGAAACTCGAATCGAGCACAGAATCATCGGAAGAAAACAGCGCCCCGTCCAAGGAAAGTGTTTCGGAAGAGGATCGAACGTTCTTCAGCTACGCGTCAAGGCCATCCTCTCCTGCGGAGAATTTCGAGGATGAGAAATACCGGGATCTCGGACCACGCGTGAACAAGCCAGCCTTCTTCCACCCTCCGTTCCCCGATTACAAGAGATCGAATCCAAGGAGAAGCTCAGAGGAAACTGAAGGAAGCGGGGAAGAGAAAGAGGGATACGTGTTTCCTTGGTACAGAGACAAAGAGAATGAACGAAGGAAGAAGCGTAATCGTGGCAAATCGAACGGGGAATACGAGTATCCGTGGGAAAGAAGAGAACGTTTGGCGAGAGAAGAAAGGAGAAGAAAAGAGGGGAGGAAAGGCAAAGGGTTTATGAGGAGGTTCGACGACGACGACAATGACGACGAGGAAGAAAAGATTTCTGCAACGACACGCAGAAGAAACATTTATCCTCGCGGAAGATATCGATTTTGGGATCACAGTAGGGACAGGCTGTATTCCGACAACGCAGGAAGCAGTAGCGAGAATCAACCGATAGTGAAATATAGTAGCAGATACAGCGCCGAGAACGTGAGATTACCTTCGGACAAGGGATCTGCGAGTAATCGAACGACGAACGCGGAAGAAATTAGTAGATCGATCAAGAAGATCCTTGAAGATGATTCTGAAGAGGAAAGGAAGAAAGAGGAAAACGATTCTTCTATAGAAAAGATAGTCGGGATGACTAAACCTCGAGGGATTTCTGAAGGAGTGATCGTCCCTGAGAACGTGACCTTGGCCCCAAGTAGGAAGACTAAGAACAAGGAAAAATCGAAAACTGTAATTAATTCTGCTGGTGCATTTTTCGAAAGTAGAAACTCGAGCGATCCCGGATCTGGAATAACTGTGATCAAGAGTCGGGGAAACGAGAATTCCACGAAACAAGGGAGCAAGAAAAGACGGAGGCCGTTGTCCAAGATTGTTATCCCTACCGTGGAAACCACGATGAAGACTGTCACTAAAGCCGATCGAGCTCGTCGAAGGCAGAAATCAACAAAATCTATTTCTTCGATGAGCACCGCGTCAGCGCCTAGAATAGCTCGCGGGAGAAATCAGAAATCGGATAAAGATGTTAAGGGGAACGGAGGTTCTAACCAGGTTCTGAATAAACCTGTCAACGGCGTGAACGATGTGAACACCTTGAGGAGTAAAACTGGAGCAGTGGGGCATCGTTTCAAAGGAAAGAAGAGGAGTCGAGCGAATGAAATAGCGAACGAGACAAAGGACAAGGGGGATCGGGAGCTGTCTTCTGTGAAGAGCGTGAAAAAACAAGAATGTTCTGAGAAGGTTGACGTTAATATAAAGAAAGAAGATCCAAAGAGCCAAGATGTGAAGAATGATACCGTTGGAGAGGGATCGAAGAATGATACCGATGGAAAGACGAAGGAGAATAAGGAAGGAGTCGAGTCGATGTTTCCATTAGTCAAAAATGACAGGTTTGACTTCAGGGACGGGAGGATAGATTCATTGAGCGATTTTGATAAATCTGACAACGAGGATGAATTTGAAAGTGCATCAGATTCGAATTTTACGCCTCAGAATGGAACTGTTCAGATGACCGAGCAAGGGTCAAGTGAAATTGTCTCTTCGGCTTCTTGGATATCGGAGAATTATGATTTTTAAGATAGGATTTTATATTTTATATTTAGTTTATGATATTCTTTTTTTTTAGAGAGGAGAAAGAAAAATTGAAAGTGGAACTGCCGTTATTTTGATGAGACAATATTTATAAAAATTAGAAGAAATTGATTGGAAAGAGATTGATGAGATTGTTGAGAGGATGTCAGATTCATTATGGATTTTTATTAAAACTTTCTTTCATTAAATTGATGTTTTGAGAGAGTTTTGTATGATATGTGTCATAAAAATTTGAAACGAATTTTATTTTAGAATGAATATGAGTTTCTTACGATAATGATTCGTTTCAGATCTGGATGATTTGCTCTGAAATATTATTATAAAAAAAATTATTTCGAATTATTAATTATAAAAAAAATTATTTTTAAAATTGGTGTACGATTGAGAAAAAAATTATAATGTGAAATGCATGGAAATCGAATCGAATAAACTTAATAAGTTTATGGAACAAAGACAGAAATAAAAAAAAATCAAATAATTTATCGATCTAGATTTGATGCTTCGATAATATTTCTTAATAATTTTAACTATTTTTGAAATAAATCCAATAAATTTTATCAATTTTTATATATCAATTTTAATAATAAAAATAGATAGATATTTTTGTTAATGAATAAAATTATATATCTGTTCAATCGTGTATATAAATAAAACCAATTCAATGAAAATAAATATATTGCACGAGAAATAAAATATTTTTTTGAAAAAAAATTCCTTATATGTTTCAATTTCCAATTGATTAATTTATTTTTGTACGATAATTAATCATAATCAAAAATATCAATAATTTATTATCCTCGTTATATAATTTCAATCCTTGTTTCCAACCTGGATATCCTTGATCTAATTTTCTAGAATAGATTATCATGATTCCTCCATGAAATTCAACGAGTGCGATTTATCAATCATTCTTTCGTTCATTGTACTCCATCAGACTTGGTAAAAATGATTCATCGATAATTTTACGATGAATAATAATACATTTGAACTTAATGATATATTATGTCGGCTCGATACAATGATTCATACCATTTTATTAATCACACAATGCTTCTGAAATAATGATTTTATTTAAGTAGATATACTTATGAACTTCACGGTCTGAATACTCTTACGGCTAGAAAATTATGTAGGCGATGCAATTAATTAATTAATGTGTTATAACTACGTATTTTTTAAACGCTTCGTTAATCGTAAATTGTGCATCTTCAATTATTAATATTTTCAACTATTGGTTAATTTTTTTTTTATTTGTTATTGGATTGAGCAATTTTTAAAAATATCTCTCAACCAGATCGAACTTTCGAATTATAAGATTTTCTCAAATAGAAATTGCAGTGCGTTTACCTTATTCCTTATTGGTGGAATCAATGTGAACGGTATGTGGATATATTCAACCAAGGTTAAGGTGGACGATATCCTCTATTTCCAGAACGCGCTGCATTCTAATAAAATCCTACATCGATGAATAACTCGATACTGAAAGGGAATACAAGTGTTTGATTGGCCAACTGCGAGGCCGAGCCCCGTATATAATTCGATCTTTACTTTAGTACTTTAGTTTCCTTCTTGTCTCTTGCCACGCGGCTGCCAAAAGGTCATTATGCCTTTTTTAAAGGTACGTCGACTCTTCGTATGTTTTGTGTAAAAATAGAAAAAGAAAAAAAAGGAAAGAAAAACTATTGTATTATTTCTTGAATTTCTATTCTAGTGGTGCTAATTAAGGATAACTTCGTATCTTATGAAAAATATATAAAATGTTTCTTCAGTGATGTGCCAATGAAGTGTATTTCTAAAAAGATAAAAGAATGAAAGATAAATGAAAAAACAATGGAACAAAAAGATTATATTCTAAATCAAATTGTCTAATAAAATGTCTAAGATATTTGATCGATAAATTAAATTAATTCTAATAATAATAGATTGAAAAAGAAGAAATGTATAATTTTGGCAAATATTGGTTGAACGGTTGAACGATATTAAAACACAAAGATAGACGTTTCTCGCGTGACAAATAGAAATGGACTTTATTAATATATTTAACTAGAACGAAAAAGAGAAAATAGTCGAAGCATGAGCGAGTAATACGAGTCGCGTGACTAACATCGTGAGAGGTGATTGTGTCCCTCCAAGGTCCATATGTTTCTTGAACGCCGTAAGCATGTTCAATAAACTTTATGTTCGAACTTCTCAAATTGAATTAAAATTATTATTCGAATCAAATTTTTCAAGTATCTAATTTCCATTTATTCATTTTTCACTTGTCGGTTCAAATTTCTATTCGATCGAGATATAAATTAAAAAGGAAAAAAGGCGGAAGAGGGGGGAAATTTTCAGTGACGAAAATCGTGGAAACGAAATATTGAGTTTGGATTGGCCAACAGAAACCTTATGCCGTGTCTATAATTCAATCTTCGAGTTTGTACTCGAGTTTCGTTCTTGTTTTACGATTCGGCACACAGAAAATACGGATACGTGTGCTGAAATAAAAGTGATCCGTACTTAAAACGGTGCATTCAAATGAGAGGTTGCATAGAGTTTGTTGTTGTCGCTCATTTTTTTTCCTTTTTTTTTTTTCGAATAAAAATAAAATGTCAAGAGAAAGTGAGAACGATTAACATCTAGCGGTTAATGTTTCGAACATGTTTATTTTAACGTTTCGCTAGATTTCTAAGTTCTAATGTCTATGAAATGTTCTGTTTATGGTAAAATGAAACGAGGCAAAAAATTGACATGCAAATAATGGCACACTTTCTATCGTCGATTGTCATTTGTTGCCATTAACTTTGTCCGCCATTGTGAAATTACGATTTGGAAGATAATAAGCTGACTGTTAATCTTTAATTAATTTTTTAATTAAGTATCTGATATCTGATTAAATTCTCTTACATCAACGAATTGAACATTGTTTCAATAAAAATATGGGAAGATGGATATCTTTATACATGATATCTGATTGAAAGTAAATATAAAAGAAAAAAATAAAATATTTTCCGCTTCAAAAATATATCATATCGAGCAGGAGAAACATTTGAAAGAAATATCATATTTTACTTTTAAGATGATAATTAATTGTTTACAGACCATTTTGCTGTTGACTGTCGTTGGTTTGCTGAACTTATCGACAGTCGCACCAGACAGCGCAGGAATCGTGGAAATGGTGAATGGATTGGCGTATGGTAAGTCAGTTTGTCCATTTTCCTTTCATTTAAATCTGTAAAAAAAAAAATAATAATTTGTGTCAGTAATAGCAATTCCATTATCTCTTTTTTTTTTATATTTTTAAATACATAGATTAATTTTCATGAAAATTTTCATGACATTTCAATCATTATTTTTTTATATTCGATTAAATCGCAACAGAGGACGACACTGAAGTTCGTGAATATTTCATACAAGTTCCTTTCAAATATTAAATCGTGAAACGAAATAAAAAAAATCTTACATTTTGAAATGACGATAATAAAATAATATTAAATTATAAAAATAAATTTTACTATATTTTTTAAACGTGTGATTGATAATCCATGAAGATTTCAATGCATCGAAGACTGGAGACTTCAACGACTGAGTAAACGATATCGATGCTCCTTAGTTATCCCTAGAAAAATAATAAAGTTAAATAAATATAAAATAATACGTACCTTGTAATTAACATCGATAAAATTTTTATTACTATTCTTTCGTTTCATTTTTTCTATTCTATTTTTTATTATTTTCAGGTGGCATTCCCTACGGAAGTATAACTGGCATGGTAGCAAAGTATCCAGGATTCATGGGGCAACAATTTAATTCTCTTCAGGTGGCGCGACAATTAAATGGATTCAAAAATGCACAACCAGTGGTCATCACTCCAAATTTTAGGGCAACAAGATTAGCGGGAGTGCATCCACCCGTGCAGATTTATAACGTTCCAAGTGTTGTTGCACCTGGTGTTGTGGGCACGATCAGCCACATAGGATATTAAAAATAATTAGTTACAAAATAAGTTAGCGATAAAAGATATAAAAATTCCATTCTTATTTGTTCAATACTTTCACGACGCATTCCAAGAATTCCATTATATTTATTGTCACGTATAATTATATGTGATTAAAAGTCATGAAAATTGATTTAAAAGCAATTTTCAAATAATATTTACCATTAAACAGATATTTTTAAATATTTTTCGCTTTTACTTTACAATTTATTTCGTACATGTATATAGGGTAGGTTACTCTATTCAATTATGTTTGCTCAATCACTGTACATTACAAATGAGAATAATAAGCATACCATGACAAGTTATTATTCGAATGTTCGATCAACAGTTTTCTACGAAGTGAATCAGGTACTGGCATTTCCGCAGCGTATACTATAATTGTATTCAGAAATATTATTTTAAATTTATCCTTTCTCGTATTACTCAAGAATAAAATAACGAATTAAAAATTATATAAATTACGTTAAACGATAAATCGATCGGCTATTTCCACATCGATTGTAAGATAAAATACACCCTTGTATCGTCGAGCTTACAAGAAAGTAATCCATCTCTCATCGATATATATATATATTAATTATTATTGCATAAAGAAATGATATAGTAATATCGTTCACGCATGAAATATGCAAAATTGATCGGTCTTATATCAATTGAATTAGGGCAAAAAGCGTTTATGGAGAGAAAGTATAAATGACATCGGGCACGGTGTGTGCCTGTTAGTCGTCACGAGCTGCACGCACGATGCATTACCCTCTGCACGTGAGTATATTGGATACGCTAATACGATCCTCGCTGGCGAGAGAAAAAAAAAAAAAGAAAAGAAAAAAAAGAGAAAAAAGAAAAAAAAACGTTTCGCAATCACGAAGATGATATTCGTGCAACATTGATGACCAGTGTGTGGTAACAGGTCTACTTTTTCAAACGTGAATCGAGAAAATTAATTTTCGTTCCGTTCGCCTCTAACGATGCCCTTAGGCCAATTTTATATAATCAATTTGCTCTTTTTTCAATATTAGTTTGTTTAAATTGTCAGTTCGTATTATACACTATGTATATTTGAATATCGAGTATCGTGGTTCTTAAAGATACTTTGTGTGAAAAATGAATATCATCGATCATTAATAATCATTAAGAATTGACACACGGTGCATCGCGTTCGTTACAGTGCAGAGAATCCTAAGGTTGTGTAATAAATCTAAAAGATGCCGACGAAACTTCTTCAACTTTTTGTCCAGTTTATGTTTACGAATTATTATTATTCAATTTTCTTATTGCAGTTAATCTAGAGAAAGATTTGATCGACGCGTTAATGTTGTACAATTTCCATACCTCAAATTTAAAATTTGTTAGTATACTTTTGTAAGCCTACGTTTTTTTTTTAAATTTTGATGCTATCCTAAAATAATTATTCCATTTATAAATTTTTATTTTTGTTATTTAAAAATACCCTTTCAATCGTTTCGATCAATTGAAATTATCAATACATATATCTTCTCAGACAAAAGAAAGGAACTTTTATACAAATCATCTCAACATTCAGATTAATTATAAAATACAAATATCTGGCAATTGCACACATTGCATTTACGTAATCTCGATAATTTATTACGATTTGCAAACTGCAGGACAACCAGTTGTCGTCACACGTACACATGTCGGATAAATTTTAATGAATCCATCTTCCACGACCCATCCGCCGTGCGATTCTCGCCTGTGCATATTCGCAAGTGCATGTCCTTGCGCAAAGAAAGGATTAAACGTTGCATAATCGTGCTAATTACGATCCGAGAGGAACAATATGATACAGTGTGTGTGTGTATATATATATGATTCGTGTTCTGGGAACGCGTTCTACTTGAATTCAATGCAATTAATTGTAAATATATCTTGAAAGAATTCTATGAAATCTTCGTTATCGATAGAAAGATGAAAACGAGAAGAGGTTAATTGTGCGCAAGATCGTTTTTTATTATTTTCTCAGGCATTTAATTAAAGAGAAACAAACGCGTGTTAATTCAATTAATGAAAATTAATATATTCGCATTTCTTGAATGAATATTTCATCGATTTCGATTGAATGGAAATCGATCGTTTTTCTTTTATTGAAAAATTTCATGTAAGCGAGAAAAATATTCTTGGACTCTATTACAGTTTAAATCGCGATAGTGACCATTCATGAGGTGTACATGGTGAGGGTATAAATCGTGAGTGATCACGTGCGCTTTATTACGACCGTAGAAATTAACCACATCAATGAATAAACCATGAATGAAACGGGATGTAATTTTAGTTACTGCCAATTGGTACGTGTCGAATAGATTTATATGATATTGCTCGTTTGCGTAATCTACTTTAACTACTTGTAACTACTTTTCCTGTATAAATTTCTATTTCAATAGTCAATTAACTAATCATTTTGTTTAGAAGAATGATGAAAGAAGTGTGAAAGTGTGAATTACAATGGGAAGGAAAAATTTTTGTTTAAATATAGGTGATTAAATAATGAATAAAATGTTTAACGATGTAGCTCAGAAGAAGATGATGGAAAAAGGAATTTTCAAATTATAAATAAGTGTTAAAGAAATCGAATTGAAATGGACCGATGCGTTTATTTGAAAAATTTCCAATGCTCCAGTTTTTACATAATTAAATCTTTCAAACTGACGATTGAAAATTATTCGATCTATTTATACGCGCGAATATTTTCAGGAAAGAAAAAAAATTTACGGTATGGTTAAAAAAAAAAAAAGAAAAAAATATTTTCTAGTTCCTGAAAATTATTTTAATTTATTAGAATAAAAAAATGAATCTAAATAACAATAGACCAAAGTTATTTTCTTATATACGAACCGCGACGAGTGATATACAATAATAACAATCCATTTTCTTTCTTTCTTTCATGCGCATATTTCGAAATCAATCTTATATAATCGATTATTTTCTCGATTACTCGACTTTTGTTCTCATCAATACCACAGATTTCAGGAAGTAATAGAAGTTTGCCGCGATTGATTGATTCGTCAAGCATTTCAAGCCTCGATAACGAATACCGTGAGAAGTAATGAAGAAATACATCGATGAATTTCTATTACGAGAACGTTACAATGTGTAAATAAAACGTGAAAGAATGTGAGTACTCGTCATTTTCATAGTTATTTACGATCGTGAATTGTAAATATATGTAAATAACACGAATGGAGAGAAAAATGAGAGAAAGATGCATACACTTGAAAATTGGATAATCCAAACTCGATAAAATTTTTAATACAAGCGTACTCAAATCTAATCCCATAACTCAAGTCAAGACTAACTAAATTAACCTAGAAAAAAAGAAAATTCCAATTTTTCAATGTATATCAAAATCTTATTAAGTGAAAAATTAAATCAAAATTAAATTCGAAAAGTTTCAATTCCTCGATTCGAAAGTTTCTTAAGAATTAAAAAGAATCCAAGGATAATTTTACGACTCTTAAATCTAGATTAATCCTTAAGGAATAGGACAATTCTGATTTTTCAATTCAGAAACATTTCGAAACCCAGATTCTTCCGTCTCAACTCAATTGTTCGCTCGCAAAATTTACACAATCGGCAATATAGTGGTAAATAACTGTGCCATGTAGGAAACAGTGCGTAGTATCTTCACTGTTTGTGCGTGTACGTTTTATCCATTGCACAATCACGAATAAAACGTCGTATTGCGGTAAATTACCGGGCGCGTCATCACGAGCCCATCATTATTCCTCCCTGTTACGCAGTTGAGAAGGGAAGCTAGGATTTTCCTGGATCTGGAAAGAAAGAAAGTTATCTATTTCGCTTCTTGTTGCAGATCGTTGTGGTGTTGACGAGCCCATGGATCCTTCAGGACTACGTGCACGCGGCGAAAAATGGTCTAAGTAAGTCGATTGTTATTCGTTCTGGGAAATCGCTTTTAACGATCACCGTGCACACCCTTGAACCACTTTTAGAACAATGGAGATTATTTTTAGAAGGGAAAATTCTGCGAAACAAATGCGATCGATTATTTTCTTGTTGAATGCGAGAGATTGCAAAAGTTTAAATCGAAATTAACGAAGAAAAATTCAACCTGTATATCTATGAATGAATGTTTCAATTTTATTTTCATTAGACCTTCCATTTCTATCTTTTTATTAAGGATTAAATTAAAAATTCCATGATAATTTACTAGCAATGTTAGATTTTGCCAAAGATAATTTTTTTTCCATTTATTTTTTAGAAAATCTGCAAAAATTTGTTAAAAATAAAAGTATAATAAATGTAAAAATATAATTGGAAGAAATTTACAGTTTATTTTAAATTAATTTTTAATTATGAAAATATATTGAAATTAGATTTAGTTTTTGAAAGTATCTTAAAAAGAATTTAAAGAGTTATCTTAAAAAATATTTAAAAAGTTCCTCTATTCAAATATCGAGTTATAGCAGAACGATATTAAAGCGATTATAACGCTTAAAAACCACTTTTTATTGCGAAATAGGTGCCGAAGTGCTGACGTCTTTCGCCAGAAACATCGCCTCGGTCCTATCGACGACTTTGCTCAGCGAAGACTTACCTGTGAACCAATCGAGCGGTAACCTTCTGAAAAGAATTCAAGATGCGCAGCCATCGTTGGAGATCGCCACCAATCAGTCAGAAGGATCGGAGACCCCATCGAATGCCTCTTTCAGTCGCTACCCTCGATCTTCTTCAAACGAAGAAACAGTATTCCAGAATCCTTACGTGACAAATCCTCCACGTTATTCAAAATATCACGAATCGGTATCCTCCTATAAACCGTACGAATTCGCCGTGAATTCAAGAATTCCTTACAACAAGGTGAACACACCTGGAAACCTTAATATGATCAATACCAAAGAAAATTCTGTCAACGAAGACGTTAATCCACCTCCTCTCCATTATCCTTCTCCTGGATTCAGATACAAACCCGAACCCGTCGATCCATTGTCTAATTCAAATCACTATGCCCGATTAGCGGATCTTCACTATCATCGTCTCTCGACTCAGAGACCTGTCGATCCTGGACAACATTCGACAACGCCCGAACAAGAGATTAACACGGATGAAAACGAGAATATTAATCAGATTGCCAGGATAACTCGAAGACCGTATAATCTCAATTATCGTGGCTCCTTTCATAATTCTTATTATACACCTGGTTTTCAAGGGTACCCAGAGTTATATCCTCGCGAGAGGCCCGTGGAAAGTGAGGATCGATACGTGACTGATGGGCGAGATGAAAGCGATCCATCTAGATTGGAAGATCAGAATCAAGTTCAAACTGCGTTAGGGGGATACGATTACGGCCCTCGTTTCCATTATGGTTTACCTCCATATCACGACGCTTTCTATCACGGATTTCCTGGATTCTATCCCCGCCCCTACAACGACACTTTTCACTCGGGATACAACAACAAAGAGACACAAAGTGATGGCAATGGAACCGGTCCACAACCATACGGTCCACCATTTTATCACCATCCTAGGTTCGGTCCTCACCAACGACCATTCTATCCAAATTTCTACGGAAGACCTGTTCAACCGCCGCAGAATCCGGCTGATAATCAAGAAAATTCCGAACAAATCGTTACACCAGAAAATGGACGAGGTAACAATGCCACGTATCACGGATATCCGCCATTTGGATATCCGCCATATCCTTATTACGGCCCTCATTACGGGGGTTTCAATTTGCACGGTTATCCTCTCACGGTGCCATTCTTCGGTGGACATCGTTTCGGACATGGATTCCACGATCACCTATTCTCGGGGATCAAATCCGTCCCTTATTTGAATTTTTATCATCACTTTCCATCGGTTCATTGGCATCCCCCATATGGATATCATCATTACGACCATCGACCCGCGACGACGACTGAGAAGCCCGCAGAAAAGACTGTCAACGAAAACTCTGAGGCATCAGCTTCTAACAGCGAGACTGAAATGTTGTCCGAGATTAAATCTTCGGAAAGGAGTCGATCTTCGCCTTCAAGAGGATACAAAAAACGCTCTGGATTCGTTACCAAAGAGAGCAGCAAAGTAGCCAAGGATCGAATAGTGATGTAATAGTAGTGGACTGTAACTACCGATTAATTTAAGTGATTAATTTAATATAAGGGAAAAAAGATATATTGCTATTATTTGTCCTATCATTTGTACGTATTGTATCTTCTTTCTTTCCTGGTAATTTCCTTTAAAAAAAAAATAGATGAACCTATATCTAAATAATCTAAATAAACCATCTATCCAAAAGAAGAGATTATCATTCACCTTTACACGTTACTACATTCAAGAGTAATCAAAGTTATTTTACTTTCAAAACATTCTAATGCATGGTAATCTTTAAGTTAATGAAGGAAGATCGTAAAAGTGGAAAATGCCAAATTCCACGAGGATTTTAATTGTGATCGATTCACGTCATCAACGGAAACAGTTGTTAATTGAAAAAAAAAGTTTTGACGACTTATCCGACAACTTATCGACTTATATCATCGAAACGACACGCGCCAACGTAACCAAAGAAGAAATGTTCCCATGGTCGATGATATACAAAAAAAGTTCCCATAGTTCTAGTTGGCCTTATCCTGCAATTACACGGAGCGGCGTGGCTATCACGCATGCCAACTATCACGGTCTAATAATTTTCCTGGCCTTCCCCAAGAAAAATTCGCACACGCCATTTTCGATCGATTCGCGGGGACGACACTGATCCTAAAATCCTATGCTCATAAAATGCAACTACCAAAGAAGATTGAGAGATGAATTGACGTTGCCGTTTTGGAGAGAAATCTGTCAAAATATGTATCGTTATCTCGAATATATCTCGATCGCTCTTTGGAGAACGGTAACAACGCAATAAAAATCGATCTATCGATACTTGTTCAAGGTGAGGACGTAAGTGAGATATACGTAATACGCGGAAAGACCTTCGATGTCGATCGCATATTCTGGAGAAATAGCAGCACCGATGAAAATGGGAGAGGAGGGAAGGAAGGATCACGTAACTAGCGGAATTAGATTTTATATGTTTTCGAAACGATGATCGAGGCGAGGCGCGTTTATCATTAGAAATCGCTTTGGAACGGAACAAATTTTACATACATTACATTATTAGTTGTTCGAACAGGTTTCCAATCCGGGAAAATAGGCTTTATTAATACGCATATTATCAGTAATATACATAAAACCTTGTAATTAGCGATGGGATTAAGTTTGATATCGTGCTCATTTGAGGTTCAATATGGAAGGTTTACTGGATGGAATTTAATTATTACTCGCGAGATGATTTTTTTCATGCTTTCAAACAGTAAGGATTATGCAAGCTGGTTTCAAACTAAAAAGATGACGATTTCACTCGACTTCGATATTATGAAAAGAAAGTTATCAAATATACCATTTGTAAATGTTTCGAATCAACTTGGAAGTGTAATGAAGTTAAAATTAAAAAAGTATTATTATTATTATTATTTTTTTTTTTTTTTGAACTACTGATAAAAAGTTGAGTTCACTTCTTCCCATCGCTAATTAGAATTTATATATGCAACGTTACAATTATCGTACAATTATATGATAGTATAAATTATAAACTGAGAACAAATATTAAAATGCATAGGAATTATATATTGGAATATTAAATGTTACAAAGTATATTTAATTGCACATGATAAGAATAAAATGAGAAGATAATTAGAATCGTGCAACTTTTATATATTAGAAAGATAAAATAATTATTCATCGTGTGATTCAATTGCATCATTATTTTATTAAAGATGGTTGCGTATTTTATTCGAATCATCGATGAATAATTTATACACTATATCACACTATGTATTCGAAATTGAAATTCTAATTTAGTCCATACGAATTCTGATATAAATAATTACATTTATCGTAATTATTTATATAACATAATTCATGATAAAAAAATTTTCAATGCTCGTTTATTTCAATGTACAATGTTCAATCTACAAATGGCATTAAAAAAAGAAAGAATATCGTGTATCGATCGTACGATAACTGATTTTTAATATCTGATTTTTTAATTCCCTCATCTCATCTCACAGTTTTAAAAATAAGATATTACACATATATACTTTATTAATCCACCAAGATATATATATTTTTAAATTAATTGGTGTTGCATATTGATTGACTATTATAAAAATTTTAATTCTGACTATTTAACATATAGCATATCGTCTCAGAAAAAGATTGGGGAACGAAGCTTTTTTTCGATCAAAATGATTCATCGACAAAAAAGGAAGGGAAAAAACTTGAAAAATGGATATCCGTGCGAATATTTTCGTCTCAACGACGATCTTGGGTAACATAACACTCGACGAGCAGTTTACAAGCATCGCACATTAACTGCAATTAATGACAAACGCATCCTTTCCATGATCCCAATGATGTTGCAATCATCTTTCTCTCCTTTTCTTTTTTCTTTTTTTTTTTTCACGATTTCGTCCCGCAACCTGTACCGTGTAATTTCACCATTTTGTAACGATCCCCTCTTCCATGCTCCTATTACGTAACCACACGACTTTTCTTCCTTCTGTTCCGATCACGATTGCATCTCCTTTCATTGAATCGTGCATTCGTGCACGCATTGTCCTCGCTCGGACGATAATTAAATTGTTCGACTTTATAACATTCGTTTAAAATTCTCTTCGATCTTGTTTTCTTTTTTTTTTTTTTTTCGTGACGAGTGGAAAACTTTTGTTTCATGCGAACGATATCAATTTTTATATTTTGAGTATGAAAATGTATTATATACGAGATATATTTTCTATAAATATTATATAACGAATGAAATATTTTATATCGTACCTTATTATTATCGTACGTATGAATTAATTGAATTGGAGAAAATAATTTTTCTACAAAAATTCTAACGTGGAATGATATTTGATGCAAATTGAAGATGTAAATGTCACTCTGAATAGTAAAATTATATACTTTTGATAATATTTGTATCTGGTATTAATCATCGATCCATTGAAACGATTCTGTCCATCTTACTTTCTTTTCTAAAATCACTCCAAAGAACTACATATGTCGATCTACTTAATAGTGTAATGATATATCGATCACGAAATAGTAGACCGTGAAGTTTGAAATTGAGAAAGGAAAAGAGGGGTTCTTACCGTTCGAAGTTGAAATTAAAACGAAAATGGTAATTTCAAGTATGATCCAAATACGTTCACTATTCATCACTCCTCGAATCTGTGAAATTTCTCCAAACAAGGAAGAAATTCTGAAATGGTAATTTCAATAAGATGCTGATTAAAATTGTCACGGAAACCGGAAACGGACGATGCAAATGGAAAAGTTTTTCACGGTACATTGTTTTCCTTTTCCAGATATAATACAACATGGAGGAAAGGAGGGTTTCTCAGACGAAAAATCATGGATTCTCGCGGCTGACGAATTTGGATGTCAAGGCGGTCGCCGGTTCACAGCACGTGAACACAAACGATGACCAATCCGAAATGGATGTTGCATCGGTGTTTCTTTCATAATGACGTATTGCATTCGCATAATCCCAGAGTAACAATGCCAGTCTTTGCTATTAGTGTTAACAGAGGAAAGCCAATACGAAGGCTGGGAAAAATTAGTGTGGGGGCTGTGGCGGAATACGCCACAGCCTTTGTTATAAAAGAAACGGAGACCAACGTTGGACAGACAGTGGTACTCTGTTGACAGATAAGGGAAAAATTAGTGCAATTCATACAGGAGTTAACTGGCTAGTGTCAGCTGACGGATGATAATGGCTTGCTTGAAACTTGTAAGTAATGATAAAAAAAGAAAAAAAGCAGTAAGAAAGAAGAAAATGTTTTAAGTTCCATCCCTCGTTGATTCATCACCAACTTTTCAACGAAATAATCGAGGAAATAAAATTTATTCCTCGAACGCGTTATGCACACTTTTAATGCTTCCAATGTTTCACTTTTATTTAAGTATTTCATTTTTCGATGATCAATCTTTTCCATAAGATTGGGAAAAAAGACGGAAGGTGGAAGTTTTCGATTGGAATTTTTCAGAAATTCAAAATTTAAAAAATCGCTCGTGTTGTAAATTTCATATATATTTAATGGCAAAAGAGTGTGATCGATCAAGATATGTATGAGGCGATTTGTTATTTATTTATGGATATTTTAAGGATTGGATATATGTCCTTTTTTTTAGTACACGATCCTGTTGCTGGCTGTCTTCATTGGCATCGTTTCTGCGAAACCAGGATACCTCGGTGGATACGGTGGATACGGTGGATACGGTGGATACGGTGGATACGGTGTATACGGTGGATACTATTATCCTTACCTTTATAAATATCCGTTCTATGGTACTTTCGGGCACGGTTATGGATACGGTAAGGAGATACAATGCATGAGATAATATAGAACGCGTGAAAAGTGCTTTCAACGTCAATGAATTTTTTGCAAAACTTTTTCACTTTCTTCCATTTGGATGTAATAAATTGTGAAATGAAATTTTATATTATTATTAAATGGGCTGAAAAATTATAAATTTTTTATCTATTATAAATTCTAAAATGGACAAAAATATTCATCGACGTTGCACACGAGAAGATATAAATCATTAGACAAAACATTCATCGACGTTATTTATTATCTTAATTTACTTTTCCATTTAGGCTTTCCTGGGTATGGTTACGGTCATCATTATTAATAGAAAAGGCGATCATTTGGATACTGCGATATACCCAAAGAAGATATATTTACATCTTTCCTAATTTTAGATTTATCGACTCTGCTCTGTCGAAATCTTCTTTAAGAGAAAAATTGTAAAAAAATATTCATATACTTTCACGATATTCTCGAAATTTTTTTCACTCCATATATTCGAATGATAATTCTCGAAATTATCTCGTCGTATTATTATATAATATCAAATCGATGATGTTTTTTTTTGTCGAGAAAACTTGGATTATATTTGATTCAATTTTTATATCTTCGTTGAACGGATGCAAATCAATAAAATTTAGATTTTAATGGAAGTGTCGTGTTTAAAATATCTTCTCATTATAAACCTTTTCTGTTATATATTTTTTGGGAATAGCAATGATGAAATTTCTGAAAGCTCGCTTTCTAAAAAAAATCTTTAAATATTTTCTTCTTCTCGATTTTTTTTTTTATATTTCCAATGTCTCTGAAAATTCTATTCATTTAAAATAATATAAAAAAAAAAGTTCTAATAAAAAGCTTCAAGAAACAATAATTTCTCACATCTCGAAATGTATCAGTGAACATTTATTAAATAAAAAATTCTTTACAAGTTCATATGAAAATATATTCATTGATATTTAAATGAAACGAATGCATAACGTAACATTGCGTGACCGGGAATATTAAATTCAAGACAATATTTCCATGTAGTTTCATAATATTGAATCATGAATCGATGATAAATTACGAAAATGCATTAATGAATGTGACGTACGAGAATGAAACAAAAATGTTGTCTTTTTTTTTATTGATTCTAAATCAGAAATCAAATTAATGTAATTACCAATCATATGTTAAAACTATTATAAATGAAATACACAGATTTTTTTATTGAATATCTTTGTTTCAAAAATTAGAAGTAAATGAGATATTCATATGCGTAAATTCCATTTTCGATTAATTCGTTTCAGAGATATCGAATGAGCAACTTTAATCTCTCTGTCTCTCGAAGGAGAGATATTTAATTTTAATGAAGCAGGATTATCAAACTTTAATATTTTTTTTTGTTATCCAAGCATAATTTTTGTTTCGATTAATTTACACAAAATATCGAAACCGTTTAAAAAAATGATAATTAAATTTTATATAAAAACATATTCAATGCTAAAATTATCAATATCTGATGTACTATTCTATATGAGAATGAATTATTATGATATGAAAATATTTTTAGTTGTTTCATTTATATAATATGGCTTTCTAAAACTAAATGAATGGATTTAACAATTTTTTAAAAATATATCTCGATCGAAATTTCCAGTCCTCCAAGAAATTTACTTTTGATTCAAGAAATGTCTAAGAATAAAAATCAATAAATATCCGATAAATAAATTAAAAACTGAATAAAGACCATTAAATTTAGTGAAATAATATTTATATATTCCATTTCAAAGTTTTAATAATTAATTTTAACATTTTATTACATACGTACGATAGATATTGAAGTTATTATATATAAAAATCTAATATCTATTGGAAATGTCAAGATCTACAAGATCTGCGTAAAAAAACTATGAAAAAAATACTAATATCTTTTGAAAAAATGAATTTCAAAGATGATTCTAAAATAATCATCGAAAATAAAAATAATCGAATGAAAATTAGAATTTTATTTAAATTAAAATTATCTGGAATTTTAGAGCTCTCCGTGTCCAACCTTCACCAATTGTCGATCTCAACTGAATACGAGATACGATTATCTCATAAATAGAAACAGTAGAATGTAATAACAACACGAAACTTGCCTCGAGGCAAATGAGACGTACGAAACGAATGATAATATTATTGTAATAAATTAAACTTAACTTAATGGAAATAATATATAATATAATAATATTTACGAATAAATCGGAGTTTCAAAAGTATCGAAAGTAAAATCTGGTCGTTGATGTTTCGATGAATAGCGTGAACGATAAATGATCGTGTTTTGAAAAAATTTTAAATGGAAGGAATTACAAAAATTAATAGAAAATTATTAAATGCGCGATTATTTGTATATAATTTAATACATAATAAAATATGTAAATATTCTTATTGCCAATATGAATCGTGATTATAAAAAAATTCAGATTGATTCCTGTTGAAATTCTATAAAGATTTTTCAAATAAGCGTTCAACTTGATTAATTTTTAATTTCATTAATGATATTTTACGTTTATATTTTACCAAAATTTAACAATTGTCAATTTACATTTATTTTCAAGGTTAGACTTGTTAGGTCTGCTCGTTGCTTAGAAATCTTCAACGTCTTCAATTGCACAACGAAGCGAATTCATCATCTCTAAAGTTGTCGAAATATCATCGACCCCGTTCAATCTTCAAAATAAGAGAAAAATTTTTTATTCCTCTTTTAAAAATCATCATACCATCGATAATAATACGACTCAACGATATTATTAAATCCTTTTCAAACGCATTAAACTCGATTCAATCTTATCGAGGAATCTTCAAACGATATATTGCATTTAATAAATAAAATTATCACGAATAGATTTAATCTTAATATTGAAAGATATTAAAATAATAGAGATTGGTGAAATCCTGTTTCTGAATACAATATATTCAATGTTTAATTGGGCAACATTGCGATTAAGAGAGAATGCATCTGCGGTGATCCGTATGTGCAGATGTAGAGGTCATCCATGACTTTTCAGGTCGTCCATACTTTTACTTTGCAGCGAGTAAACCGCAATAGGTTTGAAGTGTGACTTTAACAACCTGCAAAATTTCTTCAATGACAAATTTACTTCCTTATAAAGCAGATATTTATCTTTTCATCTTTATATTACTTTGTCTAAAATGAATTAATTATATTTTCGATCTCTCTTAATATCAACAATCCTTTTATATATATATATATATAAAAGAAAGATGATCTGGGTATTCCAAGATGAGAAAGAAAGAAAAAAAATTAGTCGGTCGTTGTTAGCAAAAACTAGAGAAATTTATGTTCTCTATCTTCGTAAAATTTTAATGGGACGAAGTTGTCGAGGTCATCGTTTGGAATGGATGAAACTTTAAAATAACGAGCAAGATTCAAGCTGAGAGGCTCGAAAAAATTTTTTAATGTATCCTAAATGCCAATGTGTCAAACTGTAAATTTTTATTCATTTAATTTAAATTGAAGGATTCGGATCGTACAGATGAAAGAAAAAGCAAAAATCTAACAGGGGACGATAAATTTATGATTATTTAATTCGAAAAAAAGAAATGGAATTAAAAGGAAAAGGAATTAAAAGTGAAAAAAAACATTGCATAATCTTTTTACTATCTTATATATCTTATGAAATCGTTTGTGATCACTTACGACATTTCAGGTTTGCCTTGATACGTTGAGGATTCAATGACATGATAAAAATTTGAAAATTGTCGTTTAAATATAGATATTAAAATTTTATTTTACATTGAAAAAATAATTATTTCGAAATAACGAAATGTTTTTCCTGTATCCAAATATTCAATGACAAATCTCTCCTGATTCATTTCATAAATACTTATTTATATATTTTTATTACAATAAATCAAAATTTTTGAAAAACCTAAATTCCTTAAATAAAAATTTCGCACTTCTCGTAATCATATTTTTATTCTCATATTCTTTCTCTTTCCCTCTCTCTCTCTCTCTCTTCTCTTTTGAGCTATTTTTTCTTCATTAAAAATTCGAAGATATGGAGGTTAATTCCATGCTAATGTTATATATTACTCACACTTTCGCGTCTTGCGTAAAAAAATAAAATTCTCGAAAGAATTATCTCCTCTTCGTGTATATCTTTATCATAATTTTCTTTATTCATAACTTAGATTATAGACATGTCATAAATCACTTGACACACACGTAACACTAAAGAAAAGAACTATAATTATAAATTATATACAATGCCAGACAATGCTTGAGAAATAAAAATTTTGTTTCAAGAGAGGATTGGATTGTAATTTTCAATTGTAAAAAAATAACAACATTCGACTCGCATGGTTTACACTTACTGTCCAACGATTAATTCGACGTCCTGTATTGGATTATAATTTTATCCAGATATTGCAAGTGTCGATGATGTTATCCATAAGAAAAAGATCGAAAACAGCTGTTATTGTGACCTTTCCTTATGGTAAACTTAGCCTCTTCATTCAGTTGAAAAGCAATACTATATAATACTAAGAGAAAGGTTAGCCGTATGGGAAAAAAAGGAGCTTCATTCATACATGGAATATCATGACGCTCTGTCAACGCTTTACTATCTGAAAGGATAATTATTACATTTAATTATAATTTCTTCCTAATTTTTGTTGCTTCCGTGTATGGAAAGAGAATATTTGCCGATTGTTCAGAGATTTCTTCGTTCAAAGCGTATAATGATATGAGAATTTTCTTTATGAGTAATATTCTTTACGGATAAATAATTAATCCAAATGAATAAAAGTAAATATTTTTAATACAATTTCGAATAAACTATTTCAAATTATATACTAGATATACACCGTTTAAAAGAAGAATCATAGTGGAATAATTTTCGAATATTGAGAACACGAGAGCTTAAATTCGAAATTGTTCTATTCAAAAACGTCTTAATACTCCCGCGATCTAATATTTCACTGTCATAACCGTGGGAATTCAGTTGCCATTTGTGCAACAAGTTAGCGCAATAATGAAGAAATATGGATGATAATAGTGGAAACATTTACCTGTGATTACCGTTCTTGTTAGTAATTTAATGTAAAGTTCAGTTTAATATTCCAGACCGAACGGAGAAACGAAGTCACGAAGCCTAAATCGTAGAGAAATGTTCGAAGAAAATTTCAATAAGGAATAAAAATCTGAGAAGATCTTCAATCCTCTATCATCCTTATTATTCATTCCAATTGAACGAAACTGGATTTTAATTGAGATTATTTCACAATTATTAAGATTCGAAAATGAAATCTTTTAATACAGAACTTTGAATATTTGTTAACATTTTCTACACTTTTTTTTTTATTTCGAGTATTATTCCTTATGTAATTTGACGATGGAAAAATACTACGAAATATTCTTGCACCATTTTTTCCACCCCTTCTGAATTTTTAGATTACACGTCAAATAGAATTGAAATCTCGCAATTGCGTACGAGAAATTAATTAAATTATTTTAATTAAAGCGTTTTGATGGTTCCGTAGATATGTAAATAGACATGGGCTCGTATTTTCAGATTTTCCCAAGGATCTCATCGGAGAAAATCTTTCATGCGCAATATTTTATGATCGACGAGCAACAAAATGTCGAACGAGCTACTTGATTACTTAACATAAACCGAACTAATGGATTTTAAGTGACAATAATCAATTTTATTAATAATTTTTCACATTCTCGATCGCACGATGTAATTATCTTCAAATTATTTTTAAATTCTAAAGCTGTTTTTACTTAAATCGACTCGTGACTTCGAGAAAAAAAGAATCAATATTAAAAAGATAATTATTTACGCAAGATTGAGAAAATCTTATAATATTAATTTATGATTTATATAATTAATATTCCAATTTGATCAAAATATGTGAAATTTCGAGAGAACACATCGATGTTGACCACAATTGATTCTTTCTAGCATAAGATTCACAGACTCCACATTAAATAAAATTGTATTTCACCCTCGGTTAGAATAAATTAGAGCCAAATCAGGTGTACTTAAATCCAATTAGTCCGAGATGCCTGTTCCATTATTCGAACGTCTTTGTTACGGTAACACGGAATGGCGACATCGGTAAACGATGCAGGTGTAAATAGCACGTGAGCACACAAGAGATGGTGAACTCACGTAAACGTTAGCGGTGATTATGGCCAATCCTCGAGCATCATTGTGTCCGAGGTTCTTAACCGAGGCATGAAAATCTGCATGGATCTCGATGACAGTGATACAAATGAAATGTTGCGTAAAGCAATGATTTCCTTATAAACCGTCTATTTTAGAAATTGTTTTCGCGGAATTCTGATCGATAAACGCACACACAATGGATTCGAATGATAGAAATTATTGGGACAAACGTGGCAGTGGATATTCAAAGAATTTTCATCGAAACCTGACTAATCCAAAATATTATAATATCGAGAAATAAATAGATAAGATCTGAGATTGGCTCGAGACTGCTATTGAGATTTTACGATCGTTTCAGATGGATCCCAAATTATACATCTTCATTAATACAAATAGTGACAATTATGATGATTCATTTCAATGATCTATAATATCTTTCGCGATATCGCTACGTTAATGACTATTATTCATTTTCCTAGCCAGGATTAGGATCAATTATTCATGTAATCTTGGTTATAATTCCAGAAAAGAAAGAAGAAAGAACGTTACGCGGATAATTTATTACCGTATAATTATGGCGGCATTTATGCTCGCACCCTCTACTCGAGAACAAAAGATCCTTCTTCAATACCTTCCACCGGATAATTACGTTATTCAGATAATACACGGTATACTAGGTGGCTATTATGGTTATAAAAATCGATATATAAATAATTAAGCAAGAAGAGAATTTTAGAGGAATAAATGACAAGAACGCGGGGTAAAGCTTCTTCAGCATATCGATGCGTTGTCCGCTCGCAACTTAATTACGTGTTACGCAGTTTCACTAGGTGTATTATGTGATTACGGAATATTACGTGTCTACTTTCTACGAGCGTTTTAATGAGTTTCTTTTTTCTTCTTCTTCTTCTTCTTCTCCTTTTTCTTCTTCCTTTCTTTTTTATTTTTCATTTTTGCGAATTTTAAGACCGATCGCGGGGGACGACTTTAGCGTGACTATGAATAAGATTCTTATTAAATGTCAGTGATCGATGAATTCATAATGAATGTTTTGAGCGAAAACAGTGAGTCGAGAGGAGCAACATGTTGTAAATGACATGTTGACCGTCCAATTAACCAGTTAATTCGATAATTCAATCGAGCAAAATATTACGAGCCATCGATCCGACAAGAACATTATAGATCCAACTCGCTCCCGATCGAAATATCACGATCAAGTATCCGTTTAATAGAAGCTTTCGTCCCGAAACGGCTATAAATTTCACCTTAAATGATACCATTAATTCCAAATACCATCGATATATCCAACCAACCGACGATCCTACGATTCTGAGAGCCTGCGAGAATTCCCCTTAGATCACCAATCACCTCATCGTTATAATCGAAACGAAGCAAAGTTATAATTCTCTCGTGACAATTCTTCTCTGATCCATCTCCCTTTAATCGCTGCACGACGAGTCCGCTGCGCGCAAAGGGCGGCACAATTTTCGATTTATCCGATCCTTCGAAAAAACTTTGAAATCAAGTTGCCTCTGTTGCCTCTGTTGTACAACTGTTGTTCCGTTGGAAGGAGGATTCAGGACGAACGTCCTTCGATAGGCGAACACGTCCACGAGGATCTTCGAACGCGACTTCGGACCTTTTCAGACAATGTTGTACATCGTCTCGTCCTTCTCGCTAGCCAACCACTCTCACTTTCTCCTTCTCTGTCTCTCTTTCTCTCCCTTCCACCCTTCGCCCATCTCTCTCGCCCCCATACGCTAGCCATACAGATCTTTCCTTCTCCTTTGCACCTCGCCGTTCCACCTCGTCTCACGAACAAGAAGAGTTACAGCATCCTCCCGGTGGACGTCGGCTCGCAATAATCGCATGGACCGAACGTTTTACCCCCACCAGCCAATCGGGTGAATCCTATAAATGCTCTCCACGTTCCTCGAGACGAAGAAGTCACCTCTCCCGGGACCACGAAGCGCACCCGCGGAGACGATGTGCCCGTGTTGAGTGTGTGACGCCCCTTGTTTACTTGGTGTCCAAGTTTTTTTTTTCTTCTTTCGGTTAAGATAAAAAGGGGCCGAAAAAAATTAGATCGCGATCACGGAAGATGGTAAGTAAAGTGCCAGCAACAAGGGACAAGTGAAAGAAAGAAAGAAAGAAAGAAAGAAAGAAAAGAGAAAAGAAACGTGTGGGCGTTGGATGGACGCGAGTAAAAAAAAAGAGGTTGAGAGGTTGATTGGTCGGAGGGTGAAACAGATTCGAAACTGTCGCAAGGTGGATCGGACGGTAATCGGTAGATCGGGAAGATAGTGCGGGAAATATCGATTTTACATCAGGGTATATGATATTTCGAGTGATTTGAAAAAGAAAGAATTAATATATCATAAAGATAGAATGGAAATTGTCATATAGTGGTGAAAGTGTTTATGACGGGGTTTATACGATTGTTGTGTAATGTTTCTGCAAGAAAATCGTCGTGTGCCGTTTCCTCGCCGAAATTGTGTGCTCTTCTGGGATCGGAGGAATCCGATCTTCTTCTTAGGATTCGCGAATATTCGAGAATCTACGATAATCATCTATTTGAAGTATTCGTTAAACGAATTTTTTCGTTTTTTCCATAGAGAGCTCGTTTCTCGAGAATTAGAGAATTTCTCTGTTTTTTGGAGAGCCGAGAAAACGATCGTTCGATTTGTTCGCCTCGATCGTGCGTTCTTTTTCTTCGACCTGTAAAAGGAACGATGTTAGCCATATTTCGAAGATCACATCTCGATTGTGAAATTTTTGAAAGCTGCCACTATCGTCCGTTCGACAAAACACCGATTTTACACCGGCGAGCTTGGTATTTACACGCACGACCGCGTGCACAGGCTTGCAAGAGAGAATTAATAGCGAGATGGAAGCGTCAGCCAGCTGTTGCCGCGCGAAATACCAAAGGTTATCATTGTTTATTCGAAATCCGCCTCCTTGTGGAGCCTCCGTTTCCCAACCGTCCATCCTAATCACTGTCATCGCCGTCGATAAGGGAAAATCCGTGGAAAATGGGGCTGCTAATGCGTTAGTTAGACTCTTTCGTGCAAAGTGAAGCAAAAGGGAAAATTGGAATAAGTTTGAAAGAAAAATAGGCGAAAACTTGTATAAAATTTTATATTTCAGATTAGAGACTTTATTTTCTCGTATTATGTTGCATAAATTCTGTGCGTCACGATTAATTATAAAGTTTACAAAGCTTTTTTTATAACACGCTTGAAATAAATTCGAGCATTCCTGCAAAATGTTAAATTCCAATTGAATTAAAAATTACTTTCCTGTAATTGCGTGATTTTATAATGATGCAACGTACTTAAAGAAAATGAAAAATTTGTTGTACATGTAAATATTTTATCCAACCTGTTCGAAGAAGATTCTCTTTCATCGAGCTACGATTACTTAAATTGATTTTAATAGTGATGATCGTGTAATGGTACCTCTCGCGCACGGCGTGTTTGGATAAAGATGATACCCTCGTGATCATGTAACGAATAGAAATTTTTGTTTACGAAAGGTCAACATCGTAATTCTATCGTAAAAAAAACGTGCCATCGAAATATTCGATTCGTGTATCATTGGAAACTTCGAATCGATGATGTAACGTCCTACATGAGTTTCTTATTTGATTCGAATTACACCACGTGGCTTGACAAATGAGAGAACGTTGTTGAGAGATGAGAAATTAAAAATTTTTTTTAAATACGAAAGAATTTTCAAAATATCAATTTCTGTTAAATATATTCGTGTTTATTTCATATTTGGGAAAGAATATTTTTACCGGCAACTAAGAAGAAATAATTAAGATTCGAGCAACGAAATATCAAATAACCATCGCTGACTTACTTGAACTAATTATTATTCACGGTGAAACAGGTTTAATCGCTCGATTGAAATTGACTCGTCCATTGAACGATTGCTATGTACAACTTTTCAATAGTGCTACAACGTGTGATATCCACTTGAAACCTGAGAATCTCTTCTTCTTCTTTAATCAGGATGAAAGATCAATAATCAGATTATTCAAGCTACGGATTTTTCCAATTAACGTGATCCTCGCGTGAAAACAAGATTTCACCCTTCTTTTTTCTTCCTTTTCGAACGAAATCATGGAAATCGAATTTCACCAACCAACTCATCAAATATACCAAGAGCACCGAGTCGTTCATCGAATCATTTCCATCCGTGTGAAAAATATCAGAATATAGCTCGCAGTTTCACAATCATCGATTTCACAATTTTTCCAACTATTTCTGAAAAGTGTCTACGCTGAACCATACGCTCTTCTCCATAACTTCTCGAAGTGGCTTACGACCGACAATAAAAATATATTAGCTTGCGAAAATCCTTTTAACCGTTGAACTGCAACGCGAGACCGATCGTAACCACTCGCGTAACATTACTCGCGGAAACATTAATAGGCTAATAAACTAAGAAAGTGCATGGCGTACGCTGGATGCGATTGTGATCTTCAGATTCGCGCGTCAACCGTGATAAGAATTCCGATTAACATTCATTTACGAACGTGATCGATCGATATTTCGAAACGGGCTACGGAAAATTACTTGATAAACCTTTTTTAAGATCGAGATAGACGCACGAAACGAACATTAAACGAAAATTCGTCAATTCATCGATTCGCCAATCATTTTATCAGGTCAAAATAATTCGTTGCATTCGTCGATTTCACAGATAGATGTGTCTTTTTTTTTCTTTTTTTTCTCTCTCTTTTGTTTCTTCCTTTCAGTCATCAAGATTTTACCTGCATCTAATCAGGGACATAGCAATGCGTCGAAGCTGACATTTATTATAAGCGATGACGAACAATGGTTGGTAATAAGTAATCAGGTGATCTTTTATAGAACTGACATTTCCTCCCAGGGAATAGTTTTTCTGCCCTCATTGTCCGTTTCAACTGTTTGTTCGTTCCTTATCTAATGGGTATTGCATAGTGAATCTACTGGTTGCATTTTCCGTTCCCACGCCTAGAGACGTTTCCACCTGCGCTCCCGGTTTCCGCGGGTTCTTGCCTGAATTTCCTCTGGATATCGCAAGTTTAATGCAATTCCATGCTTATGATCTATGGCAACGAATCGCCTACGTCTCGAAACTGTACCGTTCGCAATCTTGCAACATCGCAGCATTGTGCCATTTTTCTTTTCCAGTAAAAACGCTTCAAGAGACGAGACGAAATGGATTCGTAAATTTTCGCTCCAAAAAAATTGGAAGGGCGAATATGTATATATGGGAATATGATTCTTCTCAGGAAAGGAATTTTTTCCACTGTGAATATATCGGATCGTGAGTAATTACAACCCTCGAAGATTTTCCAAACGGACAAACTACATCTAAGAATAATTTTACTATTGGAGAAAATTGTTTCTCCAAAATTTTATTCTTGAAGGGCTTAAACTTGAATGCTAGAAATTTTTTAAAAATTAGATCGATGATTAATGTAGAAATAATAAGAGTAATTTTTATCCAAATAGTCGATAATTGAAATAGATAGGGGATAAGTTCTTTATAAGACTCGATTAATATTCTTCCGTCATTGATTGATTTCTCCAACGATAATCTAATGTTTAAGATTTAATGTCATTAATTAATGGATAACCAATGACTTGTTCGTGTTCTCTATGTGATACAACCTTGATCAGAAGGATACTTGTGTCTTGAATTCCTTTCCTCGAGCATCATCCGAGAGATTTCAGTTAAAAAGGGTGGGTGTTGGATTTTGAACGATTATGAAGTCATTGGTATCGAGAATTGCTAAGGTGTGCGGCCATTAACTGAAAAAGAAAAGAATCGTATTATTATTATATTCTACACGCATTGTAAATTGAGCTCAACTGATGATGATGAGGGAAGAAGAAAGATAATAAAGTGTCATTGGAGTCTGGAGAAATAAATCTTCTAAATCTTTCTTTATTTAACTATAACTCGAGTTTTTACTTGCTAAAACTTATTTTTAAAAAAAATTTTAGCGGAATCATTATCGAAAACGACGAATTAATATAAAGAGAAGTATTATAAAAATAGAAGTTCGATTTGCGATTGCCAGATCGGTGATCGCTGTCGTGTTAAAAATTAATGTTAGATCATCGTCGATAAAGTTACCATTATATACCCTTCGAGAATTACCACGTCGAAATGTCGTGTGACAACTTCGATGATTTTGCAACGTGAATACGAAACGATCAACATAACGCATAAATCGAGGTATGCCGTTCCTTTTCCAATTAATTTACCATCGATTCGATGATATTAAATTCTTCCACCATCTCCAACCATCGATAATAAAATTTCTTAACAACAATACAAACATGATATAAACGCTCGACAGAGATCGATCGAAAATATCAATTAGACAAATGCTCGACCGCGTCTAGAAAGAAATTTTTACGTAACACTTTCGTCTCGATGACACAACACGAACGGATTCCTCACGAATTCCGATGAATAATTATTTTCACATCGATAGATCGAGCATTTCGATTGCTCAACTACTGATCTGGCTGAACCAATAAATTTCGCGAGATGATCCATGCTCTTTCGTGAAAAAAAACATGATAAATAATCGGTCGCCTCTTCTTTTCTCTTCTTCTTTTTTCCTCGCCTCGTTTCTCCACGATCCCTCGCCTCTTATTTATACGGTCCAAGACATCGCAGGCCGAGTTATAAGTTCGTTTACGTAATGGTTATAATACGCTCTTTCCACGTGACCTTCAACCTTTTCCCGAAAAGGATTCAGCTGGTAGCTCGTGTGGTTCGGTAACTCGTGATCTGCCAGGATTGGATTCGTGGCGGTTATAAACGTATTCCGATTCCTCTTGTTGCGTCACTGAACTTTACCCAGGACGAGGATATCGCCCATGATGAACATTCTCGTTAAACACTCGCCATGTCCAACATCTTCCAATTTCTTCACATGAATAATATCTGTTCTAATACTCTTCACATAATAATGATTAAATTAAATCGTTGATTACAATATCAATAATAATTTATTCCGCTCCGAATTGTACACGATCTATAATTCTGAAGAGGAATTCTTGAAATCTTCTTCGAAGATACGAAAAGAAATGAAAAATGTTTTTCCAAACTTCTCAAATTTCTTTTCACAATCACGGTGCAAAAAAAAAGAAAAGCAACAAACTTCACCATAGCGAATCTGTCTACAGGAGAAATACAGATGCGGGCGAAACATCGCGGAGAGAAAATTGCGTTTCATAAAAAACGTTTCTAAAGAAAGGTTTCCAGATAAATTTGAATTTCTACGAGGAAAAAGTTGCATTGTCCCACGATGCGCGAAGAAAATATTTTTACCCATAAATATTTTTCTCGGCTGGATCGTATGACAAAATCGCCTGTCCAGTGAATGTCATTTGAATCCTCGTGTAAACGCTACCGCGACGAGATATGCGCCGAGTCTCCACGCGATTTCTTGCTTCCCTCTGGATGGGACAGAGCCGATTTTTCTTACGGTAAAAGTACGTGAATCTTGTCGACAGTGATCCATTGATTTTTCCAAATTACGTGGGTGATTTGATACGTGAGTTTCATTACGTGGGTGAAGAAGAGGTGTTGGCGAATTCGTAGCAAGATATAAGGAACTTTCTCCAGTAATCTTCTCGCGCATCGTGTGACACTGGTCTGCAGTCTGTTCAATTCATCGGCGCCAGCCGTGAGAAATTCGTTGCACGAATACCTGAGAAAAACCACCATTATCTATTTTATTATTCTCTTATTGCTTTTGAGAAGAGTAAAGAATGTGTAAATGATCGAAGATATTTATTAGATTTTATTAGATTGTAAATTAAAGTTTGATATTATTTTAGATGTGATTGGTAATTTATTTCGTAGAGGTGTATAGAGAAGAATAGGAATTTGATGACTCATTCATGAATGGAAAAAGGAAGGCAATAAATTAAAAAGAAAAAAAAATAACTGGTATCTTATTCATAAGAATAAAAAAAGGAAACTAATAAATTCAGGATCTTTGAAATATTTTGCGTGAAATTTCATCGCTTCTTCTTAGTGTCTTTTTTTTCTTTTTTTTAAGATTAGTTTGCAATCTTTCCAAGAATTTCTTTATCTAAAAGTCAAATTTAATATCATGTATTTCTTCCAAGAATACTAGAAAAAAAAAAATAATCGAAAGTATTCAGTTGGAATGCTTTGCATAAGATATTTTTAAATTTATTATTTCCTTTCTCTTCTTTTTTTTCTTTCGAAAAATAAATTATCAAATATGAAAAAGATTATTAAAATTTTAATTTAGAGAGTAACATTAAATCAGATTTACTCTTCAAATACGAAGAAAATTTCAAAGAATATATATATATATATAAAATGTCAAAGAAAGGGATTGTAAATAGAAATGTCCTATATATCTTATATAGTGGTGAGTTAAAAGATTGAATAATCGAGGAAATATAATTATCTATAATATTTATAATTTATTTTATTCATTTATTCGTTCAACGAGGCACTTAGATAATGAGCATCGGCATCGTTTAATTGTACAATCACAACCAATAATAAGAGAATTTGATGTAATTGCTATTACATTTCCTTCGTGCGACACACACACATACATAAACGTTAAAACGATATTTTCTCAAAACTTTTTACTTTTATTTATACACGCTAGTTAACTATCGTGGATAATTTTATTAGTTAACTTTTAATTTTATTTCTCAAGAAAAAATCAGGTTGCAATATCAAGAAAGGTCAAACAATCCATCCAGCTAAGCTCCTTGAAAGAATTTACAGCATGATAAATTTTCCTCTGCTGGATCACAGTTTAATACTCATTTTCTATAAAACACTCTGACCAAATATAATTGTTAAAACATTTACATCTATTGTAACAGTTTGTTATAATTGCAAACGTAAATATTTAAAAAAAGAAAGATTAAATTATAATATAATTATTCTTTCTAAATTGATCGAATGACAGTGAATAATTAAACATATTGGAATGAGATTTGCCCACTTGACACTTATTGCGTGTTGATTGGAATTAATTTATGCCTGTTTCACTCGAGAATCGGTTAAGTATCCATTTTTTATTCCTGCAAAAATAATTTTCTTCTTACCCATTGCTATTTTCGTTGTTACGACAATGAAACTGATGGATGCGCGCCTTCAGTGTTTCTTCGTTTAATAAGCATTCGCATTAGCAGCGCACGAGGCAGAATAATTAGAAAGCCATATTGCTGAACACATTGGACTTTATTAGTACCAAAGATGCAACCTTCTCCATTATGCAAGACGTCATTTTTGCACCTATCACGCGTGACGCAGCTGTTCATCCATTGAACGAGACTCGTGAGAGCGATTCAAACAGATTAATAAATGGATCCCAATCCAAGGAAACGAATATTGATCGCGAAAAATTCAAACTATTCTCGAATGATACATCGTATCGATTCTTATTACATATGCATACAAAGATATTTTAATATTTGGAATAATTGACTCGAGTGTGAAGTACTAGAATTTTTTGAAAATTATTCAATTAAAATCTTTATTGCAATTTAGTTTAAATGGAGCATCGACTAAATTTGAATAAATATTCTCTGTGTCATATATATAAGAAAGAAATTTCAAAAATTTGAAAAAAAAGAAATAATTCTTCTCCGCGTTACTTGACGAATCTTTTCAAGAGGTTCAGAAATGTAGTAAATATTTTCTCAAAGACAGAACTGATTTGGAATTTAGGCTGCCATCAGATCATTGGTTAATATAAGATGGAACTAAACAGCAATTGTAACTAGTTTTTAGCAGTTGCGACATAATTTTGCACCTCGAAACGTGCGAATAGCCAACATATAGAAAACTCTTGTCATATTGGTTTCTCATTAGACCCGAAGACCTCTCTTTTGAACATATAATTTGCAACTTTCTCTAGGTGCAAATAAAAATGGTGAGGCCGCTAAGATGTGCCTAATTGTTTGCACTACTCGCATAAATACAACATGAAACCATTGATGGTATTAATCATAGGATATATCTTGTCAACAAAATATAATTGCTCTTTGTATAATGGATATTATATAATATGAATTAATGCAACATTACAAATCAGAACGGTAATTGGTAGAACACGTCTTAATAAATATCGAAATTATATATTCTAGAGTAGAATCCGTCTAGTTCGTTAAGGACTTGATATGCATAATCAGACTTCCTATATTTTATATTCTTCTTTTTACATAATACACCCATTATACATGGGATTTCCTCGAATTTCACGAATATCTCCAAAGATTGAGAAGCGAGATAATTTCGCAATTGGCAACCGCGAGGAACGATCCTAATCAAAATGTAACTCGTTTCCAAAGATATAATGCCTTCCAATCGCCATAAACAAAAAAAAATCGATTCCCCTTAATTAAATATTAATTAAATATAAATTCATCCATCCATGGCAAAATTTCATATTCGCATTAATTAAAATTCCTTTCAAAATCGCCAAGAACTTTAATGAAATCTCTTCTCTTCCCCAGAAATTCCATAATTGGTTAATTAAAAACAATATAAGCGCACATCTTAAATGAAAGTGTGAAATTTAAAAAATTTTTTCGAGGAGATAGTAACCTTGCGATCTGTATCGTTTGTTCCGCAAGTTGGACGAACGTGACATCAGTTATATATATGTGAGGATCCTTTCACATGTTGGCGAAACACACCAAGAGGAGATTCTCTTCTTTGCGATCCTTCTATATAAATTATACGTCTAAAGGTCACTGGACGTTTCTTCGAGACAGAACTATCATTCGCGTTTACGATGTCGCAAACGGATAAGACGGTTTTAATTTCTGGCCAATGTGATTTTCAATCGGCTGATTTACGACACTCGTTCGTCCGACCAAAGATAATTATCCTCGATGCATTGTTACAATCTTTATTAATTAAAAGCGTTCATTAAAGACGTATAGTTGTAATTTCGATATTTCGATATAATAGAAATAAAATATAAAATCTTGAAACAGATAGACATTTTTCGTATTAATGTATCGAAATGACGAAGATATTTCTATTGATGTAGTAAGGAAAATGTTACAAATTTTTTATTGAAGTTTGATCAAATTTCATAGACTAAGCATCTAATGATCAATGAAAGTATCATATAATTTCACACGGATGAACCTTTTACTATCACTGATGTATCATAGATATATCGTAATCAAGACAGGTTATATAAGTTCTTAGGTAAAGCGTGAGATAATCCCACGAAATCGCTTTACAACATGTTACAATCAATTACGTGGTGATCCGTGACCTGATATATTTCAAGTCCATTCAATAATCTAGGTTATTATCGTATAATAGAATTTAAAAATTAATTTAAAAATTAAAATATCGTGTATAGATAAAAGATGTTTTGTTTGAATGAAATGTAACGATAATTTGTATTTTATCCAGCGAATCTTGTTGATTGCCACAATAGTGGCAGTGCTCTCCACACACCATGCGCAAGCATCGAGTGAGAAGAGCAAAAGAGCGATAGCGAGCAATGGAGGTTATATTTATGAGCCACCGCATGAGAAATTGCCTTTACCACCGCGGTAAGAATTGATTAAAAAATTATATCTAAAACATTGTACGATCATTTATGTTATCATCCAGACAAGTAAATATAACGTGTTGACTACAATTGTCAAACATGATATACTACATATATGTATGTATTCTCGATAGACTAACTATAAGTCCAAAATCATCAGTACTGACATTCGCATATACTTATCCAATACCCAACAGAAATTTTACGTTTCCGTCATACAGAACATCTTATACACTAACCATCGCTCAACGTTCTATAACAACATATATATATATATATATACGTATTCAACACTAACCAGATTAACAATACCGCGTACATTATCTTATTCTTATATATCACTACGAGTTAAACAAAAATTGCATATAAAATGTTACTTTTATATTTATTTAAAAGTATATAATATTACTTTTATATACTATTTATTGTTACTTTTGACTTTAAATTATAATATATTTCTATCGTTATCAATAAATATGTTTCTTGTACAGAACAACATTGAAAACAACGATACCACCGGTAACTCTACCGACAAAAACTACAAGATATACTTATCAAACACATGATGGGAGAGTTACATATCCACCAGCATCAAGACCTGACCAACATACAACATTTACTTATTCTACTCCCGCAATACATACATCAACTTATACATATCCAACTCAAACAAGGACAACTTTATCACCACCGTAAGAATTTAATTAGTATTAAACATTCAATAAAAATAGTAACATTACATCATTACATCATTATATTAAAAAATTACAAGATATCAATATTATAATTAAAAATAAAATTAATATTATAATTAAAATCATTACTTTTAAATATAATACTTTTATATATAATATTTTTCAGAACAATTCAAACAAAGCCACCAATAGAGGTTTCAACAGGATATAATTATCCAAGACCTACTAATGAATTTACGCTGCCATCTCAAACTCAATCGTCTTATGACAGACCAAGTGGGCCACTTACAACACCAAGAACACCGACGCCATCACCATTTTTCCCATCAGAAAAACCAAGACCAACAGTTCCATCATATAAACCAAATGATTATGACATTTATCCACAAACATTTCCGCCAGGACCGAAAGTAACACCGCCATCCAAAACGCCAACTTATGATTATTCACAACCACCTCCAACACTTTTCCCACCATCGCAAACCAAAATACCAGGTTACGATTACCCACGACCACCTCCAGGACCGTCACCTTTTCCACCGAAAACTTCAACTCCTGCACCACCTTTCCCCCCAAGACCACCCTCACCACCTAAAACACCAGGTTATGATTATCCAGGACCACCATCACCTTTCCAACCACAACAACCATCAAAACCTACAATTCCCGCGCCATCTTTCCCACCAAGACCTCCCTCTCCACCTAAAACACCAGGTTATGATTATCCAGGACCACCATCACCTTTTCAACCACAACAACCACCAAAACCTCCAACTCTCGCACCACCTTTCCCACCAAGACCTCCCTCACCACCTAAAACACCAGGTTATGATTATCCAGGACCACCATCACCTTTTCAACCACAACAACCACCAAAACCTCCAACTCTCGCACCACCTTTCCCGCCAAGACCACCCTCACCACCCAAAACGCCAGGTTATGATTATCCAAGACCACCTTTTCAACCGCAACAACCATCAAAACCTCCAACTCCTGCACCACCTTTCCCTCCAAGACCTCCCTCACCACCCAAAACGCCAGGTTATGATTATCCAGGATCACCATCACCTTTTCAACCACAACAACCACCAAAACCTCCAACTCTAGCACCATCTTTTCCACCAAGGCCTCCTTCACCACCTAAAACACCAGGTTATGATTATCCAGGACCACCATCACCTTTTCAACCACAACAACCACCAAAACCTCCAACTCTAGCACCATCTTTTCCACCAAAGCCTCCTTCACCACCTAAAACACCAGGTTATGATTATCCAAGACCATCATCACCTTTTCCACCACCACAGCCGCCGAAAACTTCAACTCCTACACCACCTCCTTTCCCTCCAAGACCTTCCTCACCACCCAAAACACCAGGTTATGATTATCCAGGACCACCATCACCTTTTCCACCACCACAGCCGCCGAAAACTTCAACTCCAGCACCACCTTTCTCTCCAAGACCTCCTTCACCACCTAAAACACCAGGTTATGATTATCCAGGGCCACCATCACCTTATCAACCACCACAACCACCAAAACCTCCAATTCCCGCACCACCTTTCCCACCAAGGCCTCCCTTACCACCCAAAACACCTGATTATGATTATCCAGGACCACCATCACCTTATCAACCACCACAACCACCACCAAAACCTCCAACTCCCGCACCACCTTTCCCCCCAAGACCTACCACACCTCCCAAAACACCAGGTTATGATTATCCAGGACCACCAACACCAAGACCATTACCGCCACAGCCACCTGGTTATAATTATCCATCTCCTCCGCGAACTCCAGCACCACCTCCCCCTTATCCACCACAAACATTGCAGCCACAACCATCTACACCATATATACCTCCTTTTCCTTCTCCACGACCACCAAGTTTTCCACCTGATACAGCGCCGGGAACACCACCATTCCAGTATATTCCGCCAAAACCTTTACCACCTTCTACATCACCAAAAACTCCATCTCCATATCCATCAAAATCTCCACCTCTTCCACCTAGACCACCACAGCCACCTTCACCACCTGGATACTTACCGCCAGCACCACCTGGACCTCCACCAATAACACGACCGCCCTCACCTTATGTACCACCTACAAGTCGTCCACCACAACCACCCTCACCTTATATACCTCCTTCACCACCAACGAGTCGTCCACCACAACCACCCTCACCTTATATACCTCCTTCACCACCAACGAGTCGTCCACCACAACCACCCACACCTTATATACCTCCTTCACCACCGACAACAAGTCGTCCACCACCACCACCTACACCTTATATACCTCCTTCACCTCCTACGATTCGTCCACCACAACCACCTACACCTTATCTACCTCCTTCACCACCAACGAGTCGTCCACCACCACCACCAACACCTTATGTACCTCCTTCACCACCAACGAGTCGTTCACCACCACCCACACCTTACGTACCTCCTTCACCACCAACGAGTCGTCCACCACCACCACCCACACCTTATATACCCCCTTCACCACCAACGAATCGTCCACCACCCACACCTTATCTACCTCCGTCGCCACCAACAAGTCGTCCACCGCCATCACCTACACCTTATGTACCACCATTACCACCCACAAGTCGTCCACCACAACCACCCTCACCTTATGTACCTCCTTCACCACCAACGAGTCGTCCACCACCAACACCTTATATACCTCCTTCACCACCAACCAGTCGTCCACCACCACCACCAACACCTTATATACCTCCTTCACCACCAACGAGTCGTCCACCACCACCACCTACACCTTATCTACCTCCTTCACCACCAACGAGTCGTCCACCACCACCAACACCTTATGTACCTCCTTCACTACCAACGAGTCGTCCACCACAACCACCCTCACCTTATGTACCTCCTTCACCACCAACAAGTCGTCCACCACCACCACCAACACCTTATGTACCTCCTTCACCACCAACAAGTCGTCCACCACCACCACCCACACCTTATCTACCTCCTTCACCACCAACAAGTCGTCCACCATCTCCGCAACCTCCGATAACGCGGCCACCCCCAACTGGACCAACATATTTACCTCCTTCACCACCTGTAACACGTCCACCTTCACCCCCATCTCCACCTGTTACACGTCCACCTTCACCTCCATCTCCACCTGTTACTCGTCCACCTTCACCCCCATCTCCACCTGTTACACGTCCACCTTCACCTCCATCTCCACCTGTTACACGTCCGCCTTCAACACCAAATCTACCTCCCAACATAAATACAAAGCCATCTACCCAAGGCAACACGTATTTGCCTCCTCATAGTACTCAAAGAACTTCTACTCCGAGAATTCCAACAACCACTCCAATTTCACCTACGTATACATATCCTAGCTCTACATATCCAGACGGAAATTTATATCCCAGTACGCGACCTCCGCCATACCTTCCACCTTCTACTCCATCCACACCTCGCGTCACGGTGACACCACCGCCTCCACCCGAACCAATTTACACCTCTGTGCCAACATCGACGATCTATACTTCACCGCCAACTGGCAAACCCGCTTCATCACCTACTGTACCACCAACCACGAAGAGGCCCATTGGCTATTTCTATGCCGTACCGGAGAATCCGTTCGAGTTGCCGCCGTTCGATGACGAGAGGCGATTTAGTTGAACTGACAATTTCATACTACTATATTTTTTTTTTTAATTTTTATATGTATAGTATACAAAGCTATTTATGGATCCGCATAGGAGACGATACTGAAACTGTAATCGACAATGGAAAAGAATCGAAAACGATAGAGTGGACTGGATTCTCAGTTGCTCGTATCATATATGCGTGTAATCGTAACGTAAGATAGTAACAATTCGATCCAACTTGCGAGAATACAATTTTCCATTGATCGACTATTGAAAATTATTGATGATGACCTCTCGTCACGTTTGTAAATTTTGTACATCTAACACACGCATAAAATAGAAGAAATAAAAATTTGTATAAAGAGTAGAATGTCGTAACGTTGTTTCATTTTCACATACGAAGTGTCGAAACCTTTCGAACCTTTGATATTTTCAAACTGAAGTACCAAACACCTGATTCGCCAGAGGGATTCGGGCAATCACTTTTTCGCCTACGACATCCTTTGTGCACATGAATATTACGAAACATGCTTAACAATCTCGGATAAAAAGAGTTGTTCAAATATGAATCGTATTTCTGTGTTGCAATCGATTCTCCTTACAACATGTAATTACAGTGACTCTCCTTCCGCGTAAGGATAACGATGATAGTTCGCCAATAATCGTGTCTCCGTGACACTGACATTCTGTCTTACATTATCGTCCAATAATATATTTGATTCGAATCTCGTGGTAAGTAGCCCATAACCTATCTCCTACTACCATAGCGAGCCTCCCCCACGTACAAAGAAATTTTCTACGTTCGTGATAGAATCCAACCAGTGAAAACTCCGTTGCGAGAAATGAATGCTCGTTAGTTGTATATGGAGCTTGGAAAGAATAGTCTCGTGGCCTTGTAACGTAGAATTTGTAAAATCGATATAAATTACCGATTCAGATCACGATTCAAATTATATTATCGATCGTAATAGAATATATGTAATTTTTTCTCTTAATTTTTATATAATTATACCGTATCAACAAATAAACATCACAGTCTTGTGACTCAAGTGTCGTTAAAACTGATTTCGAAAAATGTCATGTGAATAATCAAAAAAGGATAAGAATCGGAAGATTTAAAGGACATGCTTGAAACCGGGCGTAGAACCGTAATCAATACGTCTCAGCTTGGACTTTATTCCGATAACGGTGATCGTTATCGTAGAAATCGATACAATTCTATTACCAGGAAATTCGTGATTGGAGTTATGGTAGTGGTGGTAGTGGTGTTAGTAAGTAATTCAAATGTTATATTATATATTCTTACGATACTAATCAGTAATTAAAACTAATACCTCACCCTTCACCTTTTTGAGTCGTCAAGATGAGTGTCGTCAAGATAATTCATGCAATTGCGAAATACATCATCCATTAATAAACGTAATATTTAACAAGAAAATATATATATATATATATTTCACATTGCTGCATCTTCTAATAGAAAAGATTGCAAAGATCAAATCATTAAAAATAGAAAAATCGTAGAAAAGAGTCGTAATTCTGCGCACATTTGCCGAGCCAAACATTTGCACGCTGCTCACCTAAATATCTCTTACTCGTTTCAAGGAGGACCATCTTTCATCCTTTTCTGTGAAATACTCACGAAAAATCCATGCATATTGGCACGCTATCCATCAAGTTCAATGACTCGGCCCCCATGATCGAGGAGCATTACGTATCGATCGTTAACAAGCGCATTATGTTCCACCGTGTTAAAAAAACATTATATTGCACGTACGATAAATTTTTAACGAGCATTATACAAACAAAACACTTCCGTAACTAACCGTTTAAAATATTCATAATGGAAGAATCGTGGCGAAGAGAATACAATTTTCTAATTGGTAGAAAGTTAATTTTCAAGGATATTTAATTTGAGATTTGTTGAATCGATTCTAACGGTTATTAATTAAAGATGGAAAAGAAAAGAGAAAAGTGGTACTAAACGTTCGCGTTTTACAGTGACAAACGTTCCTTTCCTTTCAAAAGTAAAGTTCTTTTTTTTTTTTTATCGCTCGGCGCCTTAATGAGGCGCCATTGTGAAGAACAATGGGCGCAATTACAATCTCGCGGATTTTCTCCCATGATTAATGCAACAAGCATGGTAGCGCCACGGTTAAAAATCAACAATTTCACCGAGAAGGATCTTGTTTGTGGATTCGCATGCATGACGGGCCAAGCGTCGCAAACCAGATTTCTGCGTGATTCACATATAGGGCGTTAACTGTGTTTTGACACGAATTAGTTTGGAGGAATGGAATCTGGTTTGATGCTTAATGAATGAACGAGAACGATGGAGAAAATGTGCAGGTTGTTCGGAGATTGATATCAAATAGATATCTTCGGTTCGGTTTAGAAAGAAAACTTTTCACACTTTCTGTAAATACATTTCACGATTAAATAAATTTGATTAATTTATTCGAAACAAACTGCTTTTTAAAATTATATACCTTTTTTGAATTATATGATGCGATGTGATTTCTTCTAATGTGTAATAAAATTGCAATTTCAAAATAATGAAACATTATTTCTTATGATTCAGATTTTAATCTTAGAGTTAGTTTAATTCATATTAATGGATGGAAGATTTTAGAAAATGTTTTTTCCTTTTTCTTTTTCTCACTTTATTTTATATATTTTTTAAATTAGAAATTTTTAATCGGTTGTAAATTAAATATAAATTAAATTCGAGAAATCATCATTTTTCTGTTGTAGATTGGAATATTTCTGTACGATTTCGCGTCCGCGTCATCTGTGAACAATAAACTGAATCAGGAATCAAAGCACATGTACATCTTGCAAAATGCGCTTAAGAAACCGTCGAACTTAACAAAAAAATTATACAACTCCACTGTTTCGCCAGAAGTGAATAGAACTAGCTCCATTTACATTCAAGATCGCTCAGACAATGAAAGCTATGAGAATCTGTTTCCTTACGACGGGGCGGCCGATCAGAATGTGGCCGATCCCGAGTTTAAGTCGCAGAACCTGAACAACTTCAAACTGAGGAAAAGAGTGCTGAAATCGGTGGACGAGGCGGCAGAGGGGAAACAGTTGTTCGACAATCACGCGATTGTTTATCGTGTGAAGCAAAGGTAGAATGTTGTCCCCTTTGTTTCAGATTGAAATCAGAAACTTAGACATATCTTATAACGAGGACAAAGATAAAATCGTATCGGCAAATTACGGGAGAAAATTTATTGTACATAAATCATTTTTAATTATTTTAAAGAAATATTTCCATCCAAGTAATACCGGGACGATTTATGCGACTACCTTTCTTATAACACGACAAAATAAAAAATTCGATATGGTTTCTCGAGTCGTAAAAAAAATGTCATAAAGAGTATGATTTATATAGCGGCTTATTTCAATCTTCGACAACGAGAAGATTTTTATGTACGAGATAAGCACGAGTAAAAGGATATTATGTATTTAATACGACTGTTACATAACGGCTGTTGCAAAATCCATTACTGCTTTTGAGTATTAAATTAATTATATTCGTCACATTTTTTTTTCACGATACAAAAGTTAATAAATTCCTTCTGGTAACTCGCACACATTTCTGACTCGTGTTCCACGTGTGTAAATTTACATTAACTGATTATCTTCAGCTCCATTGTACCAGATGTGTACTCGTTTGCAGCCTATAATAAATCACCGTTTCAATCGTTAATCGTCGAGAAACACTTTCTATTCTTCGACAACATCTCTTTCGCCTCTCGAATATCGCTCTATTATCACTTTGCTCCGATATTCAAACGGATCTCGAACCAGAAAAATGTTAAATTCTATTCTCTTACACTCGTCCTTATCCTCGTTTAAAATTAGAGGGAAATTTTCAAATAAATTTCAATTTCATTTCGTTCAAATAACTCCTTGTCTAACATAAAGAAACAATTTTTACTTAAATTAATAACCTGTACCATGCATGATGAACATGTGTTTGAATATATATATATTATAAACAGACATAAATATCCAACCTCGAGCGAAGATGAAAGTTCAGAGGAGAGTCGACCGACTCCTTTTCACTGGGAGTTGAAGACACCGCAGCCGACCGCCTTCAAACGTCAAAGGTATCCTCAGTTGTCCCAATACAGATACCCGTACGTGTCCAGGAACATTCAAGACATCATAAAGTATCTGACTAATGACGCCGACCTGCCGAATCGGGGCATCAAGTTTGCAGGAGTGTACGTGAATCCGAAGAAATACGATTTGTTCCCCCCCGGGGTCGGGGAGATGATGTCCAACAGCGATAGATCGGAAGAAGATGAAAGTTCTTATCCTTTGAACGAGGATCCCTTTTATCAATATAAACCGAGACATCCCACGGACGTGAATCTGTTGGCCACGTCTAATGTCAGGTTCGTAGACGAGCAAAGTGTTTGATTAATTCGATGTGAGCATGAAAATTGATTATGCAAATTGATTTGTTTTGACCATCTTTCCCAAATAACTGGATATTTTTTAATTCAAATTCTCGAAAAAGATACTATTAAGAATCTTTCGAAATCTTTTGGCCTCTTTTTCTTTGCAATCTATATAATATATTTTTGCTTCGGCAAAGAAATATAGTTATTTGAATATTATTTAAATATATTAAATATATATATACAATTATCGTGGTTGGACATCGATTTGATAAATTTGTCTCTTACAATTAGAGATTAATAAGAAGTATAAAGAGCAAAATGATCGAACTTTTCCAGATTTTCGCCAACGGGTCTTCATAAGTACAATTACGAGTATGGACGGCCTATGAATTACTACAAACCGACATCCATAGACTCTCTATACGAGAATCCAATTTCTTATTCCAATAATTATTCCAAGAAGCGTAAACCGCAACCGTTCAGCGTCATGTTGGATATTTACCCGATCACCGACATCGCGGAGAATCAAAATAAGAAAGGGAACAGGCCGAGACAGGTGGCAGTGGAGGATTACGAGGTGAGAAGGCCGATTCAGTACAACAGGGGGCCGAAATTTTATTCTCCGCCCCCGCAGACTTTGAGCGACGAGGAGGAAAGGCAACAAATGGTGTTCCACTTGAATCTGTATCCGAGAAAGAAGAACAAGATGACCAGGTAAGTTTCGATAAGTTTATCCCCGCAGAAATATCCAATTATATAAAACGTATAAACATCTATTTCGACGAAATCATAAAATATTTTATTCTCCATCCGTGAAATTAGAATCGTTGACAAATAAATATCCATGGAAAAATAATAATTACAAAATAGGTTGAAGTATATTGAGGTAAACACTCTCGTGGATATAATAAATAAAATTTCCATGTATCTTGAGCCAAGCATCTCCAGTAAGTAATTCCTCCTCTTGCAAATTTTTCCACCCACCTTTTCTCTGCACCTGATTGCATCGTCTTCTTTCCAATTACGTAAGGATTTCGCTTTCGCGAGTGACTTGATAGATTTATTCTCGATCGATGAAACGTGGTTTCAACCTTATATCAACCGGTGGATCGTGGAATCGTTACAATGCGCGTTCCACACGTAATATTATAGCTGGAGGATGTACAGTGAAGATCGGTAAACTCGCGCGCGATACTTTCACCGAACATGCGCGACGTTGGATAAAGGTGAAAAAACCGAGCGAAAAACATGGTTCGATGGCTGATTAAGGAAGGCCACCGTGAAATGTCATCGGTTAAATTTTAGGGTATAAACGCGGGGAAGGAGGAAGGGACGAAGATGGCTCGTGGCAAATTCTCTCGATAGATTCTGTTCCAAGGCATTACCTTGGATGACGACGCGCTTTATTGACCGCGAATAAGGAAGTATCGAGTAATTTATCAGAATTCGATATATTATCGATGATGAATTCTTGTTCGAGCAAAATTTTTATCTTTTTCTTTCTTCGTATTAGTTTGTTGTATATAATATCGTCGGAGAGATAAATTAATTATCTTTTACTTATTTTATAAAATAAAATTCCTAAAATTCTTTCTCTGTTTTTTTCACATTTGAATGGTAACGTTTAATTTAAATTTTTGAAAATTAGTTTCGAACGAAAATAATTCTCTTTTCTTTCTTCTTTTGATTCCAGATACGATGTTATTCATAGATCGGAATCGATGGCGCCGGAAGAACGGCAACAATTCGTGGATAAAGTATGGTCGCCATTGGAAACGATAGCTAAGCATTTGGCGGTGGAACAATCGAAATTCGTGGACGATAAAGATACAAATTTTGCCGCTACCCGATACCAAGAAACGGTTCTTGACGACAAAGATGAGGCTACAAAGTTTCGTCAAATCAACGATTCTGCCGAATCGAGTGGCAATCCGGGAGAAACTAGCACGATTAAATCTTTTAAAGTTCCCTCCAATCACAAATCTAATATCGAGGAGGATTACGCGAGCACCGAGAAATTCGAGGTTGATGCTAAAAAAATTGTAGCAACCACCATTGAGAATGAATGTGACGATTGTAGTAGCACCACTGTGATTTCGAAAGAGACGAATATCAACGAGACTGAAAGTATCGACCAATTAAAAGACATCGATACTGTTGAGGGATTTACAAAATTCAGTGATAGCATTTCTTAAATTTTTGTGTCTTTCAAAAATTTTATACCAACGTTTCAATATATCTTATTAAAAAGTGGAAAAAAATTTTAAATCAATCTTAAGATTACGATCGAATCATTCGAAGAGAAAAATATTTCATTTTCGAAAAAAAAAAAAAATAAAGGATGATGAATCTACGAGGCTATCCTAATAAAAAAATTGTTACAACCGTTGAAAATCATGCGAAGAATTTCATTAATGCCTTCCCTCAAAATATATTATAATTTCTAATTCCATCTTCTCGCGTAGATTATTAATGTTGTCTGAACTGGACAGTCATCAATCTCTTCGCGGGTTTCTTCGTATTTTCCATCAGATCAAATTATCTACATAGCTCCACCTCGCCTTGACATTTTCGTCGAGGGCGTTCGAGAGGGCTCTCAAGATCTTGGTTGGTGCAATCGTACGTAAGATATTCGTTGAACGCGATTGCCTCATAGGCCACGAGACGGTGGACGGTCTACAAAATTGGTATTCGTCGGTATACATACCTTCTAATGGAGGAAAGGAACACAAGACGTAGTTTCGTTCCGATATTTCGTCACGATTGTCGAAATTGAAGGGCAAGAAGAAATTTCTTTCGAATATTTAATCTAAAATTGAAGATCTTTGGAACTGAAGATTATTTTTATAAAAATGTTTCGATAACTTTCGAGGAAAGTACGAGTAATTTATTTTAAAGATCCAACGTGAATCAGAACGTGAACGTTCGGTCACGATTTCCATAAATGTCAATGTATTCGAGTCACGTATATAAGAAATAAGACCAGATGTTTTTTTCCTTCTTTTCTTCTTCTTCTTCTTCGTTTATGACATAATTCAAATGTACAATGTTTCTTTTTTTTTTTATTTCGTTCTTAAATACTGAATATATATTACAACAGCGTAAGTTCTATACGACAATGTCAGCGTACACTTGTGAGTTTCAGATTCGTGTACAATATAAGAAATATACAATTCACGCAGCTAGTTAGTTAGTATCGCACTTCATACGTGTCCTATTTATTTTGGCACGAACTTCTCGATCTTACGTTATAGCACCATTCTTCGACTCTTCGTCGTTCGTACGATCGTCGTAACAATCACGATGACACCGTTTGAAACAATTATATAATACAATCCCTTAACTCCGTTTCGAAAATATTCCCTCGTTATCAACGAAGAAAGTTGCACCGTTGCTGAAACATCTTCCATTACGTTCATTTGATACGGAAGGAAATTCACCGATTTCGATGGCAATTTGTAAAAATTTGTAAAAAAAAAAAAAAGATCTTCCATTTTTCATCATTTCAAATATATAATAATTCGAAGTCAACGATTAATAATCTACGATTGTAATCACTTGTACTTTGATTCGTTACATATTTTTTCTTTCTTTCTTTTTTTTTTTTTTTGATTGAGAAAATTTCCTACTACATCATCCATCTTAATTTTCACCTCGATATCACACATATCAGCTATTTTTCTTTCAATAATATTTTTACAACGAATATGGCATATTCTCTCCTTTTAAGTAATATCGCAGAGTTTAAAATATCTCCGAGCTGAAGAAACCTTTCACGAAGCATTTTTTTTTTTATAGAATAGATAGAAATCTTGGTTCAGTCAGTGATCTACATTTTTCTCTCCTATAATATCAGAGTTCATGCACTCGAGTTTACGTCCTGGAACCAAGTGTGCTCGGATGATAGAGCGTGGTGTCCGCGCCCCACTCGTAAGGACCTTCGTGCGGCCCAAGGGAAACCATGGTACTGGGTCCGAGGGTGGTGTGCGACGCTGCACTGACCATTCCAGGGCCTGAAGAGACGTAGCTGAGTGGTGGTCGTGGCTGATCACGCAAACGGGCGTGTTTCACCTGTCGTTTGTACCTTGAACGAACATTCGTCTTTTTAAAAAACTCGAATAATTAAAAGGAAACATTGATGGAAAGAGGTGAGATTTATTAAGAAAAAAGAAAAATGGTAAAGGTTATGAAATATATATACTTACTTAGCGTGCATGCAACAAAGTGTACAACTGGAGATAATGGCGGCAACGCCGACGAGGACAGCGATGGCCAGCACCCACATCTGCGTCATCGATGCGTCGGCCCTGGCCACCAGAGGGGCACAATGTTGCACCTTCTCCACGTGATAAGTTCTATAAACTCTCTTCAACTCCTCGTTTTTAGGATCGGTGAGAAGGGCCTTCATCTCGTCCAAATCGTACGCCTCCTTTCCAACCATTTGGAAACAGGAACTGGTCGAAGAGAAGTCCAACGAGTTGTCCTCCTTCGAATAAAACTGGGTATCGTACACGTTGACGCTGATCGGTAGGGAGAGAGCCTGTTGTACCGATTTCTCGAACTCCTCCAACGTCTTCCTGACCTCGACCGGCGGTTTCGAGAACACGAACTTCAACATGTCCCTGTCACGCAACAAAAATATCCTCAGAGTGATATTCGTCTCCCTGGCTGGTGTCACTGAATTGTTGGCTGACACAATGATCTCCATGTAACCGTCCGCATAACTCGACATGGATCCCGTCGTTCTCAGTTCACCGGTTTGAGAGTTCAAGGACAGATGAGAGGGGATCTTTCGTTTCGACATGGAGGGGTCAACGAGAGATGTGAAGGAAGCTTTGCCCATGCTGTAGTTAATCGGAAGAGCATCGGAATCGGCGTCGAAAGCTTCCAGAGTGATCAAACTCGTGTCTATCGGCACGTTGAGGCGAACGCCCAACGTGACGTTCTCCTTTTTGAATTTCGGCCTGTTGTCGTCGATGTCTAGAACTTTGACGAGAACCTGCCTCTCGGAGGGATCTTGTCGGTTATAAGGTTTCGGTACGATGTCGCCCTTGTTCGTCGAGTAAGGGAAACACTTGATGGTGAGCAAATGATGGTCGGCCCTCTCTCGATCGAGCCGCCCGTTCGATTTTATCACCGCTGAATTGTTCTCGAGCCTCTCCACGATAAAAAGGCTGGCTTCGTTCCCGTAAACGATCGCGTAATCGATCATTCCATTTTCCCCGATGTCCTCGTCGATGGCCTCGATCACGCCTACCTTCGTCCCGATCGGCGTTTCCTCCAGCACGGCCAGTTCAACGGGCGGGCTGTCCAGATTTCGTTTGAAATGAGGCTTGTGATCGTCGATATCGTTCACGATCACTTGCAACACCCTGGTCGCCTGTTGGGGAGGATTTCCCAGATCCTGAGCGACCAGTATCAACGTGTAACTGTCCTTCGTTTCCCTGTCCAACAATTTCCTGGTCGTGATCAGACCGGTCTCGCTGTTTATCCTGAACGCGCTCGCGTCTTTCCCGAAATTTCCATCCTCCAAAAATTTAAAAGTGATCTTCCCGTTCGGCAAGTTGGGATCGTCCGGGTCCGAAGCGACCACTTGGAACACAGGACTGCCAATTGTCGAGTTCTCCGATATGTAAGCAACCTCTTCGAGAGTAGGTCTGATGAACAGAGGGACGCCATCGTTGCTTACCACGTCCCCGATGTAAAGAGTCAGAATCACGTCCGAGTACAATTCCGGCTCTCCTCCGTCTTCGCCTCTGATCCGCATTATGTACGGCTCCGTTCTCCCCTTCCCTGTCAACGCTCGAGCCGAGTAGATCTCCCCGGTTTTATGATTTATTTCGAACAATCCTGGAATTTAGTAATAATTGAACAATTGAACAAAGTAAAAATCGTGAATTGACGATTAGCTTGCTTACCGCTCGCTTCACCCTCGTCGATGATCTCGTAGTTGATCACCCCGCCTTTGTCTTCGTCTGGATCAGTGGCGGTGATATTCACAACACTGACGCCGGACGGGGCATTCTCGGGGATCACAGCCGTATATGCCTCCTGTTCGAACGTGGGCGCGTTATCATTCACGTCTAGAACGTCAACTGTCACCAAAGCTCTGGTACTTCTTTGCTCCGCACCGCCTTGAGGCATATCCGAGGCGACCACGTAGAAACGGAGAACCGATTGTTTTTCTCTGTCGAGGGTCGTGTTGGTGGCGATCTGAAGATTTATGGGCGAATAATTTGATAATTCATTTATTATTTAGTGCGATCGTTTAAATTATTTTTAAATTTAAACCTGGATGTTCCCGGTTATTGGCTCCACCTCGAACATGTTAGCATTTTCTCCGATCAAGGAGTACCTCACTTCGCCGTATCCTCTTCTAACTTCTTGCTCCGTGTTTGAACTATCCATGTCCGTGGCCTTCACGTTTAACACGATCTTGGAAGGTTTCTCCGATTCCAGCACCGAAATTTTGTAATCCTTTTGTGCGAACACAGGATTGTTATCGTTCGTGTCTTGCACCTCGACGATGACGTTGGCTTCGGACATTTTTCGCGTTATCTCGTAGTCTCTTGCCAGTGCTCGTACTTTAAATTGAATGAACTGAAAAAAAAAAAAAAAGAAAATGGTCAAGCGTTTGAATTTTTCCTCTCGATATAAATTTATACAGATTTACCTTTTGATTCAGAGCTTCGTAGTCCAATCTCTTGCTCAAAACTACGTTCCCACTCTGGACACCAACGTTAACGTATCCCTCGTCGTCGTCTTCCCTCACCAACTCGAATCTCTGCACGGGATATCCGGTGGTGGGTTCCCTCGCAGACAACATCAGCAAAGTGGTTCCAAGGGGTTGCTCTTCGGGCACGGAAATCCTGATGGTCGGATTATTGGGCGACCATCCGGGATTGGTGAAGGTTGGATTGTCATCGCTGTAAGCTTGAATGTATATCGTCACCTCGACCCTCGTGATTTGCCTCTCTTTATCCACGACGGCGTTCAGATCTTGCACTTGAACAGTGAGTATGACCACCGCGGCAACTTGATAATCCAACACCCGATTTACAGTTATTAAACCCGTGGTGGAGTTTATCCTAAAAGCAGTCTTGTAATCGTAAGGGGCTGTATTCTTGAGAGCCACGCCGGTCTTGTCCACAGCCCTTATAGGCTCCACTATGGAATATTCCAGGTAAGCGTCCGAGTCTGGATCCGTTGCCGCTACCTTTAATACTGGCTCGCCTGTAGAATTTTCGAGAGTTGGGATTAGTTTTATATAGTTTTATATTTTTTCTTTTCCCTCGGTTAAATTTACCTATCGCCGCTCTTTCAGACACGTAAACGAGATACGTCGACTCGTTGAACGTTGGCGGTTTGTTGTTCACGTCTATCATGTTCACCGTGACGGTGGTCGTTGCAGTTTCTCTGACGGGTGTGCCCGAATCTATGGCGTAAACTATCACTTCGTATTTCTCTCCACCGCTTTCCAGATCCAAACGGGCGTCCGGCGAGACCGTGATAACGCCAGAACTGTGTGAGCGAGCAATATTTATTTTTACTTTATTCGTTCACCCTTCCTCTTTCTCTTTTTCTCTTTTCGCAAAAGTGAAAATTACGAGCGCAAATTACCTAGAATCTATAACGAAATTATCCTTAGCGCCGGAAGCGATGTGGTACTGTAACAAGCTGTCTCTCCCGTCAGGGTCGTTCGCCACGACTCTAATGACTTCCGTTCCAGGCGAGGCGTTCTCCAGCAACCTTGCTCGATAAGTGCTGGGTCCTGGTAAATTAGATTTGTAATTTCCACGGAAGATGGGTTTCTGGTTTCCGGGTACCCCCACTCTCACCGACAGTCTCGTTTCGGAGAATAATGGCGGCGTTCCAGCATCCGTAGCTCGAATCGCCAGCTCGTATATCCCTCTCTCCGTGTCGTCTGAACGCACTGCTTTCGCCATTGTTACTTCTCCAGTGTCGCGATTTATCTGTAAAAATTTTCGTTAATTTTAATCCCTTTCCGAAGGGAAGAAGAACGTTTATTTCGATCTCTCTAAACATTTTTTTTAAGTTTCTTAATATCATTCTCCACGATATACCTTGAAAACGTCGTTCGTCATGCTGTTATGGGAACTTATGGAGTACGTCACTTTTCCATTTCCTTGAGTCGGCCCATCAGCATCCGTCGCCCTGACGAACATCTGGGGATCGAAACTCGTCGCCCCTTCTCGAACGGTTCTCGTGTACTCCTTCTGCTCGAACGTAGGTTTATTATCGTTAACATCCTCCAACTCTATCAATATATTCACCGCCGAGACTCTTCCGCCCCCGTCTTTCGCCTCCATCGTCAGCGAATACGATTTCTGAGCTTCGTAGTCCAACGCCTTGGACACCGAGATCCCTCCAGTTTTTGGATTCGTAGCGAATTTATCAGCGCCGAAACCGCGCAGCGTATACGTCAATTCGCCAAAGGAACCGCTGTCGTAATCCCTCGCGAACACGTCCCCGAATCGTGTCCCTATTCCTGCGTCTTCAGGAAGAGATAATTTGTACACCGATTGGGAGAACTCTGGACTGTGGTCGTTCGCGTCCTTCAATTGCACGTGAACCCTGCTCGAAGCCACCTGAAATTCATTTTTTCGAAATCCATTCGTCTTCGATCTCAATTACCTCTATCTAAAGTGAAATAAGATGTAACGTTTATTGTAAATTCGTACCACTTCGTTGGCAACCAGCGCAACAACTTCGAACTCGAGCTGCCTCCTGGCGATGTCCTCCACGTCGTAATCCAGCACGCTCACATTTTTCGCTTTGACCACAACCGGTACTCGGCCCTGAGCCTCCTCGGGGCCGACAACGAAAGCTCTGCTTATCCCAGGATAATCCGGATCGTCTCTGAGGGCCAACGTGTATTTCGCGTTCTCCCCTACGTCCCCGTCGCTCACTATCATGTTCAAGCCTGGCAAAGGCGTGTCCTTGCCAATGTCCTCCGAAATCGTGATATTGAAATACTTTTGGTTAAAAACGGGCATCAGATCGTCCACGTCGGTGACAACGATCGTCACGATCGACGTGGCAGTGTCGGCCGGGATCTCGTTATTGATCAACTCCGTGGCCTTCACCTGGAACGTGTAGATACCGCCGTTTTGCAGGATTCTAGGATCCTCCCGGTCGAGGGAGACGTTCGTGGTGACGAGTTTGCCGACTGTCGCGTCACCCTCTCTCGACACGTCGAGCTCGAAATGGCCCGAGTCCTCATCTTCCAACGTCAATAGCAGGCTTCTTGGCTCACCCGTGTCACCGTCCCGTGCTCTCACCGTGAGGATCGTGTGACCGGCAGGCGTGTTCTCCGGAAGTGCCGCGCTGTACGGCGCGTTCAGGAACACGGGCGGCTGATCCTGAGAATAATTTATTTATCAAGAATATTTATAGAATCTTTGGAGAGAGATCTTTCCTCTCAAATGTATCCTCAGATTATCCTCGGGTGCATTTATAATCCGAAAGATTATTTACTATCTAAAACTAACGGATTAAAACTATCGTTAAAACATATCTACTGGAAATAATTTATTTATCAAGAACATATTCATTCGTTCTATGTGTAAAATCTTTAGTGTGCTTAAAGGAAGAATTTTATTAGTCTCCTTAATTCAATGGAATTTGTTTTATTAAGAATAATTATCGTTTTTGAGAGAGATCTTTCCTCTCAAATCCTCAAATCCTCAGATTATCCTCAGGTACATTTATAACCCGAAAGTTTCCCGATTATTGCTATTTACTATCTAAAACACGAATTAAAAACTATCGTTAAAACATATCTACTGGAAATAATTTATTTATCAAGAAAATATTTATTCGTTCTATGCGTAAAATCTTTAGCGTTCTTAAAGGAAGAATTTTATTAGTCTCCTTAACTCCATGGAATTTTATTAAGAATAATTATCGCTTTTGAGAGAGATCTTTCCTCTCAAATCCTCAAATCCTCAGATTATCCTCAGGTACATTTCTAATCCGAAAGTTTCCCAGTAATCGCAATTTCCATGAATTAATTAGAACGATCCTATCCTAACTAATGTTTAAAGAACGATCAAGGTAAAACGCGCAAGAACGAAGGGAAACATTTACCGGTTCCGGTGAAAGTTATTTTGTGAAAACAACGCGTACAAGGATAATCAGATGTTTCCACGAAGAGAGTGACCGGGTAACGGCCCGCCCGTTCCCGGTTATATTATCGCGAAATAATCTTGCAAACAAATACGGAATGATCGCGCTTGGTGTACAGTTATCCACATCCTTGGCGAGGCCTACTTACCTGAACATCGAGAACGTCCACGGCTACTGTCGCTCTAGCTTGTAACCTTCTCGAGACGTCGCTGGCACCGTCTATGGCCAGAAGATTGATCAAATAGGAATTTCTCCTTTCGTAATCGAGAGACTTGGCTAGGCTGATTTGCACGTCGTATTTTCCCTCTGCCAACTGATAAAATGATTTATAATTAAGGGCAACGAAAGCTATCAAATTTAATTTCTATATTGTATATTATTTAAATTTCTAATGTAATATCTAAAATACCGAGAATCGAAAATGATTTCCAAATATATATATTTTTCTTTTCATGTCAAGAGATTTTTCCTCGAGGAACGATTCGAGGAAAAATTCAAGAAACGTAGAAAGTACGAATAACGAGATCGGGAGAGTGTGACGAAGGAAGTGTACAAGAACTCGAAGGATAATTATGTTCATCAATTTCCAAGTTTGACGTGATATCGATCTTGTTGCAAGACTCTACCTTTTCCGTGGAAACGTTGAAGACATCGCAAACGTCGTCGTCCCGGGACGCGGACACGCATTCCACGTGAACATCGGCGTTTACGCCACCATCGCGATCCGTGATCGTGATCGTGCCAGGGGGAACTAGGAGGCCACCCACGTGCGCACTTTCCGGTACCCTCGCCGCATAAGGTCTGCCGTGATATACCGGTGGATTATCGTTCTCGTCCAGCACCGCTATCTCCCTTCGAAGGGACACGGTGTTGGGCTCTGATCCCGCGATCCCTTCGTCTAATAAAACATGCCTTTTAATAATCCCTCCATCAATCCAGTTTTCCAAATTTGGAATACAATGTATCACGTGTGAAAATATATTGGAAGGAAATTACGGAAAAACTGTATTTTCTATAAATAGTAAGTATAGAAAGAAAGAGATAGTCAGAAATGATTAGTGAAATCTATAAAAAAAAATGTAAAAAATGTACAATGATTTATAGAAATGTAAAAGTAGATTGTCTTTTTTACACGTGTTAATATTAAATATAAATATTGATTGAAATTAATTGAAAAATCTCGAAATTAGATACAGAGATTTGTAATAACCAGGTGGTTGGCATTCGTGTCGTACTCGTGTCTAATGCTCTACATATCGTCAATTATCCATTGATATTCCACCGTAAAGTCGTAACGGGACACCGATAAAAAGGTGTATTGTGTATATAGTTACCCGTTATGCTGATGATGACTTCGATCAAGTCCTGGCTCTCCCTGTCTAACGCCTTTCTCAGAACAACGACACCGCTGTCCCGATTCACGGTGAAGTATTCACCGCTGATCGAGTAGTGGAGCTTCGAGCCTTCCGGATCCTCTCCTTTCAGAGTGTAAACAGGGGCACCGGGTGGAGTGCCCTCCGACACGGCCAACCTGGCCATGTCTCCACCTTGCACGAAGTGCGGTGCCCTGTTGATCACTTGACCCCATGACGAAGACCACGTGGAGAGTGCGAGCAATAGAATTGTCCACATCGTCACCTGGACCGACAATTGTTCCTCTTTTTTTTTATTACGATAAATAAACAAAATTTATAATTTTCTAATTCGTCCTCCAGGAGGAGTAAAATAGAAGTAGAATTTCTATTTCTCGATTTGACGAGGAGGCGAATTACGGAGAGTTCAATTATTATTATGTTCATTGGATTAGAGATTCTTTAATGATGAGATGTTTGTTCGTGAATACATTGTGTTACATCCTTTGCCGTATGATTTAATTAGCGATTAATTAGCAATTATAATAACCGTTCATTGATATACGGAGGCTATCATTAACATTAATGGTTTGATGTTATTATTCGTCGTCGTAATTGATTGATAATTATGTACAAAATTAATTAATTAAGAGGAGAATTAGAAAGTGTATTCAAAGATGAAAATGTTTAACGAGAACGATTCTGGATTGAAGGCGGAACTTTCATTAAGACGAATTGGAACAAGAAGTTTTACGCGTATAAAAGTTTTGCGCTCTCTCTTGCGTGACAAGCGAACGCTTCCTATATCGTGCTTCCGTCACGAATCCGTTCACTTCCGGTCATCGTAACCGATGTATCGTGAACAATAATTATACCTGTTTAAATGTGAATAATATGAAATTAATACAAATTAAATTAAATTAAACAAATTTCTTTATACACGAATCCCTTCGTAATTCAATAGTTAAATATTCCCCTTTTTCAATATAACAATATCCATACATTTCCTTTCGCAAAACTGGCTGGAAAAATTTTTACGAAGATGCAAAAGAAGATGTAGAAGAAAAGTTTATCTTCGAAACAAACATCTATATATATTTCCATACATCGCGAATTCCATTCACTTTCCATCTCTCCGTCGATTAATTATCCACCGGTTATATCTCGAAAAAGAAAGAAACCGTTGAGCTGAACCACAATCTACCTTAACAGAGGTCTGAAATAGTAATCGTCCACGCGATTATTCTGTTCCTCTGTGCATACATGCGTTGTCGGGATCAACGATCGAGGCTCGTTTGGAAAAATGTGCAAGAAGAAAAGACGAGTGGGCAGGAGAGAGGAAACGGTTAAACGCCGCGGAGGATGGAGGCTCCGATCTATCGAAGCCACCGGTTTCCACCCATATAAAACGCGGATTATTATCGGCTCTCTCTCTTCGCCGTTTCGAGAAAAATACGGTTGAGGCGAACCACTATGGCGGTGCAACCACCGACCACTTTACGCTGACTGAATGACTCGAAGCGGGTATGACTCGGGCCGGTGAAAAGCCGTTAGAAATCAGATTCCATTTCAGGAGTTCGCGGAACTGTTGCACCACGATCCGCAAATTGAATCGTCCTGTTGGCCGCTCTCGAACATTTGTCCAGAACGCTCATTGGTTACAGAAACACGGAGCCGAATCCGGAGCGTTGAATTTGATTGTTTCACAATTTTCGAAGAAGATTATTTTTAAATAGAATCGTTATATATAATAATAATGAATACTTTTGAGAATTTGAAACTCTAATGAACAAGTGTTCTTTTTTAAATAATTTATTTTCCTCTATTATTTATAAAAGTAGGATGTGTTGATAATAATTATAATAGAAGCTAGAGAATTCGTAAGCTAAAGAATTCGTATTTCGAAGAAAGCAAATGACCTCGATCTGTTAAAATGCGAGATGAGATAATCGGTCGAATTTTTTTATCGGCGTAAATGGGATAATGTTTCAAGATCGCGAAATTTCACGGGCCAATGAGTAGCGCTTATTAGGGTTAGCGCGGGCTGTTACGATCTCTACGCTGTGTTATAACTTTCTAGTAGTCTCCAGATTCCGAACAAAAGTCTTGCACAACAGCATCTGAACGCAGTACGCGTTTCCAAGTTATTCTACCTCCGTCATAACTCTCACTTGGTAGACGATGCAGAATCGAAACTATTTGATCAACTACAACTTCCTTTCGATCAAATCGAAATATATTTGCACCGCTGTTATCGATAAATTTAATTGTTAATCGTGTGTATTATGGATAATGAGTCTGATCAGGAAAAATATATTATTTCTAACGTAATGCGATTAAGAACGATAAATATTACTTTCTACGTATTTTCGCTTTAATTGAATGATAATAAAAAACTTTTAGACAAACTTGGCAGACTGTGTAGCAGCATATTAATTTCCTCCGAGTAAATAAATTTACTAGAAACTTGATCCACCATTGAATACATAATCCACTAAGAAAAAGTCGGACAAAACGTTGCGAGTAATACCAAAGTTTCCATCATGTTCCCAAGGATTCACGCATGGGCAACGAAACATTCAAGAAAGTCTACGTAATCCGTTTAAATAGAATCCGCAATAACAAGCCGACCCGTCGTATGTTTCAGCATACGATTTCTATTGCAACGTGTGCAGCGAGGAAAAGCACGAAGCGTTAAAATCCAGGATCTACTCGCTATATTTCTACAATGCGTTTGGACGTCCAAAGGAACTGTAATAGCAATTTAATCAGACGCCAATGCTTAAATTGTATACGGCTGGATCGAACGGCTAAATTGGATTCCATTTTAACCAGGAAAAAATTCTCGGATCGATATTTCATCGTGAAATCGCGTAGAAATAATTATGAAGTGATATATGTATCTGAAGACTGAACAATGATGAGGTGCAATATATATTTTCTGAGTACGATAATATACTTTCTTTGTTGGAGATATTTAAGATTTGTGGAATGAAGAAAGTAATTTTAAGAAATTCAAATTTTTTTCGTTCATAAATCTTGTGACAATTTTTTCACTGAACGAAGAAACACGCGATTCTTAATTTATAATTTTTCTTAGAACAGATTTATAAATTTCTTTACATATATTTCTTATAAAAGGAACGACAAAATTTTCTTCATAGGAATGACAAGAGATGTAACGATGACATAAAATTATTCAAATAGAATATATCGTCTCCATGCTCTATTTAATAATGGTGATCCTATTACTCGTGATGTTAAAGCAAGTCGAGTTCGTTGTCTTGTATTTATTATGAATTTACTCGATGGTAATTGCCGCGATGCATGCAATTTGCTGTTTAAAGTTTAACTGGTCGTATATTTCGGTATATGGGTCATGGATGATTCAAAACACGTTTATAATAACAAGATGAAAGTATTCTGTGCGGCCCAATTTCGAAATAAACGTGGTCGTTACGTTTCATCAATTTGAAACGAGGAAATTGATCCACTTGTTAGATGATGGAACGAAAAATATTGGTTTTGCAAACGGTATACGATGCATACTAATTCGAAATAAAATATTCCTTCGACGTGATTCTTTATTCGACTAAATTATTATTTCATGATTTATCAAATATCATTAAAATATGTATTACGATATTAATTTATGATCGTTATAGTTATGGTATTATTTTTCAATGGTCTTATATTTAAATAGAAATATTATTATACTCGATCGATATTTAAAACGACAAAATGAAATTGGATTCAACATTTGGAGAAAATTGCTTTTGAACGATAAATACTAAAAATCGCATAAACTATTCGTTAGTCTTCGATGATTCAAAATATCGATCTGTAAATCCATTTCCAATAATATTACAAGATTATTTTCTTAAGGGAGCTATCTCATCTTTCATTCTTTGCATCTTCTTCCACTTTATCTGCTTATTTATAGCGTTGAAAAGAAAAAAGAAACGATCACTCTCTTTGTCGATAAGCTCCTTCGTGATTTTTCATAAACTATTAGCTCATCGATGGCTAAACATAGTAATGTAATCAATAAAACGCTGAATAACAACATTAAATCGAGTTCAATTTCACGGGCTACGTTGTGATAAAGAAGCAAACCGGTTTCATCATCGGCGAAATGTATTTCACAATTTATTTCGCGTTACGATGCCTCTCACAGGAATTAATTTCTATGCTATCTGATGGAGAGCTTTCCTTCTCGCGTTTATTCGCTTCCGCGAATAATAAACGTCGAGAGAAAATTTGTAATCTTGTTTGTAATCTCCTCTTCAAGCAAATTCTTAGAAATATATACGATAAAATGTGTCATGGTATTATTAATTGTTTAATACACGAGAGAAATTTATTTACTTTAGTTCAATAAACAATTTTTCCATTTGTATTAAATGGAAGTAATAAGTAATAAATTATCTTAAAAATTAGAAAATTATTTCTTATTCGAAAGAGAACAATCTTTCCGCAAACTTAACCCATATATTCTTCTACCAAACATTTGAAACATCTTGCTCTGACAGCACTCTGATACCTGATACGAGACAATCTGAAAATTACCAAAGTCCACAATCCGATTCACACGTTAAGAAAACCTATTCACGCGCGCGCCTCTTACATCAAAATTTCCCAGAGAGTGGATTCCATAGGTGAATAAATTACCTAGATTCGTTCGTTGACCCAGATGCGGTCGGAAACCGCGTGCCAAGCACGAGCGATTCGTAATCGCTTCTCGATTACCCGGCAACGTGACGATTTCGAAATCGCCTTCACCTTATGAAATTTCGCGGCCCGTCATCGAGATATCGGTCAACGACATTGGCGTAGGATAAAATTCTATATACGAGAGAACTTATGTATCAAAAACTCTTGCTACACTTTTCAATTCTTTTTTTTTTTTATACTAATATTCCCAATTTTTCCTTATCCTTTGTATATAATACTCTTCTCGATTCCTCTCTCAGGATGAAATATACGAAATTCAACAACTCGATACTTGGCGAGATGTTATATCGATAGTTTATCGCTGCTATCTTTCTCCGACACGGTGTGTCCATATCCGATTTTCTCTTCGACAGCGCGAAAAGCAAACGAGTACGAGCGGTTAACTGTTCCACGGTACAAGAGCCGGCGTCCTAGACTCGTTAATCGTTCGAGAAAGGAGCGAAGAGGAGAGGAGCAGGGCGGAAAAGCGAGAGGAAGAGAGGAGAGGCAGCCGGTGAGAGGAAGAAAAAAAAACCGTTATGGAAGGCCCCCCTTCCACCGCGTTCCCCGCCATTACGTTACGCGGTTGGAATCCTGACACTGTGTGACCAGGTGATGCCAGGATGAATGACTAAGAAAACTATCCATCCTGCCACGCGCTTCATTCTACCTCGTCCTCTGCATTTTTCGTCGGCGAAGAAGTATCGACGTGTGGACGGATCGTGTGTTTTTCTTTTCCTTCTTCTTTTTTTCCTTTTCTCCTTCGGGGAAACGATTACGAGAATTCTTCTTGGAGGGACGTATCGTGAAGAATTCTGTTAATCTCCGTTGCCTTCCCACACTTTTTGCACGTAGTACGGCACGGTGTTTACGATAAAGTCAACCGTTTCGATCTTGGATAAACGAGCGGACGGTTAGTTCGCTCGAGAGAAAAATGTATGCAATATTTTGTATCCGTATTTAGCGGAGCTACGGTTTCGTAATTTGAAAATAAGATTAATAGGTTTGGGATTAAAACGAAGGTTTGCAGGTATAATTTGTGGTGGATGTGTGACACGATATTACGGAGAGATAAGCAGTTATAACTGGGAGATGGAGAGGAGCGTTTGTAAGAGTATAAAATGGAAAAAGGATATTTAGAGGCAGAGAAATGTGGATAGATAGACGGATATTCGAGAGAGAACACGATTAGAATTCCTGAGTGTCTTTTTCAATTCGAGAGAAAATCGACCGATTAATTTTTAGCGCGTAGATACGCTCCAAGCTTTTCCTGCTCCACGAACTTGACACCGGTTCCTTGAAACTACGACTTCGACTAGTGCACTCGCCGGTCAGACTGGTTTCCCTGGAACCGGCGAAAACGATGACGAGAGAGTTCGGCATAGTTTGTCAGTTCGTTATATTATATATCTCTATATATCGAATCACGTAAAAACCAATAATCTCCAACGGAATATTATCGGTTTCTCGGAGACGAAATAAATCCTTACTTATCCGACGATCCTAAAATCTCCTCTCGTGAATCTTTCTCGAATTTCGACGATTCAGGATTCGAACAAACGTCTTAAACTCACTGTATAAAGGTCAAGGAAATACCACCGAGTTTCTCGAGTCTCGCGTACTGTAATTGCCTTGCACTAGTTGGCCTTTACCTCACCAAAGATTTATATTCCCATTTTAACATCACACAGACTAAAATCATATGGTTTCTCGAAACAACAACGAGAACAAGAAAACAAATCTATCCACGTATCAATGAGTCGAGTCTCTTTCGATCTTCTCTATTCGCATCGTTAACAACATCGACCGATCGTCCCTTCGCCCACTGACAAACTGCAGAAACGAATAAAAATTCCGAAGCACCGAGTTAAATATTGTTTGAAACACGATCAACATCACAACGCGAGCAACGGTCACAAAAGAGTCACGAGAGATTGCCGTCCGCGCAAGGACCTTACCTCATAAAGTCGGTCCAAGATCCTTCTTCCTCGCAGCACCGTATCAACTCATCGTCACACCACGTGTTATTTCCTTTATCGTAATCGAATCAAACACGAAACAAGAAAAATAAAATGGTTCAAGGGACGACACGTACACCGTACCTCATGACGCATCGACGCGCGACAGTCTGTCTCCAACACGAGTTCGTAATCCCTTTATCCGCCCGGTTTCATGAGTCGTGGCCGTTTCGAAAAAGAACCGATGTCTGCCAGCCAATGGACAGGTCTACACTGCATCCTAAGGAGGTATGCGGCCTCTGCTATGGGAGTGGAAGGAATGGAGAGAGAGAGAGAGAAACGGCTCGGCCTAAGGAGAGACTACAGTCCGTGCCCGGTAACTGGGAAGCGAAAGGGGGGCGAAACCTTTTTGATTCTTTTGTGCCTCGACGTGCCAGGTGAGTCTCTTTCGTGGTTCCATCATGGCCGGGATTTGTGCGTCAAGGATCTGGAAGGGACATTCCTGGTGACATTTCTTTTCTTTTTTCCCCCCTTTTCTTTTCCTTTTAATATTTACGATCTAAGTATCTTTGCGGGAAAATTAACAACGCTTAAGAGGAATCGATGTATATGGTGTATTTAATTTCCGAGATATTGTGAAAAAAGGAAAGTAAAAATGCGGAGATACTTATCGTTGTGAGAAAATCGTTTGGAACTTTTCTTTCTTCTCTAAAATTTTAAAAATTCTCTTTTAAAGTGAAAGCTTCGCGTCTGCTTAGAAAATTCTTAAATACCATTTTCTTTAAAAAAAAAAAACTTTTAAAACGAGCTTTGAAATGGGTTTATTATCGTTTCTTTTCGCAATGGTCGTTTCCAAAGGGATCTACTAAAAACTTAAGTCGCATTTAATACGTCTGTTTTTTTTTTTCTCTCATACAGATTATTAGAAAGTTCAAATGATAGAATGGAGAAACATCGTGCCTGTGGTAAAACATGGTAATCATTCTGCAATTCTCCGTGTCCCGCAATGATGCTCGTTCTCAAAGCTATCGTTGCCTCGTTCTCGTCACCCTACCCACTTTTCGAGACGCGCGCAACCGATCTCTACGTGATTCTCATAAAGAAAAAGCCACGCAAGGATACCCAAGAACTCAATGACTACGTGTCACCGCGAATCATCTTTACAGTGTATCAATCTTAGCCTTTCCTTTGCAATTATCAGCACTCCCCACGTCTAACACGCGTATACCAACATTCGAATATTCATTATTCAGAAAATTATATTGAGGAATAAAAATATGAATCTCGAGTTTCGAAAGCGAGTTTATACGCATTGTAAGATGCGTCGTGAATACTCCATCAAGATTGGATACTAATTTCTCCGAGAATTTATGATCTGAAATCACACGCGCGTAGAAGAAAAATATTAATACGAAAGTACATGGTGCCATAAATATGATCAGAGCCAAAAAAGCGAAGATATCACGGAATAACTTTTATAAGAATCGTAGAAATTAATACAATCTTTCTTGACGAAACGTCACAGAGATCCACATTATTACGTTCCGTTCAAGGGAAAAAGACTTGATATTCCTATCGTTTTACCATATTCTACTAAATACACGCACATACTCATACATTCGCGCAATGTGGAAGCAGCGAAGAAACATCCTGCCGGAAGTGGAAGACGACACAGTTACGGAAGCCAGGGGAGTCGCATGCTTCCACGTAGAGAGGCTTCTATGCCTCTATCCCGAGGGGAAAAAAGAGGACCGATAATAACCGCGTAACCGGCAATTGCACGCGAGCAATTTATCGCCGTTTCGCGGCCAACGTCTCTCGGCTACGTGCACTCCCCTCCGATCGATAAGGGCAAGACCGGTGAAACGAGGAAGACACGCGTTCCTGGAAGATTTCAGCCTCCGCGTGAGATAATGAGCCGCTCCTCCACTCGAGTGATAAAGGAAATGGAAGCGGAGTGTAATTGCGCCGAGATAAGTGGTCGTGATTTCTTTTTCTTTTTCTTTTCCCTTTCATAAGAAGGTGTATAAATTTCCCATACGAGGAAAATGTTGTCGGAAGTTGAGAACTAGTACTTTTTTTTTTTCATTTAGTACTTTTAATACTACATTTTTTTTAAATTTCCTTCAACGCTTATATATATATATATCTTTTATTTCGCTACAAATGTGAACCGTGTGTGCATTACTCGCATACACGGTTCACGCTCGTAATCAGGCGACACCGCTCGACAGACAGTGTTTACAGACACCGTCTCCCCGTGTGTACACGTTTACACTGTTCAGGAAAAAGGAAACAGGTCTCGGCCGGCATCGTACATGCATCTTGCACGTATCTACACTGCGCAAGCAGTGTGTAGAACGCTCGAAACGTGCACACGTGCGCGCGCGACAAGCGTGACCGCGCGCGGCGCCGAGCGCTTTCGCGCCCGCCTCGTTCCGTCTCGCGGCTTTCTCATCGAGCCGGTTCAAAAGGTCCTGTCCAGGATGCAGAGGCGAGCACGCAAGAAGCGTAGGCTACAAGGGAGCTCGAATGCCGCCAGGCCACCCTGTAGTCTCCAACATTTTCTTTCTCTGTTTCCGGCAGACAACAGCAGAAGGTATAGGATGGAGAAAGCAGAGAGGAAAGAGCTTGTTGATTACAAAGAAATTTGATTTGATTTTATTATTAAATGCAATCGTGACTCTCGAATTGATTATCGTTGAATAAATCTTTTAACAATTTAAGTACACGTTAACACACTCCAAATAGAGATGTAACGACAACGTAACGAGTCATGAGACTTTTTCCTTTGGAATTTATTTAGAAAAAATCTGAGAGAATGTAAAAAGAATTTTTAATGAATTATTAAATGATAGAATTCCATAAGAAAAAGAAAAACACGTAGGTGAATACTGGTGGAAAATTTAATATCGAATCATAAAGCTTTCCACGCCGATACAAATCGCTCCAGTTTAACAGCTTCACACGTTTTCAACCGTGCACAGAGCAGAAAATAGAAGGACTCGTGCAAAGGTCGTGCAAACAGGATAGAGAGAAGAAGGCCAAGAAAGGAGGAGAGAGAGAGAGAGGAGAGAAGGGAAGGGGGAGATCGAGGTGGCTAAAGAAGGACGTTGCTGGAAAGACGAGAAGGGGGAAGTGTACAGTTACCAAAGGCCGCGTCGAGCAGCACCACCTCTTACGATAAAGTATCGACTTTGAAAAGTCGGACAGAGATCGTTTCCCTCTTTTAGTGGAATCGGTTGATCGCTTCCGGCTAAGTTTCAGACGAAAGTCGAACATTCGTGGGAATGAGCGGATGATTCTTGGAAAAAGGAACATGGATTCTTTATCTCGCCGATTTTTATCTCTGAAGTATACTAAACGATCGGCGAAGACGCTGTAGCTGAAGGTCGAGACATTCTCATACTTTTACTAGTTGAGCCTGTATTGGAAACATCTGCCAAGATATGCATATTGTTGTATTTGTATTTTTTAATGATAAAATAGAAGAATAAGCGTTTTTAAAAAAAAATAAATTGCGAATGAAGAAATATCCGAAGAAAATATTTCGAGAAGAACGAATGACTTTTAACAAAGGGATATTTTGAACCCACACTGAATTAACCTTTAATTGCATCATCTTTATTGTTGTAATGCATCGGCATCACGTGTAACACAACAAGAATCACGCAATCGTTCAATAGACAACTGTATTCGTAAGAAAGCCGTGGGATAAAGCGGTTTGCTTGCACAAAGATCTTCTCTCTTTCTTTTCAGTCAGAGCTCGTTACAGGTCTGGGAAAACTCCCGTGAACTATATGAAACATGGGTGTTGCCAGTTAGTTAACCTACTTCTCACGACGCATGCCTGTTGCAGGCAAAACCTTTTAAGGCGATCGACTCTAATATCGCCAGATCTGTTGTCGAGTCGCTTCGCAGCTTTGAACTTTACAAGATACCGTATTACATGCAATTTATTTATTTATTAATAACTTTCCAACGTGAATCTTACATTCCCACAATCGTAAATTATTGACTATGATTACATTCGCATGATAAAAAAAACACAGTGGTTGTTGAAAGATAAAAAGAAATATTCAAAAGATTATAAATATATATTAATCATTTATCCAAACATATGTCCCAATATGCAACGAGAAGTCTGGCAAACGTGAAAATTGATAAAACGCGGAAGATGAATAGTCCGTAATGCAACGTTTGCACGATCGAAAGAGAAACGTTATTTATTGACGTGGCCAATAAATTATCCAATTAGAGCGGATCGTTTCGGCAGCCTTCCTCAAACCCTTTCTCCGTGTTCGACACTTTCGTGCAATTCATACATACCGCACGCCCCTTACCCTTCTCTCTCTCTCACTCTTTCTTTTTTTATTTGATCTTCCATTTTGCACGCACCGTGCGCCAAATCTTTCGTGTAATTCCCGATATTTCCGTGGCCCGATCGAACATGTGTCTGACACGGTGTCGATTTCACGGCGTTCTTTTATCGGCGAAACGGCACGAATTTTTCAAAGTGTGAAAAGGGTTGGTCGAAGCCCTTTCGCGACGGAGGGTAGGCGCTTTGAGGGTCGATGATCGTTTAAAAAAAAAAGAACAAGATTCGGTCGCAGACGTTTTCGATCTCGTTTAATTTTCTGATAGAAATAAATAATATTTCTGTTCCTTTTGAAAACGTGTTCCCGTTTTCTTTTACTTTTTAGATATTTTTTTTGTTGCCTTCGATTGTCGACCTAGAATTTTTAAAAAAAATATTTGAAAATCCGGAGAATGTTTTATGGGATTGTAAATTTTTACAAATACATTTATTTTTTGCAAATATCGAAGAGGTATAAGATTTTACGAACTTGCTACTAAAACGATAATTTCACGGTGTATCAATTTTTGCTATTAAAAGAACCATGAATGTTTTACCAAAAGTCGACTTTCGCGCGTCTGCAAACCGCTTTCTAGGCAATAAAAATTTTACTCGAATCGTTAAACAAAATATTCTCTGATTTTTCCAAAATCGCAAATAATAAAATTTCATGATTCCGTGACGAATTTAATTAGTTATCAACAAATCAATGTTTTCACAATTAATCATAATATGTAAATAATAGATGGATGTATAGAAACTTTCTAAAAATGCAAATCTATCTGGCAAAATAAAACTCTCCATTGCATAATCCATCGACGAGTCTCATTTTTTAAATGGAAATGAGGTATGTCAAAAATACCTATTATACATATAGACAGACTTTCATTTAGTGTCAATAGAGTCGATCAAATCGTATCAAAGCGTATCATGCAAATGAGATACCATCAATCGCCTCGATGGTTCACACTCGAAATCGATCGATCGATACCAAGCCACATATTTTATTTCTAAGGACTCGAGTGGCAAAATTATGTAAAAACTTACATGAATCATGATTTTATCTCAATGATAAAATAATAATTTGTAATCGGAATGTAAACGTTCATATAGTTTTGACTTTTGAAATATGAATTTCAACATTGGGAGAAAAAAGGAGAAGGAAACAGAAACTTGAAAGATTAGCGATCAGAAATAATGCAATTATACGAATCTCTGGAACAACAATTTCATCATTTTCGTCCGTTAAACGCGACATTATATCCTTCTTCCGTTTACGATATTGGAAAAATTGAAGGGTAGAATAAAAAACCGACAGGCAATTGCTGTACTTGCTTCGAACTGCATTAAACATCCGATAAGGAGAAACTGCTCGAAGAAAAAAGCGCTTCGAAGTTGGTCTAAACGGGTTTAAATTTCTTTCACAACAAACTTTTCCCCGAGAGAAATTTTTAAATCTTTGTATAAAAAAAAGAATCACGAAATAGAAGAATAATTGTTAATTAAAAAAAGAAAAGGTAGAAAGGGAATTTCTGTTAAAATTATTAATAAATAATTATAAAAATTTAACAGAACTCTTGTTCAAATTGAACAAATTATTGACGAGCACATTGAAGAATACGCAAAATACTTTGATATTAAGCTTCGATAAGAAATCGTTATGCAAACACGTTGCTGATATCCTGCGCGATTCTGATAATTCGTTCGTTCTCTTGCAAACTTACGATCTTTCGCATATTACTCGCGCAACCCAACTCTTCAGAGCCTGGAAAATAGATACGACGTTTCGATCCAATAGAGATTAACACGAAAAGATATTGACACGATTACACAACATTTCAAATAATATGTTGGAGATTGACAGGCTTAATACTTGAAAAGTATTATACCTATTATCGCTTTTACTATCGTGCTACCGTTATGATCCCTGTGCACACTGATATTTCGTGGGACCTGAGAAACTGTATGTACTCTCGTTACAATTATTGATACTATTCATAGAAGGATACGTGATTGAAACAAAGCTGGGTGAAAAACGAGCGAAGAGAATCGCGAGGATCGTATTATTTAATATTATTTTCAACGAAAAATGAATTGTGAATTTCAATTAAAAATATATTGAATGAAAAATGTTCGTTAAACGTAAGATAATTGAATTAATTGTAAATATTGGTCAATTAAAACTTTTCCTATCGGGAGCGATCCATCTATTCGTTTCTATAGTGATGCTCGAGCATTATCAGCTGATTAGCAAATGCGACATATGGCCGTTGGTTTTATTAGATTATCGTTCACTTACTTTTTCAACTATAAATCCTTGTTCAACGACATTTTAAGACCGAACATTTTCAGTGAAAGTGGTGAACGGGAAGGACGATAATAATTGGATTTCACTTTCTTTTTTTTTTTTTGCAACAAATTCAGAGGTAAGAAAATTTGATTAATTTCGCGTACAAGTATTTCCATTCACTAGTACCGCGCCTTTAACCTGATGTCACTCTCTACAACGCAGTTGGTCGTGAATCACAGTGACAGGCATCGCATATTACGTGTATTATACGTTAATTTTTCTATTTAACGATAAAAGAAAAAATGAATACTCGCATTGAATATTCTATATCTTCAAAATCATAATTAAAATCATGCATCGTTGATTATCATTTTTATCCGATAAAATAGGTATAAAATCCTTATCATCAGAGATACGAAAATCAATAAAGTTGAAAATCTAATTTCTCAACTCACCGAATCACTGTATCACCGAATTTCTATTCTTTCGTAAGAAATTAATACAATATACAAAAACACCACGATTATCATCAGGGCAATTTTAATTTAACACGGCCGCAGCAACTTCGTAATCGTTCTCGCACGAGTTCCACGAAGAAGAGAGAGAGCGTAATCGCCCTAAAAACCTCTAATCTCCTAAACTAGACGACTACATAGCCGTGGCACGCGTCTAATGCATACAAAGGAGAGTGGTGGGGGGTTTAGGTGCCCCTCCGTCGTGATTATGGGGTGAACTCTTGGTACGGTGCCCCATAGACGACGGGCCGCCCTTGTGGAGGGGGCAAAATACCCCTCGGGACGGTATATATGCCCTAAGAGCCCCATGCCACTTTCGCAGTACCAAATTGTACCCCGCCTGGCACGGTCCCGCGTTCTTATTTCCTTTTTTTTTCCCCCCCACTCGCCGTCAACGAAACGTTCGGCTATGTCGTGACACGAAATTTTATCCACAGTGCGACTGCAGAATTATAGCGAGTTTATGAAGTGAACGACTCTGTGCGACGAATTCTGCGAGGATCAGGTAAGACGATTGTAAGTGAAAACGTGGAACGAATTCGCGTGGATGGGAATTTTTAATCGGGAAAACGAATCGAGACGCTTTTCATTTTCAACCAATCCCTCGTTAAAGCATTCACAGAGAATAATAAATCCGTAAAATATTTACCTCTCAGGGATAGACAGCTGCAGCATGTCCTCGGAGTACTCGTTCTGCAGCGAAGGAGGTTTCGACGAGCTCTCGAGTTCCTCCGATTCCGGTTTCGACGTGAGCTTCGAATCTCCCAAGCACGAGGCACAATCGGACGCCCTGTTCCCGCCGGCGAAAGAGGAGAAACGGAAGAAAACTCGGAACACGCGGTGCAAGAGTCCGACACAGGTAAGAGTCCCCTTATCTCAGAGATCACGCCCACCCAAAGAGGCATCCTGCGAAGGGTGAAGAGCTCGAAAAAGAGGCTAAAGAGAGGATGAAGGAAGGAAAGAGGCGAAATGATTCACGCTCGAACCATTGATTCGCCCGCAGGTGCTCAGACTGAAAAGGAATCGTCGAATAAAGGCGAACGATCGCGAGAGGCACAGGATGCACACTCTGAACGACGCGTTGGAACGTCTTAGGATGGCGTTGCCCACGTTTCCGGAGGACACCAAGCTCACGAAAATCGAGACGCTCCGTTTCGCCCACAACTACATCTGGGCCCTGTCCCAGACGCTCGGGAACACGGAAACTGGAGAGATCACCGTGAACGTGGGCAACGTGACGGTCAGCATCAGCGAGAATGGAAACATGATCACATCCTCGACAGGAAGTTGCGCGGTCGCCGCACAGAAGCGGCTCGGCCCGTCGCACGCTGTGTTCCCTTATCCCCAGGAGAGATTCGTGCCCGAATGGCAGGAATACGATTGTTACAGCGACCAGAGCAGTGTCAGCCCACCGATGCAGTATCAACCGTGTTACGATCAGAGGATGTACGCCCATCAGCATCAGCTTCCGGCTCCGCATCATATGGGACACAACAACATGTATCAGTGTCTTTAGAGAGTTCTTTTTTCCTTTTTTTTCCTCTTCTGGTGGAAGTTGATGGGATAGTTTGGGATAGGTGATTGTTTCGGGGGAAGGGACTCGATGGACTTGGATCGTTTTTTTGAAGATGGCTTGGTAGATAGTGAGGATTGATTACGTTGCGGTGAGGGAGATTAGATGGATAGAAAGGGGTTGGTGCGTGGGTCCGAGCGGGGCATAGTAAGGATGAATTTTCAAGGTTAGTTACTTACGAGGCTTCGAAGTGAATTTGGTACTTGGCTCGAATAATTAAATTAATTTTTGTTACGAAAATTTCTGACAAGGAAATTGTAGGAATGAAATTTTTTCAACAAGTTGATCGGATTAGCTTCACGTTGGAACATGAGTCATCGTCGCCATTGTATTATTGCAATGAGTAACGAAGTGCTTCGAAAATCGCTCGTATTCGATACAGTGTAACGATGAAATTATAAATGTCGAGTGCAAGTACTAAAATCTAATCGAAGCCGCCACTTAAAAATCAATACTTGAAGACCAAAGAATACTTACACCATTTTTAACAGAACTAATATATGTCCATATTCTAGTGAATTTTCGCGTAGTAAATTTTCCAAAGTTCCAGTGACGTAACAACGTGTATTGCAATTTACAAAGAACACAAATTGTGCTTTTCATCTGCATATCATCGAACGAAAGTAAAACGTTATTCAAGATTAGAATTAACGAATTAGCGAGTGTAAAAAAAAAAAAAGAAAAAAAAGAATCGGTCAGTGCGCAACGTGTTATTTACTTTGTAAGAGAGCATTCTATTCGCAACGAATTACTAGGATTAAGGATTAACGTTAGATGTAACCAAGATTTTTCACTTCGATAATCTCGAGCTAACTTCTTCGAAACCATATTGATTACCATTTATTTCTTTATAACCTGTGGAAAAATCGAGGCACCGTACATACGGTGTATGATTAGAGACACGTACGTAAATGCGTTCCTTTTCTTTTCTAGTCATCGATGCTTTTAGGTTGATCTCGAACGTTTGATCTCACTGTTTGTTTCTTAGAATTATTCTATTTATAGTATACGTCTCCGCCAGTGCTCTTATCGGATCGTAAAACTACCGATTCAGGGAATATATATTGTACAGAATTTATATCTTATCAATAAATCATATTTTACCTAGACGCATATACCTCTCTTTCTTTTAATCCACTCCCATTTTATAATCTAGAAAAATTAAGATAATCGAGTTATAATATAATAATAAAATTTGAAATCTCACGTTTTCAAAGAACTTGCCCAATTTTCAGATATACCAGGCATTTCTTCCATTAAATTACGTACAATAAAATAAAGTAAAATAAAGAATTAGTAAAAACAACTCGACTTACAATAAATTTTATTCTTATCGTCTTCTGAATTAATCTTCTGAACTGTGCATTGTTCCGTCAACGTCAGTCAAATATTTATACACTAGAGAACAAGGAGGAGACGCGAGATCACACAGATAAGGCACGCTCTCGATCGCGGGCAACGACATCGTGAAAAGGGAGGCGAGAGATCCGCAAATAAGACAGTTACGGAATAAGCGGTTATCGTTTTACTAACGAGCTTGCTCGAGCCACTTTGCAGGAATGGAGTCCTGTTCAAGAATGAACGGCCACGTGCCAGGACACGTGTCCTTTGTGGGAATCGCTGCAGGCCAGATGTATCACAAAGTTACGTCTAATCCGATGGATCACAACGAACGTGACTCGAAAACTGTAACAAATCTGACAATCGAAAAAAATTGGCTCTAGTAATGCATTAATAATACCTGTTGTCTCACCTTTTATTCCTGATCTCTCTCTAAATTCAAGTTGTGTTTTCTATCGCAACGCGGAAATTTCGTAATTTTCGCGCACGAATAAATGTTATCGAGAATAATGGATGAGCTGGTGAAGAGCGGAAAAATGTTATCTTTCCATCCTGGATTCAATAGCTCGATGATTATTTTGATAGTCTACGCCCCCTTTCGTTCGGCTTGATCGAATTCGCCATTTATTTTTCTAACATCGTGCCCTGAAAATGAAACACCTATTTCCTCTTCTTATGGAAATCAGTATTTTGAAAATAATAATTGATCGATTTAATAACGATCTTATTAACACAAGATCTCAAAAATTTGCCAATGAAATTTTCCTTTTTCGACCCGAAATAAAATTAACCGTGTCGAGCAAACTGACGAAGACCAGATATTTTTGTCGGTCGACGCGGTTTCACGACACCCTTTGATCAATAATTTCGTATACAAGGCCTATTTGCAAACAAGCTGCAAGCTGCGACGAATCCGTTAGCACGCTCGATCGTTTCCCCAAATCTCGCCAATAATGGTAATGCTTCAATGGAACCATTATGCCTACGACAACGTGTAACTGTGTGCACAACGCGACAGACGGCTACGTTTCGTAAAAGGTGTTGGATTTTGGGGAGATTCAATCAGTTTTTGCACCCCGACGCTGTTACAGGGGTCACGACGACGAAAAATAAGAAATCGGAGAGAATCATTGATTTTCCAATCTAACAATTCAAATAAAATAAGAGGATGAAAGCCGATTTGATTAAAAATCGATTGAATTCACAATAAGAATCAAGATTGACAAAATTAATAAGAGAAGAAATGAAAAAATTAAAGGAATATACCTGCCATATTTCTATTCGACGATCGAATCGAACAACGAAAAACTGTTTTTCGGGGCACAGCCTCTCAGTTTAAACAAAGATCGGGCGAGGAATTTTTTACAGGCCATAAACTGCCTGCATTTCGAAGCGCAGTGATTTCGCTTTGATCGACCTTTCGTTGGGTCGTTTCCGTCCAGTGCACATATCGATCGCGTGCAAGGCCCTCATTGTGCCGGGGCGCTGGTCTGTACGGTGACATACTGGTGGCTGACAGAGGTGCACCCCTGTGGAGAGCAGAAGGGGGGTACAGTGGCACGAGTAGGGAAAAGGGGGAGTACGGGTTTTCCTAATTCATGAAAATTCGTGAAATTACCTTGACCGATCGGTGAACACTTAATCGAAGATAAATGGCCGTGATTCTTCCACCACGGAAGATCCCCTCCGAATAAGAATAATTGCTCGACTCCGTGAAAGGAGTCATACAGATAGAAAAAGTCGAAAGTTTAATAAAACGTCGACAAACATTGTGCACGTACGATCTACGACTGTGCAAAATTTCGAGAGCCCTGACTCCAATATCTTGATTGATGATGATCGATATTCTTGATTGCTCGGTTTTCGTGATCGATGGATGGATGGATATTTGAAGTGGAAAATGAATACGAAACAATTTGAAAAATTCTATTTATCCTTCGAAGTAAGAGTCTCACTATATATAATTCTCCATAAATAAATAATTTATTGTACGAATAGCATGAAAAAGAAGTTGCAATTTATTAAAATTCATTCTCAGCCACATACGACATTCGAATTAATTCGAACAAAGACGATCTCGGTCCAGAAACGAAACCACCCCCGATCCTATTTACCCCGAAACACGCAGACAACGCGGGGTGTAAAAAGAAGATTCAGACAAGCATCTTTCGGCATCGTATTTCGGCATCTGTTTAGATCGTAGGGGTAGCCGGGCTTTTCATTGCAAGTTGGCATTTGCAGGCCTTTGTGGTAAACCTACGAACAATGCCTGTTAGACCACTACGTCATGGAGCACACCATCAACGTCTATTCCATTTTCTTTCCTCCGCGCGTGGTAGCTCGCTAAAATATGGAAAGCCTTATTTGAGTTAGAGATCGACGCCCTTGGAATAAATTGAATTAATGGGAGAACGAAAGTTGATTGTTAAGCTCTTTAGAGAGACGCTATTCGTTGAATCATGAATCCACGTGAAATGGAAACTGTAGGCAAGTTGCGGAGAATGAAATTGTTATAAGTTTGCATTTTTGTTTTCCTTGAAACATCGCACAATTATCCATCCATATTTATCTAGGTTGAACAATATTTACGAATAATATTAGTAAATCGATGAGTTACGAATTGTGATTTGAAATTTTTCTTTTCCTATGATTTTGCAAATTAATAATTCGTCACATTCTAAACTTATCGTTATGAAAGAATTTTTCAATAGAAATGATCCGTGATCTGTGAACAGAATATTCCGCGTACAATTTTATGAATGGGAAAAAAGAGTTTCGTTGAAAGAATAAAAAGATATATAAGAAAGACATATAAGAAGAAGTTTTTGAGGGAAAGATCCGATAACATTTCGAGATTCTTTAATAAGAACTTGACAACAACTGCGAATCTACACGCCATGGTTTGACTCTCGCGATAGAAATATAGGGGACAGATGTCTACGGGGGGCAGGTGTAGCCCAATGTACGCGTGCCAACCAACCCCCCACTGCGCTGCCATTCAAGACTATAATTTACTTGAAGAATGCCCGAGCCAGCCAGGCATTCAACCCGGAATGACGTGGATTACTGGTCCAGGGAGGCAACGAGTCCTCCAAAGTCGATCGGGAATCATCGACAGAACGATCGGCGATAACGTTAACGACCCCTTTTGCTTTACTGTTGCAAGAAACTTTTTTTTCTCCCTGGCACGTGGTAACAAAAGATTTTTTAACCGTTGGATCCTTTCTAAATATAATAATAATAATAATAATAATATTCTGTAACATAAAATTTTGATTCGTATCTCCACATTTCCATTTTTTTTAAATTTTTTATCGTTTATACATTGTTTCCATATTGAATTTCAGAGATTAGATATCGTAATTTTTTTTTTATATTTTAAATTTGAGCAAAATGTAATGCGAAAATTTGTTTACTGGGATTTTCTCTCTGTTTAATATACTCTGCATCGTTCATTATAACGATGCAATAACATCAATCGGTCTAACGCTCAGCCTTTAATCACATGTAAAACCGGGATTAAAACCAGAAGGATCGCTGGACAAATCATTGATTTAACGTCATTGTGAAGCATTCGTAAGAGAGCGCGTTTTATTGGGCTTGTAGGGTGAGCTTAGGCAGGATTACAATCTCCCTGAAAATACATTTGATCTGAGGATTTATTCCGCGTTTCAATTGTATCTAACTCGAAAAAATTGCACACATCGAGCCCATTTACACACGTAAAACAACAAATTGAAAATTATAATTTAATTTATATATTTTTAAATTCCTCCAATTCCTTATCTTTTGATGAACAAATTTTACACAATGAAACGTGAAACATTTTTTTTCTTTTCTTTTTTTTTTTTTTTTGTAATTCTATACATTTGGGACGAGAATGATTAGTAACAATCATTCAAGCAACAGTAAAAGTAACGGTGATGGATATAGAATTTCATCGTGCACGCTCGAGTCGTTTGATGATTTCGCCGAGCAAACGGTTTTCCCTAATTCTCTAAATCGCTCGCAAATAGTAATTCAATCTCGCAATCGATGCGCCCTTTACATTTCAAAATTACCGGCAAATAGTAACTCAATACGGTGAATAGAGACTCCTCAAAGTGATTCAATAGGCAAGGAGCAGCCTAATTTCACGGCAACGTTAGTTTCGTGAATGCTCAGGTGGTCGATGTGGTCTTAGGTCAATGGTCAGTTGAACTGACATTGAAAATTTTCTACGGACTCTTCAGATTCTTCTTTTCATACATTGATTCTTATTTGATTTTATTCTCAAGCTTTCAAAAATCTACGGATATATATTGAAGATTTAATATTAAATTGAAGATTTTTCTAAAACGACGTAAGAATTTGATGTGGTTTGATGAAATTTTATTGAAATATTCAACAATTTTTGCCAATCAATTGATATTTTCTACGTTTTATCGAGAAAAATTCGAGGTTGGAAAAATTATGAATCGTGAATATTACCTTCAAGGAATTAAATTTTCAATTTTATGATGGAAAAAAGTAAAACACCAGCCAGAGACCATCTAAACATATGCAATGTTATTCCAACACTTTACACGGTACCGGTCCTATAAACAGTCAAGTGGTGCCGTACCTCGTGCCCCATAGATTTCACCATCCTCCTCGCACCCCAAAAATCCCTCAACCCTCTACCCTGCCCCTACTCTCTCCGTACCCTCGGTTCAGTCACTGGCTGGCAGCTCATTAAACACCCACAGCACCCCTTGGCCACCCCTCACCCTGATTTAACTATTGTTTAGCTTGCGTGTGTGCGTCATCACCCACAAGGGGGGGAACGATCTAAGCTCGTGTGTACGTCGTTCGACGAATATACGGGGTGTAGATGGAAGTTCCACCATTTTGTCAATGCCGGTCTGTCATCATTGGTGGCTTGATCGAATTTGCAAACCTTGAACCAATTTATAATTAATTCGATGAATTTTCATTCGTACGTATTAGATTCAAAATGTGAATGTTTATTAGATTTTACAATTTTTCTCAATTTAAATATATACGATATAGAAATATTGGAATTTTTAATTAGATAATTCGATAATATCGAAAATGATAACGAAAACGTCCGTTTCTTGTTTTCTCCTGGAATAATACGATGAAATTCGTGACTGCTGATCTTGCATCCTATCTTTTCGTCATAGGTGGCACAACTACTTATGAATCTAGGTACATCGACACGTTCACCATCACCAAAGGAGATCTAACCGGCCATCTGTCCGTATTTTGATGCTCTACGAATCGCAGTGGTTCTTATTTTTATGCACTCCGACCGACAGTTCATATCTATGCGTATCTTGCAAGTAGTGACGGGATTTGCACCCTTCCCTTGTTCAAATCCAACGATAAAACCTGCTTGTCATTGTTTGCTAAAAGAAATATTACAGAAGAATAATTTTCCAAAAAAAGTATTTATTATTTCAATATAATTATTTCAATAAATTATAAAGTTCAATTTATTAATTTCAACACAAAATTGTTCATCAAATTTTATTGCTAATAATAAAGTGTAAAAAGAATAAAGAATACCCTAAATAGATCTAATCAAGAATACGACTTCCTATCTAAATTAATTTACTCGTTTCAACCTCGTTAAAATTAATCTTCCTGAAGAGAATATTCACATCGTATCTCGTATACCTATAATTTATCCATCCAATCTTCTTTACGATCTTGCAATTCTTTAATACAATTCTATACTAAATTCCAAATACTTATTTATTAAATAACGATACATTATTTTTAATCAAAAATTTCGAAATTTCTTCCTTAAAAAATTTGAAAAATATTAAAAGAGAAGACAGGAGGAAAAATAGTTATAATGAAATTTCGTAACCTCGAATTCATTATCTACTAGCGGACATTGAGCACCACCGGAAATGCTGAAGTGACGTGGCGAGTACACCGGCGTTACGATTTCGATCGGTGCGTCCCCACCGCCGATTTCACCCTTTTTTCCATGAACACCCTGCTCTCGCTACGGCCCTGCGCCACATTATTATTTCATAACAATCGCGGCGTGCATAGACCGATAAATGCTATGTCCCGCAAGTTATGGTTCGTTGGACAAGCCACGGCTCAAGGTAAATCGCGACTTGACTTTGGCATTAAAAACTTATATCGTTACACACGTTGTGCTCCATTTTTCGCGTGATATAAAGTACAGTGATAAAAATTGTAAAATTTAAAATTAATCTAAAATAATTTCGTGATATAAGATAGATAAAAAAAACTATAATTGAATAGTTGATTAACTATTTTTAATTATGGTAATTCGAGATAATGACCGACCACCAACCGCATTATCCGAGTATAATTACCACGCTTAATCATTTGCTAACGAGCTGAGTTGCTTTTTCAGTTCCATCATTTACCGACCTTACAAAAAGATACTCGTAATTATAACACCGCAGTGTCTCATTAGAGAGACTTGAGAATTATTTAAAATTTCTTTATACTCTTTCTTCTATCATATCCTCTCTCTATTTCACATTTTCAAAACAGAAAAATTAAAATCTAGTTTATTTCATACCTAATCGTAATTTATCGTACTATATAGAACAAGCATTTTCTATAGAAAGGAAAAAAGAAAGGGATGAAAAGGTGTTCGATTTTATCCAACCCTTTTTCCCACTAACGAGAACGTTGTAACGGGAGCTCTATAAATCTTAACCACGATTTCCTGTTTCCCTTAGGTTCCCATTGAAACGAAATTCCGTTATCCGGATGCGAGCCTTTCTTCGAGATGCGTTGGAAAAAAAAAAGAGAAAAAATTTAATTCTATGAATTAGGAAGTTCACCCTTGAGAATCTCACGCTCAAGATATATCTGTCTACTACATGGATCGAAGAATCGATGTTCTATGAACGTTTTCCCTTACGAAAAATGGATGGGAAAACTAGTGAAAATCGGGTAAAGTAATATTCTTGAAGGGTCAAAAGCGCGAAAATCCTAAGTTTGCCGTTTCTCTGTGATCTTTGCCGCGAAGTAGTGGATTTCAAAGACGCCGGCTGGTCGATTTTCTTCTGGCGTACCGCAAGAAACGAGCGTGAAATGGGCGCACGCTTCGCCAGGATTTCGGGGTGGCCAACGATATCGAGGGGTGGTCCGTAAAAATTTTGTGAAAGCGCGTCAAACGATCGATGTATGAGAAAGCCCCGTGTGAAAATTGGACGAGAATCTTTAACAATGTTTATTGACATTAAAAATTTTATTTTATGATCGAATAGAAGCGATTCTATAATTGTATCCTAAAAATTGTATCGAAGAAGCGCAAGAATTCTTTTAAAAAATATACGAAAATATAACGGTCAACAGATTTACAAATGAAAAAGTAACAATACCGTGATAAATCTACGATAGTATCGTAAAAATCTAAATTATCGACGCGGAAGCGGAACAAGCGTAGAAAAAAAAAAATCTTGCACCTGGCACCGCTTTTTTTATTCCACCCGGAAACGATCGCGGGTATAACAAGTCAGGATATTTTTAAAAGAAGCTTGCTTCCGCAGGTTGGGTAAAAAAAAAATCAGGCGTAAAATGATTTTCTGGTTGATACGTTACTATTCTGGCAATCGGCCATGTATGTTTTCCAGCGGCATTGAGAACAAGGGAGGGATGAAAGGAAGGGAAGTTGGAACAACGTGGCTAGTCGCGACTAGCATGGCGAATCGATTTCAATGCATCGGAGAACGTGACTTCGGGGGTGAGTGCTACCTTTATGGAACCACCGGTTGTGTAATTTCAAGGTATTTAGCGCTCCTAACGAGGACAACACCCCCGATTCTTCCCTCCTCCGTGAAATGTCACAAGATTTTCGGATTATGGGAAATCTATTCTCGTCCCCTAAATCGAGATAGCTTCATTCCCAACGATCTTTTCCCAAGTTTTTCTTATTATATATAATTAAATTGTAAAAGTTTCGTCTATGCACGAAGGAAAATTCGTTTGAGACGTTATCAGGATGAATATAATTGGATGTGATGACGATTTTTCCGAGCTAACCGCAAAGGGTGGAATATCATATCACGCCCAACCCTGGTTGACGATCCTTTTCAGCCAATCAACTTATCCGCACTTTAGTGTTTCGAGTTATCGCCACGTGTCGGCCACGCGACTACGACGCATCCCTCGTGCACTTCGCCACGTGCCCGTTTTGCGTGGTAACGTCGTTGTCAATTCGAGTACGGATTACTCACAGATAACACCTCGGTAAAAGAAAGGCGGAAAGATAATAACTAAAAAACCGGTAATCCCTTCATTTGCGATTGGGAACGTCGCGTGTCGTCTCGAGTGCTCCTTAAAAGATATGCTCGAAAAGACTGCATATGCTCTACTTTATTTTTTTGCGAAATCTTCAGATGAAATTCAATTCTCTAAAAAAATAAAAAAATAAAAGAAAAGTTTTGACATCTGTAATACAGATCTTATATCTGAAATAAAAGTATGTTTTATTATTGTTGAATGGAAGGATTAAGATTATGTATTCTTTAAGTTGAAATTTAATCTTTTTCTTCTCTGATGATAATCTTCAGATGATACGAAAATGGAAGATTGTTTCGTGAAAAATGGATCAACTAATTTTAGTCTGACTCGGGAGGAATATCGGAAATTAAAATGATGCTTAACAATGGTCACGTGCGTGCTCCGATCGACACGTGATCAGGAAGACCGAGCTACGACTAAATGCCAGCGCCACGTGCATTTATCACTGGGTAGTCGGCTTTGAGAAATTGATAGCGGGAAATTTCACACCAGGATGCACGTGTTCACCTACCACCGTGTAAAAGTTGGGGGTAATTGAGATATCATAGCCGGTTTCCCACTGACAAGGGAATAAGGCTAATTTGAATTAGGGTTGACGATCAATTATGCGTAAGTATCTCTTCAAACAGTGTTACTTCTAAATTGTTTGTTATTACAATAGATGGCGTTAGTAGACACTTTTGCGATGTCTTTGTTCTTTTTAATTAAAATTCATCGTGGAAATTTTAAATTATCCCGTGAAAAATTATTTCATGATGATTCAAAGGAAGGGGGAGAGGGTAATCATCCCTTTGTTTGTTAGTATTATAAATTAACATATTACGATAATTTTAGTAGTTGTTATAAAATAAATTTCTTAATTTTTTCCCAGTTAAATTTTTCTTTACAAGAATTCGAAATTATTTTATCGTAAGGTATTATAGATTTTAAGAGATGTAATCGCGAACTATTTGTTAATGTATCATGTTAATCTGGATGGTGGTTATATTTTTAGATCGTGGCACGTGGCAGCGGAACAGTGTGGAAAAATAAGCGTAATTGAGATATAAAAGGCGATTCTTATCCGGTGAGAAATTCTTCGAGCTAATTCGAATGCTTGCACCCTGCTTCGACACGTGGCTCGAGCGTGTGCGAATCTTTGCGCAGCACGTGCTATGCGGTAACGCTAAATTCGATCGATGCATCGAATTTATTATGCACCGTGTGACCTGAACTTTCGAATATCTTATTAGAATAGCATTAACTAAACCAAAGTTAGTAACACGTGTGATATATTCTCAAAACGATAAAAAAGCGTATATCAGAGTATATCAAAATTAAAAATAAAAATATAATTATTATTTCTATTACATTATTGTAATTTAAAATTTATTTATTATATTTTTTCTTTGGAATCTCTGATGATCTTGTTCCCCTATGTTTATACGTAATAATAAGCTAGAATGATAGTGTCAAGAGTAGGAAAAAGAATGGTGCTTACAAGAGTCGGACAGCGCCTGAGGATATTTAACCCGGCTTGCACATCGGTAAATGTTTGATCCACGTGAAGTGCCCGCGGCAGTTTGCACAGCGTTTCAATTAAAACGCGCATAACGATAAAATAAAATTATTGAACCATGAATTCAATCAATGAAACATGAACAAACACGACATCGATGGATCAATGGACTCTCCGCAATAAAAAAAGAGTCATTCGTTTGTACGTTTAACATTTTATGCACGCGGAATAATCCGGTAACAGAAGATACAATTGATCTTTTCTTCTTAAAAAACAAAAGAATTAAATCAAACAATAATTATTTGGACAAAGAAAATAACGGAAATCGCGATAGAACGAAAAAATTTGGATTTATTGGACCCTATTTGGGATGATGGTATCCACCCGCACTTAAATCCGCTCGAGATAACGAATCGCTCGCATGTTCCTACAAACGAATTCATGCCCTTCGACCGACAATAAACTGTATTATCTTAGATCCAGGCCACTCGATGCACCCTACAGCTACATCAAAGGGAAGAATTCGATCGAGGGAGACGATCGATAACGCAATAATCTCGAATGCTTCGCTTCGTGTGTAATTCTATGCTCATCTACGAACACTTTATTCTCCGCTTCTTCCTTTGATGCGGTATCGTATACTTGGTATGTAGACTCGATTTTTTTCCCCTTTCTGAGTATCTCGATTGGGTCGATGCGTGACAAGTTTTATTTATGGAAACTTTGTGACGTGAAATACCTAAAAATTTCTTTACAAATTCTTCTCTTCTATTTTAAAAGATTAGAAATAAAAATTAATTCGCCCTTTCATTGTAAAATCATTCTGTTAATAAAATAATTTTATAAAACAACTTGCAATTTGAACATTGGAATGCCTGATACTTTACAAACTCTATCTTAATTAATTTTAATATTCTATTCATCATCGTTTATAATATGTGTAAGTTACGGATAAATAAAATTATAAATTAAAATTAACCAAATATTTTCTTTTATATAAAATCACCCTGACAATGATAAAATTTTGTAACTGCCCTCCTAAAGTTTCGAAAGGGTGCGTCGAGGTGTATCAGAAAGAGAAACAAAAAAGGGCCGCATTAAAAATTGTTCTGAATCTCATCTAGGTCGAATAATCAGATACCTTTCTGTTGCGTACCAGGTGAGCCTGTTGAAGCGAATAACGCCTTTTGACGTTAACGCCAGACCTCTTGTGTGCGCGGCCACCATAAACGCAGTCGACGTACTACAACAGATCTTAATCTCCCGTTCGAGTTCCTGGTTACCAGAGGCCATTACCCATTATGTTTGCACTCCAACTATCACTCTATTGTCTCTGTTATCTAATGGAACATCAACAGGATTTCTTTCGTGGCAACGATTTGTTAACTCTGACCACTGTTTCGATTCTTCGACTTCTTTTCGTCCATATTGGACAGTTATGATGGACGGTCAAATTTTTAAAATTAATATAAAGAGCGTTTGGAATACAAATTGTTAAATAACGAAGGAAGAATACAAAATGAAAAAAAAATAGGATTGTGTTAGAAATAGTTCGTATATATAGAGATTATCGCAGATGTTTATTGAACAGCACTAGGCACTTAAAAACGAAGTGAACCAAGTTAGCCCGGTGGCTGAGCAAAAGTAGTACAGTTGCCATTCGTGGTAAAATAATATCGAGGATGAAAAAAAAGACTGCACGCGCCATTGACCTTCTATGAACGTTAACATCGAAACGGTTGAAAGTAGAGGGTGGCAAGTTGGACCAGTGTACACAAATAAACAGACAGAGAGAAATTATTTTTAGAGGGGTCCGTTAAAAGTGCTGTCACATCGTACGAAATTCAAGTGTTTCAATTATTAATCGAATTATTGACGTAGTAAATATAACTCGTTTGTTATAATTTTTTCAAAAATCATGAATTAGTTTTTATTATCTTATGATTAACAATCGAAGAAATTTATTAGATAACGAATATTCTATCATATTTCATTTATAATATATAATTCTTCTAAAGATTTTGTTTTCTATTAATAAAAGAGATAAGATTTAGATTAGTCCAGCTCACATCATGGCTATCGTATCGTTCTATTTCTAAAGAGATAATGATCGTTCCTAAGAGGGAAACCTAGAATATGATGCGCGAAGATTCCCTTGGGACAAAAGAGGATGAAGCCTCGCCAACGATTCGAACAAAGGAATCTCTCAGCGGGATATTCCCTAGAAACGAGAACGTGATTTGCAGATCTGTTCGATCACCATGAACTTCTATTGTAATAGATCGATAAAAATAATTCCTACAACGAATTTGAATCGAATATTTTTACAGAATTTTGATTGATTGTTAAATTGCGATAAAATATTAAGAATTAGTTTATTAAAGAATGTAAAGAATTTAAAATTTCTAATGTTTGATTAAAGAAAAAAAAAAAATTCTATTAAAATGATTTATTCCTAATCTTGCTTTTATTAATTCTTTAAATTAATTTTTATATTTCAAATAAATTATTCTAAGTTAATTAAAAATCACGTTAAATTATGATTTAGATTTTTTTCAATTTTGTTTAATTTTTATATTCGATTAATTTTACAATAATTTATTCTTATTTTATACATACTTAATTAAAATATCTTTATAGAATTATAATATTTAAAAACTCAATTTTAATATTTTATAAAATAATATAATTATTTTTATTTTAAACGTGATTTTAATTGAATTATTTTTTTAAGATTTCATTAGTATATGAATTCATATTTAAAATGTTATATAACATTTTAATTTCCGCGCGGATTTAATAAATAAGGACATACAGTTTCAGCCAATCACAGAGCCGCTTACAAAATCGGTTCGCATGGCTTCAGTCTACCGTTGAAAATTGCGAGTGCAGGACGTGTTATACCGGCACAGGTGTGTAATTGCATAGAATTTTTATTGATAGTGCATATTATTACTATTTATAGATTATTAATAGTGTCATTTGATTAATAAGTGTTTGTTTAATCATCTATTAAACATTGTTATATAAAAATTGAGTAATTTTTCTAACCTTTTTCGTCGTGCTGCGTTGTTGTTCGTCTTTGGCAATTAAAATTACTGGTAATTTGTCTTATGCACTCTTAAAGCAACATTTGATTCAAATTATCATTTTATTTTAGTATAATTGTACTTTTATTACATTCGTTTTATGGTTTCGATTTTTATTCGTACAGGTTATCGTTCGATTACCGGCGTAATTTTGCGACGTAATAATTTTGCACACACTGACACGTACACACACATCTCACACATGCGCACACGATGAAAGATGATTCGACGACACAGAATATGGTAAGATTTGATTTATTTTAACAAAAGATTTAATTACTATATGTTTTTTCGTCTTTTTATTCATGCGAAAATGAAATAATTAAATCGTTATAACAATTTTATTTCACACACGTCTTCTCTCTCTCGCGTACAAATGCCTTCTACGCGTCTAATCGTGCGTTCAACTCGTATTACTTGTATTTGTTTTGATTTTCGACCTCGTATTATCTCTGTTTTGATTTTCGAGGCCCCACGACCGAAAATATTTCTTAGAATATAACTATTCCAGGAAATTGACGGTTTGTGTTTATGCCATGCTCGATATGTTTTGCTTTTCCGACATGTTTTGATTGTGTCTCCGGACATATCCCCTCTCTTATTTCTAATTCGATAACCGAAATCGTAGCACGAGGTGTTATTCGTTGTCGAAATTGGCGATTAGACGGTTCGTTTCAGGTACGTCTCTCTATTGCGTCTCTCTATTACGTTTCTTTATTACGTTTCTATATTTGCACCGTTTTTCTTTTACTTTTTATAAAATACTATTTGATTAACATTTTTATTATTCAATATTTTATTAAATATTGTTACAATTAATCACTTGTGAAAAAAAATTGTTCTTGTTTCTGCATTTGTATATTCAATTAGAATTATTTCATATCATAAACTTGCAAAATAGGATTTGATTTTAATTATCTATATTAATGATATATTAATATAAATAATTAATAATATACTATTGGTTTTATATTTTATACATTTTAAAGATTTGATTGTTTTTTGTACAGGTTAACAAAGAATTGCTAGGATGTCTTTTTAAAAAGAAAGATGGGAAAAAGAGATTCTTATATGGATGCCATAATGAACATTTATACAATTATTAATCTGATGGTGGATATTGTGGTAACATTTTATTTGTATTATTATTATTATATTAGTTTTACTATTTATATTTGTTAAGTAATTCATAATTTGTCAATACACTAATAAAATAAAGATAGAACAGATTAAATGAATTATATTCTTAATGTTAAATGTTAAATTATTTTTTTATTCCAAATAGATTCTTAATGAGATATTTTTTTTGAAAAATTTTGTAAAAATTTAACATTATTTTTTTTAAACAAATGCTTGATAGAAAAGAAAGGAAAATATTAAAACAATATTTTCCTTTTTTCCCCCATCCCAACTTTATTTTCAGAAAATTTGTATGATCGCGCGCAATGCGGTCGATAGAGTCAGTGTTTGCTTCGAATAGTAATTTCATTGTTCTTTAGAGCACGATTGCTCTAACTTAATTTAATTGTAATATATTCGTGAATGTAGAGTCAGTGTTTGTTCGCCGATTGTAATTCGAACGAACGCGTTAATAGTCTTTTATTTTATTTTTTTTTCTTTTTAAATATTCGTTTCGCGTATATATTAAAGTCAGTGTATCAAGAGCATAAGGCGATCATCCATCACGCGAAGAGGTAATTATCTTTGTATTCTTTTCTTTTCATTTTAAATAATAATCAATGCTGTATTTGTACGAAAAAAATTATACATGATATTTTTTTTTTTCAAGATCCTGATAGTCTTATTGACTTTTTCTGGGCTTCAACCTCCAAAAATTTGTGACCGCGCGCAATGCGGTTATAGAGTCAGTGTTTGTTACGTAATAGTATTTTTATTATTTTTTTAGAGCGCAAAAGCTCTAATTAAATTTAATTATTATATTTACACTCGCGAAAATAAAATCAGTGTTTGTTCGCCGATTGAAAATTAAACGAACGTGCTATAGTCTTTTATTTTATTTTTTTATGTTTTAAATATTCGTTTCGCGTATATGTTAGAGTCAGTGCATCAAGAGAATAAGGCGATCATCCATCACGCGAAGAGGTAATTATCTTTATATATTTTTCATCAATTAAGATTTTTCATTTAACTTTTTCTATTCTTATTTGCTTATTAATTTTTTAAAATATCCATTATATATATACATGTTTTAAATTATAATGATCCATTTTTTTGTTACAGTTTCCACTTCCTTTTACTTGATGAGATGACTTCCTATGGCAATGCAGATTCTTCGCATCTATGGTGAGTCGCATGCATTTTGATTCCTCCGGTCACTCAATCATGTCGTAGGATGAAAGATCCGAATCGACACGGGTGATTGGTTGTATACGTAGAATTTTGCACGAGCACAGTGACCACGGGTATTTATTATACCCGTGAGTAATAACATTTTTTTATTTATTAGCTTAGGCTAGGTCTTCTTGTACAACGCGCTTCTAAATATTAATGATTTTCCAAGTTAATTATATAAAGTTCAATTTAATATGGATATTTGCAAAAGTCAAATATCTAAATGCATGTATTCGTGTATAAATTAGTCACGAATATTCGAATAAGTAATCTTTTCTTTTATATTAAATGATCGACTTGCTTGATCTTTTGAAGATAGTAAAGATAGTAAAATTTTATTTCTTTCGAAAATATGTTAAATTTTACGTACAAGAAGACACTTCGCGACAGGCAGACTTTAAAATCGAAGCTATAAATTTTGAATATTTTTTCGAGTTTTCAAAAATATGCTTTGATGGAGGAGTCGCCTGAGGGTATCTTTATTAATATTTAAATTTTAATTAATTAATTTATTGCATTATCTCATTTCTTTAATAATATATATATATTTTTTGATTTGCCATTTCTTTCATAAAGTATTAGAATATTAAAAATTTATTACAATTTGTTGCATTGATAAAAAGTAAAATATAGAGTCATTAAAATTTAAGATCAAATAAGAATATAAAAAATTAAAATTCATTAGCCCGTTAGATATAAAGTATTTATATTAATATATATCTTTTTAGCTAGGATTTTCAGATTTAATCCTTTCCGTGTTCATTGCCAGGAACTCACTCACGTGCCCAGGTGCTACTTGGGTGGGAGAGAGGCAATGGGCATGATGATCTTAGTTCATAAGTTCATACAAATTTTTTTAGCGACTGACAATGCGTTAGTGTATCGTGCACGACGTATTTTCCACATTGTGTGTATGGTTAGGCTGTGGAATTGCGTCGTTTCAAATCTATTAACAATTAATAATTTAATTATAATTTAAAATATATCATATCAAATATATCAATATCATATCCGCTGTTAAGTATTGCGGATTATTATAAATAATAATGTAAGATTAATATCTTACATCGATGAAATAATTGTAATAACGATACTTTATTTCAATAGAATATTATTCTAATAATATTCTATCTTTAAAAGATACCATATAGTTTATGATAACACGAATATTCATAATTAAAATTGAGACACATAATTTTATTATTTTTTACGCAATGATCATTAGCCATTGTTAGTCGATTTCAGTAAAATGGTACGTAAAATTAGAGTGTGAAAGTAGTATGCCAAGCTCGGGTGTCGGAGGCGTCCCGGGACGTTTTCCCTAGTGTAGGCATTTTGCGCCCGAGTGTTATGTGTGAGAATCGTGGAATGAATGTGTTGGAATGCCTGTTTTGCCATTTTTTAAATATAGGGCTAGGTAGGATAGGTAGTATACTTCTGGTATGTGTGTATTAATTATAAGTAGGTAGGGCCGGGCAGGTTGTCACAGTCTCCGATCGGGTAGGCGCGTTTTCGCGTGACAACCTGTTTCAGGAAATAAAATTTGAAAAATCGAGTGCAAAGCTGAGAGGAATGGATCATGAATACCATTCGTCTCTGGTTTTTCTCATCGATTTTTCGAATTCCGCGGTCGCGGTCGTGAATTCTCGAAACGAACGTTGCGCTCGAGATTCTGCGCGTGTACGGACAATTATCATTGCGATCGTTGGTCGTCCACGTGCGATTAGCTTCCGGGATTTAGTCTTTTTTTTTTCTTTTTTTTTTTATCTACGATTAGTGAATCTCGAGCCTAGATTTAAGTTTCAGCGGGCATTGCGCTCGAAGGAGGAAGACCGAAGAGGCCTCGACAAACTGTCGCGAAGAGGGGCTACAACGAATGGTTTCTCATCTTTTGGATCTTGTTTGGGTTCAAAGAATGGGAAACCATTGTTATTACTTTGTCACTGTGCTCGTTTTAGTAATACGTAGTGAATGTTGTGTTGTCTGGCCGAATTGCATGCCGGCCCATCATCCAGATGCAGTCAACGTGGGCATCGCGATTTTTTTATTAGTGTTGCGATATATTAATTACGGGTTGAATTAGAGTTGCGAAATAATTTCGCGATTTTTTATTAGTGTTGCGAAAAATTAATTACGGGTTGAATTAGTGTTGCGATTGATCAATTACGGTTTGAATTAGTGTTGCGTTAAAATGATAATCGCGTTGCCATAGTGTTGCGAATTATAAGATATCGCGATTGTTTTTTATATTTAAATTGTAGAGTCATTAATTTTCAATTTATTTTCTAACATTGCATTTTATATTTATTGCTTTTCATTGATACAATAATAGTAAATTTTTATTAAATTCATTTTAGAATTAGTGTTGCGATATTGTTCCATCGCGGTTGTTTCAATTAGTGTTGCGTTGACAAATGATCGCGTTTTTTAAGTAGTGTTGCGTTTTACAATATGCCCAAAGTTCTTCCACTGACATGGTGGAAATTGTTCCTGAATCACCAAGCAGCAAAGAGCTGCACAATGGTGATTTGACGACGGCAACCTCTGATATGGTTGCATTGGCTGCAGTCTTCCGCGATGTTAGTGTTGCGCATAATAAAATGAGAGTGCATAAAATAGTTTATTAGAGTTTCGTAAATAATTAGAGCACTTCTTTTAGGGTGCATGCTTTCGCGAGTCTTCTATTTTTTTTCTTTTTTTTTTTATTTATTGAAATTGCATTGCAAATACAAATAAAGCACTCTTCGCGTTTTCTTTTGAAGATTTAGTATATTAGTGTTGCGAAAAAAACGTTCCACTCACGGTTTGTTCGTATTCATATTGAGTGGATTATTTTGCCCTTATGGCTATTTTTTTCTTTTTTTCAGCATTCCCTAATCAAGAGCGTTTGTTATTAAAAATATTGTTAAAAAATATACTTGTTTCTTACCAACGAATTTAAAATTTCTCATTTAAAATTATGAATTACTTAACAAATTATATTTTGTTTTTTTATAATTTGATTTCTTTTGATATTAATGTTTCTTTTTTTACAGATAAATTATTAATTATTTTTTAATTACTAATCCAATAAATGAGTTTGTTACAGGTATGAGTTACAGGAATATATAATTATAAATATAAATCATGAATATAAATAGAGGAAAGAAGATACAAGTTATAAAATAGTATTTGATCTTCATTTGCTAAAAATTATTCGTTATTGAATTTTACTAATTTTATTGTTTTATTAGTTTGTTTCAGGAATCTCTTTCAGCTCATTCAACAAAATTGAAGAGGAACATCTCATTCTATTTTCATCATCCAATTTTTATATTAGATAGGATCAAAGAAATATTTCTGATAGATAGGATTCACAAACGATGTGTTTAATATTCTATTGTTGCTCTTATTAAAAGACATCGTCTTTCCTATTCTTCTCGCTTTCCCTCTTCCTTTTGGGTTTAAAACTTCCGGAAACAATCTTCCTATTCTTCAAGGCAATGTGATTATGAATCGATTGCCATCCTTTAAATCTTCTCAGTTTAATATTCGATAGTTATATAACTTCGTTTATTAACTATCATTGTAATTATCATCCATATCCTCGTTTGCATTTTCCTTAGCCACATATGTGGTTTATCATGAAAATTTGTTGATGTTGATGTGTGGATTTGAGTGAAAAAATTCTTTTGAGTTTTCGATATAGGCAGGATATAAGAACAAAAATTCTTACGTAGAAGTGTGAAATTTTATGACAGATGGATGTATGTAATGTTTTAATGTTGTATTTAATGTTTGTATTGTTTGTTTCAGGATCGTTTTACAAGAAAAGAAGATTATATTAAGGAAAAAAATTGATTAATCAAATAAAATATACTTAGAATTAAGTGCATGCATAAGGGTGATTAATTAAGTAGATAATGTGTGGTTTGTGTGGTTGCTTATTATATTTAAGTAGATAATGGGGAAAGTAGTGCTTTTTGGTTTGTTTGGATTTTGCTTGTTTTCTTTTCTTTTTTTTTTACGCTTTTAACTATTAATTATTTTTCATTTTCATGACGATGGAAATGTAAAATATTGATAGAAACTTTTCTTAATTTAAATTTTATTTTCAGCTTTAGTCTTCCGCGTCGGTTTTCTATACAGTTCCTTTTGTTGCTTTTGTACAACGATCAAAGGTTTGAACGTTTTGCAAACGTATACCAAAGGAGAATTTCATTTAAAAAAAAATTAAATAAATTTTTACGTAAAGGAGGGTGGATGGGACGTGGTTAGGGTGGGTCTCCAATTTGCAGCAACCTCCCCGAGGTGAGACCTGGGCAATCATTATTATTTGTTACATTATGTATAATTATATCTTGTAATAATATAATTATATATATTTGTATCACAAATGATATGAGCTAATTGGCTGCAATTGATTTTATTTTTACCAAACAGTAAACTAATAGTAGAGTAGATAGATAAGATTTACTAACAATAAGGTGACGGTAATTACGTCATTTTGGTTTCTAAAATGATAAATACAGCTTTTTTATATTGATTTAAAACGTCTTTTGCAATAATATTCTAATGTGAAATATATATTTATTGTGAAAATTCAATCTAAAATTTTCCAAGACTTGAAAAATGAATCATTGGAGTGACAACATGATGGACATCCAGTCGTACACTCGGTTGAACACGCACCGGTACCTGTATCCCCTGCGTTTTGTCACCCCAAAGAAACATCTTTCCGGACGAACGCTCAGCCAAAATGAAAATCGTTCGTATGCGATAAAGCGAGCGTCATTCTGCCCCTCTGTCGAGATCATGAACTATCGAAACGAGAAATGCTAATGAGCTTCTAATAGTTTTAATTCCATTCGCCCACCCTACACGGATTTCACGGCAAACTTAAAAAAAGAAAACCCAATGCAGGTTTTTTGGTGTAATAAATACGAATAACAAAAAAGAGATTTTCCTGGGGAGAGGATTAAGAAGATAAAAAAAAAATTAGGTGTGAAAATCCCCGTAGTAAACTTTGCTGATGAAACACTTGCACCAGGATTGGCTAGTTTTTTTTTTTTTAAAATTAGAGAAAAAAATGCATGCACTTTCACAATCGTTCTTCGAACAGCTGCGGACAAAAAGCAAGTGCATAAAAAGTGAAATTACAGTTTCTGGAAGATTGATGAATTATATCATTTCAATAAACAAATGATAATTATTTTAGTCACGTTAAATTATATTTAAATCGTTTATTTCTTTAATATTTTTCTAAAGAAAGAATAACGTGTATACGATGTATCTCGTTTTCAACTTCAGAAGAAAAATTCAAGCAATAAGTTTGAAGAACCTTTTTATTAATCAATCGAGAAACATCTTCCAACCCTAACAGATTTCACGAACATTGAAAACGCTTAAGGAGCGAGCTTACCGCCATGGAAAACAAACTGGCCACCCATCGATGATCGGTGCTCCATTATCTTCGGCCTGTCACGGCTTTAGAGGATTACACGTCGATTACGAGGCTCAATTTTAAACTGTCCGTCTACCCTCTCGCCTCGAATCGGCAACCCTTTGCGGGTTACTCCATGGTTTTACAATCAGTCACCCGTGCTGTGACACGAGCGATGGCTCGTCGAAGGGGTTGTTTCTTTTCGAAAAGCGGATTACGTTTCTCATTTTGTCCTTCTTCTCTTTTTTCTTTTTTTCTTTTTTCCTTCACACGTCAAATCGATTCTCCTGTGATCGTTATTGATCGATGGCTTTTTCGACCTGGAAAAGATCATTTATAAAAAAAAAAAGTTTCGTTAGAAGCTACTTTACCTGGAAAAATTTTCGTATGATAATCGAAATAAAATTTGAACATTATAAATTTCGTAGTTTTATTAACAAAATTCAATTTTGTTTGTTGAAGTTCAAATAAAAATTTTGTAAAAGATTTGTTTTAGAATATTTTATATTTTCGTAGGGCGATGAAAGTTCTTCAGGGGGGAGGGTTTTAGGGGTAAAAGAATAATCCATAAACAGCAGAAAGGTTTCACGCTTTTCTCCGATTCTTCATTTTTTCTCTCTCTCTTTCTCTCTCTATGACATTTTTCGCACGTCACTGTTTACTATCCGGTACAACCCCTTTTTGGTATTTCTAGGCGTGGTAGTATTTTATAGTAAAGGGTGCTGGCAAAAGCTTTTTGGAAATCAAATGATCGTAAAAACTTCATGCTTTTGTTTGTAGACCTTTGTTGGTTTCACTTCTCTCTCTCTTTTTTTTTTTTTTTTTTTTTTACATCTTCTGAATTACGATTTGTTGTTCAATTGATAAAGATAAATTTTATATATATATTTCTAGAAACGATTTAAAAGTTTTCTAGAAATATTCCACGAAGAATATTTTATCTATTTCTTCTAACATAATTCTTCTTATATATTTCTTTTTCCATTTTTATTGTGATAATATTTATAAATCGATACATATTATTACTATTATTACATATTATACATATTATTATAAAATTATATCGTAAATAGGAGGATAAGTATGAAACTTGTCACTATTAAAGGTGCAAACTCAAGTTTCCCGAACAAGGAGAACGAAAAATCCATCGTAGCATTAGAAAGTACTTGATGCGTACTCGGTACTTTGAAATTTCGAAGACCCTTCTAGTGTACGCCGCCATAGGTGCCCCCAGGTTTTTTTTCAGTATGAATGATGATGTATGGATGTTGGCTGGGCGCTAGGGGCTGGGTAAAGGGTTCCATTGTTGGACACCCCCCTCGAGAATCGAACCCTCTCTCTCTCTGTTCGCAGGAGAGACCATCGTGAAATATTGTCGGCGAGTAACAAACTACATTCTGCAAGCTGTATACTGTTAATTTTATGCCGGATTTTTTTTTCTTTTCTCTGCCCACTTCATGGGTCTCCTCCACTCCCCTTGTGCTGTTTAGACTTGCCGCGAAAAAAGATCGTTACTGATGGAATTTTTTTATGGAGAAACGATTCACTTTTTGATCATTTTATGATTTTCGAACTTTTAATTCTATCTCCAAATATATTTTCTTTCCTTTAATTTTACATAAAGAAAACTTGTACGATATATATTGAGTATGCATTACATCAGGCACGTGCTACATCCATCCCATTGTTCTTTTTATGCGTAAAGAGCTGTCTACAACGTCCTTTGATTCTTCTTTTTTCCACGTGAATATATGCGTCCGTGTAATGCAGCTGGAATTACACCTTTGATCAAATTTCTTTGAATAACATATATACGATAACGAAACATATGAAGTATACAACTTTCCAACTCTCGATTATTCCCTTCTATTTTTCGATGAGAATCTACACTCAAGGAAAAAAAAAACGAAACTACCTTTTCTTAAATCTTACACGATCTCGAATCTCTCTAAGAAGAATCAAAATCTCACCTCTTAACAATTATATCCATGTATATAACGTTTATACGAAATGAAATATAATTCGATTCTTCGAGGATCAAGAAGAAATAGAACTAGAGAACGAAGAAAGAAATACACGAATACACGTGATTTCCAAATGCTGCAGAGGATCAGATGAAATATATATATATGACGAGGATAAATATGTATAGATGAGGATATCAAATGTGCTTCACAAAAAGAAAAAAAAAACCACCATTCGAAAAAGTACAATCATTCTCGATTGGAAAACGAAACGTGGTGGGACACGTGAGCGAGGAAATTAACGCCGTTATTTGCTCACGGGCACGCATAAGAACCCCATCAACCCCCGCGCGGATATTTGCCTAACGTGTTTGTTCGGGAATATGAATCAGTCCACCTGGAAATGAGAAAAGAGGAGAGAGGGAAATTGGAACGAGGGACGAAAGGAGATCCGCGATTGTCGTACGTATTTGCCCGGCTATTTATCACGGTTTATTATTTCCTATTGTCGATGGAGTCACGCATTGTTGGCGGACGAGGAGGGCCGCGGCGAATTTCTAAAACCGTGTCCGATCGAATTTGCATATATCGGCCTGGGACGCGTGTCAGGCGTCCGATTACAGGCCCTATTAATCGCGGTTCCGCATTGTTCTCCGTTGATATCAAATTTTCGCCCTCCTTTGATTCTCCTTAGGTTGCCCATCTTTTAAAAGATTTTGATACAGCGGTCGAGAGATCAGTTCAACGAATGGATCCATCATTTATTCTTCACGTTGGTTGGTTAATTTGTTTAGATCGAGTTACGATATATAATAATAATTTTTATACGATTTGATTTTGAGAAAAAGTATCGCGGTTATTCAAGGAACGACGAGGAGCAAGGTCCATTACGAGATGGCAGTTTTAGAGGCTTGAACCTTGAAGAGGCAGCACTAATCAAAAGTGGTCCACGGAGACAGATTGAGGGGCGTGCTGAAATAAATCAGCCCTTTGTTTTACGGCTTTAAAACGGCCGTTGGGGATTTCGAACGCCAAGTTATATACGTCCATTCATTAGAAACACCCCAGCTGCGAGATCGAAAAGACTTGGTCGGCCATTCAAAAACTGCGTAATCGTTGTTCTCTAATACGAATTGTACCGTTATATCGTTCCTCCTCTACAATCTTAACTACTATATATTATTCGAAACTATTTATTCGAAAAATAACATTAATTTCCAAGGATAATATCTCGAATAAGGAGAACGTTTTGATTATTCAAAATTTGAAAAAAGAAAAATACATTTGAATTGATTCATCGGATGATAAACCAGGAAGAAGCAAATTTAATATATATATTAATAAGAGGAAAAGTTGATGAAATGGAAGTTGTGTTCATCGATTTGATGAAAGGAAAGGGTTAAACGATGCATTGTAGCGGAAGTGATGAGAATTAATGATTTTGGAGATTTAGCCCTGCATCCCACAGGACCTTGTTGGTGAAAGGCAAGGATCCTTCGTGATCCTTCGTAATGACCTGTCTGTGAAGAATTTAATTTCCTCGCACCCTTCTTGTATCGATGACTAAGGTAGGTTATTATTCACAAGTTACGATAATTTTAAAAGGTTGTATTTTATATCGACTAGATGTGCAAAGAATAATGAGATTGATCAAGGTATGCTATTGGATACTTTATATTTATCGCAATGACAATAAAGAATAAATGTTAAAAGTGGAAAAAAAAATATACTATTGCGCGGTTGTTTCTATAATCGGTCATAAATCAAAAATATTTATAAATTTCCCAGACATTGTTATATAATTATACAGGCAATGGCGGAGATAAGCAGACGTCGATAATTTATTTTTAAACAGAATCGCGCAACGTACAACCGGTTAACGTTTCAATTGTAAAATATTTGTTGTAAAAATTAATTTCCCTCAAAATTTTCCACAACGTATTAATCGAAATGTAAAAATTCTATTCTTAAATCTTTAAAAATAGATAAATAATAACAAACATTTCTTCCAACGAGGCATAACATTTCAAATATACTTTAACATCATTTTAAAATTTTTTATTCATCAACGATCTACTCTCAGCGAGTCAAGTTAAGAAATACATAAAAAAGAACATGAAATCAAACGAAAAGGAAAAAAGAAATCTTACATTCAAGATATAATAAACAATACGTATCCGAATAATAATAATATTTGCCCGTCGTGCAATTTATCTTAATTTTCTATTTTCAAATTTTTTCCTCGCCTATAAAATGCCGCCACGACGACATTATATTTTTTGAATATCGACCGATAAACGTGCATCGATGAACCTGAGCGTGCAAGAATACACGATAATATATTATTATTGCGCGGGCGCGGGTCAATAATCGAGCACGTTGCCTGGCGACGGTGCTCCTGCTCTCTCTCAGCCTCCGGAATTTCTTCTTCTGCGGACTAGTCCTGCAACCGCGACTCGCAGAAGTCCAGCAACCTTCGATACATCGGCATCGGACCGGTTTCATACTCTCGCTCACGAACACACGCCGTTAAACACTTGGTAAGTCGAATCCGGACGATTTAGATCGAACTTCGCCCGTTCGTTTTGTTCTTCGATTTACAATTCACCACTTTGAAGAGCGTTCCGTTCCCACTCTTTCTTTCTCTTTCTCTCTCTCTCTTTCTCTCGTTCCACTCTTTTATCGCACGTCGCTCGCCTTTTTTCGCCTCGAATTCGAGAGTTCAAAAGTAAAATTTCGAATGTCCCGATAACATTTATATAACGTTACGTTTCAATCGATATCGATATTGGAGAATTGAGAATTTATCGATATTGGTTTTTTATTCTTGTACTTTCTCGATCGCGACGACCGAGTTGAACGGGCAAAGAGAGAAGTGATATATTCACGATATCCCAAGTTATCTACGTTGTTTAAGTAGGATAATCTGCGTTGTTGTTTCTTTTTTTAGCCTCTAGTGGTTGGATGGTTCGCTAGTTATGTGGAGGAAAAGTAGACAGTTGGCAAATGCTCGAGTTTGTCCATCGGAAGAAGCAGAAAGTGAAGGTGATAAAGGAGATGGAGGAAGGTATCATGCGGTATTGCGTGAAGTCGAGAATAGATTCGAGGAGCTGTGCGGATTTAAATTAGGCGATCTCTCGTCTTTCGAAAGCTTCGTTGCGCTTTTGTATCGACCTACTGATCCAGCTAGTTTAGGAGTCGTTCGAGCACTCTTTGGTAATCGAATTTTCCATTGAAAGATAAATTAAATTTACTTATCGGCAAACAATGAAATGATGACACATCGCTCACAGGACTATGCATGGTGTTGGACGTGGTGGAAGAACGAGGATTGGGTGATGTCGATATAAAATGGGGAGATCCTATGGAGTGTCATTTCCCTTTGATTCACGGTATGAAACCGTTGTCGTTGCCATGGATGATAACGATTTATACGATAATGTGGATAGGCGCTTTTGGAATCATGCTCGGCTCGAGGTTCAAAATAGCTTGCGCCTGTTTCCTGATTCCTTATTGGTACATCTTCCTGCTGGACAAGAGCTATTGGAACAATCATACGTACCTCTATGGCATCGTTGTGATCCTCTTCTGGGGCACGGGGGCTGACAAATACTTGTGAGTGTGAAATTAATTAAAGTAGCGATATTGTGGTATCCATGATTGAAGAGATGGAAAAAATCTTATCCTTAATTTAGAAGGAATATTTTGTAATTTTGCAGCGCATTGGATGCCACTGAAACGAAAACAAGTGACAATACCGTACCGTTGTGGAACTACTTCATTTTGAAGTTCCAATTCTTCGCGCTGTATTTTTTAGCTGGATTGAAGAAATCCGGTGTAGAATGGTTATCAGGATATGCCATGGCAAATTTGTCAAGGCATTGGGTCTTCAGCCCGTTTAGGTAGGTTTAACCAAAGAATCTTTAACCTTGAAGAAAACTGGACATTGTGAAGTGTCTAAGTATATCAAAATTGAAATATTCTTATAAAAATGATTTTTCAATTCGTCAATTGTATTAATGATATAAGAATATGTAGGATTATTAATAGTACAGAGTATACGATACATTTTTGTCATTTACGGTTTTTTTTTTTTATTATATTTAGTCTCCAATTGTACCTTATCAGAAATATTGAACTTTTATAGTCGATAAATCATTGCACCATTTCAGATTATTCTTGACCACCGAGCAAACTGATTTTTTCATAGTTCATTGGTTTGGATTTATCTTTGACCTTACCGTTGGATTTTGGATGCTGTTCGATAAAACTCGTATCCCTGCAATGGTATTTTGTACTGCTTTCCACTTAATGAACTCTAGGTTATTTAGCATTGGTAAGCATTCCCACACGATTCTCGTCACGTATTCTCTCATGATGCATAATTATACAATCCAAAGCAAAAATCATATCGTTACGAATATCACATTAATTTCAGTGTTTATCCCCAGGAATGTTTCCATACGTGTGCCTTGCGACAATGCCACTCTTTTGCAAACCAAATTGGCCCCGAAGCCTCGGGTTTTTCCTCAAACGTAAATCTTACTTTTCATTTTCTGCGAAAATTCAGGAAATAAAGATCTGTAATAAAGCCACGATAGATCTGCCGAAAGAGTGGCACGATAATCTAAATGGAAATGGGTCATCGATCGATAATGGAAATCAAGAAGGTACAAATTCGATAAACTCTACAATTAATTGTAAACACACGAAGAGAATCAATCGAGAGAGAAAATCGGCAAAAGTGACGAGGAAGCAAAAGTTCGTAGTTTCTCTGTTACTATTCCATGTATTCTTGCAGTTTTTCTTACCATACTCTCATTTTATCACGAAGGTACACTAATAATAAGTTCCTGATTACGCCAATCGTTTATTTTTATCTTTTTCTTTTCTTTTATTTTTTAATCCATTCGTTTCTTTCTCTTTTTTTTTTCTTTTTCGCTATTATCAGGGTTACAACAATTGGGTACCAGGAATGTACGGATACTCTTGGGATATGATGGTCCACGTTTGGGACACTGTACTCGTCGTGGTTAAAGTTCACGACAACGCGAGTAACGAGGATCGTTATTTGGATCCTACAGCTTGGGTACAGAGTAATAGGTGGGAGAAACACGGTGACATGCTCGTACAATACGCTTCTTGTTTGAAAGTAAGTGTTATCTTTATCAATAAACACGTGCCATTGAATTAAGTAATAGTTAAGAAATCAGAGATTCTTTTTTATTTACGAATCCAATGGAATTTTTAGATTTTTGAAAATAAATTGGAAGTTTATTTTAAAATTATCAAAATTATTAAAATTCGTATCATAGAATTAAGCAATTTTATTTCGAAGAAAGAGATTTTTTTTTTTCTTTTACAAATCTAACGAAATCTTTAGAATTTAAAAAGACTACTATGAAATTTACCATGAAGTTTCATATTATCATCATATATATTTCATAATATATTAATATTTGTAGGAGAATTTGATTAAACAGGAGAAGCAATTTTTTGAGAATAACTTCCAACGAGATAAAAGGCCAAAATGGTCACGATTGTCATCGAATTTGAGTATTTATATCGACGTGTGGTGCTCGTTAAATGGAAGATTCCAACAGAGAATGTTTAATCCAAATGTTGACATGCTAACGGTAGATTGGCATCCTTTTAAACCCATCTCGTTTTTAATGCCACTTCTTTCCCAGTATAATTCCTACAGGTATGGATAATTCATTTCGTTTAATGCTTCACGATTATTTCATCGAGGATTGCTTATAAAATGGCTTATATATAAACTGTGTTAAATCTCCATCATTATTTTTCACAATATAACTCTTCCCTTAATTCTAAAATGAGAATAATTATTAAAATTAAAATTATAATATGAAAAAAATATTCTCTCGAGAAATTAATTATTTGATCCATATATATCTAATTTTCAATTATGTTAATGCAGAATATTATTGTTACATTCTATTATTTTAGATACAAGCTGGAAGAAATTCAGCAACAAATTTACACTTGGTCCAACGACACCGACGTCCTCTTCGTTGCCGATTTCCCAGGCATGCATTTGGATAATTACATCACCAAAAATTTCACCAACGTCACATTAACGGTACTCGAAGGTGAAGTAACGTACAGCGACGAAAGACGGAAACACGACATCACGGTAGCAAAGGGATCATCGATTCCGATAGAAACGGGACAATTTCACAAAGTGAAAACTGTTAGCGCTTATCCAGCTTGTTATATGTACACCTGTACCAATCGGAACAAACAGCAATCAGAAACTAATGGGTATTCGACAATTTTACAAATTTCCAAAAATACATAGACAATTTCTTAATTGTTAAATATCTTCATTAAATTCTTCAAATATTTACTTTCTTTGGAAAAATTAAATTAAATTATGTTTCAATCTAATTAGTAAACAATGTTGCAATATAGATTTAAAAAATATGATTTGATTTTTTTTTTTTTTTACAGAACAACAGTGCTTGAAGAATCGAAAGAAGATCTACCAATCGCAAAGGAAATAAATTATAAAATCGACGCTTGGATAAGAGCGTTCCATCACATTGCGAATGCATTTTTCTACTTGGTATACGACGTGCCCATGGTTCGAAGGGTGCAAATAAGCAATTAATCTAATTTCCTTTTATTATAAAGTAAAGCGATTTCGGTTTCCTCGAATGAATAATTATTTAGAAGTAGGAAATAGGAAAGCGTGAAAAAATTTATTTTTTTACCTGTCGAGGGTAAAATTGTGATAACGATTCTCAGCGAATAGCATTATGATTAGTTACATACATAGTTAATTGCTACAAATTAAATACGTTCGAAGATAATTTATTATAATATTATCAGTTATCTCGCGTCAAAAAATATGAGAAGTGGGAGAAGAAAAACTTTTCAACTTTGAGAGTATGGAGATAACGATTGTAACATTGTACAATCTGTTATTGATTCTTTAATAAAAAAGATAAAGTCGAAGACGATCGTAATCACAAGTTCATCTAAGCCTATTTAGAATCGTATCTCGTAACACGTTCGAATCTTTATTCACTTAACGTAATTGGAGAACGGTGACGCGAAATTAATCTCAAGGATATCGAACTTGCGATCATGTAAATACATGCGATCGATTATATTGTTTATAGATAAATAATGAAAGTAAATAATCCGCATGTTTCTTCTATTGGTCATTGATTAACAGATTATCGTGGAAATTTATCGATATAATAAATATTCAATGCGTGGCGGTATATAACGATAGATGGAAAATTTAATTTCAAGATAAATAATTTTTACAATTAAAGTAGTCAAGAAGTATGTTTAATTTAAAAAAAGAAATAATTCTTTTGAAATTGATGACGAGATACTCGAGATCAATTTTATAATTCTCGACGCAAGATAAGACAAATCGTTAAAATTAACCAACTGTGGCTGTGAAATGTACACAATTAAATATTATTCCCTCTCTCCTTCTCTGGCGTAGTAACGCTTATTGTAAATCGCGTACGCCTACGTTAATCGCATAAATTTGATAGCTCGTATCATTGTAATAAGCTTTCTCGTCTGATAAGTTGTAAGTAAATGCATCCGGTGAATCTGTTCATCGTCTCAGTAACGTATCTACTATTTCATATTATCTCGTTTTCGACAAATCTTGTTCGAATAACGATGTAAACTCGGCGTAAAGTGTGTTGCCACCTGTTTTCTTTATGACATTGTTTTTAACAATATTTTTTTTTTTTTTTAGAAATAATTACAAAAATAATTTCTTCATGACGATTTATACAGATACTTTTAAAAGTATGTTTTATTATAAGTTGTATATCTAAAATAAGAAATTGTTTATGACAACAAGTTTTTGTAAAAATTTATACTATTTTTCATCAAAGAGATATTTTATTTTTTATGATTGTTATCGTTTTTCTTTTTTGCATATTTTATGCTTCGTTCAAAGTTATTCAAAAATTAATTTTGATTGATTGAGCGTTCAAATATTTTTGAAAGTAATTATACAGAAATAGGAATGTAAAAATCACAAATATATATTAATTTATTCTCTTTTTAAGTTATAAACAGGTTTACAATTTAATAAACGTGAATGTGGAAACTTGTCGAGAAAAAATCTAATAAAGTGAATCTTTCTAGATAAAAAAAATCAAGATTAACAAGTGTACGATAAATATTTATTTAAAATTTCCATGATTAATCTTTGATATGGAATCGTGAGTAACATTCTTAGAATCGATGGAATTGTGACAATGCCTCGTTTAAGAATCGAGGACACCGACACGAGTGAATCAACCCGATTATCATTATCATATTATAATTATTGCAATCAGTATGCGTAATTTCTATTACGACTTTACCTGACCAGTATGCTTATCTAGATACGTGGTGGAGGAAACGACTGTCGATCGTCAGTCGCTCGTACACGTTCAGAGGCCTTCGACACATGAAACGTTGAACGATGTAGTGGAATCGTTGTTGATACAATTGATCAATAGTGAAATAGGTGAACGTTAAGGAAAAAGTGTAAACGATTTTGGAGTGACATGATCGGATTACTGATTATTTTCAAATTTATTTATTAAATGAAAATAATTGAACGATGATTGTAGTAATGTAGTAAGTGAGAAAATATTGGTGATAAAAAAAAAAATGTGTAAATTTGTATACAAGATACAATGAAATATGAATGATTCCTGATTGATCAAAGATATATCTCTTGAGATTAAAAAATGAAAGATTAAAACCGAAAATAAAATCAAATTTATTAATCTACGTTCCAAATAATTTGAAAATCGTTTATTTCGATTTGATTCTCAGAGAAAAGAGAAAAACATGATAACTGATCAAGATAACGATATAGAAAGAACGAAATCCACGGATCCTCTTTTGGAGGCGCTCGATAAATTGGGTTGCGGATCCAACTTTCTATGGATAATATTCATTTTTACGCTCACGCCGACTATATTCAATGGAATGCACTCCATGTCCTATATCTTTATTGCAGAAGTAAGATTAATTCTTTTATCGATAAATGATCCATTGATATTTCCATAGACAACTTTTGTTTTAAAATTAAAATAATATTTCAAATGGTTGCAATTAGAAATTCGATCGATCGACAAAAATATTATTTCTCATAGGTTCCCACGCATTGGTGCGCAATACCAAGTTTGACCGCTGCAAATTGGACAGACGAAGAAATAAGAAATATCTCTTCGTCCGATTCGTGCACGATGTATAATTACGATTACGAGTATTTCGCGCATATTGGATACGAGGAAGCTTTGGATTACAAAATTTCTCACACCCTACCCGAGTCGATCCCTTGTCAATCGAGGAGCTTCGCAAACGATATCGATGGAACTTCTCTAGTTCAAGATGTGAGTATTGGATCGACTATTTTCCTTCTAAGCTGTTCTCATTCTCGTTAAAAATTCTTCTTCGTCCTGTTCGATTCTCAATATTCCAACGACATTCACTACAGCATTCACTGTTAATTTTATAGATATAAAACTCGAAAGATATACAATTTTCTTTATATTGTATATTTGTGTCCCCTTTGAATTCTTTTAAAATTGTCAACAATTTAATCATATCAGGATCATCGGATTGAACTTCGTACCGATTTTATTAACAAATAATTTTTAGTGGGATTTGGTGTGCGAAAAAACAGCTGATCGTTCGAGCACTCACATGGCTTTGTCCCTTGGAAAATTATTGGGCAGTGCTTTTTTCGGGATTGTGGCTGATAAATACGGTCGCAAGATATGTTACGCCGTTGGTATAATAATGTTGATCACGTCGGGTCCAGCCGGTGCTGTTGTACCGTGGTACTGGGCTTTTATAATCTCGAGGCTAATTAATGGTGCCAGTCACGCTGCCATACAGTACTCATCTTTCACGACACGTAAGTTGCACGCGTGTGTTAACGAAATTATGACGTACGTAGCGGTTTAGCGTTAATAAAAAAAAAAATCATTAACACGAAAAGGATATTTTAAGGTATTCTATTTCACGAAATATTTTAATAAAATCTTCAACCTATGTAAGTGCAATTATTCGAGATTATATTTCATTATAATAATGTATAATTTTCAATTGTTTATATTGTACAGTTACAGAAGTAGCAAGCGAAAAACACAGAAGGTGGATGGGAATCGCTTACAATACTGGATACGCTACAGGAATAGTCATTGTACCGGGTATAGCTTATTTGTTACACGAATGGAGACACATTCAATTAGCGATATCTTTGCCGGCTTTGCTTCTGTTAATACATTTATGGTACGTACACAATTATGTAATGTGTTAAAATCATTCGTTGTGAAAAATAATCTTGTCGTTTTTCGAAAAAGAATTCTTCTTTGAAAGATTGAATTGAATTAATTGTTACTTGTAGTTGTTAAATCTGTTAAATCCAAGAATTTAATCTATTCTATCCAATTCTTGGAGAAATTTATTATAATGAATATAAAGATAATTTTATTTTTAGGTTCATGCCGGAATCTCCAAGATGGCTGATAGCGCACAATCGTCGAAAAGAGGCGAAGATCTTGATCGATAAGGCGTCTAAAATAAATCGAATTGAAAAAATGACGGTATCGTTGACGATACAAAAGCAAGAATTGAGAGATACGAATGATATAACGCTTAATCCGAAATTGGCATCAAAGAGCATCGAAGATAAATTGCACAAAAATATCAAAGGATTTCAAGTGCTAATTAGCAACGGTGAATTACGAAAGAGAATTCTTATCACGAATTTTACTTGGATGACTGCATCTCTGACTTATTATGCGTTAGGTAAACACAAGATCAGGCTTTATTCACGATAAAACTTGAAAAATTATTATCTTTTAAAGTTTTGACTGCATTTTTCTTTCATCAAGCAATTGCATTCGTCCTATTTTTTTTTCCTTTTTAGAAATTGTTCTTATCAACGATATGTGTTACATTTCAGCGTTAAACGTGAACAATTTCTCAACAAATCGTTACATTTACGTCCTCGTAATGGGTCTAACCGAAATACCGGCTTACTTGATACCAACTCCTATTCTAATGATAATAGGACGACGCCGTGGAAGTGAGATTTTATACATCGTTGCAGCGCTATGTTTATTGTGCATTCTAGCCATACCGACCAGCGAAACGGATGTGATTATGGTCATATCTTTGATCGGAAGGTTTAGCGCGTCAGCCGCTTATGGCATAGTTATTTTATACAGCTCAGAACTTTTTCCCACGGTAAATGCACCTTCATTCTTTTATACCATGGAATTTCATTCATTTCATTTATTCATTTCATATTTCCGCTAATTTAACAGATCTCTTATTATAATTTTTTCAGATAGTACCATTAAACTCATCTTTACCTTTTTTCAGAATTTATTTATTATTTCTATTCGATCTGTGATATATATATATATATAATCTCTTTAATAATTTTTCAAATTCCATAGAAATTCATATTCAACTTCGTATTTATATCGTATTTTATTTACTTTATATTTATTTCCATGGTATTTTTAATCCATTAATCGACTTCTTACCTAATCTCTTGGACAGATTTTCAGATAAAGCAACTCTAATTAATCTTTTTTTACCATCTTTGAATTATTCTGGAGAACAGGTGTGTAGGAATTCTGCAGTCGGTACCAACTCCGCGATGTCCCATATTGGAAGTGTGGCTGCGCCTTACGTTGCTGATTTATTGGGAGCCGTAATATGGTGGGGGCCAACCACGCTTTGCGGTGGTTTAGCGCTAATAGCAGGTTTGTTGTGCTCGATATTGCCGGAAACACGTGGCAGGCCTTTGGCGAACACAGTAGACGAGGAAGTCACCGAGGGAAGAGAAAACGTGTCTTTCCACAATTGCTGCAAATGATAAAAAACTGATAAAAATCTGGACTCCTCGATACGTACACTGCCGATCAAAAGTTTCAAATCATTAATCGTGCACAGAATAATTCAACAATTTGTAAGGAAAAATCAGAATCGGAATTCCATTGGACTGGATATCTGTGATATTAATTTCGAACTGATAATAAAATTAATGGAAAATTTGATTTTTGATCGATAGTGTATCCACATGTGGTCGCGTTTCATATTGCTTTTATACAAGGTAATATTTTATACAAGTTATACGTTGTTGTGTAGTTTCACTCATTTACAAAGGAATTCGATTTAAATCTGCCAAATATTTTTTACCCAACTGTGTTGCTTTAATTTTGAAATAGAAATAAATTTGTACTGATTTATAATGCACATAGCGATGCGAAAATTCTTTCATTTCCTTTTTCGACGATATTTCATTTCATGTCCAAAGTTATAATATAAGTTATAACATATTATATTTAACCGAACAGTGTTACTCGTTCACAGTGAATAATTCTCTCTTGTTTTTCAAGTGTTATATAATAAGTTAACTATTGTAATTACCGTACTTATCGTGTATATATATATATATATATATATATATATATATATAAGGAAAAAGACAGGCGATTATTTTAATTTGAACATAATTTCCTGTGTTGATAACAATCTTTTGATTTTATTGTATTAGTTTATATAAAACAAACGATATAACGAATAATATCTTGCATATAACGTATTGCAAGATAGTCTCGTGTTGAAAAAAAGCGTATATAAATTCGAAGCATGAAGAATTTACCGTTCATTTATATCTGGTTTATCCTCTATTTTGTAAGAATAGATTATATATATTATTTATAAATTATTGTGTAATTGTAAGATATTGTACTATTCAGGGGCTTCAAAATTTACATGCAAGAAGCATCAATATTTTTCAAGATATTGCAGAGTGCATGGATCGATCAAACATGACAATTCGTAAGTAAAAATATCTTACAAAGTTGAGATTATTATAGTAAAACCACTTCTTAATTTTTAAAATTTATGAAATTCATCTTTTGATTAGGCATATTTGCATTCGCAAAAATTATTTTATAGCTTTTTTAAAAAGAAAAAAAAAAGAAAATGAAGTTTTCATAAATTGCAGATGAATTAACGAAACTTCGTGACTCGTCGGAGGCAAGAATAAAATTAATAAACGAAGAGGAAAGTTTCAGAAGCTATGGCTGTTTCTTAGCTTGCATTTGGCAACAAATTGGCGTGGTAAGACATCCACGCGAATCCACGTGCATCTAATAAATTAACACATTTTCTTCTTTATTTTTACTTTAGATGAATGGCTCCGAATTGAGCACATATAACATAGCAGGGATCATCGAAAAACGATATCACGATGACGAAGATCTTAAAACATATTTTCATAAAATCGCGTTAACGTGCGAAGATGACATCTACAGAAAATGTGAGTAAATTGCATTTATTGTTGCATTTTCATTATCAATCGGTTTAATCGATATTAAAATTATAGAAACGTATTGTCGATGTTTCAGTTTTACACGTGAACGACAAGTGTGACGTCGCTCTTAGTTTCAAATTGTGCATGTTGAAAGCTATGCGTAATTATCCCTGAATCAATTTATATTTTATCTATTTGCACTTGTCTATTACCGCAAAAATTACAGAGGATTAAAAGAATATTTCATTATTCCCACCTTTTATCGCTACCTTTCTCCCTAATAGCGTTCAAATAGGACTAATAGCGACATACGATAAAATTAATCAATCGGAAACGTAGATACAGATTGACACGCGTTCTAGAACAATTAGATTGCACATTCGTCGGATAGTTGCAATTGTTGTTCCTTCGTGCAGTGTCGACAAGTCGCGTACATGTTCGGTAAAAAGTTGAGAAACTCGTCGACCGGGATTTCGAAATCTCAGGTATTAGTAAGGTATCGAACGAAAATATTCATTTTTTTTTATCTGCGCAAATTTTAACTTTTAATTGAAGATTGGATACGAAAAAAAAAAAAAAAGAAAAAGGAAATCTGTATTTTAATTAAAATTTTAAAAAAATGAGAAAGTTGATTATTCGATATTTAACGATTGACTCGAAGAAAAGAATATTTTTCCATTCAGTCTTCAATTCGATCAGATAATAAAAATAATCAATTTTTGCACGTTAATGAGCGTGCAGTTTTGTTTGGCGGAGACTTCTAGTTCTTGGTTCGACATTTGGAATCGCTGTACTTTTATTCTGGTCATGCTACATATTTTTCAATATGTTAAACTACAAGATTATGGATACCAATGCCTTTTCTAAAAGAATAACAAATTACACGTATATTGAAAATATGTCGGAATTTCAACAATCTTTGGATGGAATGATCGAGGAAAGAAAAGTGTTGGCGAGCCCGTATTGCCAGATTAATTCATGCGACACGATAATTTGCATATCCATCCCGATAGAGGCTAATATCGAAAAAGTGGTGTCAACCTATATTGAGAATGATTTTAAGGTACTGAGAGAGATCAATAATGAATTATTTCTAGTTCCGTTTCTATTTTTCGCGTGCATTTGAGTTGGATAAAGGATTTTGTTGCGATTTTGTAGCGGTAATTAATCGGCATTTCGACGAAAAGGAAATGCAAGGAATGACGTGTATTGCGTCATTAAGAAGAATAAACTCGTCGAATATTATACTGTGTTACCGCTATGAAATTGCAACTTGTTTCAATCAGAGGTTTCGCTCGGATAGCGGTGTAATGAAAATATATTTATTATAATCAACGATCCATATTTCTTCTTTTTTTTATTTTATAATTAAAAATTAATTTTCTCTGTTCTCAAGCATTGCGTAACATTGTTAAAATTTCTGGTGCAGGCAAACTGCAAGAATGCGAAGTCGGTGAAATTGTTGATCAAAGATTGCGAATTCTCGGACAACACGCTTCGAAAGAATTGGCTGAGCATCAACTTGTCGATCGATGAGTTAACATTGAACCACTGCTCCCTCAAGGAAATAGAGGACGACGCGTTTGCCTCGTCCATTTTCGAAAAAACGAGCAGGATCATCATCGTCAACAACAAGATCTCTTATTTGCGCAAGGCGATGTTTCGTCACCTCGAAGCATTGCAAGAGCTGAGCATACAAGAGAACATAATCAAGTCGGCCGAATTTAATCTGCTCGAGGAGGTCGCGGGTTCTTTGACCAACCTGGAACTGTGCCAAGCTATCAACGATCGAGAAGTGCTTAAGAACATAACGGGCGCGGGCGAGTTGTTCAAGTTAAAATTGTTATCATTATACGGAAACGTTATATCCAGGATCGACGAGAAATTGTTCGCAGGGGTGTCAAGAATCGAGTCGCTCTTCCTGCACGATTCCAACATCGCGACAGTGTCCCGTGACGTCTTAAAACCGATTTCGTCCGTATTGCTCTTGACATTGAACAGAAACAAGATAACGTCATTGCCAGAGGGACTGTTGGATTCGGCGATCAGCTCCGCTAAATCTTTCCATATATACGTGAAAAATAATCCTTGGCACTGCGATTGCAAGTTAAAATGGATGCAAGACTTCATAGAGGATCATTCGAGCATGATAGACAATCCAACTTGCGACACGCCACCGATGAACGCTGGAAAATCATTCGCTGTAGCGAATTTCTCTTGCGACGAGTCGTCCATTACCATCCCTACCACGATAATAAATAGCTCACCAGGATCTAGCGAACACAGTTGGAATCAAAATAACCGCACTTCGACCCCTCGAATATCTACCACCACCGACAACGACAAAATCATCCGTGTCACTTGTAACGCTACCGACACGTTCCTACAAACTTACAACTCGCGCAAGTTGCAGTCGACAGACGTTCAATTCTACCCCCGATTTCCCAATTTCTACGTCTCCAAGATCCTAGACACCAGCATACTGGTGAACCTTCCCAACCAATCCGGTGTCACTCTGCTCTGGTTCGACAATAATAACGTGTACGACTCTATCAGATGCGCGAAAAATGCGAAACGGTCTTATCTCGTGGAGGATATCGATCCGCAGGCGTCGTACACAGTCTGTTTGCTCGACGATAACGGGAAATTTATATCCCCGTTGAATTGCTTGGCCGTAACTACGAGGGCAGCTTACGAGTCGAGGACCTGGTTGACGAACGCTGACAAAACACTCGTCCTTTCGTTATCGATCGCGTCGTTGCTCCTGCTCTTCTTCGTGGGCGGTTTCCTCTCGTTTCTGCTGATAAGGCGACACCCGACGTTGCTACGAGGCAGCAAACGCGTGATGCTGGTGAAACGTTGGAACGTGGACGCCATCGTGCTTCCCAAAGGTGTCGACGTGAACGAGAAGTGGAAGAGGCGGCGGTCGTACGTGGCCAAGTCGCACGAGGATGGATACGTTACGCCATTGCCACCGATTGGGATTCCTCGACATCTAGCATCTAGAACGAGCTCGCAGAGCGATAGAAATAGTTACGTGTCGCCGATGGAGACGACTGAGACTCAATCGTGTTTGGGTTGGGGGCTGGAGAGACGGAAGTCGATCGCTCCTCCAGTTCCGCCTCATCCTTCCCGCATGATTCCATCCGTTTCACAAACCGATTCCAAATACGAGCGTGGCTACGAAGTATTCACGATCTAATTTAATTTTCGTGATATTCGATACTTATTATTGGACCGCGACCTGTTTTACAAGAATTAAACGATGATCTCGAATCTCGTTTACTTGGGCTTCTTACACGTGCACGTTTCGCAACGCGAGAGCGCGCGATGGTTCAGCGTTTCTCAACGTGGAACGTTTCAACGTTTTGTTGACTTTGCTATTATTATTATTATTCTAGAAGAATGTATAATGAAAAGCATTGTTCGATTGTTGAAAAACGTACGATACAATTACAATAATGTAATCAGAAATAGGAAATATAAGAAAATAGTTATTTTTCCACAGAGATTGGAAAAGTGATCGATGTTTGACGAGCAGAAACAAAGAAATTCGTTTCGTCTTATTGAAAGGTATAATTTTCCACGTAAAAATACGTGACAATCGGAACGGATCCCTCGATGATACACACTCGGTGTCGATCGAAGAAAAATGACCGATCGTTAGTTGAGAAACGCTAAGTCGGCCCTCGTTCTCGCCTCGTCGGATCGACTTTCGTTAAATCTGGCGGACAGCCCAAAGATACGCGTGTCAATGTCAATATTTCAACGATCCCCTATTATAACCAGAATGAAAGAGGTTGCTCTCGATCGATGAAAATAAAAAAAAAAAAAATCTGAATCGGTCGATTCGTTCGATTATCCCTGTATCGTTCCCGTTTGTTGCAAAATTGCAAAATTCCCCAGCCACAATGGCCGATTATTATCATTGGCCGTGTCTGCCGTTTTATTTTTGACGATTAGGTCAGTAGTTCGTAGCCGGTAGATCGTGGAAGGCTCCCGATCTGATTGGCCGAAGGAGGTCGGTCAAGATTCGGTCTCTTCGGGTTCTCTTCTGAGAAGCGGGTGCCAGCCAGGCGAGCTTTTTTACACGCTCGCGAGGCTGGCAATCCACTGCAATCACTCTAAAAGGACGCAATGCCAATATCAAACCGCTGTATTGGATCGACTGGCTCGCAATCGGTATAATCGTTTGCGTTGTTCGCCCACCGTGTGCCGTGGAAATGACCGGTGCTATACGCAACACCGCGTCATCGGCTTTCTACGGCTCCTGCCAATCGCAGTTCCGGATTCGCGTGAGCTTGACATTGCCAAATGATGTAACAAAGTGCTCCATTTCCCCTCCTTTGCGGCAAAACGGCCTCGCGAACTTGGGATGAATCATCGCTGGGTGAAATTTATCTATTTCAATTGTCCTCAATCGCGTTCACTTTCAATTTCCTCGCTTCACTTTGTTAAAAGCAACGACGGAGCAATGATGGATGATGGTTGTGAAACGATGAATTCGATGATTTTGGATCGAACAAAGGGATATTCGAGTATCATTCTTTTCGCGATAAAAATTTCCATGTACATTTGACACGATTCGTTGAATTCGCGATTTCCAAAAAATACAACAAATGTAACAAATTATTTAAAATCTATATTGAAATTGTTCCTCCGCAGTAATGTTGTATCTAGTTTGAGGAACGATTGGAAGAATGTTTCTTTTAATTTTTATTAAGGAGATTTCGATATCGGAATGAATGTGTTATCGGAATATTTAACAAATTCAATTAAGATAAGTAAAGTATCCATCGATTTAAACATCGACGTAGTTTGTCATCGATTTCGTTCAGCCAAAACACTATACGTTTCGCAAAGCGTGAACCGTCAAAGGGTCCCAATTAAGAATCTTTTTATAGTATCTTTAGCTCGACAGATGATTGGTGACTGTTTATCGACGCTAATAAGAATGCGTGATTGCGTCTCTGCAGCTCTACTAATTAATTTACTAAGGCTCAGTGTGACAATTCCATCGGTACAGTAAGAAGCGATTGTTCAAACGGGAACTGTTAATCATTTTACTTCTGTGATAACTTCTGTGATTAAATTTGTTAATATAATATCGTCAAAATGGTAATTATAAAATAAAAAAACTATTTTTTTTGTATTAAATTTAAAGAATATTCGATTGTAATAATACGTAAAGTAAAAAGCGTATTATTATCGATAGTAATTGTTACAATTAACGAGTCTTATTAATAAATACGAAACGATTTTTCTCATTTCTTTTAGGATGAGATTCAACTCAGCAAAGATCAGATCGCACGTGAGTATTTACAATTTTCCAAGAAGAAAGAAAAAAGGAAAAATTATTAAATAAATTTTTCTTTCGAGAGATTTAAAATTAACGACAAAGTTCCTTCTTCTTCTTCTTCTTCTTCTTTTTTTCTTTTTTTTTCTATTCTCAATTTTGCAGAGTTGAAAATGGGTTTCGAAGCGTTCGATCCCGACAAGAAGGGAACAATCACCACTGACACAGTTGGCACCATTTTGAGTATGATGGGGATGAAAATTCCATCCGCGCAACTCAACTCGGTCATCGGTGAATACGATCCATTCGGTATCTATGCTTATCTGAAAATAAGAATTTTGCAAGGATCAACGTACGATCAACGTACAAATCTCGCCAATATCATTCGCTTTTTCGCCCCTCAGGATCCGGGGAAATGAATTTCGAAGAATTTTGTGGCTTAGCCTCCCGATTCATGGAAGAGGACACGGACACAGAGGCAATGCAGCAAGAATTGCGCGAAGCGTTCCGCTTGTACGACAAAGAGGGAAACGGTTACATCACCACCGATGTGTTTAGAGACATCCTTCACGAATTGGATGACGCGTTGTCCCCCGAGGAGTTGGACATGATCATCGATGAGGTGGACGCTGATGGTTCAGGCACGGTTGACTTTGAGGGTACGTGTACAAGTGATTGTTTAAGATTTGTGCAGACAGAATCATGTGATCTGGCAGATGGGGAAAAACGAGAGAAACTTGAGAATATAAATATATATATGTTCATTATCAACGAAACTCGTAGAGATGAAGATGTTGATTCCAAGAAAGTGAAAATAAGAAAATGTCGAATCGTTATCACAATGTTACAATTATTGCTACATCATATCATTCGTCTGCTAGATCAATCCATCAAAAGGATCGTGTTATCTTTTGAAATTACGAATGTAATTCGAGGAATCAAACAAAGATCGTTTCACGATTTCAGAATTCATGGAGGTCATGACAGGCTAAATTATCACCTTGGCACGAGGCGGTCGTCCCTCGTGGTCGGTCGCCACGAGAGGCGCATATATAAACGACGATACCGTCTGCCTTTACTAAACACGTGGAAAACGCGCGATTTATCGAGATAATGTTTTGGCAAAGTATGAAGTTAATGGTTCCGCAGGTGACGTTTCTTGGGATGGTGCTCTTATAATGCAACTGTAAAATATTTATGCGCGGTCGATTTTTGGATCGGCTGAAATGTATTTCTATCTATGTGCCGGAATTAAACGGGAGCCCCTCAAGATCCTCAACGAGGCTATCGCGATTCGTGATAGAAACAAGTTTATATTAACATAAATTGATCGTTTTTTTTTTCTTTTTTTCTTCCGTTGATCGAGATCGAAACGAATTCTCGTTTTGTTCGTTGTGTTTTATCGTTAATCAATCGAGAGAAGATCGTGCGAAACGCGAAGATGCGATTAAATTTCGTGAAAGATTGGAAATATACTTCATATTTTGTTCTCGAAACGACCGTCTGTCACAATACTCATGAACGACATTATAATGATAAAATTGTATAAGTTTAAGTATAAAGTAACTTGAAGTAAAAAAAAAAAAAAAATTATAAAAAGAATGGAAGTACAAAAAAATAGCAAATATAATTCGTGTAATTTATTTGCCCTTCTTTATTTCATTTCATTAATCGTGCAATGATTATTGCCCAATTATTATTATTATTATTTTTTATCAATACTAACAACAAGATCATCGAGAGAACGTAATAGAAAAGAGCAAATGATTCTTCGATCATCTCTTTTAATTAAATCATCCCTTTCCACGTTACGAAAATGACATAAAATGTGCAATATTATTTTGCAACGTCAAGTACAATTAAAATTATACACAAGATATCACTCGACCGGCTCGTGTAGTAACACGTGCGTCCTCGAGAGTCTATAGCAAATATAACTTCGAGATTTCGTGGCTGGTGTGATGATTGTTCACGGATCGAGGGAATTTTCACCAAGAAGAGTTAACAATAAGAAAGATAGGAGACGAGGAAAATGCCAGAAATCGATATCACTTGATATCCCTCCTAAATATCTTAGCTATGGCCTTAGATACTACGCACTTATAATTAGCCATCTAAAAATACGATAGATATGTTTATTACGTCGAATTGTCTCGGAAGATCGCACGATATCCGGCCACGAGCCAATTTCGTCTATTGTAGAGCCATATTGATCGTGAATCGTTCCACTATGGCGGAAATTCCCTGAAGTATTCTTGCGAAACGACCGGTTTTGCACAATATGAGGTATTCTCCTCACTTAGGATGAATTATTGTCAAATAATTGGATAAATTATATTCGCTATACGAAACGAATTTATATTTGAAACATAGAAATAAAGGAATGGAAATTATCGTTTTATACTCGTTGGGCTATCGTAATGAGTAATTTCGGAATATTTTTTACACCTGTTACGTGTATTATATTCCTGTATATATTTTTACACCATTAAATGGTATAAACATTCACAGTCCAGTTATTCCTGTTATATATACGTTCGAAATCTCGCGATAAATATGGTATACCGAGTGATGTAATTTTTTCTTATTGACTTGCAAATGATTGAAATTATATGCTGCATAGAATTAAAGTAAATAACCGATAATGGAGAGCGATAATTCGGTAATTAGTGTTTTTAATTAATATACAAAGATGGAAGGTTTTGTTTGAAATTTATTCAATTTCGGAGTTTTTATAATCACTTTATTAATAATCCCTTGTTACGAAATTGAATAATAAGTAATTGTAAAATACGAGAAAAAGAAATTTCTTGGTAAAGATGTAATGGAAAAAAAATCTAGTCGAGTATAACACTTATTATCGATACGTAGCATTTGAGAATGATATTCGAATCTTTGCATGCTTAAAATATAAATTGAAAAAAATTGATAAAAAAATCACTCACATAGATATCGTGCTAAATCCTTGCGAATAGTATCGGTATAACAATGAAAAATTTGAGTACGTTGCCTCGAATTTTGCACAATTGAAATCCCTGTTTCGCGGAAATTGAGAGTGGGGAGTGTCCTCGATGAATTTGAAAACCACTAGAGTTCCTACGTAGATATTACCCGGTCAATCACGTGCCAGATCATCCTAATGTCCACATAAAACAGAAGTCCACAGCCAGAATCTGGTGCATACCCGGATAAACCGTCGACGGTGTCGTGCGTTAACAGACTCTAAAACCGTACACCTATTGCTACATCATGGTGCGTTTTTATAAATACCGAGCCAATGTAAACATTAACCATTCTCTAAAATCGTCCATTGTAATATTTCTCCGGCACATTTTAATTAAACTTCCATAAACTTTGAAAACATTTCTTTTTAACGTTTGATAAAATGGTTTCAGGATGATCTGACCAAGGATCAAATTGCTCGTAAGTAACATATTGCTCTTTCCCTTCTCTGTAACGATTAATCGTTCATAAATAACATTTATACTTTTATTTTCATTTTCATATCATAGTTTTGAAGAAAGCGTTCGACGCCTTCGATCATGACAAAAAGGGTAGCATCGGTACCGACATGGTGGGCACGATATTGACCATGTTGGGTTACGAGCTTAGCGAGAAGACGTTGAAAGAGATCATCACCGAAGTTGATGAAGATGGTGAGAAAAATAAACTTGAACGCTTAACAAAATCATCGCTGTTTTAATTCTGACTTTCGACCCTTTCGTTATACTCCATTATTATACTAAAAAATAACTCCAAAAATTTCATTTACCTATCGAACAAACAATAGGAGAATTAACAATTAATTTACGAGTTGAATAAATTTCTCCAATTCCCTGTCCAATTAGGATCCGGCCAATTAGAATTCGAAGAGTTCTGCACCCTAGCCGCCCGATTCTTAGTGGAGGAAGATTCGGAGGCTATGCAGCAGGAATTACGCGAGGCATTCCGATTGTACGACAAAGAAGGAAACGGCTACATAACCACCGCAGTATTCCGTGACATTCTTCACGAATTGGACGATAAATTGACGCCGCAAGAGCTGGACATGATGATAGAGGAAATCGATGCCGACGGTTCTGGAACGCTCGACTTCGACGGTAGGCGGTTATCCTAGAAATTTTCATAACACGTCGATTTAATTAACCAATTCGCACGAAAGACAAACGAAAAGGAACACATTCGCGAAAATTGCATAGAGAACGTGGTTTCGCCGTGGTTTGCCAAGAATTCTATCTGATTGAATTAATTAATCGCTTGTCGTGTAGACAACAATTTCAAACAATTCGAGCCATACGAATGTTAAATTTTTTTTTTTTAACCAACGTTACGAGTTCCAAATGTTCTCTGAAATGTTTATTTCGTTAGTGTGATTGTATATTTTTATGTCGTAGCTATGCGTTTCCGCAATTTCAACATCGTTGCAGACACGACGGTGTTTCATGAATTCTAATTTTTGGTTTCAGAATTTATGGAAGTTATGACCGGTGGTGACGATTAAATTGCATAGCGAGTTGATCAGGATGGACAGGGCTACGATTAAGCGCGACGACGATGATTGACACGAGTGCTGTTTCGTATACTAAGCGCAAATACTTCGATTGGTGTGGTTGAACACACGATCGAAATTTGGGAAAACGTCGCTTTCGAACATGTAATTGAAGATGAAATTAACACGAGGACGATTGTTAACAATTATTAATGAGAACAAAGTGAAATTCACATTACTCGATTATTAAACGGAACATTTTATCGTATAACTTGAATAATATCGCCGAGAGCGAAAGTTAATGAGCAAGAGAGTCGTGATTCGACGCCTGAATAACTGCAATCGAGTGTGCGCTTGAGGTATGCGGCAGCAAAGGCAGCGTGAAACCACCAAAGAAACCATCGATAAATGTCAAAGATGATAATTAAAAAGAGTCTATGCATCATCGAATTTTTTATTCGCTTGTTCGCGTATACTTCATTCGATGAAGATAATTTAATTGTCCACGATTGAATAACATGTGAAGAAAAATCAGAAGAAATAAAATTACCTTTTTATACGAAGAATTCTTTTTTTTGTCGATGAGGATCACGCAAAAAGATCGACAAATTCTATTACCTACTAGAATCCTCCTTCATTTTTTTTTTGTATACCTCGAATATAAATCGAATTTTCTACGATTCAAAATCAAAAACTGTATAATCTGTAACTGGAAAATTTTAACTCTCCTTCGTCGAGACTCGTCCATAGATTAATACTCGTTTCAATACTGATGCAACTCGTTCACTCGACACGTATTCGTTGGCGTATGCGATTTACACGTTTAAATCGTACGTGTCGTTCAAAAGCAGTGGTTATAAATCGAGAGTTAAATCGACGACGAATTAAGGAAACACATCCGGAAGATAAACGAACATTCTTGGCACCCGTTCATCGTGTCTACAAGCGCATAATCTAATTTTCCGTTCACTCTTACGAAAAGTGCACGTGAGTTAGGATTTTGATAAACGCCCCCTACGTGTCCACGTCATCCTATATTTTTCCTATCCTAAGTTCGGTTTATTTGCCTAACACCGTCTGGTTGCCATAACGTTGTCGATCGTCGCATCCTCTTCCTCGTTCGAGCAACACGCGCGTTTCCCAAGCGTTTCTTTATTTAGCGATTTTGTGCCGGTTATCGTGTTACAAGATAATTTCAAAATCTTCCACGTCGAGAGGAAGAGCAAACGCGTCAGAGGAACGCACAACGCGCTGAGAACGATACGTGTGTGAAGCGAGCTATTGTGTCATCGCGATCGGGAAACATTAGAACGTAGAAGAAGAATTTCGTAAATTATATTAATCGGTGAATGCTCGCCTCGAATGATTTATCGTCGAAGAACGATCTATCTGTGAAGTTAACGTACATCGGCGCTCTGTGTATCCACCAGCCAAATTTTCTAAATGTCAAGTGGGCCGTCAAGGAGCTTGGACAGGTGATTGGATCCACGTAGATGATCGGTTACGCATGGTTGGCCGGTTTACCATCGCGATAAATAGCCGCCGAATTTACGAGGAAATAATATTCTTTTCACACCTGAATTTTCTCGCCTCGGCTGTAATTTATTTGCTCGGGCTGTTTATCTCCATCCTCTTATTAAGCGTTTGAAATTTGATTTATATTCTGCGGAGGAAAAGATTACATCTTGCTTGGAATACTTAATATTTCTTTTTAGAAAGGTGAGTCTATAATTAACCGTAATTTACATAAAATTTATTGAACCGCTGGCAGCTGTTATATTTTTAGATAAGGAAGGAAGAAATGGAAGAGGAGGAACAGATTCAAACGTGAGATTCTTCATCAATCGGCCGCTTCGTCTTCGTGTGAATTTTATCAAATTTATCAAATATACATTTTTATTTTTAAGGATCTACATATCCGGTTAATATTTCTCTCCTCAACGAGTTTTGATTTCTCAAAAAGAGATGCAATCGTGAGAATTGAACGATTCTTTTACATTTCTTGTTGCAAAGATAAGTCTACACGTATCTGCAGCTCATATAAAATTCATTATTAAAGCTCTAACGTATATCTATATGTATATTTTTAGGAACTGAAGGAACAGAAGAGAATACCAAAAAAAAAAGAGATTTTTGTAAATCCATGTATCTATATTATTAAAAATTTTAATAATCACTGACTCGTGTTTGTATAACATATGCACGGATGGATAATTATTGATCTCCGCCAGAGTTTCGTTCGATTTCAGCGTGGAATTTCCTGTCGAAGATTGAAAGGGGCAGCAGCAGCGAGCAACTGTCGCGGTGAACGGGAATCGGATCGACAGAAGTGATACCAAATGGGGCGTCTGAAATGTTCAGAGATGTCATTATCTCGCCAACTCCCGCGTATCGACACACGTAATCAATTTCTAAATGAATACGGTTAATCTTAATTCCCAATAATATCCCTCCTCAAATCCTATTACTCGTTTTAATCATAAGTAAAAGTCTAAAAAATCTAAAATCGATTCGAAACTTTTCTATTTTATCCTATTTTTCTTATTTTAAAAATTCTTTCTTACTTTCGAATGATTTCCAAGCTTCTTTCGTGAGATCTAAAAATTTTTGAAATTTCATCTATTCTTTTTTAAATCTGGAACTCTTCTCCCCTTCTTCCTTCTGATTTCTCGCCTCTTTCTTTCGATCCTTTCGAAGCATTCGCGCACTCCATCCCTAGAAAATTATCACAGACCAAAGAAAACGGATTTCGAAACTACGGGTATCCGAAGTGGCAGTCGGTTGTAAATCAAGTTTGTATCGCGAACCATATCCGGTTTTCCAATATAATCCTCGTTTCTGAAACGCCGGCTCTTTCGTGCGTGGAATAAATATCAATCTGGAACAGTTATAGAGGATTCGAATTAAACGTTGCATCTTGTTGGATTTATTTAAATAATAACACGTGAATTCCAATTAAATATATATTTTTTATCGAGTTCCGAATAGATGGAGTTCAAAACGGCGAGAGGAGGATAAAAAAATAATTAATTAATCTGCGATAATGTTAATTAGAGAGGAGAAATGATAAGAGAGATGATGAGATTTAAAATATGGCCGCGAATCGAGGACAGAATCCAATCCGGATTGAATTGAAAATTTCCGCTGGAAAATTGCCGCGCCAATGAAAATGACATTAACTCTTTGCTCTCGAGATACGAGATATATTTCAGTGAACCTGTTTCGATTATTTCGATTCGTGATATCATATTTTCAACGAAATAAGTGCACCTTTCACCGGGCAAGCTTGGCCGAGGATTGGACTTCCACTCGCGTGCTTCAACTCGTTAAAATCGACATTGTGCATACATAGTTAGCGGAAAATGAACGACAATAATTACATAGAACGTCGAATTCATTAATATCAAATTGCATACACGATCGAGATAAGTTCGATTAGCCAATATTGAAAATTACATTTTAGAATGCAAGGAAGAGTAAAGTGTTCGTTAACAATGTTTTTAAAACTTGTTCGACTACTTTGCGTTACTGGATAATTACAAATATCCTTGGCACAATAGATATACGAAGGAGTTAACATTAAAATTCAAATTTACTTTTCAATTATACTTTATAATTATATCTCTTTAAGAAGATGGAAGAAAAAATTAAGGAAATGATAAATTTTCGTTATTATTTGAAAGTAATCGTTTAAATTGTGTAGATAAGATAATTTTATTAATGATTATCGATATTTAAGAAGTAGCATCGGATAGTTTTTATCAATAAAGATCTCTGATGGGTATGTATAATAATAAAATAACGACATTAAGTGAGACAAATTGATCAAACTATCACATATATCACAGAGAAAACTTGTTTAGCGACTTTTACAAATCTTCTATTAGTAAGCTTTTTTTTTTTTACTACATCGTTTTATATCAAATTGAAATGTTTTAACCATCATCGAGAGTCATCCATTATGATATAAGATAACGAATCAACTGTTCGAGAAAGTAACAACAATTCTCGAGTTCGAGTAATTGATTTTCAAGTTTAAATTTTTTCATCCGATACTAATAATACGCAAACTTTCAATTGCATCTTCGATATTATTATTCAAAATTAAGAGATAAAATTGCAATAAACACGAGATACGTGCAAAGTCAAAATTTTATTATTAATCTGATGGACGATACCGAGATATCTTTATTTTGTGAAAGTTGGTGCGATTATTGCCCGCGATATCCTACCTGCCTACGTTACGATTTTTGCAACTGTGAGACAAAACGATTAACCAGATTAATCCCTTCGATCTATTCAGCGAATACAATAAACCGGAATTAGAATGAATATTGCAATAGAGAAAGAGAAGAATAATTAAGTCTTGCGTTTATGGGAAGAAGTTGGTGTTTCAAGGAATAAATAATTCTGGTAAAAATTTTAATTAGCATCGCAAGGAACGGGGAGATCTCTCGATTTTTATCGAGATTCCGATCGATCCAACCGATAAACAAGATTCACAACCGGTTCCAGCTCGTCTGATACAGATAAACGCTCTTTCACCGGAGATCTCGGTTTAGATAATTCATCTATCGATTCGCCTATCCACCGTGCGATAATTACATATTTGAAATATTCAAAATCATTGGCTAATGAAATTTATGGCTTCCGTTACGATGCTCGTAGCAATCGCGCCAAGATTTGCAATCTTAATCAGAATGGATCCTCCAATTATGTAATTTCGCCGATATATATATGAATTGATAGGACATATCTAATTTATAAATTTTATTTTTTGATATGCGGATCAAATTAACGTAGAGTTAAATAAATAACGGACTTATGAAGTAAATGACAACACATCTTCATATAATAATGCATAAGAGATGGCGAAGAAGGTTAATTTTATTTTTTGTGTCTAAGAAGTTATGAGATATTGCTGCCATCTTGACTTAAAGGATCTTGGATACCGTGATCGTAGAATCTTTAGCGTAATAATAAAACTTTAAGAATTGCAAAACTTTTATAATATAATAAGTTAATGGATCGTAAAATACAGAAGCTAAAAGGTTTATGATTTTGGGAGGTCACGAAACATCTGAAATATTAAGATTCTCTGGTAATAACACGTTACGACCATGGAATTATGATAGGATCTTATAACCTCAAAGATAATTATGTGACGCGATCTCTAAATTGTCTCGAATCAGTATGTAAATTAATTCAATTAATTCAATATCGTCTTCATTTACGTAATTCGACAATAGATATTTTATTATGATAATTTGAATTGATATTACTACCGCGATTCGTGAAAATATCCCATCCTAGAGTAGTATAAATGTTGAATTCATTCATTTCTAATAATTGCATTGCCACTTCTCGACATTCTTATTGAATTTTAATTGGGCTGCAGTAAGATCAGCAACGAACATTCCTCGATAATCGTGCTAATCTCTCAAAAATTCTATTATTATTTTCCATCCCTTTCCATCCCGTTTTATTCCCGCGTTATGAAGTTGTTTCTTTTCCTCTAATTATCTGGGCGTTTCTAAAATGCTTTTAATTTCGGTACATATTTATGCTTGATTGTTAACCTAAGCTCGGTCACTGTGAAAGAGAAAGTAGGTGAAGGCTAGAACGAACGATTTGCTACAATTACTCGTAATCTTCGAAGTGTTACACTTTTGTTAACGAACCAAATCCTCCGATGAGAAAGTGCTGTCAGCTAGCACGCGGTAGGTGTTGTAGCGCAGTTTCGTTCGGAGTACCAATTGAAAATACCAATTTGGCAACGCCAGATATGTCCCGATCACCATTCTTAGCAGAGATAAATGATCGCAAGATAACGCAAGGTGATTGCGAGCAAATTTTTATTCGTATACATTGCAAAATAAATATATAGACAAGATAAATTTAATCAATTTTACATATTAAATTGTTTCAATTTCGCGTGAAACATTCGCGTCCGTCGTGGATCAAAAATATCTAATCAGACTCATACCAAGGTTAATCTAGAAATTATAAACTTTCGTATGAATCAGAAACGGAAACGATCATCACCACGTTGAAATTGATTCGCAATGTTTTCAATCTACTTTCGATTCTTCTGTTTCGTGTCGTTTCACTGGAAGAATATTTTTTCAAAGAAGGATTATCGAACATCGCACGTCGTATCGCGAAAAAAAAAATATTTTATTCGATGCAATGAAAACTAGGTATTCGATCGATGTCGAAGAAAAACGCACGATTAACCAACAGGTCTCGTGACGTCATGACGCATTTGCATAACGCGTTGCATCCACTAGAGCGGCAGGTAGTTATCGAATTACACAATATATATATATATCGGCAATAAACGTATCCCTGCCATAAACTTGGCTGCATTCCAGCATCGTGATGGCCTTGATCGCATTTCGTTCACCGAGTTCAATTCATTTTCAACGTGGAAGGATCTCTCGGTTGAGAGAATCGTTGCTGGTAAACACATATATATGGTAATTCACGGATCGAGGATAACGCTAATTACGTTACCGACTAGTGTTATCGACTCGCGTTATTCTTCGGTTTCTTCTTGCATGTAACAGTGTCTCCCGACCGATACCATTATCTGATTTATATCGAATCGATGGATGGTAAATGGTTATAGGGGATTTAGCACACGATACTTTGTAATTAGACTCGTCAAGTTACTCCCTTTTCGAGTAAAATTTAAATCTAAGATAATTTTTGTTGAGTCTTTAATCGCAACTACGAGTAAAGAACGCGGTTTCTTCGATATATTTATTCGCTTTGTCAACGCGTGTGATTTGAAGAATTTAATTCCTCTTCAATGTATATTACAATTGACTTGATGTAAGAGATATTTTGAATGTATTAGCGATCGAGTCGAGAAACTTTGCGCCGTATTGAAAAAAAGGGAAAGGTGTATCAGGTGTGTCGATCTATTCAACCGAAGGAAAAATAGCATCGGATGTTTAATACCTATAATTTTAGAGGGTTATTAAAACACGTTCGAACGGCGTTGATACATGATCGTACAAGAAACGTATCGTGATCGCTGTTAAATAACTCGCTCGTGCTATTTTAATAAAATGAGTCGACATACGCCAATATGAATTATTCGTTAACCTTTCGTTCGCTTTTATATACTTTGTAACGTAATTTCATAATCAGATTTCAGTTTATCGAGATCCTTATACTAAAGATTATCTGCCAACCTCGTCCATTATCGATGATTTATTGTAATTTCTTCATTGGAACGAGATATTAATTCTCGCCAATGCTACTACGAGATATGAACTTTCGATATATCTTTCTATTCCTAATTCGAGAGGGATAATTCTAATTTTCAATTTCAACGACAAATTGGAAGAATTGAAATGAATTGGAAAGGATACGATCAGGCTTGTATCTAATGATACAATTAAAGAGTACTAATGGAGATTGGTTGCAATTGCAATGTGACTGACTAAAAAAAACACGAGATATGGAACTTTATTCCTTTTTTAATTGACAATTTTAATCTTTTTAAATATTATTTATACTTGGATGTATTTAAATATGATCGAAATTTTTTGTTAAAATTCTTGAAAATTTAGAAAATAAATTTTATAAGATATATAAATAGGGATAATAAAAAATACGAAGATTCTATCCTAAAAAATTATAGGAAAAGGGCAATTTTAAAAATTTTATAAATTTTTCCCGTTATCTTTCATACATATTTCTATATCTACCTTTCGACATCCTTTCAACAAGAACATAAGTGTTCTAAATTTCAAGGTTTCTCCGTCCATAAAAACAACGAACGCTGTAATCAACAATACGAATTACAAGAAACCGTATCAAGCGATCATTGAAAAGAAGGATTTCAAAGAAAAAGAAAAAGAATCGAACTTCGCCTTGACCATCGATCACTTTTTCCCTTCCCCGTCGAAATGAACGTCAACCACCGATCGAAAGGTATAATTTTACGGAGATTAACCGGTCAAATTATTATCGCGCGTTGCCACCCACGCACACGACCATTTTTGCGCAATTACAAAACGGATCGAATTCTTTTCTCCACCCCTTTCGAACAAGAGCATGAGACCTGGCTCGTAAATGGCTCGTTGATTACCGTCTCTCTCGTTATTTTTTTTTCTCCCTCCTTTCTCTCTCTCTCTCCCCTCCTCTTAAGATCGTTGCACGACGCGAGAATTAGCGTGCAAACGACAAAGCGTGTTCGCCGTTCGCGAAAGTAAAAGCAATCGCCGACAACCGATCGCATTATACATAAACAACTGGACCATAAATAATTCCGTGCTCTGTAACTCTAATCGATCTGAAATCGTGATTTCGAGAGAGACGGTTAAACTGATAACGTGACGACAAGTTGTAACCCGTGGAGCCCGGGTTAGAAAAGTGGGCAATACGTGTGCCCGCGCGTAAGTGATTTATCCGGCTATTTTTCCTTTGGCGAAGTTTAACGGTCATACAATATTCGATAAGATAAAAATATCGACAAGTATCGTTACCAGATTCCAGGTTACCGGATTCGAGGGATTTCTTTTTTTATTAAAATGAAAATTGACAGTGGAATACGTTGCGATTATTATAATTACGTGTAATCGTTCGTTGTGCTTTTTAAGGAAATTGGAATTTTCACTGCTTATTAAATCTAATATTGGAAAATGGAATTTTTAGTTTCTTTCGATACGTATCTTTATCGATCGGTAACACGAATCACGTGTTCTTAAATATTTCCATAATGCACATCTATTTTATAAATAATTTGGAAATTTTATAATACGTAATTTTCGATATGATCTCTAAACATCAAATGGGATACGTAAATAATATTGCGTGTTAAAAACATGCAACTGTGTCTTTTATGATTGCAGTATAGTAGATAAATGATTTATTCAGAACGAAATGAAACAGGTGAAGTAGGCCTCGTACGGTTAAGCCTGAGAAAAATGTACTTACGTCATTTATCAAAATCCATCACCAATATTGGTCCTGTTGTATTCCAATAACAATTTTATCATATCATATATTTTTTTCCAATTCTAAAAATATATAACAAAATTAGGGCGCAAAAGATCCATCCTCATAAAATTACAAAACTTATCTATCCTAACGAAAAACGAATCGTGCAGAAATGCGATTTCCATCCACTCGATCCGCCTTTCTACCTTAATAATCTACCACACATTTTCTCCCCCGTTACAGAACTTTTCTCCGTTTAATCCTTAACTAGTCTCTATCCTAATTGACGAACCGGTGAATAGCCTCGACGAAATCCCGTAATTTCTCTCTCTCTCTTTCTCTTCCTCTCCCTCCCATGAATTGTACAACTCTAATTAGCCATATACGTATATCGAAGTTCGTGTACATCCACGGAAACGTTTTCCACGAGAAACTTGATTATCGAGCTCATTCGATTCAATTTCATCCGGTGGTTAAAGCTCGAGATCAGCGCTCGATCGTGAATCACAATGATTGGACCGGTTCCACGCATCGATCCACGGAGATCCGTAGCATGGCCCGTTGCTCGCTCGGTGAAAGGAAACACCAGCGCCGATTTCTTTCGGCCTTTTAACGCCCTCGTGTATTTCTCCGCCTCTGCTATGTCGCGGATAACATTTCGAATCCGGCTCGTTTGTCGTTCCGTTTCCGGATCTTGAATTTTGTGCAGGAATTGGGAATTCTTTTTTCGAAAGATCAGATAATTTTCGAAGAAGATATCGTGAATTGTTGAATAAAATATTTCACGAAGTATATTTACGCGCGAAAATTGAAAGCTACGAAAGTAGTTTAGTTAATTAAAATTATTCTACAATATTGATAAGTTTATCAAGAATCAATTACTAATATCTTCTTACGATATATTTAATATATGCTCGATATGAAAATATCTAAATGTTACGATGCACAGACTGAAATGTCTTGAAAACTTTCTATCGAAAGTTAAACTTCGAATCAATTGCTCGTAAAGGTTTTAACCGAAAGGTGACGAAAGAGTTGAGTATCCAGTATAATTAATACAATTGATTTTTCAGGTCAATCGAAGGCCAGGCCGTCGTCGAGATCGAAGCCCACAGACATGAAAGGGTTGAGCGGCGCGCAGAGTCGGCGATAGTGAGTGCCGTTTCTCGCGAAGGACATTCATTATATCCACTTACGTTATATGTACGTTTGAACGTGGCCCGTTATTCGAGGATAAACGTCACGTTGACGAGTCATCCATCGGCTGGAAAGTTGCTCGAGTTGTTGATCATTCGTGTAATTCCTTGACAAGAGTCGTGCGAACAAAGCTGGTGCTCCGCCTTGCTCCGCCAACACTTTCACGATCGCTCGGCGTTAGGCGTAATTACACGCCATAGAACACACGAATTTCCTTTCTAATTCGACACCTCGAGAAAGTGCGTGAGTACACACCTACGAAAAGAAAAGGGAAAAAGCCGGCAAATGGTTTCTTTCACCGAAGAATAGAATGCCGAACAGATCGTAGATAGCTCGGGTGATCGTGCTTGAGAATAATTTCTAATTCTCGTTAGAAGAGGTGCATCATTATTATTCTTTTTTTATTTATTGTTATAAAAAAAAAAGAAGTTAGTCGAGATTTTATTAGGTATGCCCATTCACGGTTTTCTAAACGAGGTTGGACTCGATCCCGATCGTTCATTACGGACAAAATTGTAATCTGCAGCGCGTGTCGATCGAATCGATTAATTAATGACGTCGAATAATTAATTAACCTTTTCTTTCTTTTTTGATTTCCATAAAACAACACTTTAATCGTTTACAACTTTCACGAGTTAGTTCTGGATTGTTTTAAGGTTGAGCAATTAGACGCAATTTTGTCTTGGAGTAATCGAAAGGATATTATGAAACAAGTGATCTTGCCACCTGTCGTGACAGGAAATTGAAAATCAACCGGAACGCAGTTTTTCTTCCAACCATGGCATTTTTCTTTCAGCATCAGTCGCATATCATCCTTCGAATAATTTCCAGTTTTCCGAACAATGTTTCCATCTGAAAAAATTAAAATCTTGATAAATTTTAAAATCATAGAATTATACAGAGAAGTTGGAGAACTTCTTCAGAGTTTTCAATTATCGAAATGATTAAAATATCGAATATGCGACAACTTCCTCCCATTTACACAATTAGAACTAGATTCCTTAAAACGTGTCGCTATTTAAACCTGTCTTTGAGCGATTAGTTCGCGGAGTAAAGGTTTCTCGACGCCATTTAAGACGATTACGATTCGCTTAACGAATCGATCCGATTCGAAAGCTCTTTCTTACATTTCCGACCAATCGTAACGGTCGATCAAAAAATCAAAGTAGGTAACATTTTCCATCCACTTTTCATCTCTGTTTTCGTTGGACAGGTACGATTTCTTGGGAAATCGTTACAGACACGGCCATTGCATCAAGCATATCCCCAGATTCTACGATTTTGAAACTTCCCCAAAGGCCATTCTCCATTTCCCACTGCTCTCGATTTCTCGCCTCGTTAGACACCGATAAAACCACCCGATCGGCTCGAATATTCCAAGAGATATTCGTATCACGATTTTCCACAATATGAACGTCTTCAAATTCTGGAATGCCAATGTTCCCTGCATTGGATTTCCATCATCTTTCGTCGTCCGTTTCGAACACGTCCAATTTGAATTTAACCATCGAGATCTCACGTGTGCGCGTTTCTTCACGAGTTTTGTTTATGGCCGATTGCGATACTGTATAATTTCGCCTGCGAAATGTCGATTCCTTATTTGTCCGCACCCTCGAGGGTATATAAAATTCATATGAAAAGATTGTGATAAAATCAGGTTGAGTAGATGTGACCGAATAAATCGTACGGTACAATGGTTGCATGATGTAAAGAAAGAGTTTCTTTGACGCAATGTTCTTTCGATCAGTAGAAAAAATTTATCTATCGTTTGTGCAATTGTAATCATCCCAATTTTGAATCTCGTTCCAAGAAGAATTTAAGCGCTTTCTCTCCACGCTCGCTTTCGTTCTCGCTCTACAATAGAATCTTTTCGATAACCTATCGAAATTTCGACACGCTTTCTGCCGTTATTTAGCATAGCGATAAAAGATGATTTATAAACTCTCAAAAAATTCGTCGTATATAGATAAGACAGTATATGGATAAGAGAGAGCGTTAATAACACGTATGGATACACGGATGCCTATAAACTCGCCTCCAATTATCATTTTTCCCCCCCAATAATCGATCAAATCGCTGCTCGCACAGGAAATAACACCCGCTATCGCCGCCATCATTCCTCCTTTTTCATTGTTCCATGAATTATGAGTGAAACGAGATCGCGATTTCCATTTTCTCCTTTTTATTTTATCATTTTGTACAACTGCGTATGTCAGTCATACCCCAATAAATCTGCATCGCGTTTTCAACATTATATTCAACGTTTCCTTTTTAATTCGATAAACAGACGTTTGACGAATTTCCATTCCCCCTCATCCCTCCCTCTCCCTATGTGTCTGTGACTCTCGTTTGTTTATTATTTTTCCAATCTTTCTCCCAGATTTCTTCACAGATTTTATAAATTCTATTTTTAAGATTTTTATCGATCGGTAAAGTTTTCAATCAAGGTTGAAGATATTAGGATCATTAAAAACACGTGCCTTTAATAATTTTTTATCGTCTAATATGAGTCATGTGGTTGTAGTGTTGCGATCAGGATATTATTGTTTTATTTTTTTTTACATGGTTGACTCATTGTCAAGAAACGTGATTTTGACTTCGTTCCTTTGCTTGCCGCTACTACGAAATCATTATGGATTAAGGGTATGGATATAGCTTACGTTAATTGATAAAGATATAGAATATAACGTTCATTTTAACGATTCCATTTTCGTGTCGAACGAAAGTTGTTAACGAATCTGATTATTATCAAGCGATAAACAATCCATTCACCATTCTCTAAATATTATTTCTTCCTCGTCGTCTTCGTGATATATGACCGATCTTATCCGATTGGAAATCTCAATCATCCCGATCATCAATTTTACCGATCGAACTATCGTGATCGCCATCCGGATCCACCGAATATCGAGAGAATTTTGTACTTTCCATGATAGATTCATCGCGCGTGTGATCCTTATCAACCGGACACGTGTTAGAACTCGTCCTCTATTCGCATTCTCGTCAAAAAATGTTTCCAAAACTTTCCAAATATCCCGTTTTTAAACGATTCTTTCTTACTTTCTTCGGCACGACACGGGGAAAGGAAAGAATGTGAAACGGTTTCGAGAAATTCGTTTTAGTAGGAAGCGTATCTCGCTGGCTCGCGACAAATTTCATTATTCTTTTGCTATGAACGATCGTTTGATGATCGCAATCGAGCAATCTCAATGAGAGATCTCGTTTGTTGACAATGTTTCTCATTTTTTCAGATACGTACATTGTTTCGTAGTTGCAAAATCGGTTGCCTTTGCCTTGACAATTGTACGAAAATACATTCTCGATGAAACTCGAGTGTGTATAATATTTCATTTTACTTTTTCACTCGTAACTACATTTTATGAAGAATTTAAATTTAAATAAAAATCTACAGAAATCCACACGCATAAATGTAATAAAAAGATATAAAGATATCTTACAGATCATAAATAATTAGATATAACAATAATTGTAGCTATCTCTATAAGAGTTGAGATAGAAACACTGTTGAGAAACACTGTCTTCGAAGAAGATATATCGTGACCAGACGATCTTTCTATTACTCTGACGAGTAATATACTCGTGACAAGAGTATCGAATCGGTGATAGCCAGATTGGATTAAGATAATGGATTATTACTAAATTTCGACCGGGTTATTATTCAAGATCGCGAATAGGTTTTCACTTTTAGACATCTGAAAGATGGATGATAAAATAGAAACGTCGATAAAGTTAGGATTAAAACGTGACGATACTAATGACTTTTTCGTATGAGGAGAGATTGGATCGGCGAGGCTTCCGGCTCGGTGTAGATTCGATAATCGTGAATAATCGTAAAAGAAAAAGATACCTAACATTGCACACTTGTATCTGCTTGTATCTTGGCCGTCTTAAAGTTTCTCGATTCTAATTAACTATTTTCGTTTATTTTATATAGATTGAAGCTGAACGGTATATTTAAATGAATTTTATTGCCGATTAAACGCGCAAATCTTTAATTCTTTTAATCCATTTCGTTATGGTTATTACGCATCGTTAAGGATCGTCGGTTGTCGGAGATTATATCTCGCTGTGTCCATCCATGAAAACTTGCAACTTTATAATTTCTCTCGTGTCACAATTTCTTCGGTTAGAAAATAATTCTTTTTTTTTTGCAATCTATAGAAATTTCCCTTTCAATTCGAATATTTTATACACAGCATTTTGAAATATACGTGACTGAAATTTGTACTATTTTCTTCGAATTTTTCTTCCTTCTTGGGAAAAAAGGTTAAACCTGATTCTAGATCCCTAAAAAGTACATAGATTTTTCTAACTCTCTAAACTTAAAAGTCAAAGAATGTTTCTATCTAAATATTTCACCTGCACAAAGTAAGGAAACAAGGTGAAAAGCGTCGGATAGGTAGTTTTATCAAAGGAGCACATAATGGATATTCATTCGAGTAAATAATTATTCGTAATAAAATATTCTTCCTTTATCTAAATAAGCTATACGAACGTGATTCATCGTCGATCTAGCTCTCTGTATTATTGTTGGTATAACAATTTTATGAACTCTCTTCTGAATTACGAGATCAGATTATTCGAACGTGATGAAACTTTTATAAATACATCCTTCGAGAGGAAATAACTTTAACATTAAACTTCATCGAATAAATAAAATCGAAATTTGAGAAGAGAAGAAGAAGAATCGTGGAATAATTATACAATAATTCATTTATCCTTTCCGCCTCTCTTAAATCTATCTCTTCCATATAATCCTATATAATCTAAACGATAATAAAATACCGACAAATAGGATACCTAAAACGTATTTAGTAATCAATAGATAGTAATTAACCGGTTGGAATCGTCGTGGACCGGGTACAAGCAAAAGTGAAAGCGTTGGCAATTTCCTTTTTTGCTGATTACACGCTCGAAATATAACGAAAGCGAAATTCGAAATGTAAAGGGAAACTCGAAGTCGTGTACGTTTGTGTTTGGCCGGCTCGAGATTCCACGTTGCGATCTTGCTGTCCAGGAAGGGAACGATAGGCAATGCGCGGTATATAACGAGTATAACAAGTGAGTAACAGCTAGTTAATTGATATACGGGCTAAAGCGTCTGTAACTGATATGCACGCGACCAGGCTTGCACATACACGAAGCCGTCAGTGAATAGGAATACGAGGCTGATTGTAGACTTCTCTCTCCCTCTCTCTTTTTCTCCCTGCAAGAAATTAACTCTAATTAATTGTGTAATTACGATCGATGTTAATTTAAAAAAAGAAAGAAAGAAAGAATTTAGAGATATATAGTTATTTTCCCTTTCCAAGATTCGTATTCGTGGAAGAAACGCTTGTTCCATCCATCCGATCATCTCGAGTACACCATTAGGGTACATCATCATTTCCAATCGTATTTCATTCGTGGGATGATGTTCAAAATTAAATCATTTTGATTCTATGTTGGATCTGGTGTCGAGCCAAGTGTCAAGCTTCCGCTATTTTAGCACCCGCTCCGTGCTAAATCGATGCGACGATGCCTCTGCGGACAACGATTTCTATCTAGAAATATAAATTAGGGAACATCGAGTTTCACCTGTACTCAGATCGCGCCGATTTTATCGCTACGATCGATGATAAATCGGGCCGGTACCAAAAACGGAACGCCTTTTTCTTTCTCTCTATGTTCCTCTCTATCTCTCTCGTGTGATTTCGCTCAGCGAAATTCCCTCGTTTCTCTCTCCTATTTTTTACGAGTGACCATCCGCACGTGCGGAAGTTCGTTGAACGAGGATGAGAATTTTGGAGGAGGTATCTCGACGTTTTTTGTATCTTGATCGATATCAATTACGAGGAAAGATGTCGAGAAAGACGAGTAAAAGCGAGGAAAAAGTATGATGTGATACAGATATAATGTCTGATCATCTCACGAACGAAGCGTCGAATATTTCGAACGTTGGATGGGTTTGAACGAATAAATATATTTCGAGGAATCGTATGAAATGAACGAAGAAGAAGAATTTTCAAGATAACTCAATTTTCTGAGATAACTCGATAATATAGATTGAAAGACCAACCTGTCTCTGATGATATAAGTAAACAACTCGATTCGAACACGACTTTGTCCCTCCAGAAAGAATAAATTCTTCGATGTATAAAACTATTCCTTTAATTTTGTAACTAAATAAATACAGTACGTCGAGGAGGAAATTTATGCACAAATCGTATCGTGTCTAGTATTTTAATTGCGTCACAGGGGACGAGACTGTGTGGAGCGAAACGGCCAAGAAAATCGGTCCAGTTTCGAAAGATGAAAAATTACAGGAATTCCGCGGGACACGCGAGCGAGCGTGCGCCGTTGCAAACGATACGGTCGACACAATACGCGTTTCTCAATACGCGTCTGTCTAAATGACAGAAATATTAAAAGCTGCGAACGTTTTTTCCAGAAATGGTGCACGGGCTGCTCTTTTCAGCCACCATAGATAAAATTGATCGAGGCAAGATCGTTAGACGTTTGCGGCACCTTGTTCCTTTCGTATCGACTTTAACGAAACGTAGAACGCACGTTGCTCGTTCCACAAAGAATCGACACCTATTCTGGGATTAATTAAATAATAAATACTCTAACGTAAGAAAAAGATCATCGAACGACAGGGATCGTAAGATCCAGCTTAAGTAATTTATCTATTTGAATCGTTGGTCGATTCGTGAAACGTTAAAATACAAAATAACGAAAATAAGTGTGCGTAACCGGATCTTTATCCCGATGTAAAGTAAAAATTAATTTGGTTCTTGAACAAGTGTCGAGAAATATGTGGAACCCGGTTCTAATGACCGCGCGTTGGAGCGTTTATAGAGCGGTCGATTACTCGTTTATTACGCAAAATGAGCGACAGTGTGACGTAATAAGATAGAGCAGCGCCCATTCCGGCACCCTTCGTTGCGAACTCGAGTGGAAAGCAGCGGTGGTAAGCACCGTGTTGCGTGCGTACAATGTGTAACGTCGTACGTATATTACCATACGAAGTCGAGGAAATAAACGCTCGGAACGACCCTGTTTCAAACTGGTTGCATAACCGAGTGGGTAAATCAGATAGCACGTAACGGGAAAGCGAACCTATTTATTACTACGTTGCACGGGGAGGGAAGTAATTGCTAGGATTTTGTTTCTTCTTGTGGGAATCGGTGGCTCGCGAGGATAAATCTCTTCTCGATTCTCGATAATGAAATTCCAGATGCTTAAGTATGCTTCGTATCAATCTGTTGTTTTGCAAGTTTGCATTCACAAACGAATTCGAATGTGTATCAATCCCTCGTTACTTTTGCAATTATTTCTCTTTCGATTAAATGTATCGTATCTGTATATATGGGATAGATTCGCACGTTTTCTTTACATTTTATGTTTTTATTTTCGCAGCATTCAATTAAGCGTAAGTGTAAATATATTTTTTTCAATCACTGTACTTTCTATAATATAAATTTTCGTGCATTACTTTCATTGATATCTTTCATTGATGTTAAAGAAATGTATTTGGAGAAATTTTGAACGACGATTCTTTCCCTATTTCGTTTCCGGAAGATGATCAAACCCGATCTTTTGTGTTCCGGGTTTAAGGAACGGTTTACATCTTCATGTTTTATCGGCACGGTAATCACTTGGAACAATGATATCATTGTTCATTGTATCGTGACGTAAGTAACAAGGGCGTATGACACACAGGTAACGAGGGTACTCCCGCCCTTCTACTCCATCAACCATATACGCGCCACATTCGAATCTCGCATTCCAATTATCGTGGAATGCACCTATTGTTACAACATTCGATTTTAAACGAGTTAATGATGCTCATAAATTACCCTCTGCCGATAGTTAAGGCGGCGGATATTTTCGATGGAACGTGACAAATCAACGCTAACGATTATTTCTAACGTGTGTTTTTTTAATTAAACGATTAAAACCTTTCTTTTCCTTTTACATCTGGAAAAATCCGAACAAATTTGGGGCGGATACTGCAGAAATTGAAATTTGGAAATTCGTGTGCTTTAAATAGTCGTTTTATTAAAATTTCCAGAGAGACTTGTTTCCACTCCGTTATAGAATGAAACAAATTTGTGTAAAAATTCAATTGATTGACCATGCAAATCGAAGCAAGAGTTGATTAATATTGAGAAACAGAATTTATTAAAGTAAATTATTTATTAGAGTAGATCGATAAAGTAATAACTTAAAAAATAGATGAAATCCATTGGAAAAAAAAGAGACGTGATATTCCGTGCCTCTTATCTCAAGGATAAAAGGAAACTCTTTCACATTTTCCAATTATAAGCAAGATAAAAAATCCAATTTTTATTCAACTTTGCTCGAGTGCAACGTTCTCCTGTAAAAATTCCAAACTTTTCTATTCCTCAATGATAATTTAAAACGTATCCCCGCAACTGAATCTGCGTGGCTTTATTTACACATAATCAGCGATGGAAGATTAGCCGAGACAAATGATTTACATATTGATGGATTCATTTCCAACACGTGCCGGATAATCGTGCAGTATGTGAGGGAAGATGAATGAAGCACGTTAACGGCTCGCTCGTAGTGATCCATGCACGAAACGTCCCGCGGAGACGTATTACGTGTTTGGACAAGGCAAAGCCCACGATAGCTGGCGCGCACGCGATTAAAAACCAGTCCGCAAACGTTTCTTTTTTTTTTTTTTTTCGTCCAATGAATTCCTCGTATGAAATCGCGGCACGATTGTTCGTGGAATGAAAACTATCGGGACACGTCATTATTCTTCCCTCGCGTTCGTTGTTCTTTTCTTTTCGAGCCCGTCGTTCTTCATCGTTTTGTCAACTTTAACCACCGGCATCGTGACCGGAGGGGAATCGTGGACCGTGCATTCCATATTTCACCAGCTTTCTTTAACAATTAAAATTCCATGTGCAACGAGCACACACGCAGTGTTACGTCGAGCGAACGTATTGTAAATGGTAACAAGCCAGGTTATCTCGACGAGTTAAGTGCGGTGGAAATCTGTTTGTATGAATTTGTTGGAAGATAAGATTCACGTAATCAGATCGTTCGTCGATGATAAATGTTTACTTGATTATTTCCTCCTGATTATATTTTTCAAGACCGAAAGAATTGCGTCTTAGAATGTTCAACGTTGGAATAAAATCGTTAGAAGCTGGATGATTTTAGCCAGAAATAAACGTATCTATCGCGTAATTCGTCGTAAGACTTGATTAAAATCAGGAACAAATTTAAATCGTCAAGACTCCCAAGTTAATGACTTCCAATCAACGATCGAAAGAATTATTAGAAGCGTAGAACCTTAATCTTTAAAGTGATTTTTGATTTACCTCGACACGATTTCCGATTTTCGAAATATCGTCGTGAAAAAGAAACGATAATTTTTAATCGTTCAGCTTAAATCCAATTAAATCCTATTAAAATTAAGAGAAGTTTAAACCGCTGTAACCGCGAAGATAGTGACTTCCTGCCAATGAATAAAAGATCATTAGAAACGCGGAACCTTCCTCTTCGAAACCTATTTTGATTCGTTCCGATACGACTTCCGGTTCTCGAAATATCATCGTGCAAAGACAAGGATAATTTTTAATCGTTTACTATCTTCCTCCTTGTTCCTTACTCGGACTTCTCGCTCGCACTTCGTCTCACTGACCTATCCGAAACCCCAGACAAGCGACAGACGCGATTCCTGGAAAAACGTAGTACGCGTTTCCAGGAAAAAATGTAGGTCACGAGGTCGCGGGCCCATTCATAACTTCTGCGCCGTGTTAAGCACCGTTTTGAATCCTCGTATCTTGGCAACCGATTGAGATATCGAGACGAATGAAAAACCGACTTCAATGGCATAGCTTCCTCTGTTTATATCTGGATTTTCACAATTTTTCTTTTGAACACGAAAAGTTCAAAAAATTCACAAGTTTCACTCGTGATTTATAGAAATTTAAATGCAATTAATTTCACGCTTTTATATTTACACTGTGTATTACCGTGCATCGTTATGCTCCCCGATGTCCTATATTAGTTCGTCTAGGAATATTTGCTTGCGTCCAGGGATACTTCCATTACTATTTTTTCACGTATTATACTATAACTGCTCCCGCAGGGGAGACTAACGGGTTTCGGGAAACGTTTCAGTCCCATTCTCGTGAGTCTTTTGGGTGATGGCGTACCCACGGACCTGAGCCAAATACATAATTACTAAACATCTGTTTGAACAGGGATTACTTATAATCACCCAATCATTATTCCTATATTAATTCCTTATTCCTAAAGTTTAATTTTATTCAATTAAGCTGTATTAAAATATTTATGCGAATCTAATTTTCAAATAACGCGGGCTACGTATCATGCAACATTCGTTTAGACATTCGTTTAATTATTTCTACTAGAACACGTCTGCGCGTGATCCAATCTTTTATTATTTAAAAAAAAACCCCTTTAATTAATTTCACGAATGTCCCCCGTATGACGAAACACGAGATCGCAACAAGTGAAATAGCATCATCGTTTCGCGTGCACCGGCCAGTTACACGACGTTTAATTTACAAGACTCGACTCGAGACAAGACAAAAGCGAGCTATCTTGAATACGCACGCGAATCTCCTTTTGCATTCGATTTCGCCTTCGTGAAAGCGAACAAAACAGTTATCATATCGGCCCATTAGAAATTTCACTAATTTGTGAAAATGTGAACGAAAGGGGGACGAACAGATTTCTTTTAGATCTTATTCCACGCTCGTTCTTTTATCAAACGTGGAAATTATACGGGAGCGATCTTATATTATATCATTAAACTTAGATCATTCATCCAATCGTTTAAACGTTGATTGCTGAACGTTTTTTCGCTTGTTATTGTGCATATGCTCTGGGCTAGGAGTATAATTCTGTAAAGATAATTTCTGGGCTACAGAGGCGTAGATCGACAAGGAGAATCGTTGAAATTGTTAAGATCTATTTTTAAACGATGTAGGAGGTTCTCTGGTAGGATTGAACGGTATCGATAAGGTTTTATTCTTGGATATCGTTGCGCAAATGATACACAGAAGTCAAACTTCAGTTATTTCTCGAGCCATTCACCGATACTTGCTCAACCGATTGGTATAAATGTAAAGTATAAAATGACAGTTTTTATTGTAGTAGATTCTTTTTTTAACGTTACGTCAGTTGAGAGATATTTGTCCCCTTAAAGATCATATGCTAGGATATAATTTATGATATAGGAATATCAAGTAGCGGTCTTTTATGAGTTCAGTATTCAAGGTAAATGCAAACTTTCAGGGATTCATTCGTTCTTAGATTTTTAACTATGATTCTTATTATGAATAAATAATTTTTAGGATACGAAATATTGATTCTTTTTTTTTTTCAGAAGAAATAAAAGATACATCAATTGAGATTCAAATGATAAAATTTGTTGCAAATATTAGATTAGAATCTCCTCCAATATTAAAATTGCCCTTTAAGAGATTATCAGCTGTGGACACTCGTCTCCTCTGTGGTTAATAGTAATAGTCACTTAACCCAAAATGGTTCTTGGTGACTGTCTGGTCATTGTGGTCGCTTCTGGGAGATCCTTCCAATTCCAACTACTTCCGTGGCAATATCCAATCCAGAACAGTAGTAGGAAATAATCTATCACCCTTGCTTTGGAGCAATATAATCCTGAAATACCCGACCGTGATGAAATTGGAATTTTGAAATGTTTCTACCCACAAGAGGAAGCAATTCTATTCTATATGGAGTTAATTTTAAAAGGAATTCCAGAGAAATTTCATCAATGATAACGCGATAAGGAAAGAATAGTATTTCAAAAAAAGCCTCAGAAATAAAAATAGAAGAAAAAATAGAAACGAAAAAGATTTGAAAAGAAATAGAACGTGAAACTAGGTGAAGAAAGAAAAATACAATTCCGATTAATTGGAAAAGATAATGTAAACAATGCTGAAAGGGATAAAAGGGAAATAAAAGAAATAGAAGAAGAAATAGAAGAAATTGTAGAAATGAAATGGCGAAAAGATAACAAAAATACCAATTTCAGTAATTGGAAAGATACCGCAAGCAAGGAATATAAAGAAATACTAAAAATAAGATTTCGTTTGATAAAAAGGAATAGAGGAAGAAAAAGTAGCATAAGATATAAAATAAATGGAATAATATTTACGATAAAAAGCAAAATGTGAATTTCCACGTGTGAAAATATGACGGAATTCGTTCGAAAATATCCTCGGACAAAAAGTGACCTTCGAATCTTTAAAATATCTCACAGCACCGAAGTGCATATATCAGAAATCCGAGAACGGATAGGTTTGAGTAAAATACAATGTTTGAAGTTGCAAACGTGTTGAAAACAAATATACGATATATGCGAATTATATATATATACGATCGATACGAATCGTGTTTATATTGTTGATTCGACAAACACGATCGTCGAACGAAATCGAATCCGATTTCCTATATGGAAATCATAGATATACATTTCAATAATACATTTTATGGCTCGATGATCGGTGATTCGTGTGATGGCTCGTTTGAAAATTATACGAGCGATAAAAAGAGTGATCGAAAATTTTGAATCAACAAGTTTAACGCGTTCGATTTATTTTTGTGGCCACATTAAGGTAATTCCAGCACCACGGTTCGACGATCACCACTTTCATACGTATGATCTCTATATTAAGAATTCTCTATGCCACTTTGCGATCGTTAAGGTATCGAAGAGATCTCGTGCAATTGTAACGAATTGATGTTAACGAGATAAGGTAACATCGTTGCTCGAGAATATTAAATTCGAGAAGGACGAGAGGTTGTCCGTTTTCAAGTAATAACAAATAAAGAAAAATTTAAATATATATTCGAATGAAATAGCAAATCTGGTTAGTAGATCTTTATCACAATTTATTTGTATCGTGAAAAATTAGAATAGAGAGTTCAGGACAGTGTGACCAATCAAACAATTCACTCTTGATTAAACACCTTGCGTCACTTCGTCTTCCTTTTCTTAAGATTTAATTAATATTAGTTAGTTAATCGAGATAACGTTTCGTAATTCATGAGTTGACGATGATTTATTAACACAACGCGATTCCAGTTTAGAAGAGCATATCACCACATAGTTAGCTTTTCGACATATCGAAACCTTCGGTGACCTTGTGTTCCGAATATAGACCGAAGCACGACCGAATTTAGATAGAAGCGAAGTCGAGATGTTTTAATATTGACGAGTCTTCGCGTCCAATGTCGCGAAAATGTAATTTAGAATTCGACCGAACGATTGATCTTTGTGTAATAATATAAGCTCGCTTTAAAAATTTTACGAGTGGAGAATTTTTTTGTATTTAAAAAAAAAGAAAGAAATAAAGAAATACCGGATAACAATGTGAGCACGATTAAACAATTGCAAAACGGTCGAACGTGAAAGAGAATGAGCATTTCACGATACTTTGACTGGCGGCGTTTACAGCCATTGAAAAGGTAGTAAAACCAAGAAATTTGCGTCTGCGCTTGCTTGTTAGGTAATAATAGTAGAAGTAATAATGGATTCATGGAACTGCATTTATTTAGCTTTTGTTTCTCTCTCAAATAATTATGAATAATTACTTTCGTGATAAACATGGTCTTTAATGTTATTCATATTCGTAAAACGTTACTTACGTCTTATTTGATACGTTTCATAGCAGAAGTGGTTTCGAGTCGTTAATTAATATAATATCAAAATTTACTAAATGGATGTCAAAATGTCAGATATCAAATTCTTTGGTTCTTTTAAATATTTCAAAAGTATTTTTTTCTCTCTCTCTCTCTCTTTGGAATCATTAGGGTTTACTATTCTATGACAAATGATACGTATGATTTTTTTTTAATCGTAATCATTTATCACGAACACGATGTCTCAATCTTGACAAATTTTCAATATGAGAAAACATTTTTAATTTAAATATCTTCTCGTATTTCATCACCGCTAGAATGTTTAAAAACACATCATTCTTGATTAAGATTCATGCTGATTTATGATCAAACTCACCGCGTTATCGCATTTGCATATTAGGATATTTAATTTACATTAGGTAGACGCGATAATTCCTTCAATCCGTGTATGGCCAATCCAGATTCGTCAGAATAGCCGCATCGTGACCGAGATTAATCATCTTTTTCAACGTATCGATATCAATTGATAAAAATAACTGTCGAGAGTATAAATCGTGAGATAATTTCATTCTCAAATGGGCCACCAACCAACCAATTAAATATTATTTAACTTCATCAAAAGTTTCTCGTATAGAACCGCTATTGGACGATTGGATTCGAGAAATTTTGCAAAAATTTTATTCGTTTCGCAATTTTGCGAAAGTTTGCCTGCAACCGGATGTTATTGGAAAAAAGAAACCGGATGCTCTTTTGCCATATTTCTGTTTGCGACACGACGATGTTCGCAATTCGTCCCACGCGTGGATACATAATTAAAATACAGCTATGGAATTCTTTCAATTCTGCTTTGATTGCGCGCACATTGCACCGATTCCACGTAATTGGAATCCCATTAACCGTGGTGAGAATTCATTTCACAACGCAATTCGCGTTCTCGTGTCTTGATATGACAATTCGTTCGACAATGCTTCATCTCGTTTAAATGTAATTCTTCTAAAAATGAAATAAAAACGATTCCATACGATAAATTAGCGAGAGAACGAATTGCAGTTTTATGCAAGTGGAGACTCGAGATTATATTGTGTATTTTCTTTTATGTTATATCACGCTAACTTTGAATAAGTAATAAATATTTTTTTATTTTAGTCGATATTCGGAATTTTAATAATTAGCGAAAACTTTATACACCGGCCATTAATAAAATTTTTAGAGGATACGCTTTCCTTAAAAAGTGCGAAATATATAATTGTATATTTAGGAACTAATAGGAAAGCTGTAAAACACAAAACATTATTTTACGTAGGCACATGTTACCAAACAGAAATAAAAGAGAATAAAAAATTATTACCAGTCACACATGCGGAAGTTGAGGAACCGGTTGCCGATTATTGCCGCATAACAATAATTTTCATAATTCTTCGAACAATCCATATATATGTATCTATATATATATATATATATATATATATATACACTGCATTTTCCAATGCTTTTAATAATACATCTGTCGCCAGAAAAAAAAAATAAACATTCAATACATATTAATTCTTCGATTAATTGTTATAATTCTACGCAACTCTTCTCTCGTTATATAAATATCCATTCAAAATTTATTCTCTTTGCTAAAAAATTACTATCAACTTTGCCTATTAACTTTTTTCACCAACGGCGAATAATTTATTCTTTATTCGCAAAAAGAAAAAATCATTGCTAATTACATTTAATTTATCTCTCGACGTTATCCATCTGTCTGTCTATCTTCTCAGGCGTTATCAGGCGTCATTCACCGCGCAATTATCACCAGCGTACAATCATCAATCGTCACGGATCGGAATCTTTATGAATCGGGCACGTCTCGATTAATCCGTGTCACCTGCGGCGGTTCAAACGGATCAAGGTGTTAGGGCGGGGTGTCGCAATCAAGAATCTCGTTAAAGCATTCGCAACCGCTGTGCAACTGGAATCGGAATCGGTTGATCCATTGATCGTTAAGAAAATTTCATAATAATCCTCTTTCTTCTCAACGGAAAACCTATTATTTCCTTCCCCCCCGTTCTAATTAGAAACGTTAGTAGCCTTCTGTTTCTTTTGGCCCTCGTTCATTACGTGGAAACGTTGTCCACTGCCCGCCCATTTTGTTTTTTGAACAATCGTGTAACTATGCAGCCAGGATGTTGAACGCTCGCTGAAAGTCTGTCGGGGATTGTGTTCTTGTTCCGACACCTGGTGTTATTCCAGCAAAGGTGAAACGAATTTGAAAGCGTTGAAACCTGTTCGAGCCATTAAACGGTGACTGCTATATCGTTTCCCGACCAAAGGGAAGGGGATCCATTTTCAACCGTGTGATTCGTAACCCTCGAGAGGACCGTAAAGAGGATTTTTCTTCGTTTAACTTTTGCGTCTTTGATTCATTTTTTAAAAATCTCGAGAAGAATATTGAGGAGGAATGAAGGTTAATTCTCGCGCCTGGAAGAAGTATTTGGGAAAGATCGTAGGAAAGAATTTGACGTGGAAAATTTGGAAGGAAGTCGGAGAAGAATTATCCGATTGTTGGCACTTTGTCACAACTATTATCTCATTGTGTTCCGGCAATTTCTGTACGAATTGCTGGGAACGAAAGTTAATTTCGCTTAATCGCGAAACCAATTAAAGTAAATCTATTTGTGGAAAAGTAATAAATAATGGAGTGAAATGCTATTAAAATTGATTGTCCCGGTTTCAATCTTACTCCTAACCGCTAACTATCTCATACGTAATGGAAAAAGAAGGTATAACACATTTTTTACTCAACTTCAATTAACATTTAATCCAACATCGGAATTATCCAATCGTGAAACAGAAACTTTTTCAACCTTCTTTCCTTACTTGTCTCGATAACTTCGATAAATTCGATCTCACGATACCATTTCCGCATATTCATTTGTACCTTTGAATATCGAACAAACTAATCGTAATCGAACGATTAACTTCCAGAAATGACTCCATAAGAAAATATTCGACGATGTAATTCTTCGTTTCAAGAATATCTGCAAGTTTTCTCCTCGAAGCTCTCGTTCCGCGAATGGCTGGGGTGGAAAAACAGTTTCCAATCAAAAAATTTCGCCCCGAACAATTTCTCTCGATCCTCCTCCGATTTTCCCGAATCGCGTCAAATGTATTTTGATCGAACAAAGCCCCTTCCTTTATCGAAATAAAGATCCATTTCTTCCGCTTCGTGATCATTTATCGGAGAAAAATCTCGTTTCGCGCGAATGTCCCGTGAATCTATATAAAAGTACAGATTCTACGATAATTCAATTTTCACTCGTTCTCAATTTCCCAAGTAAAAATTGGAAAACTGTTTCCCTCCTCCTTCAAGATTTCACAGAGATCCCTCCTTCCGCTATGACGAGTGAACCGGAAAATCGAATCGACGTTTCGGAAAAGGAAGGAGAGAATTTCTCTCGAGGAAGATCCGTGATCTTGCCCGATCGAGGACGAGCAAAGGTGCAACGATCTTCGATGATGCAACGAAGTCTGAACGAGTCTCGGCCTCTCGCGAGCGACGATGATGCAAGTTTCATTAACCCAGGCCACGAGTCGGAAAGAGAGAGAGAGAAAGAGAGGCAAACCGTGAACTTGAGACTCTCAAGGGGATCTTCTTTGCTGTCATCAAGTTCGTTCTCAAGTAACTCGAAGACCGAGGCGTTTCAATTAATGAAACTGCCTTGGACGGGAAACTATTCCACGCTCACACTCTCGTTTTCTTTTTTACGATCTGTTTCAGCGCGTGCCATTCTTGTTTAACGAGAAGATGTTCTTGGAACAGACGTCCAATAACTTAACAACGCAATGGAGGTTGACGCGGAAATGGCGCGTTCGAAAGGTTAGGCGAGAGCGGGAGAACGGTAGATGTTGGGGTTCAGGTGTTGATGATAATTCGAACCGATTTTCATTTCAGCCTCCGAGCTATCACGCTTACGTGACACGCTTATTCAAATGGATACAGTGCTCGAAAGGAAGGGAAGTCGTTTGGTTTGATAATGACCGAGATTTCTTTCTCTTCTTTACAGGTATTTGAATCTGTTTATACGGCTTTAAATTGGTAAATTGGCGTCGTTAACTTCGAAATATTGTGAATGGAATTGAAACGTAGGAATTTCTAATGGGATCGTTAATTTCACAATTGATTTAAAATTCCAGATATTTCGTTGTTTGTTCATGTACATGTACGCGCGTGGGTATGTATGACGTACAGTCCATACCCCAGTCCATGGAATATATTTATGGTAGTGTTCATAAGTATCCGCACTTCTCGTCGATTTGTAGTATAACGGTATTTGAACGGTATCGAAGTTTATAAATTAATAATATTTATCGTCTTACGAATTGAATTAGAAGTTTAATTTATGTAATTTAAAAAACTCGATGATGGTGAATATATATGTATAAAGCTAGATACGCTATTCCACCATAAACTCTAATGTAGCTGTAAATTATTATAAATTTTTGATATTGCTACTTGTGCTACTTGAAAACGTCGTATAAATAAGGATTTCTTACTTAGTCTTACTTTTCTTTTTAATTTAAAAAGAAGCACGCAGAAAAATTTTGTAGAAAGTATTGAGAAAGCGATTATCTTGGAGCGTGTCACGGGATCGTCCTTTCGACGACGCACCTGTTCCCTTCAGCGAGGCAAAGAGAATTCGATCAGTCGAAGGGAAGGAAAAGGCGATTAGGCACACACGATCGCGGATATTATCTAACCTTTAATGCCAGCCGTGGTCAGTTATGGCGAGTCGCGTGCACAAGAGCGGCGGGCCGCTTCAAAATCGCCTTCGTTCGAAACGGAACCACTTTTACGCCGCATTCTTGGCATTGAAGTGTCTCCCACGTACCACGCCTGAGCACGGGGTGGGTGTGGCACCCACTCCAACTCGTGACGTAGCAACAACACCGCTCGACTTCGCTTGCGATACACGTGCAAAATCGAACAATACGTGGACGAGTGCAATGCATGAATGCATGCATGCAGGGAGCCTGAATCGATTCCGGGAGATGGGAGAATATCGAAAGTCGTTTGGATTACGTAATTGCTGTTCTCAACGTGTTGGGAGAATGGGAGAAATGTTTTTCTTTGGCGTGAAATTTTTTTAACCGTTGAAATAGTAACGAGTTGTTGAAGATCTTTCGTTTCGAGTGTGAGAAGTGCATAGAAATACGTGTGGAAGGGGATGGATGGAAATATAATAGTTTTTCTCCAATGATAATAATTCTTAAGGTTTAAGAAAGGATGTGGTTCTCTTAAGGTTTTGAAAGTATGCGTTGCGCATGCAGATTTTTTTTTTTTTTTTTTTACTTCCTTTCGATTCTCTCGTTAGAATAATGAGACTTCTCAGAGAGATTTTGCAACAGTTGTGATTATAATACGCGGATGTTGGAAAGTGGATGAAACGATGCTCCGAATTCTCTAGTTTCAACATTTTTTTTCGGTTAACTTAATAAAAAGACTTCTCGACGATTTTTCCAACATATTTACGATATTTTTCGTAGAAAAATAAATATAATATAAATATAACGATTAAATTAACCGGAAGTAAAATATATATTTCTCGTATTATCGCTTCCTCTTAGTTAGATAACTCGTTTTTGATTCCTCAGTTTCACTGGATACGATATTAACTTTCTGTATATATATATATGCAAATCGAAATACGGCGAATTTAATGTTAGAAAATATAAACGTGGCCCTCGCCTTTCCCTTATTCCTCAATATACCTCTAATAGCCACTCGCGCCAACCTGATTTACATTCATTTGGCCAGGAATGCGGTCTAAATAATATTTCTTACGATTATAAAACATTGGTTTTATACGCCATGGAGCGTTGGCCAGCACCTGGCTCCATATAAAGCGAGCGACCGACTATCGAAGACAGAAACGCTCACTTTTGCAACCCCATCTGTCGTGCGAAACGTTCACGTTTACGTTTCCACAGCGAGCGTAAACGCGTTATTTCCCTTCTTCCGGAGGCGCGCGATAACTCATTCGAAATGTCGCGCGTTCGCGTGCAACGCGATAAAGGATTTGCTGTCGGAGTTGCAAATGACACGATTTATCGGTATCCGGTTGAGGAATGATTGTGCGAGGCGTGACGAACACCTATCGTATTGGCCCTGTACCATTCACGCTTTTCCCAGATTGTTAGCAAATTGATCAATGAACCGTTTAATCGATAATTATTCCTGCCGTTTCGAGGGATATTTCGAATCTAGATCTTTTTTCATTTTATTTCAAGGGAAATAAGGATTTTAAACCCTTGGAAGTTTGAAAAGTTTTGAAAAATGAATCTCGCCAAGAATAATTTGATTTTGTTGCGTTTTTTCAACGATACACGTGGTATATATATAAGAAATTTTATTCGTTGATCATTGAAAGAAGAAAGTTCACGTAGTTCAAACATGAAAGATCATCGTGCATTATACTTCGATAGTACACGCAACGTTAATCGAAGTATTTCATGAGCATTGCTTTGATGGAATGTTATATTTGCATGCTGCGCCACGGGAACGTGATCTACGATACGGAAGAATTAAATACTCGTTACGTTATTTGCATTATTGCACTTTGGTATATAGATATACAGCAAAAATAAACAATTATCGAATATAAACCGAAACGCCCATTCACGACCTCCGATTCTCGTCTTCGCCTCTCGTTTCTGCGGCAAACAGAATATATTATATATATATATATATATACATTTTTTACGTGCAAAATAATTCCCATCACCGGTGCGATTCGGTGTACAATATAACGTCGATCTACGTGTATATCCTTCACTTGAAAAGGCTATTATTCGCTCGTTACCAAACGAAAACGCGTGCCGTTAACGCGAGGTAAATTAACAACGATGAGCGTTGTGTTCACGAGCATTAATTAATGCACAATCACGAATGTAACGATGTTTGTGCACGTTTCCATCCATCGTCTTTATTATGCAATCGAGCCGCAGAAGTTGAAGTTGGAGAACATAAATCGAGCTTTTAACTCGATTTTTTCCTTTCTTTTTTTTTTTTAACGGCCGTAAACGGCCGTAAGATACACGGCGAGAGAAGTCTGTTGTTATCGGCTAATAAATTTTCTTATGTGATAGCGAGACGAAGAAAGAAAAAAGATATTCGATCACGTAAGCGTTCCGCGTGAACGCTCGGTAATGCACGTTTGGTAAAGAGATAGGTAGTGAACATTCACTTGCGTTCCATGCCATGTCGTTTTCGTGTGCGTTAATTCCCGCTTAATTGAACAAACGCAAAAAGTTGTGATCGGGTGATCAACGAGTCACGAACGAAGGGGTTTTTTTCTCCTCTCCTTCTTTTTTCTTCTTTTTCTTTTTCTTTTTTTCTCTTTGATAGTTTTGATCGATATCTAATCTGAGATCTCAATATCCCTTTTCACGTAAAAGCAAGCTAGGCTTGGAATAATTAAGAAAGATCAGGTGGCATTTTATGATTATCTCGATACTCGGATCGATTGTGTAACGCTTGATTTATGGTAAAGGATTTCTAATTTTTATCGATCGATCGTTATTATCGCTAATGTTAAATCATCGTGCCTTAAGACTTGTGAGAAACATTGTCCGGATTTCCCGATATCGATATATCAAAATTATATATACGTGTGTGTGTAACTTGCAATTTTTGGATCTAACCGCGAAAGAAGTAAGAAAAAAAAATTCATTAAAATTGTATCTACAAACACCGATCTGAAATTTCCATCTTCTCAACTTTCGATTTCTCCCGAATAAAAGGTTCTCATGATAAATAAAAGAAACGAAAGGAATAAAATTCCCCGCGATCATAATCACGAATTTATCCCAAAATCTTCGATCGAGGTTGCGCATCGAGATTGCAAAACGGTGACGAAAGTGAGAGAATCCGTTTTTGCGAAGATCCCCTCATCCCTTGTTATTATTATTATTATTATTATTATTATTATTAGAAAATCCGTACACTCTCACGAAAACCTAGGCTCTCACGATACACACTAGGATACAGATTAGGTGCGCGCATAAATGGAGATCGATTAAAATTCACCGTGCATTATCCTCGTTGCTTTATCTCGTGAAAACCGTGTCCGGGCCCGAACGTTGTTTGATCGAGAGAGTGCTCCCTGCCCCCCCTCCCCGCTCTCGATCACGATCCCACGTCGTCGTTTTTCTATTCATCGCGCGTAACGCAATCCATCGAGAGACAATGAAGACAAAGAACAGATTCGGATCGTTTGGGCCAACGTCAAACCTGATCGTACCTGGCGAAATTTATCGAGGAACATTGTCGCTTATCCCCACCGCGATTTAATTGAAAATTTCACGCATGGAAAAAATTATGATTTCAACCGCGATTAAGGCTTAAAGATGATTTCATCCCCTGTTTTCCTGGTTACTTTGGAATTATCAGTGGCTGCATTGGCGGTATCAGCGTCAAAGAGGAATGTAATTTATTTGCAATAACACGAAGAAACATCATGTAAAGTCGATAAAGTCTATCTTTTTCTTTACATCATCTCCTAGAAGGGAAGAGGGATGGAATTGACGAAGGAAAGAGAAAGAAGAAATTGATAAAGAAGGGGAAAGATGAGAAAGAAAGGGACAAAAGAGAGAGGATGAGAAAGGTAAAAATCGATCGATTGAACGAATTATAGTTATAGTTGTTCCCTATCCTAAACTCTGATAATATTATTTTCTAGCGCGTATGTTCAATGTTCGTTTGTTTGGAAAGTATGGGAATAGGTGAATTTCTGGGAGAGGATTCAAATAGGCTTTTTAATTCGCGAAGGAAAGCGATACATTGCGGCATAATGCGCCCTGCTTGCGTAATTTTTTCGTGTGTGGGAGCACGGAATTTATTTGATCGATCGTGAAAGCGAGATAAAGGAAAAATAGGGAGAGAGAAAGAAAAATTAGAAAGAAAATGGCAGTTGGAAAAGATCTTTTTTTTTTTTTATGTTACCGATTGTCCCGTAGATATCCCACCGTTATCGATTTATCGATATTACATTATTACGTCGCATAAATCGTTCGACCGGCGCAATTCTTTCGCGTTCTTTCTTTTTTATCCATCTTAAGAATCTGAAGAAATTCTTTCCTTATATATTACTTTAGAGACATACATACACATTCGATGTTCGATTATTATCATAAATTCGTTTCCTCCCCACCCTCCCGTTCGTAATAAAATTTTCACAATAGGCACGATACACATCTGCGGAATCTAAATTCTTTTAACCATAAGTTAAATAATTTCATTGATTCATTAATGGATCTTACCCAATTAATGGAAAAATTCGTTGATCCTAGGAGCAACAACAATATAGGTAACAATTCTATTGTGGTTATCTAATACATCTGGTTCTATACTGAATTACTCGTTAATGCCATCTATATATATATATCGTTCGTTCCTTTCTCGCTCGAGCGCTTGTTAATCTTTTTTAATTAACGCTTAGACGTCTGGTTAACTCGGTTTTTCATCGCGTATATAAGCGGACAAGTTGTAGTACAGGCCGATTTATAGAACGTTGGTTACGGTTCGCGGGTGAACAGTGTCTGTTCGACACGATTGTTCGCGCGATGTCATCCGCGGGCTGAGAAACGTGCAATTTGCAACTGCGAGCGAATAAAGCGTCTCCCTCCCGTGCTCCCGCTGAGAATGATTTTAGTTTAACAGAAAAGTGCGAAACCCTGTTTCGTCGGAAGATTTTAATTGAATGTAAGCGATGAGATACAGTTGGTCGCAAAAGTATGGAATGAAATTTTGTTTTCTTTTTTTCTTCTTTCTTTTCGAGTTCAATATAAAAGATTAGTAGTAATTACACAGAAATAATGTAGACGAATAATATCACTGCATATTTTTGAATATTTAATTATCGTTCGATTTTTACTTAATTATTATCGAAATTTCAGATTTCAATAATATCAGGTATTCGTAAAATGTTGAAACGAACATTGTCATTCGATGACAATCGATGGTGAACAATTAATAATGACGACTACTCTCGTTTCAATGCAAAATACAATCCTATTTAAAAATCGTATTTAAAAATATTGAAACAAGATTTTGAGTTGCTTTCTTTGCACGATGTGAGACACGTTTGGAACGTGTCGAAAAATTGTTGTACAAAAATATAGGATTAAGATTTATTTATTATCTAGTTCTGAGCAGTTTAAACACGTACTGGAATAAAATATACGAAAAAATAACGTAGCCTGGCGTACTTTTGAGATCAACTGTATTTGGTAATGGGGCAGGAAACGATCCGAGTAGTAAAGTGATGCTAGTTTGTCCATTTTCGTTTTCAATCGATGTTGAAACAGATTGAAATTAATTGAATTGGTGAAACGGTGTTTAATCTATCTTTCGTTTCGCGATGGAGAAATATTTGAGATAGATATTATCAATGTCTGCCACCATGTCCGCCACCATTCTCGTTCCTTCGTATCTTAATCTAATATTTTGTTCATTTCCTTTTGCCGTCCCGCGCTCGACTTTCCACGAGAAAGACTTTCTCATCGAATTATTGCGCCAATTTCTGCCGACGATATCACGTACCCGTCCGATTTATATATTTCGATCGGATCGAATCGTAAAATATAATACGTGGCTGTAATAAATTCGAGCCACACGTTCGCTTCGTCACATCTCGGTGAATAATGGAATTGCGGATATGTATGGGAACAATGTACACGGCTCTGTTCTCATAAATATCTATCAATATCAAACGTGAAATAATAGAACTGATCGTGTCCATAATAATAACGTAGTCCGCAATAATAATATCCACAGTCTTATGATAAGAATGCAACATTGAAAAGAAAAAATGTAATGAGTTTGATGTTAACTGACGCGATAGATGATGGAAAGTTTCGATTAAACTGTCAACGATAATGTTATTATTTACAATTCCATTAGATCGATGCATATGAAATATCATCTCTTTGGAATTTATTATTGAGATGAGATTGAGAATACCACTTGTTCTATTGTTGTATCCATCAAATTTTTACATGTAATTTTTTTTTTTATAAAATTTGAGAAAAATTCGAAACAGAAATTGATAAATAATTATACAGAATCTTTTCGTAACTCTTGTGACATATTATATTTAAAAAACAAATTTACATATCCATAAGAAATTCAAAAACGCAATACGATATAGAATATTCAAATATTAAATTTCTGCAATATTTCTTCATTCTCTTTAAGATGCGAATATCCCTGTTCGCGAAGAAATATGAATTTGCATACTTACCAATACTCCAGATAAAATTAATCTATAACGATTCGAAGAAATATATATACGAGACACAAATTCCACAAAATTTCGTAGGTGAAGGAAACGAATCAAGATATATCCTCTTGCTCCTGGCCTTGGCGAATAAACTCTCCTAGACCGCTAATTCGGCTCAATTTAGCCCGAGAGATCGCTCAAGAGCAATCAAGACACGTGAATTTGCGCGAAGAACCGCGAGCTGGGCGTTGTCCGGTTGGCAAGGTCTCGGTGTGGATGGAGCGTGAATGTCGGTGAGAGGAAAAGTGGTAATGACATCTGTTATTCTCCTCAAATTTTCAAAAGAAAATTCTCTACCTTTAACGCTATTCCAATTTGATATCCTTTTCATTCTAATTTTTAATTAGAGATCACGATTACGAAGCAAATCTTACGAAGATCGCTTTCTTAGATACGATTATTTCTCCCCAACGAAGCTAATAATAAAAAAAAAGCAAGAAACGATTATAACGACGCGTTACATCATCGACTTGGAGGCAATGCAAATTTAACATTGCAACAACTCGTAAATAATTTATCATTGCGGAGTGGAGAGGAGAAAGAAATTTCAGAGGGAATTTTTATCATTACGATTCCTTGTCGGAACAATTTTTCACTTGGAAACGAACGTGCGGGCAACGATTCGAACGGGACATTACGGTTTGTAAGCAAGAAATTTCGCTCGCTAATTCGATATTGCACCGGAACGGTGCTAATGACAAATCCTCGTAAGGTAGCTCGCCTGTTAAATCTCCAGGAGTTGTGGAAATGTGGCGCGGTATAGTAATCCACCCTGTCGCTTTGATAAAATCAAAGCGACTGCCATTATGCGCAACGCAATTACTCTGATCATTATAATCACTGAAGCTATTTGAATAGCGGTGAACGGAGCATTGCAACGTGGAAACGATGGCTTGAGACACGAGAGAGAAAAGATTGGAACAGTGGAACGAAGCGCGATATGGGGAAATCTCGTCCGTTTCGAATTTCGTCCTGTTTCATTTGTCCGAGATAATGATTTTCGAATAATTACGCAACCTGAAAATAAGCCAAAAGATTCGAAATTTTGCAAAATCTATTGTGGATTATAGTGTATATCGAATTTTAATTTTTTAATTTGGAATAATTTTCTGAAGAATAATCTTCATGAAATGATGATTATTAGGTTTTAAGAGAAGAAATGAATATACAGAATCATTCTATGGTTCGTAATATTGAGAATATCCTTTCTCTTTTAACTCGTGTAATTCCCAATTTGTGGATCGCAATTCACAAGAGGATACACTTTTTTTTTTAAAAAAAGTGTTGTTAATAACTTAGTTTTTCTTACCTTATATAGGTAGAGGAAAAGGCATCCAGAAAATCCAGTTATTATATATTTATATAATAAATATATGACATTTCATTATTTATCGTTTAATATTTTATTACCTATAAATTTTTTTTGTAATTGTACAAAAAATTGATTGTTGGATATTTTCAATAATTTATGAATGAAAGACGTGCTCAATTGTTAATCGTTGAAACGAAGCTTTCTAACGATCGAGAGTTATATCGGACCGTTGGATACAGTTTTTCGATACATTTTCTTAACATTACGTTATTTTTCAATCGAAACGGGTTATAATAATTGAACATATTTCTCATAGAGACAGGAATAGAGATCGTAATGATAACGACAAGAAATAAAATATCAACATCCGGCGAAACAGTCACTTTAGAAGATATAAAACGAACGAATTTCTTCTATCCTTCGCCAGATCATTTATATCTCGCTAAAGTGGTTACTGAAAAAAAAAGAAGAAATTTTTACACGAAATTCGAAATCTATGGAACATTGAAAGACAGAGGAATGTTTTTAAATATTTTTCAATCTATTAAATAATTTGGAATAATTTTCCAATAAAATAATATAATCGACAGAAGATGGATTATATTTTATTTTAGCTGATAATTATATAAAACGGATGTAATTACATTTCAATTCGAACGTAACATATTTATTTAACATCGATCATCACGGTCGAGCGAGTTTTCTTCCATCTGGTTTTCGAACAGGCTATACAGTCGAAAAAGTGGCGCTAGATTCTATCGGAAAAAGGTTACTAGATCGTGTCGAAAAATGTCACGAATTAGATTTTATAACATGATGTGAAGCGAAAGGTCCTCTCGACGTGCGAAACATTGTACGTGTCGTGTAGCGTGTTCCATTTTCGATTTTTCACGCCTCCGTTGCACGATTTAATTTTTCGGAACAAAATTATTCGCGATACGTTATCATCGATAAGGAAACGATAAACGATTCCTAGTGATAATAAATTTTTAATGTATTTCTCTGGATAGATCGTAGATAAATTCACAGTTCTTTTTATCGCGTCTATCATCGTCGCATAACTCTGATTTGAATTCCTTGAATTTCAAGATTGCCATTTCTTAACAATGGCAATACGTATAATATAAATATTGAGAAGAGTTTTTTTTTTAATATATTTTTGATGAAATAAACGGGATCAATAATTATAATTGTGCAGCGATATAATGTAGAACATATCGAACGATGCTCGATAATCAAATGTGTAATTTATCCACTATTAATTATGCAGTACTTCGGCGATGAAACTTTTTTAATTACGGTCCAACTACCCACTCGGTTGTAATTGGATCATACTCTCGAGGGAATATCGAAATCATCGAAAAGGTTAAAATTTTAATTGCATAGTTACGTAAAATTTTTTCGTTCTTTCGCAAACTTAATCACTATGATATAAAATATACTAACATCTAATTAACAATTCTACAATAATTATTATAATCACATTTTCATAATGACAAAAAAACCTTGTTTTTTATCTTGTAAATCTTGTAAGGTGCTAAAATCTCAACTGGCTTCGTGTTTTATTTGACAGGATTTTCATACTTAATTAATTTCAACTTAAATAGAGATACAATAATTGCACCTTACGTAAACCATCGACGTGATGTTCGTTCCAAATCGATTAACTTAGGATTCGTGATACGCATTCGTGTAGAGAAACTACCGCAAAATAGATTTTCCTCGAAATGGTCATTTCAAGATTTATACCAATCTCTCAACCTTTATACAACGTATTTCACGTTATAACATTATAGAGAAAAAGGGGAAAAGTAAGTATCTTGAAATGTAACATCTTAGAATGATAAAAGTAATTCAACAATGCGCAATAATGAAACAACAATCGATGTATAATATAAGATTCATCTTTTGGAAATGATTATTTCTTAAGCAGGAAAGAAGAATCTGCTTCCAGGAAACGTACATTGCTCTTATATATATAGTTTTATATAGAAAATGCGTATCACGGATCACTGGAAAGATATCTTAATTGATCGGAATTGATCATCATGTTGACGTTGTTTACGGAAATTGCAATTAATCTATTTACATCGAGTCCGAAAAAAAACATGAAAATTCCTTAACCAGACACGTTACGACAATTTCCAGAATTGGTTAGAAGTCGGATTTCCATGTCCTAACTCGAACATTCGGATGGAAAGATTCCAAGATTAAAAAGCATTATGAATTTTTAATTTCGAATAATTTGAACAGTTCTCGAATAGTATAGGGACGCGAAATTTTTTCAAATTCAACAAATTTCTTTGAATCTCGAAACTTTTTATAAATTTTTGCGATTCGAAATTCTCAAGTTTCTCTTATAATTTACAACTTGAGCCCATCTTTACATTTATGAGCGACTTGTATAATATAACCGAACAGCAAATATTTTAACAAATCGTTTCTCAAAATTACTTCCCGATTGTGATTAAAGAGAGAAGAATTTATGGATTCCTTTCCAACATCCTTTCATCCAGTCAACAGGCAACTCCGCCCAACAGTTTATCATACTGACTTTTGACATTCACAATGACTTGTCATTACATCAAATTGTTGACTAGACTTTAACGACGTAATAATCGACGAGAGACGAGAGACGTTGTACAAATTTATTCTGTTTGTATGAGTTGAGTCACACACTTGACTTGTACCATAATAATCGAATTAAGCACATAATTATCATTTTTTTTTGCCCAATTAGCATTGTCATGTTAAATTGAACCGATGATAGATAACATTCATTCGAGGAAAGAATGACGGTGTCTTATAAAATGCGTGCCCAGATATCACGTGTCAAGCTTTGAATCCCAGAGATAAATTAAAAAAAGGAACTTGGATTGTGTTATTCTTTAATACATCCTAAAGGAGAACTGTTCTTGAATTTATGGAACAATATCTCGTCTCTTTCATCATAAGGAAGAAACCTCGAAATATCATTCCAAAAGAAACTTTATACCAAGTGAATCCTTTCATGCATCATATCCTTTCCTGTTTATCCTTTCAGTTTAAGAGGAATTTTATTTTGGTGAAAAATACTCATCAAAAGAATACACAGTTCGTCCATTCATATTGTTTCATCATTTTTCTCAATATTTCCTTTTCTCAACAATTTCATAATTCATCCAACAAATACCAGATCTCTTAATAATTAATATTAAATATAATGTGTTAGTATTCGTTACATGGTAGTAATTGGTATGATTTATAGGCTTCGTAAAGTTGAATTTTCTCTTTCATTATACACCATTTATTATACCTGTTAATTACGTTTAAATTTTTTTATGAAACATTACATTCGCACTTGTGTATATTATACGATTGCATTCAGTTACATAAATTTTTATTCGATTCCTAATGAATTCTACCACCGAGAGACGCGATAGCAAGATATAGAGATACGATAATCGTACAATATGAATTAAATGGACCGTCGTTGATGTCAAATCGCTTGTTCTTCATCCAGTTTACGATCATTGAGGTCACTGGGATAAAACGAGATTCCATAACTGCAGGCCATTTCGGCCTCTTCTTTAATCGGACTATTGACGGCAATCGATTCGATACACGATACTCGATTTTCGGCTCTTTAATTCTGTTCTCGTTTTTCGGATATATCTATAGCAGATGGATCAATGGATATCCGGGAGCATGTTTCAAAAATGACGTACGTGTGAAACATAATATTCGAAAGTATCGCACGTCGTGTCATATCATTATAAGATATTCATGACATAGAATTTTTATTCTTCGTAAGTATGAGACGAAGTATATAAGTTATATACTTGTTCGAATCTAGGATATAAATATGAAATTGAAGGAATAAATATTTTTAATTAAATAATTAAAAAATTTTTTTTCCATTACAATCGATCAAGTAGATTAAAATTTTCTTGAGCCAATCAAGAAGCTATCTACTTGATAATTAAGAATTAAATTATTGCATACGCCCAATTCATTCACAAATCATTCAAAACTATTATTGTTTTATTATAAAGAAGAAATTACGCATGTAGGAATTATAGGTTTCTTGAATTTCTCGTTTTTTACTTGAAAATCTAAAAAAAAAAACTTTATTGCATCATATTGCATTATATTATATATCGTCGCTTATATCCTTCGCTATCACAAATAGATTTAAATCGATCGGTTTCTGTGCAAATGTCGAAAGTAATACGTAGAGATAATTCAAGAACAATTTCCAGGATAATATCATTGTACGGATTGATGGACGCTGTACGGATTAGGTAGAGCCTCGACTTTTACCTTTGATAATGAGATTTGCGGCTCCAAGTCAACTTCCTCTCGGATTACGATCGCTACTGCACGGTAGTCTACAATACTTTCTACCTTCTCTCCTTCCCTTTGAATTAAAGTTTTTCTCCCCGAATTGCCAACGATCTCACAGCGACAATCTGAAAGAAAACGTCGCCTTAACGAGAACATTTCGGAGACAATCTTTCCTCCTTCCTTCCTTCCTTCCTTCCTTCCTTTCTTAAACCATCCATCAACCCGGGGACAAAGCATCGATGTCATTGTTAGCGTGTTGTAACGAGACGATCCGTGATGGATACCGTTCTAATGAATTCGATAATTAGGACGATAATTAGAGGGACCTTTCTTCCACAGGACGACAGCCGAAAAGTCGAGTTCAATTAGAAACGACCGTGTCACGTGACGTGAGGGAAAGTACAGGAGATTTCGAGGAATCGAGAAGAAGAGGTGGAGAACAAGTGCCGTTTCCTGTGTATGGTGATCGAATAAGCCGATCCTTCGTTTTACCGAGAAAAGGAAAGCCATCGATTATTTTGTGTATATATATACACGTGTATATGTATACGTATGGATACACTTCTTTCTTTCGTGCACTTTTGAATTGTTGATCCAAATTTCGTTCCGGGTGAAAGGACGTAGATATAAAGTTTCGGGTGAAAAAAAATTGTGAAAGGATAATCCGCCTCGGTGATGATGAATAATTGATTAGGGACTTTTCGAGAAGTAAGAAGTATTGCATTGCTAATCGTAGAAATCTAATTGATTCTTTAAAGGAATTCTTTGAGATTCGTTACGAAGAGGATGTTTACTTTTTATTTCTTAAGTCACGGAAGAGGGTTGTCAAAGGGATGGTTTTCACTCGCAAAAAATATTTCATTTTAGAGGCACTGGAAGAAGTTGCGAGAAATCTCCATTTTCCAATATCTACTCCAATACTTTTTATATCTTGTATGCTTAAACTTGATATTCTAGACTTGTCTATACTACATTCTTTTGAACTTGTCGAACAGAACGGGACAACTTCATTCATCTTCTCTAAGAACCTTAGATCTCCATTCGATACTAAACTTTTAAATGGTTATAATAAATTACACAATTTCGATCTTAAAGATCTTTCTCCAATTTTTAAATCTCCACTTTTCGGAAAGTAAATTTAATTAATTTCGATAAATAGTTTGCGTTGAATTAAAAGTTTGTTTCGAATCACTTGCTATCAAGTAATACGAGTCAATTCTTCGTTTCTAAATTTCTACTTTCATAATGCATACTGTTTGCCAATCATTATCTTCCACGTTGATAGCGATTCCTTTTACAATACCAGTGCCATTATGAAAAGGGTGCGGTCACATTAAAACGAAATAGGAAACGTATCTGTAGTGTAGCGTAGCAGTTCGATTCTACAGTAGTGGAACTGCTTGCATAGTAGGAATAGTATATTAGTGAAAGTCGTTGAATGGTAAGAAAAATGTGTTGATCTATTTACATTTTATCGGTTTTAGTGCACAAATACGCGTGATGTTACGTAACGAGGAACACGATATGTTAATGCTGTCATCTACATACGTATATATATATATATATATGTATGTTTGAAAATAATGCGCATATAAATATTGTAAATGCTGGAACGCTACGCCTGTATCGTAAATGTCCAGGCTAATGATGCCGAAGGAATTATAAAATGACGGAATATAAAACAGAGTGGACCGTTTCAACTCAGTCGCGACTTTAAACGTAATTTAAATGCTGTCAATCCTTATACCTGTAATTCTCATTATTATTCAATTTCTTAGTAACAAGTCGACATCAAATATGCGATGTAACGATGATTTCTTTGAATTATTTGAACATTTTTATATTTCGAGGGAATAATTTTAAATAAAGCAAATATTCGAGAATTAAAGAAAAAAGACGAAACTTTTTATTCATGTGTAACGATATATAGGTATATCAGCGTCTGGAAAAATTGGCAGGTATTGAAATAATAATAAGGATCGATATGGGCGTAAGTAAGAATTTTTATAACTTAATTCGCGCTTATTTTCCTTCCTTTCCCGTATTTTAATATCAATAAGTAGTTAAACTAGTTTATATAAATATATACGTCTCAATAAAATTCAGATAGCCTTATTTCATAAATTAATTTTCTCTTACTTTTCTTCATTTCAATCGTTTTATATTTTCATATTCTATAGTAATAAACATCTAAGCTTAATTATATTCATGCTTGCATCTATGTCACGTTTAATTACGTTGCAATAATAATCTTATAAATTAATTTACTTTCCTTTTTTTATCGTGCCTTTTATAAATCGGATTATCGATTAGGATTCTACTATTCAATAAATAAATGGCCGTTTCGCGAAATACATTTGAAATCATTCGTGATACCACATCCGTGGTATAAATGTCACGCGTTAAGTTAGACGCGTGACGCGAAGATTTCCCTTTGCGACATAAATCACGGGAAGGAAACTGTTTGGTCGCGTTCTAGAACTCGAATAAGGCGAACGAGATGAAAGTTTTACTCTTGGTTAGCGATGAAAAATAACAAGAAGCAACTCGCGTAGCTTAATTAATCTTTCAGGGGCAACTTACTTGTCTGAAAAGAGGTTTTTCAATGGGAATAACGGAAATATTCCTTTTAATTTTACAGATTCATTCTTCTGATCTAACCATCATCAGGAGAAATAAAATCGTACAAGGATTATCAAGATTTTCATTCTTTTTTTTTTTCGATGAAGATTCTATGGATGAAATATTTCATCCTAATTTTATTATATTTTCATATCGATCGTATTAAAATTTTTTCAAAGCAATACTTCCTTCGATTCGATAATTTTTCTTCTTTCTCGATTAGGAAAGAAGCGAAATCGTAAAATATTTACCACGTTTGTTTTTCCATCTTTCGTATTACTGACCGATTTCTATAAGAGGTCGTTTTACATAAACGAGTATTTATTTTTAGCTCATTCCACTGTCTTAACCAGTCTCGTCGACTTTTCATGTTGCCGATAAGCCGCCTTTGCCTGTAACAGTTTCGCCTACGTATCTCGACGAGTAGAGCCGTGCGACTTCCGTGTATGACGACTACGTCTTTGTGGTCTATTGTCCGACTCTCGAAGTCTTTCCATTTTTCCTGCTGGAATGGAAGTCCACCGGTTAAGAAAATACCTACGCGGAGAACGTGCAAATATAAAGATAATATTTTTATGTCACGCAGTGGAGGAACTAACTTTGCAGCCTTTTTGCCGTTATTCCTTTTAATGTTACAAATGTTGCACGGGAGATGTAATAGGATTATGATAATATTGCTGGTTAAGATTAAGCGCGGTAAAAGTTATATTTTTTCCAAGTAAAACTCGAATCGATATAACGAGAAACGCAGGTTCCATTTTACGTAAAAGATAGAGAAAATATTGAAATTTAATTATGCAACAAATTTACAATGCAATCAACCGTTGGAAGTATTATTTATGAGAAAAGAAATTTATAAGGGAATATGATAAAACTCAGTTTAATTGACTTCTAATAACTACGAACATATAGTCAATTAAAGGAACCGAATCGTGCGTCTCATAAATCAAATGAGTATTATTGATGTTCATATAAAGAGAGGATTTTAATTATTAAATATCAACTCATAGGAAACGAGGAGAAGGATATGCAGAGAAAATGCAATAAATATGGAAAAAAATAAATTTCACGTGTATATACCATTCAATTTAGATTTTCAAATGGGAAACATAAAATAAAATATAAAATATAAAAATAAAATAAAATATAAATATACATCCACGATTATATTTGATTTCTTCGACTCAATAATAAAAATGTTTTTGTTTCGAATTGTAACATTGAAAAAAGACACTTGATCAACTTTTATTGATCCATCTCACGTGATTACTAAAAGAATCTTAATTAATTACGCATATAAAACGTATCGAAGAATGTACGTATTATTTGCAATCAAAATTGCATATCGCTTCGTGTCTCATAATTTTCGTCAAATTATAAACTTCCCTTATCTCCACGAAATATTATTCCAATAATTGGAATTGTTAATTATCCAACAAGACAAAACGGTCGAAATTGGATCAAAATTATCTGCATTCTTTGCACACGATAATTTATTATGCGCATTTCAAGTAATTGGATCCCACTAATTCACCGTTAAAAATATTTTATCACTTTAGAAAGGAATCGTATATCGAATATATCAATATATAAATTCTGTCCGTGCTTTTTAGCTTCTTAACCCATTGGGTGTGAGATCAAAGAAAACCGTGATCGTACTGCATCGATCCGAGCAGAGTTGGGTTCGCGGCTCTTTTTATTCCGAGTTGCACAGCTTTCCCTTTCTTTCCCCTGAGAAATTTAGCAATAATTATGTCGCTTAACCGTTACTCCAGTCTCCGTTACGCTACGTCGTTACGATACTAAACGATCGAAGAAATTGGCGTGTGTATCTGTTTCGCGTAATTATTTCTAAAAAAAATGATCGTTTCTCGAACGGAACGATAATACACAACGCACCAATGTGTTTATTCGTTTCTCCGTATGATGGATCGATTGTGCGAAACGAGAGGAATTGAAAGGAAGATTGAATCCGATTACATGAAAAATCATTAATTATACATTGTCGAGTAAGTAGATTTAAACTTCGCTTATTAATATTTAACGGCCGATATATCGATCATTTATCTCGTTGAACTTGTCCCCCCCGTGCTTCGGACAGACTTTCTCGATCTATATATCAACTCTCTTGAAAAAGGGGAGAGAAAAGAAGGAAACGGATGGAAAGGAAAAGGCGAGAAAAATTCAAGCATGAATTATGACAAACGGTGTGTATTGATAGCGGAGTGAATGTTGGAAGCTTTCCTTTTGAATTAACGCCGGTTTCTCGTGAGTGAATGATGCTCGAAGGTCTCTGACAAGGAGAGTGCACGACCTCTTCTCGAGTCTTGTGTTGTGGATTCGATTGAGATTGAAACAAGTTCGTTTCAACCGCTTCAATACTCTTCTCTTCGAGATAAGAAGTGTTAAGTATTTTCAAATTTTATGTTTCGATAAAATTGTGAAAAATTCATATTCTTTCTGATGTCTCTCCATGATTACTCGTTAAAAGGAAAGTTATATAAAATATTCAACAACTTTTACATATTTTATCAAAAATGCATACGAGAATGCGTGGTGAGAAGCGCGACTTCCCGTCAATAAATCTAAGAGTGACACGTACATCGAATCGAGCGCCAGACAAAACAAACGTGTCCATTCCAGACTATAGACGTCGATAGAATAACGATGGAATAACCACTGTCGTTTCTACTGCCGTATTCCGGCAGCGTGTCACCGGAAGACACGCATAAAAATGTTAGATCGGACGTGGTCCGGGACGAACGCGAAAAACAAAACCGACTTTCATATGATAATAAGAATTCTCTAATAAATAACAGACACACACACGCCTCCAATTTACGTTTAACTTTCACGCTGAAACTTTTCGTTCTTTTTTTCTTTCTTCTTCTTCTTTTTGAAAGAAGAAGTTCAAGCGCGCTAAGAAATCTTGATTCGAAGTTGTGGAGTTATTTCGTTGGTTGCTGGATCAAGAGGTTATCTCGCTTGGAAATTCGTTTCGAGTCGTCATGATACGGGGATCGTTCGTTAAAAGGAAGCTGTGAGTAAATTACGTACGCGTTTTCCACGTGGAAACGAGTTTCGACTTGGAATAAGAAAGTTTTAAACGATTTTAGACAGAAATTGCTTCTCTTTCTGTCTAAACAAGGTCGCAAATAATTCTTGCTTTTTATCGCGAGCATGTTCGTTCGCTCTTTAATTCGAAATCGGTTTGCAGGAAGAAAAAGTTTGGAGAGAAAGAAGTTTAGAGAGAAGTTTTTTTTTTTTAGAGAGGAATATGAAAGCGAAGTAAAATTTTATGATAGATGGTTGCGACATTTTTAATTCATAGGTATGATCGTTTTATCTTATTTTGATTATTTCCTTTTTTTTTAGAGTGAACGTGAAATTTTAATAAATAATTGACTCGATGTTCAACGATTTTGTTTTTTCACGTTGATCACGTTCGAAAATTAATGGTTATATAGACACTGATAGGGAATTAATGATCATTGACTTTTTTCAGGAATCAAACATTCAGGTTCCGCGAAAAATTTGTAAAAAATCTTATACCGATGAAATCATTTGAAACGAAATATCGTTCGAAAAACGAAACGTTGCACGATCTACTAACTTGCGTAATATTTGCATAATATTCGTTTTTTCAAATGTTTCTAAAATTTGAAAAAAACGCAAAGCATAGACTGGTTATATTTATTATTGAGCAACCGCGTAATTACGGATTTTCTAAATGATTCGTCGCAAGAAATGAAAAATGAGATCGAATTCTTAGAGTTTCAAAAAGTTTGGTAAATACACAAGTTCGCTACACTCGTCTAAAGGGATTTTTTTTCTAAAATTTTGCATTTTATTTATCAAAAATATTTAAAAATAAACCACAAGATCGATATCGATTTATTATTAATTAAATATTTTCTTTCTTTTTTTTAGGATCCAAAGGATCGATGTCGAATTTTTGTTGAATCTCAAGTGGAACAGGTCAACGTTATTCGCGTGCATCCATTCTCGTTACGTCATCGGAGAGACGAGAGAAGCAGGATATTTGCGCTCGTGTTTCAATTGACGCGACGAGGGCGGAATTTACAGCTCATCAGGGAAATAAAAACGAACGATACTTGATTTCATCGCTGCCCGTGTTTCCGCTGTTAATCATAATGCACAGATTGGCGCATCGGCGTTAAATTGCGAGAAACCAACGAAGCTTAATACGCTTCTTTTCTATGTGAATTACGAGGATGCCTTGAAAAACATCCGACTCGTCGAGTTCAACTCCTATGATTAACATTGTTGAAACTTTGCTCGTAAACGGGTCGAGACATCTGCGAGAAAGTCCGGAATTCAATGTTCTCGTTCGAATCTCGGGAAAAAATTGATGAGGTTTTCACTTTCCTTTCTTGGAAAAAAAGATTGTTCAAAACTCGAAATTGTATCGATTGTAAAATCATTATTTGTCTCTCATCGTTATAATAAGTCATTCTTTTTAATCGCCTTGGAATTTTTCAACTTTTTATCATCAGAATCTCTATACCAATCTGATTCTTTATTATAAAATATATAGTTGCAATTTGAATTTTAAAGCGAATGAAGATTGTTAAATGAGCGTGATATGTACGAAAGTTGGGCAGACAATTATTCAACTAGAATTTTTTTTTTTTCTTCTTTCCCCATCCATATAAACGTTATTACTATCCTATTTACCAGACCGTGAATCCAGTTTCTACAACTATATTAATCATTTTCTGAAATGTTGATATTTTCACGATTATCAAATTAATCAAAATGTTCTGTAACGATGTTTAATTTAACAATATTTTAACGAAAATTATTCTCTTGAGATATTTTCGAACGAAAGGATCGATTTATAAGAAAAAAGAAAGGAAAATCTAGCGACAAAATTGTTTCAAAAGCTTAAATAATAAATCGATATTTTAAACCGCAATATCGTTCACCGTGAAAGAATGAAAGAAGAAAAATTCCAACGTTTAATTGATTCGATATTATTACGATATCGCGCGCATATTAAAGCGATATTTTTTTTTTTTTTTTTTATTCAACAACGTGAAATTTATGTTACGAGTCGTCGAGTTAATATTGGTTTTAAGTATCATGTAATAACGTGTCGAAATTAAATGCATCGATAAAAGAAAATAATATAATAAAAGTTTTCACACGCTGCAAATCTCATGCCGCTATTTAATAGCGATATAAATCTTTCGACGAGAATTCCCACTGTTACGATACATTTGTTATAACAGAAATTGGAAAGATGGATTAAAACGAAAAAATTTTTTTCCACTCGTTATTCCGACTTTTAATCCCGAAACGCGCATAAACGTAATAATAAGGATTAAGGTTTGACACCATCTTTCTGCAAATGAACGAAATATGTACGTACATGTTGGAATATTCTCATTTTTCGTTCACTGCATCAGAAATCGCATATCTTAGCTTTTCGTGTGCGGTCCACGTGGTTAGCGCAACGAAAGTCATTATCATAATTTTTTTTTTTTAAGAAACTGTTATTAGTTATTCGTCTGAATTAACTAGTGTGGGTTATTACCGTTTGTATTACGAGTAAGAAATTACTCGTTGAAAATGAATTAAGACATATATCAAAACTAAGGCACGAAATAAATATTCTTGGTTTCGTGCGAGAAGAGAAATTTGATATAAATTTTCCGTTCGAAAGATAAAATTGGATATCTTATTAGAAAATTTCAGAAATTTCTTCCTCTTGTTCATTCACGGTTAAAGAATTAAGACACGAGCCCGAGTTAATATTAATTAACAATTTAGAAAACGTTTCACAGACTCGTTAAAACAGCACAATTCACTTTAGGCGTAGATATGCAAAATTAAGCATCGCCTGAAGCATAACTTGCGAATGTAAATTTGAGTTGAGCAGAAGTAACAATGAGCTGTAGTTGTAATGAGAAAATTCATTTGCAGATCGTCTCAATTTGTCGCCTCGAGTTGAATGAAAGATGTCTACGGTGTTACTAAGCCCATTATCCCTGATAAAAATCAGCGTCTTTTGTTTTTCTTTTTACATAAGAAGTTTTACGTGTGAAATTAAAAAGTGTAACTGTCCTAAATATGTAAGAGTTAGTTACGTTATTATTGCGGATGTTATTTCCTATTGGATAGAATTCATATTTTTCACACCTTCTTGAGTTTAAACAAAAAAAAAAAAAAAAAATACCGAGAAAGATTGCATCTTTTGCACGTGATAATTACGTGTTAAATTATGTTTAATATATTGAAACGAATATATACATATATAGATATAAAACAGAGAATAATATTTCAATATGAGGAAGATTTCAGGAACAAGGAATATTTGAAAAGTGGAAAAATTTTTGAAAATAAATCTAATATCTCAAGAGTAAGGAATATTTCAACGAAGATCATTTCAGGAATAAAAGAAACTTTTTCGATGGGAATTAAAAGAAAAAAAAGAATTTCTTTTAGAAATGAGAAATATTTTAAAACAAGATTCGATCTTGTATCAATTTCATGAATATGCAAATGGTTAATTGAATTCCATTCTTGGAATTGTCCCAACTCCCGAATTCCGGTTTACGTGACATAAGTCACAGATTTCGGCCGAGAAAAAGAATACTCCCCGATGCCTGAAGAAATTTTATTTCGTCGCCAATTAAAGATCGCTTTCTTTTTCAACGAATCCCAGATTAACATTGGGAGGACGGTAGTTCGGTTAATCTCTCGAACACGTGTTTCTTTTCTTTCTTTCTTTCTTTTTTTTCTTTTTTGCGTATTTTCCGAAACACCTTTCACCGAAAATTGGTCGTATTGGTCGTATAGATTGGTCATATAGATTGAATTGGCAGAAGAATTTTTTAATTAATATGGAAGAGGATAAATTCGCGTTTGAAATATTCGAGAGATTAAAGAAAAATACACCTTCGTATGTATGAAACATTTTCTTTCTTTCGTGTACCAGTGAAAGAAAGAATGCGTTTGATTTGACATTTAATTATGAAGAAAAATGTTCGTCGATGCGTATTATTCATGTATTTTGCGTTATAAAAACGTTTAACGAGTGAAAACACGATTTTGCTATTTATTACATTATTTATTTAACGTCTAATTTATTGCGTCTAATTTCTAGTTTGCATATAAGGAAATATTTTAATTACGAAGAAAATAAAATATCCTTCATTCACTTTCTTTTGTTTTCAATTTGAATATAGCAATACCGCATATAATTACATTCCATACTGTCTATCACAAAAAATATATTATAGCTATTATTACAATACTTTCTTTCATTTTCAAATTGAAGAATAAATTTCACCACTGTACAATTATATTCCTTCATCGTGTACAAGAATGTATTTGTAATATGGTAAAACGAAATCGTGTAAAAGTAAGATCGGTTGATTACATCGGATCTTTTATCTATAAATTTTACAAGAAACACGGAGAAAAGAAAAACGGAATCGACGAATATCTGTATGTCCCTCTCCTAACTTATTCCACGCAAGGAGCGAGCTCCGCGTTTATCTACGTGTTACTTATAGAATAGTCATGAACCCCGTAATTGCATCAATTACCCAGGCTTGCTTACCGGTTACCGGTTTAACCGTGGCAAGAAACCGATCGATCGATTTATGTATTCTATATATGAACCGAATCGAGTTTTTAATCATTGCGGTCGATTCGCAAAATGTTGTTTATTTAATTCGTGTAATAATTTGTTTCCTATCTATCGAATGCCCGCCCTGCGTAGAATTTCGATCGATCGTAAAGAAATCTTTAATAGAAGGAAAAATGGAATTTACGATCGAAATATTCTGCGATGATTTGGACCGGCAACGAACAAACGTTTCGTTGAAACGGCACGATCGGCACAAAAGGAGCATCGATCATCGAGTCAAATTGTTGATCATTGTGCATTGTTACCCCGCGAGAATTTTCTGAACCCGTTTTTCTTTTACCCGATTCGTGCACGCGCGTACGCGCCGGTTTGATGTTTGTAACGAGAGCGGTAATATTTCATCGCGTCAGAGGAAAATATATTCAATGGGGAATTCAAAGTAACGCTGTAGTTGGAAAGGGAATAGTTTTATCCGGAATATTATAGAAAGACGCGTTATTGCGTTTCGCGAAGGCGTTCTGACAATGTATCTAAAACTAGGGAAGAAATTTAATTTAAGTGAGGGAAAGAGTTCTCTCACTTTTATTCGAAGAAAAGTTTTCACGATGCTTTGTGGTTATATAATCTCAGATATCGTTAATTGCGTTATAAAAGAAATATAAATCGATGTAATTTGCGAAGACGACACTTTACCGATAAATAAAACAAAGTAAGGCAGTAAATGTCTTTCTTACATTTATCTTGGAAGAAAACTTGATTCTTTCATTTCTCTTTACCAATTATCGTCGTCAAAAATAGAAAAAAGATAATATCCATTTATATTTTTCTTTTACTTTTACAATTATTTAAAATATAGCAAAATCGATTGCTCCGTTTCTACTATGTATAAAAAAAAAGAAAAAAAAAGAAAGAAGGAAAAAACTAGAGTATCCAAGAAAGTTTTATCTCAACCAACTCAATCTAAACCTGTCTTTAAGAAACAAAAATGCATTCCTCCACTCTTCCCAATTAAACTTCTTTTCCCTCTCTCGAAGGATTAAACGCGCCGATCCATCGCAGCGATGCAAAACGGCTATCAGGTTATCTCGATCGTTGTTTCTGTTTCGTAGAACGGTCCGATGGCCAGGTATCTCGAGCGTGCAACCTCCTCCACCCGTGAGAACAAAGGACATCCGTATTCGTGGAATTCTTCTCTGCTCTGCGGTGGGACGCATTCTCGACACGAACGAAGGTAAGATTTTTCGGTGAAAGTCAAGCAAAATAATATATATATATATGTATGATATATACACACGCTACGATCTACTTCTCTAGATACTTACGCAGCCGTGTATACACGGTCAATGGCAACGCCTTTTCCTTTCTTCTCGACCCGCCACCGTTTCATCCGTCTTCCGGTTTGGAAAATTGCTCGACCAAGGACCAGTTTTTGGACCACGATACTTTTACCGATTTCTTGCACGGTTCGTTACGATTTAGAAAACGTTTTAAACCAACGTCTTCGCGTCACTTCCGCTTCGAATCTCACATTTGTCTCACTTTGATCCTTTTTCTTTTTATTTTTTTTTTTAACTCGAGATCGAAGGAGCAAAACGTAGAAATCGTTGGATGGATCTCTAAGCGAGGAAATTCTTGGCAGACTTTCACGTTGCATACTTCCGGCGAGCAGATAAGAATTTTCGTTCCGGTGCAACTTGAATATCTATTCTGCGTCGGGAATCCTTGCTTCGTCCAATGAAAACGCTTCGATCTTTCCACATATACCGACTTTTCCGTTTGCACCGATCTCTAAAATCTTCCCACAGCTCACAGCTTAACGATATATAATTTTTCATTTGAAAGAATATTCAATTTTTAAATAGTTTTATTTAATTAATACGATGTAATAAAAAGCATGCACGAATAATAATCGTTCGTATACTCTATTCTCTAGCATTGCATAACACCGCGGTGGCAGGCAACAAAGGGCTCTTGTCGCTCTCCAAGCGATCCCATCCTCTCCGCATAATATAATACTATAAACGTGGCCGAGTAAGGGACACTGTCACGCGGACTGGCCGGCAAGCGTTTCGTCACAGTCCGCGTGTGCGATAAATCGTTCCCGTTACGACAAGGACACACAATGGGCAACGTGTTACACACGGTCTGCGTGCCACCAGCGAAGATAAATTAAAGATCGAGGCAAAAAGAGAGGAGGCAACGCAACCGAGCCAAGGTGGTTGCCTTCCGATCGAAAGGCACTCACTTCACCGTGAGACGACCCACCGGCAGACGACGACGTTCGCTTTTTAGTGCGTTTATCCAGTTAGGCTTTCTTTTCCTCCTTTTTTCTTTCGATTTAATTAATAAAAACGAGTCGTCGCGGAGGGCAGGGAGGGAAAAGAGATCGGTTCCCTTTTTGCTCCAAATCGAAAGTTACGAGGTCTGACCGGATTCCCTAACGAATCACACGATTTACGGTGCATTCGTGAATTTTGACGGGATGCGTAAATCTTGAGGATGGATTCGTTATGGTAAGGAGATTGATGCTTGAGGATCGGTTTCGTAACATCGCGATATCGTGGGTGGTTAATTGCATGTAGATTTCTTTTTCGTGATAATTGTCTTTTGTTCTTTCCTTTTTGAAAAACGTGTCGTGCGATGATGGAGAGATTGCATTTTCATTTTAGTCGAAAATTGGAACTGTGGCAAAATATTTTTTTTGTCGATCAGCGTGATTCGCTTGGCCGTCGTATTTTTTTTTTTTAATATTACTAATTAGTTTATTATTTCTGACTTTTCTTCCTCTTATCTTCTTTTCTTTCTTTTTTTTTAACGAGGAAAATAATTTCGCGAATGTGAAATTTTAAACGTGTGTCGTAATTGTGAATCGACTACCGTGACGTACCAACGAAAATATTTAATATTTTATATCATGTGTAGACTACGCTTTTGGCTTTTCAATGGATTGAAAAATTGAGCTTGAGATTATTCCTGATATAAGATGTTTTTTTTTTAAACAAAAACATTTTATGTCCAGTTTATTTTATACATTCTAAAACTATTTTGTGAAAGTTAATATTTATAATTCCTCGTAAATTCATAAAATTACATATATATATATAGTTTCTAATCAATTCTTACATCGGTATTCTTTTATTCTTGCACAAATTTACAGCATTATAATTTTCAAATAAAATATCAACTTTCTCAAAAAAACAATCTCAATTTTCTTCTCTCGCTTATTACTTATTCTCCATTCTCCCGTATCCTTGTTAACCAACCTAATAGAAATTAACACAAGATTTTAATTCTGAAAATTCACAATCTTCCCAAACCGATACATCATTTTTCTTTTACCAAATCTGGAAAAAAAAACCTAATTATTATCATACAATAAGAAACGACCATAACAATAATAATCAACCAAATAATACCCTGTTTAACGAACAAATCGAATTAACTATAAATAGTTACGGATCTTTCGTTATTTCGCAATTACAATTATACACAAACATATACTAATCTAATTCTCATCCAATATATATATATACACAAATAATCCAAGCCGTATAAAATTAAATCGCTTTCAATTATATTTCTTTCTCGAATCCGCGAATCCCAGTGAAAGTTTTCGATTCGGCCGCCAAGACTTATTCAATACCCGCAACACACGTGGTCGAGAAGAAAAAGGGGGCGAGAACGGGGCACACGACTCGCGTTTCTTTTTCGTTTTTCCCTGTCCAAGCCAGGCCAGGAGGGGGAGAGACACCTGAGTACGAGTGCTCGAAAATCGTGCGACCGCTCGTGCGAGACGAATTCGCGACTAGAGAGGAGAACGGATGTGTATGTGTGTGTGTGTATGTGCGCGCGCAGAGAGAAGAGAGAGAAGGCGCATTTTGTATCGGCCGTTGCATTTTCGCAGGTCATCTGCGATAATGACGGCGCGCGAGTCCCGCTAGGAAAAAGGAGCGTGCCACCTTTCGTTTTCATTGTCTTGGATCTTGGTTGGTTGGGCTCGACCTCGGCTATATACCGGATATACACTGGATCGATGCTGGATAGGCGACCAGTCGGTTGCGTTTCTCGATCGGCTCGAGCTTAAAGCCACGGAAATGCACGGGGAATTTCTTGGAGTTGGAAACAGCGTTATGCGTTATTTTATCGGATTGTGAAACGACTTGACCAAAAGTAAGGCAAGAAAGAATATATTTGACGAATAGGAATAAATTATATTACATGTGGATCGTGCCGATGCCTTTGTTCTACTGAGCTGAACTGAGCTCCGTGTCGACGAAACGAAACAGCGATCCAATGACACTTGATTCATATAAATAATAATTCACATAAGTATGAATCTTTGCGCGTATAAACTGAAGAATTCTCGTTGCACTATAAGTGTATAAAGAGAGCTTTCGATTTCGTCATAAAGGCGAAGAGAAATTTTTAATTTTGTCCCGCAAGGGGGATTTCGACGGGGGTCTTGGGACTTGTTTGAATTGCGAATACATTTTCGAAGTAATTGAGAAGCTCTCCTGTCCCGAGTCCTCCCGTTTCGAGTCCTTTGGGTGGTGGCGTACCCACGGACCTGAGCTCAACTTATTCCACAGATCGTGCGGAAAAGTTCCTTCGCGATTACTGTGCAATTCTATTCGCATTTCCATCCTCGCTTCAAGAAGCTAGGCGAAGCTTGTTTCTTTTTTTATTGGAAAGAAAAATTCAATAATGTTTGCACGGACATTATAATCTGTCTATAATCCGTGCATAGAAATGACACAAATGGTCCAGTGTTGGCTTATGCAATTTTCGAAGCTGATCGATAAGAAATTGTGCTCGATTTGCGTATCCAAGGTGACACGCTGCGGGTGCAGCGTAAGAGACACGTTTACTTCTCCCTTTCAGTGGAAAGTTTAATTTCACGAGTGGAAGAAATTTGTTGCCCCATGCTTTAGAAATCTTGTATCGTGAAAGTGAACGATATTTGATATGAGAAGAATTTTCGTGTGTTTGATCATTGAGATTACGTTGACTGGAATGATTATTTGAATACGAAACGTATGAAACGGCCTGTATGGAATAGGTATGCAGATTTTTTCCACACACGCGTGGAGTGGAACTGGCAAGCTCGAGAAGATAAAAAGTTGAGGGCGCGAGGAAGGATGAAAGTGAAAGTTCTGTTCGCGATTAGGTTCGCTCGCGGATCGATCGAGCTTCGATTTAAAAATCGTTGGACAAGTTTTAGTCAGGAGTTGCGTCATTTCATGGATCACGATCAAGGTGTAAACGATTTTAAAAATCGATGAAAATACATTACATCAAATGTGCTCCTATGTTTCTGATAAATAGCTTTCGTTTTCGAAATCAAGTCAGTTTTAAGAAACGAGCGGTACGAGAGGTTGCGAATCAAAGATGCAAATTGATCGATGATCGATATTCGGAAAAATAAGGAATACGTTGTGCAATACGTTACGTAAAACACCGACACAGTTAATCCGGATTGTGTGGAGAAAATGATGAATAAGGGATTACATATTAACGATGAAGTTTGACGAAGATTTAGATTCAATTTGAGTGAATTTATAATCGCAAAATGCGCGAAAGGATGTAAGAAATATTTAGAATCGATTAATATTCAAAACTGATAATATTTTATTTTTATATTTCATCGTGTTACACTCGTTGATTCGCCTCTAAACGAATAAGTATATCGAGTGATAAAAATCAGAAGCAACGCAACGTTACGTTTGATACACGTTTTCTTGTAAATGAACATTGATAAAAAAAGAAAAAGAAAAAGATGGGAGAAGATGATACGGATAGCTGAAATCTTTCACAAATTCGTGAGAATCCTCTCGTGGCCTGTTGAATCAAACGTGTGTAATCCTTGATTAAATGGGACGAGATATATTTAACGAGAGATCTTAACTGATTAAACGAAGTATCATGCAGCACACATATTGCTCCACGATATTTTCTTTCGTGCGCCGACGTGAATGCGATACGACGTGTAATAACAACAACAATATTAATATCGCAACAATATATAAATCTATTTCACGCTTTTCAAAGAATCACAACTTGAAAAACCGTTTATCCTTCCTTACAACAATCGAATATTTGATGTGTATGAAACGATAAACGACGTGGAAGATATTCATATCGTCGTGAAAAAAGATAGAGAAACTTTACTCGCGAATTTCATTTCCTTCGGGATAAAGAAGAAATAAAAAATAAAGGGAAATATATAACCTCAGAGATACTTTATATCGAAGCGAATATATTAACTTGCATCGCGAGATGCAACGGAGATTCCACGAATCCCGGGGACAAACGAAAAATAGAAAATAAAAGAAAGAAGGGAGAAAAAAGAGAAAGAAAAATATACAAGTCCTCGTTGGATGTCTTCCTAAGAAAAATTCCTAATCCGAATATATTATCTCATATTGAAAGGATAAATCTTCGGAATGCAGCGGAGAAATTCCGTAAATGTCTCCTTCCTTGTAAACGTGCAACAGATATTTTTTTCTTTTTTTAATTACTCGTAAGATAGACGCGATTCCATTCTTGCGAATCTGATTCTTCTTCTTCTTCTCTTTTTTTTTTTTTTTTTTTACGGAAACATTACGCCTAGAAACATTTTTTCGCCGATTTCTCAGACAGATGAGATGCACTGAATCCTGGGAAATCAAAGCGTTCGGGTAAATGACTTGCGTTGCACGCCATCTAGATTAGACTTGTAGAAGGATTTCGAGATCGTCGTTTTAAAATCGTTTCGAGGGAGATTAATTAAAAAAACTCGAGCGGTATATATTAGCCGGTAACAATGTAGAAATCGACCTGGATCGTGTTGATTATGTTATTTTTAATGGATACTAGGAGAAAATTAGTTGAATTAGCGTGGAGCGAGCTCGTTTTCTCCATCATTCAGATTTCACGTGGCCGATACATTTATATGATAAATCGCGTAATAAGTTTTAACCGCGTATTTCGTGTAAAAAAAATAAGATGACAAGGATTGGGTTCAAAATATATTGCGTTTCCCGATTGTGATAAATAATGGTATCGATATCGATCGCTGCCTTTGACGTACAAACTCGAGGAGAGAAAGAAGAAAGAATCGAAATAATAAGTGGAATTTGGAACAATGGATTTACGAATCCATACAGTTGAGGAAGAATATTGCAAAATAAATTGTGATTGTATAATTGAAATCGACACTTTCTAACTAGTTTAATTAGCAGTTTCATAACTGTCTTTATTATTATTACTACTCTAATTTCTACTATTTCAATTTTATTTCAATTAAAAAAAAAAAAAAAAAAGAAAAAAGAAAAAGAAGGAAAAGTAGAAGGAAAGAAATTCAGAAATATCTTAAATCTTGTTATCCATATTTATGTGGCGTGTATCTAGAATTTTCCAACTGGTAATTCGTTCGATTTTTAATCGAGCAATTCGCGTGGAACAAATCACGTGGGCCGTCGTCGAAAGAGAAAGAAATATATATAAATTGACATCCAAGAAAATTATCGATCCACAGGAATAATTATCCACAGGAACAGCACCAAGGAACCAAACGTTTAATTGCTCAATTAAGGGTACCACTAGTTGATTCTTTCGGTTAAGTTTCCATGCGTGTTGGAACTGTAGCCGGTTTTCTCGACTTGCCTTTGAGAGCTCGATCGTGTGCTAATCAACATTAGAGGTATGGAATTCGAGAAAATCAGTGATTTATTTCGCGGACGCGAAAGGAAACACGAAGGAACGAAGTGACCCGCGCAAAAGTTTATTTTACTCGTACGAGGCGCATAAGAGGATGGCCGCCGGCCTTTTCTTGATTGATATCCAAGTATATAACTACGAAACGAGCACGATTGACTTGAGAATGATGAAAATTGAGATCGAAAACGCTGTTTAAATCCTATAAATCGTAATTAATGAACGATTTATCGAATTCTTGCGAATTATTATTTTTTTTCGACGCTTATCAACTTGTGTTGATAATTGAATAAACTCGAGCCGAATTTATTGGACTTGATCGAGAAGAAAGTTTCTGATTGACTTTTTTTTCTTCCATAGACGATAAATTCATCAAGTATAAGAATAAAAAGATATTCATAATATTGATTCAAAACTCATTTTTCAAATTCGTCTTAAAATTTTCTCGATTTATATGAAAAAAAAAAAGGGAAGGGAAAAAACGGATATTAAGATATTAAAGAGATATTAATAAGATAAGATATTAATAATTGAAAGTTAATAAAATTTTTACGAACATAGTTCGGTTTCTTTTTGATCGCAGTTAATGTACAATTTTATTGACTTCAATCTATTCGGAAACTTTCAAAAAATTTATTATTACAAACAAAATTTCGAATGGTAGTATTATTACAAAGTAATATCTTGGCTCATAGTAAAGAGAAATGGCGAGATAATGAAGGAAACGTGAAATTTAATATTTAAAAGTCATAGGAATAAAATGGCAATTGACATAAATATTCATAATGTCGCTTGAACGATCATAATTGCATTAAGTGCAGTGAAAGCACGTTTCTCTTCCGAAACGACATGTATTGCAAATTACGCAAGGTCAATCTAATAACAAAAGAACATAGCTGTCAAGTAATTCGAATCTTTTTTTTTCTTTTTCTTTTCTCTCTCTCTCTCTCTCTCTCTCTCTCTCCTTGCCACGTGCTCTCTCGTCATGGTTTAAACACCTCCGCTCGTGGTTATATAAATATTCATGAAATTTATAGCGCGCCATAAATTTAATGCTGGGCTTATGATGCATCGTTACACCGACTTTCTACGTGTCGGAATGTTTAATGACAAATATTGATTCCTTCGCTTTTGCGTTAGGCCATAGAACTAGAGGAGAAACTTTGTAAAACATTGATTCTGAGGCAGAGGAAAAAAGAAAGAGAAAGAAAGAAAGAAAGGGAAAAAAAAAGGTTCAACGTTCGTTATTGCACGTTTATTATTGCACTTGATGCAAGAAATGTAAAATGATGATCGTGTTGAATAATCGTGTGCTATTGGAAATACATAGAAATATTACCGGTGAAAATTCTTACGAAGAAAGTGTGTATTACGAGGTGAAGTATTGGTAGCCGCGCGTGATATCAGTCAAAAAATTGTTTCGGAATGATTTTATAATTTTCGAAGGAGAAGGAGGACGAAGGAGACATATCGACGAACGTCAACGTCCACGATGTATTCTTAATGATTAATTAATGACATTTTAACGGTTACGAATGCTTTATTGAGATTAGAAATTTACGGAAGAGAAGAAGAAAATGTATTAACCCTTGACACTCGTCCATCTCTTCTGTTCCAATATCGATCTTACGGATAAGTGTGAGAAAAGTAAATGGATTTATTATTTAGATTGTGCGTAAAATGGATGAAATAATAAAATTGTACAATAAAAAGAAAAAATGAATTGAAAAATTGTCAAATAAAATGACACGTTTTATGACAATTTAATAATAATTACGTTGATTATTTCGTACCAATTTGACAAGAGACAAATTCCATAAACACGCAGGACGAATGTTCGTTGCCTTGTAAGGACACGAACGAAGGATTGCCTTGTGTGCCTTGCATCACGCAACGTGTCGATTAGAACCGTGGAGAAATCCGAGTCGAGATGTAATACTGATTTCCTATGTGCATACGTAAATACACCGTGGATGACGTTTCTAATGAGAATTTTCACACGATAATATGGATAAGATGCAGGATACAAAAAGATTACGATCTACTGTTCGATCTCGATCTACTGTTTACTGAGAAAAGTGAAGAGAGATATCGAGCAGCGCGTGTACACGAAATGGGAAACGAAATCGGAGAATAAGATGACGAAACGAAACGAAGAGAAGGCTAATTCTAATCTCGTTGGAGGTGAATTATTTATTAATAAAGTTAAAAGATATATTAATAAATAATGAAAAGAATTTTTCCTAGTACATAATAAGAACATGGATAATGTTTATTATCGTTGTGGCACACCCTTTTGCACGGTCGACCTTGCTTTATAAACCAAGCGTCTTAAGAATGAGAGAAAGTATTCATTGTTATTTTTGTTTAGACAGATTGTTGAAGATTTATTGTATAGATAGTTGCTTTGAATAATCTTAGAAAATGAAGGGACGTTGATTCAATCGATCCTTGTATCTACGCAGAACAGAAACTGTATTAGAATTAATTTTCTACTAATATTAAATATTTTTGATGTAGGATATAAGGAAATTCTACAAAAATATCAATAGTAAGTTAACTTCAATTTTTATTCGTTAGGAAAAAATTTTCCTAATGATAATCCAATTTTTTATTTTTCCAATAAACTAGGATCCAGAGATCGAATATCATATCTACATCTCGTATCGCGTCACGTTTAAATCGAAAGCTTTTTTATTGGCAACATTGACCCAATATTCACGCGATTATAATTACACGTCACGTTCGGTTATCTGGTCGATAAGATAAGTTAATTAAATTCCAGATTAGGAATTCCAATTCATCAGGCAACAAACGATTTCACGAATTTCTTCTCATCGTTACCTCTCCCCCTCATATATTCCATCTGGTTAATTCGAATTAAATTAACGACGTGTAGACACGAATACGTACGATACGTAAATATATTTGCAGATCAGAGGAAGCAGGTATAATCCTTTCGTCGTGAAACACGCCCAAGGTACAACATTTCGATTATTATTATTGTTTCACGATTGAACGCTACACGTGGATGCTAATTAAGAAAAAAAGATTGGGACGATCGCATGGAAACGAGCACTTTCATCTTATCCGAAATTTCATGGTGATTAACGCGACAGTGAAACGCATCGTACGTATAATTCTTCTCACTTCGGAATTTCGTTTTCGTTTCAGGCTGGTACACGTGTTAAGTTGAAAATTATGCTGTTACCGAATCGCGTACAGTCGGTTGAAAAATCTTTATCTTACGTGAGTTGGAGTGGAGTAAATTTGTGAGGATAGTCAATGATAATGCAATGAGTGGTTATAAAAGGTATTTGCATATCATTGTGACATTTATTATCATATTTACAGATTAATTAATTTTATTGATTGTTTATTTAGGAATAAAAGCATGTGAAAATAATTTTAATTTTTTGTAGCGAAATATTATTTTGAAAAGAATGAAATTAATTGTTACTGTTTCAATGTCTTTTTGTTGTATTTTTATATTTTTCCAGATAGTACAAATTTTAAATATTTAATATGTTTTAATCCCCCATTATCTGTTCGTAAAAAATATTCTCAAGAGAAATTTAAAAAAAGAGCAAAAAGAAAAAAAGAAAGAAAGAGATTGAAAATTTGAAGAGAAATTTTTCATTCAAATTCATCATTTCTTCCGTGTTAGAATTTCCTCGTAAGATAATGTACGAAGATTTTTGCGATTGACTGTAGGATAACGATTGACGAATAACGGAATCGTTTTAATTCTACGAACGAATAATACGAGGAATCGTATTATTATTATAATCGTTTTATATCTATGGATGAAATTTATATTATCAATTTATAAATTGTATAAGAGGAGGAATCTTGATATGTTAATTTTGAAATAAAAAGTAAAAAGTTGATGTATCGAAGTGAGCGCGGCGAATGAAAGCGATCCTTGTCAAATGATGGTTCAAAAGCTAAAATAATATGGACGTTCGAGAAAGTATTGGCGAAGTTTCTAAATAGCTTAGAGCGTAATTTTGTTTCGAAAAAAGGAAAAAATAAAATAGAGACAAAATTTTCAATGATATTCTAAATATTAACATCCAAGATCTAAAGATGTTTGTTCACGATTTTGAGATTTAATAAATTTTGATAAAATTTGATAAAAATTATCCCGCTATAATTGAACAATAGCCACTGAACGAATAATCATGGTTAATGCAGGTACGAATTAACAAGCAATTAACAATATAATCGAGTAGAAGTAGACCAGAACTCGTATGAATTTCAACTTTTTATTTCTTTTTCCTTTTTTAATTCGATCTCTATTATTTTATTTTCGTGCGTGAACAATGGTTGCGTGGTTATGAATTACAATTTAAATTAAATCGAATAATAATAGAGAACAAAAAATAATGATACTCTCACATGTGAGATTTACGTATAGATTTTATCTTATCAAATCAAAAATAATAAAAGATATACATATAAAAAGTAAAGTTGCTTCTTCTAAATCGCAGAATCGAGGGAATATCGCGTGTGTCGCGTGGTGAACCGACTTTATTACGCCAATTGAACACAGTCAGTACGGAACGACAAGTTTTCTAGCTTGACAGCGCGGCGTTTCGCAATGCATTTCCTATTGACGATACGTGTTATTTAATGGCGATGTTGTTATTCATCGAAAGAATTTCTGCCCAAGCAATTTATCCACGATAGTGGACGGTGTAACTTAAAAGAGGGTGCAATTAAAATATCTTAACGTCATGTTCTCGATATACCTCAGTTATCATTATATTATTTCCTCGGTTCTTTTCCGGGAATTCGAGACGAGGATGATCGATAATTCGCACGTACGGAACGAGTTACGAGTTCAATGATAGTTCGTCTTATTTCCAATTCACCGTGGTTTATTCTTTTTTATCATTGATCAAATTTTTTATTACGATCAAATCATTTTCTTTCCAAGAATTCTAGGAATAATCGATTACGAATAAGCGATTCAATTTACCCTTATTTCTTTAAATTTAAATTCTCGCGTTAATATCTTTCGCTAAATTTTTTTGTTTTCTCTAAAGAATTGAATGAAAGTTATTATTAACGCGTTATTGTCTAACGATGTAAAAGACTTAAGGAAATAATTGGCTCTCGATGAAGAAACAAAGACGCGGAGTAATCCGAAGAGTCAGAAAAGTCATTTATCAAGCGTTAAACACTCGAACACCTCGGCTTACAATGGCAAACGCAAAAAGGAAAAAAAAAAAAAAAAAAGCAAAAGCCGTAGACACAAGTAGCACGAAGAGAGCGAGCTTCATCAGAAATAATGGCAATAATGTGAATGGTTGGAGGAAAATTTCTTCAGTCGAACGCACTTTTCTTACCACGTTTCGAGGGAGTTAATTCGATAGGGAAATGGATGGAGGAAGGCAGGGTAGGAAGAGAAGGGGCGCGATTCTCTCACCTTGCCTCTTCTTTTTACGGCGTGCGCCAGCCCCAATTAGAGGCGGTTCGTTGCCTGACTCGCCTCTCGAAAGTTTTTGTCGGAAAGTGAACATCTTGTAAATCATCACGTGCATCAAGCTATTAAAGGGAGAAATAAGAATATGCACAGGAAACTTTTGTTTGCGTGAAAGGGGAAGTACATGGATGGAAGAAGAAAGTGAAGATAAATCTTTATCTCTCGCTCGTATTTCCGTGCGCACAGGAGCGCACAAATTTTTGTTTGCGTATAAATGTGAGAAACTTTTTATTTTCTCGAGGAGGAGAAATAAAATGTGCGGACGAAGAAGAAAAAAAATGGAAGAAATTATATATTTCCATGTTTCCGCGCGGAGAGAAACAAGAAGAAGAGTGCGAAGGAGTTTATATTTCTGTCTATTGAACAGTTTTAGTATCACGTTACCTTTCGCACGTTCAAACTTTACAACAAATTAGATACGAATCTTTTCCTCCGCTGAGAAAGTCGAAGAATTATATTTTATTTCGTTTCATTTATCATCGTTCACGATCAATTAGATCCAAGTAAAGCTTTACATATTTCACAAGACGTGTGTATTTCACGATGTGTGTTAATAAAAAAGTATCTACATCCAGTATCGATCGCCAATTTAACTCGTATGTGTATTCCACTCGTTGGAAAGAAAAATGGCAATTAAACGTTCGTATACGTTCCTCTTATGCTTCGACTTCTTATGGCCTCTGTAAAAATAGCGGGAGAAATGTAACAACGGATGTTACGTGCATGCGTGTTGCGGGTCGACGAATAATAAATACACTCGCAGCTTTGGCTGGACGAGGAGGAGGGAAGAGAAAAAAAAAAGGTGTTGGAAAAAGAAGTTCTCGATTCGACGTATTATCCATCGATTCGTTATTGTCAGTTACGAAAGATCGCCTGAAATGTCAACTGATAAAGGTTGGTCAAACGGTTATCCGATAAGAAAAAAGAAAAAAAGAGAACAACTTTCGGTATTCGTGCACGCGCCCATGCGTGTTAAACCTTTAATTAAACCGGACCGATCACCGTTAGATAAACAAGTTTGCCTTTACCCATTTGCCGTTTCCTATATGCAGATCACCTGAAAAACGAAAGTATTAAGCATAACGTATTTTCACGCTTAATTCTCATAATTCTCGGTTACTTTATTACAATTTTGTAACACGTACATATAAAGCGAGCGCTTTCCTTTCCGATTGTGGAGGAAAGGAAAACTGGAAAATTAGAGCCATGCATTATTCAGCGACGATTTTCCCTTACCGTTTCTTTTCAGCTATTGGTATTTTGCGTTTTAACGCAGGTAAAACTTGCGATAGTTTTTTTTTTGAAAAAGAAAAAGAAAAAAAAAGGAAGAAAGAAAGAAAAGAAAAGATGCACAGGAGATATTTATATCCGTGCGGTTTCGCTTTTGGTTCATGATATACCGATCTTCGCAAGCAATCGACATGCATTGTTTCGAACCAATGCGCTGCACGACCAGAAATTTAATAGCGATATTATTTTAATGAAGGTATTATACCCCGGTGAGGCCATACCCGGTATTTTTCTGCCTTTCGTTCGCTTAATTGTGACTTTTCTTTTTTTCAAAGTCTTATATTTAATTGAATGTAATTGGAGATACGAATCTTTTTACGTACTATACATTTCATTTTTTCTCGATATTTCACATCGGCGCGTGATAATTAATAATATTGATTGGAAACGATTCGTTGAAGATTCCACAAATTTGTAGAAAGCTGCAACGAAAACGCGGTAAGAAAAAGTCCTTGTTCGCGAGCGAAACAAATATCGAAAAGGAATAAATTTCTCGCGAATTTGAGGAAGAAAACGTTTCGACGGATGAAATGTATGCTGGAATTGGCGCATTCCACGAGTTATGACTTCTTTTACGGATTTCACTTGGAACGTTGCTCGATTCAAAGAAAATTCCTGCCGCGGTAAATGATCCCGCGGTTATGAAATATCCCGATTTATTGTCCGATTATTAGCTTCCCCTGTCAACGCGCGCCAAATCAAAAACTGAGATCTTGGACAGTTTTACACAACGATCTTTCCGCATACCGTGAGACGTGTTCGTAAATATCCTTGTATCGATCGATATCGGGCTTGACACGTTTCTCTATCTATTGATTGATTTCCCACGGGGATCGAATAGTGGAAAGAGAGCAGGAAAGAAAAGTGAAACGGCGAAATTTTTAATTCGCGCGTTTCCGATCGTATCTCTCCTCCAATTAGCAAAACTGTTCGCGATCTGCTCTGTGAACAAATTTATCCCCCGTCGCAGGATATTTTAATCTCGTTCCTTCATCTTCGTTCTTCATCGATTTACTTCGTCGATCTCGTGCAAACGGTTGAGCAGATTTCCGAGAGAGGAGAAATCTAAAATTGAACGAAAGTAGTTCAAGATTTTTATTTATTATCGGTGTTACAATTTTGATGTTATCATATAAATTGACATGTTTTTTTCACACGATCGTTAGATTCCTTCTATTCGTTTAATTAATCTAAATCAAATCGTAAGTATATTTCCATAGTAATCAAATCAAATAATTAACTCCGTTTCCTTCCTCGATATTCTTCCTCTCCAATTATTCCTCCAGCAATTCCGTTTATCATCTGCCAATCCTCGTTTAATTGGCGTTATTAATTATCAATCGCAATTGACGATTGGAAGACAATGTCCGATTGGATCCGATTATTCCGGTGGAAAGTCGGGTCTCGCGCCATCTTTCGTCGATTCAGTTTTTATCAAAGCACGTGGATAGATGTTGGATAGATACCAAATGAAATGTTCGATAACACGGTGATTAATGAGATGTCCCTTCAATTAAAATTTCGTGCCGACCTGTAACGAGGCGGAAGTTTGCTAGTAATTTTCTTGCGACCTTAATGATGCGACATCTCGTCGAATCGATTAGATTCCCATTTTTGATTCCCGCTCCAATTAGGCGACGTACTACACGTTGCCGCGTTACGCAACACGCGAAATAAGCCTGGTCACGAATCGAGAAGTATTACTTATTCGAACATTCGTGTAATTTAATTTTATTAACGCGATAATAAGATCGATCGACAATTCGGAATGGGCAAGATTCGATTCGTTAATTGGGATAGAAATATTGTGTAATAGATATCGAATGATGTACAATGGAATCGAGAACTTGTTACACGCGTTTATAATAAATAATAATATATTGTTTTATAATAAGCAATTAACGAGGATACAAAATTGATAATATTTGTTATGTAATATGCAACTGTCTTGGATCGTAAGATTCTATTGAAAAAAGAAAAGAAGAAGAAAGAAAGAAATTTTAAACAATTAATTCAAATTCATTAAATTTGAAAGAAATTATTTTTTTTTAATATTTCCATTATAATTTAAGAATTTAGTTTTTGTAAAGTATAATAAATAGCAAGTAATTTGCAAGTTTTGTTTTGCACTCGTTGGATGTTATGTTGCACAATTCTCTCAATCATAATCACCGTTTGCGCCGTTTAATCGTTTTAACTGTACCGATTTTTTGTTACAGATTATAATTCATCAACACTTGCTATTTCGCGTGTGCGCGATCGATTTTTATTCTCCGTTATACGTTGAAAGGAAGGAATGGTTGCTGGGATCGACGTGTGTGGCACCTTAATCGTATCGCCGCCATTTGTATTTCAGACGCTGAAAAAAGTAAGATTTATTAAGAATATGATTTATGTATACTAAATTTAAGAGGTAAGGATTCTTGATTCTTTGGTTGGATTGGAGAGAAAATTGGATTCGAATAGTTCAATATCGAATCGTATAATCCAATTATTTTTCTTCGCAATATTGGAAAAAAATTACAATCCTTTCTTTTCTCATATAAGAAAATCCAACGAGGATTCGACGTTTACATAACTTTCTTTAAGTTTTTGCAATATTGAAAAAGTGGAATTTTCCAATGTGGTGAAATTAATTAACTGAAAAAATTGTCAACAGCGACTTCTACGTCACAAAGGACTCACGCGATTTTTCAATAAGATTACACATTGGCTAACCCGCTAACTAATTATGCAATTGTGTTCGAATTCTAGCGAGCTGTCATCTTCCTTGGTTATGAATGAATCGAACGCCATTATTCGTCCGCAAGGAATCTGTATTACAAGATCGAAGGCAACGGATAGATCGTATTATTGTGGCTGAAAGAGAGCCTCTATTGTGATCTAAGGTCACACGGTTCACGATCTGTAAATTTGTCATGATTAAGGCACGACTAGATTTCGTCGTATTAAACGTGATGCTGCAGGAGGATCGAATGATCTTTATAGATATCCGCCTAACAGATTCTCCGGTAAAGATCTAAAATTATAGTAATTATATTTCGATTCTCATATTTCATTTATAATGTAAATATATCTTTTTCGCGTGAATTGAAAGTTAAAAGAGAGAAGGGAAATTAATAATTTTAGAAGATTCGTGCGATATTTCGACAATTAGAAATATTTAAATTCGAATAAGTTATATCTTTTCAAAATTTGATGGAATTTTTTACGCCAAAACGATAAAAATCCAAAAAATCCTGATTATCGAAGTCATCGTGCCATATTTCTTCATACAACGTATCATGAAAGACAATACGCCCTCGCATTGAGTCAGCAGAGAAAATAGCGAGGAAAGTATTTTTCACGTGTGTACACGCAACAGAGCATCACTTTTAATCGTAGAAGAGGTAACTTAGTCACGTATAAGCTTGAAACTCGAGCATCGAAAGCAAAACGTTTTCTGATTTCTGATTAATCGATAACGATAAATTTATATCCATTTCTACCATTAACAATTTATACAGTGTTTCCATTCCATCGAGTATAATTGGAACTGTTAATTCAGGAAATCGCAATTAACGCTGAATCACGCCTGACAATAGAAGCTACTACTATTGGCCATCGTCATCCAATATTCATTTCTAATTAATTAAAAATCATTTATACATAACATTGGTACGACAAAAGTAAAATGACAAATTTCGTATGTATTTTCTTTTCTTTTATTATTTTGAGAATTGTGAAAATGGTTTTGGCAAGATTAATGTTACATCTTGTTGAGATTGAAATATATATACCTACTTGTTTTCATAATGAACTTTAATTACGATCATTTATATGTAAAATAGATAGCTGCAGGTAGCTGTTCATGCATGCACCTCATTAGGTATAAGTATCGAAGTAATAAAACGTTAATTGGTTTTATACAACACCTGTTCCTTCGTTCCTGGTGTTTCCTCGTCAAAGATCTGGTTCCAGTAAGGCACTTGCCAGTTTTAGAGAATAGAATGGCGTCTAAACAAATGCTATTTCCTTCAATTAATGAGAAAATGGCGTAGCGATTGCGTAGTTTTCGATCACGAGATCAGATCTCGAGCAGGAAGTGTATATCCAGAGTTCAGGAAAAAGGAAAAGGAAAAGATTTAAAGAAAATATATCCAAGTGTGTGCAAATTGGGAGGTAGCTCAGTTGCATACCGATAAGAAGTGAATCAAATTGCGGAATTTTAGAAAGTTTTTTTCCAAGTTTTGTAACAAGGAATTATTTCTTTGTGCTTATTATTTTTTATTATCCCTCAAGGCAAAACTCTCTAATTATTCTCTTTGAATCGTGTTATCACTTAAAAACACACAAATATTTACACCAAATAATACAATTCTCTTTTATTCTTTTTATCCTTCCTTTCTATTTTAAAGCGTTTCAGAGTTAAATAGATTTTTAGAACAGCTTAAGAGCTTTCCAAAGCTCGAATCGAAGCTTTCTAGATCCTTTTAAAGAATTCTGCCACAGTATTCTCTATCTGAAAACGTTTCTTTAGAATAGCGCCAAAGCATTTTAAAGCTTTCAGGTTTTAGAGCTTTCTTCCAAGCCAGTCCAAAGTGTTGCGCAGCGTTTCAGAGCCATTCCACAACGCTCCAAAGATGTTTAAACCGTTCTCCAAAGCTTTCAACAGTCATCCAAGATCTCTCGAATCGCAGACCCTCGCCCGAGCAAAGATCACCGTTCCCCTCCTGAAACAGAACGGAGTCGATCGCTGTAAATCATCCTTTATGTCGCGCCTCTTACATTTTTCCCCTTCGTTCCAAGGACCCAACAACAGTTTGCCAACAGGAACAACGAAATCTCTCGAAAAGAGAGATAGAAAGAGAGGGGGAAAGGAATTGGCGCGCTATAAGGAATCCGCGTAAACAAAAGCATACCGGAACCACAAGTTTTACAAGTTTTTCGTTTCGTTCGAGCCTCTATCCACTCGGAAGAGGAACATTCAGGAACATTTATCCGGTTGCGCTACATTCGATCGAGAATCTGGTCTCGTTATTCTGCAATCGCCTGGTTACGTCATTGTCCGTGCACCTTCTAAACAGCCACGATCCCAGGGATCGATAAAATGTGTATACAGTCACGATCTACATTCGGAATATGGTATAGCAGGAACTGCACGAGGCTGTGACTCGTGCGCGTGGCTTTCAACCGCTTTTACCTGTGGACAAACACAAAACAGTTTCAGATCGTTCGAACTTGTAAAATTCATCGGTGTTTATTATTCCCCTCGTTCCAATCCATCTTGGAATTCCAGCATCTGCGCACTTTTTCCACTCGCCCAGTCCTTCGTGGAGCGTGTATGTTACGACTTGGGGAATGAATAAGAGCGGACAGGACTCTCTGGAACTGGATTCTGAATGTTTATCGATCGTAACAAGTATTTCTTACGCGAGTTACACATCGTTGAGGGTCCTAGGAGGTTGGTTGTCGACGATTTAACACGTAATTTCGACGTAATTTCGCATTATTAAGCGCCATGGTTAGTGATCTCGCGTGGAAATACAGTTTCCCCTCTCTCTGCATCTTGGAGAAGGATCCAAGTGTTGCGTTGAATGAAGCACGTTCCACGCTACGTTTACTACTTTTACAATCGAAAAATCGAGTTAATCAGGCGGGGCAAATCGGCAAAGAAATGTTGATGAAGCAATTTTAGAGAAAAGGCAAGTTTTTCGTGACGGAAAGAATTATGCATTCTTCGATGTTGTACAGCTGTCAGTCAACGAGGCTCGTCGAGAAAAATGGTCGAGAGAAATGAGAATAACTTCAAATTTGAGATTTGAGAAATTCTTTCGTTCAAGATGAGTCCAACGACTCATTGCTTTTAATTATTTATTTACAAGCTCTCATACTGGAAAGTTATTTAATTCGACATAAGAATGAAATGGTTGAATCGAAGAAATGCTTTGAATTTTCTTCCTTTCGTTCTTTCGACGCTAATTATAACTCTAAACAGTCTCTTCGGTTAATTCCACGGTGATTCTCCCGCGACAAAGTCGTAAATTTCACGATACAATACCTCTCTTCTTTGCCAGATCGTTGCCATTGATTTAACAATTAGCTGATTTCCGTCCGGGGAAACGCACGTTATTTCATAATAGACTTTCACGGTGACAAAAACTCGTCGGGATGATGAATCTGGGCACGAAGCGGGCTTCATTCACCGCGGAGAAAGTGTAAATTAACTCAGCGGGTGTATACACGAGGGAAATCCTATTTTGACAAAAACAAGAGGTAAGCTTGGAAAGCTTGGAGAGAGAAAAATTTCGTGCCGATGATAATAGTGATTACGAATGTTTATCACTAATGAAATAATATTCGATAAAATTTAAATTTATTAACTTAACTGATTGAACTACTTCAATCAACACCGTTTCAATTAATCAACATTCTATAATAAATAACTGTGCAAAGAAAATCACATTTTTCGCTTAAAAACCGCCCAAACGTTGCCACTCACGCATAACGTAATCGCCAATATCTTCTAAATCGGTCAATAAAAACGTTCAAATATAAACCAGTCGCAGTCCACAAATTATTCCACAAGTTATCCAACCTGTCCCTTCCTATCTAAACCGAACCTTTCTAAAATTGTATCAATCCAATTTAAAGAACCGTAATATCGCGTTCAATTTCCACGATCGAACGCCGATAAACCTGTCTAAGTGACGAAGAAACCCGCGAAAAGGAAAGGGAGCAAAACGGAACGTGAAATGTGAAATTTATCCGAAGTGAGGCAGTCGCGTGGATCGGTTCCATTCACTCGAGCGACGAGGCTCGAGTCCATCAGCATCGAGCGTGTCAATTGGCGATCGATGCCAACAGTAACTTGGCATCGATCGTTCCTTTCGATTTCCTCGGAATTCAGAGGAAATGCCGTTGAACCACGCTATATATTTGAGCGGAGGATGCTCGCAAAACTTGGATCCAGCCACGAGGTTGATGTTGAAATGCGTCGCGTGTCCGTGATACAAATCACTTTTCACTGGCACGCTTCGCTCCGTCTACGCAGCCTGCTTTCGTTCAGGCTGCTTTCCACGCGGGAGAGAAAAGCGCGCGCCATTTTTCTCTTTCCTTCCTCCTTCTTCCTCTCATCCCTTTTGCTCTTGCTTCTCTTCGTTTCTCATCTCCATCACTTTTCTCTCCTAGAAATGTTATTCCGTGCCCTGGATCCTCAACTTAGTTGGAAAAGTTTTGGAGAAGTTGTGGTAGTTTTTTCGAATTTATATAGACAATATTCTTTTTCTTTTCTTGCGAGAATTTTGAATGTTTATAAGAGGTTGAAAATATTTTTTTAGGTGGAGATGACGGTAACTAATGATTCGTCCATATAAAATTATTCACGTTTAATAAATATTAAAAGAAATTCATGTTACAAGAAGAATGGATAATAGATTATTTGGGATATATTATTCGGTTGAGAAACACTGTTTAATAGCATCATGGAAGAAGAATCGAAAATGGTCGGATAAACTTCCTCTTGTTCTTTTGTAAAAGTGTATATATACTTTATGAATATTCAACAAGGATATATCGAATGATACAAATCACTTTCGATGGTACCCTGTGATTTACGCAAATAATACTTTTACTTTTACTTCGTCGAAGAAATTTTCGAAAAAAAAAACAAAAAACTTTTGACATACGAAACACGCGTATAAAATGATCAGATTAAAAAGTGAAATAAATTATGCGGCACGTGCATAGATCGGTACGCGATTAATATGGAAATATAATACCGTCTTCCAACGGTGGGTTTCGTTTGCCACCAGCTGAAGCTAGGCCAATAATTTCACGGAATCGGTAATCGATTCTCGATCAGGTGAAACAGGTTTTCAATCGATTAGATTTCGTCAGAAGACACAAAATGTCACTTCCTCCATGCATCATTCGATAATTACGACTACTATCTTTCTCTCTCTCTCTCTCTCTCTTTCTTCTTCTTGGGCAACCGGAAGGCGGCCTAGCACGAATCCCGGATGAATAGACGAGATTTCCTGACGTAACGGATCCTTTCGATACGCTCAAACCTCCGATATAATCGCTTTTACGAGCTTTCGCCGTGATAGTTACTCTATAACAGGTGGCGCGTGTCCGCTCTTTATGGTAACGAATGATTAAATAGTACGGCGTGAAACTAGTTTAAATCAACTCGATGACGGAATACAGGGAAAAATAATAAAAGTAATGGTATTATCTGAATACAGTGGTATTAATCGAATAGTTTCGATATATTTTGATACTTTGAATAATTAGAATCAAACAAGTTAAATCGATTTGCTCTCTGTTCACTCATCGTTATTGCTAAAAAATATTTAATTGATGTTTAAAAACGCGTTACGTTACGAATCTTATTCGGATTTGATTAATTTAATACGACGATTGAAAGAAGAAATTGACTACTACATCTTCCTCTTCAGTTATCCTCGATCAATTGATCAATCGATCCATGTTATTTTGCCTATTTTTATTTTTATAAACAAATCGATCAAATCGTTTACAATAATTTTGTAAATCGTTCCTATTGATCGAACGTTACGATATCGTAGTATCGTGACATTCAACATTGCGTCAGATTTACAAATGGCAATATATAAATGTCTTTTCGCAGATTGAAATTTGCGATCGATATTTTCGATGATATTCCAAAAAGTCTAACAACCGTTCGATCATTAAACCGGATTGATGACGATATTTTTGACGATAGACAAAAACAAAATGGAAAGGAGAAATCGAAGATCGGCGAGGCAGCCGCCGATATTTTTACCCGATCCGGGAACACCGATAAATATGCGTACCACTTGAATAAATCTCGGCAACCGTCGCGTTATTCGACCGCTTTCGAAATCCAGGTTAGACACGCTAAACGTTAACACGCCGTTCGTTAATCTAGGGATTTTTCATCGATCAAGAAACCTATACCAATAATCCGCCGATATTTATTAAGTACATCCAAATAGGAACCAATAATCGGCGGCAAGATTCGTCCAATCTTGTCTTTCAAAAGTTCTACGAGTATATTTCATTCCGAAGATGTTACGTGTCAATCTCTTTGGAACAAGAAGACCGAAGATCAGATCAGATCTCCGCATCGATGGATCTCCGTCTGGATCCAACTGGTTTCGACTCGAAACGAGGGAAAATTTGTATAATCGAAGAAAATCTGGCCCGTGTCTGACAACGGAGAGAAGCGAAAGAATACTTTGAATAAGACCAGTCGACCAGTCTATCGAGCGTCCACGCGATGAAACTTCTGACAGATAGAAGAACGAAACGCGTAGTTAGAGCGTAGACACGCGAGGCGCCCCTCCACGTGCACCTACCACTGTGCGAGGAAGTCAGACGGGCTCTTAGACGGCTGGAAACGGGCACGTAGAAGGGCGGCCAAGTAAGCCGCGACGTTAGCGGCTCCAAGAACCCCACCTAAAACCCCTTCACCTTCATCGGAGGAAGGAGCCGTTGCGGGAAGGGGAATGGGGAGAGGAAGAGGGGGGTAGAGGACTCGAACGTCGCTTTTTCCATACCTTCATGCCTTGATGATTATTAGCGCGGCGCCTTACAAACATCCGGAGGTATTACCACCTACCCGATATCGCTACCACCTACCACCTTGCCGGCCGATAGTCCCTGCCACCTCTCCGTCCCCTCGGTTGCACGTCGTCGATCTGAAAAGGAGGTGAATGCGCGCGAGAGTGTATCATTGGACAAGGAATTGGGGCAGGAGCCAATAGTGAGGAGCGCGAGGTGGAGCGATAGGTTTTAAATAGATGTACAACTGCACACAGTGGATTACGGGTAAAGGATTTAAGAGCGACACACACACGCGTGTCCCTCCGCGGCGGGAATTGAATTCGGGAACCGGGAATTCCGTGACCTCGCGGGCTCCCGGCTGTTATCGACAACGACAAAACGAAGAAGCCTTGTCCAATCGTCACACGTAGCTCAAAGTAATTTTAGTTGGTGGTAGTTTTTCGCTTCCCCTGGGGGCTATTCGCCGGTGTGAAAACGGCGACGAGAGAGAGAAGTGACGGTCGAGATAGAGCGCGGCGACCACAAAGAACGTCTCAGTCGGCGCTGAGCCATTGCCTCAGCAAGTCCATTGCCACAAGTCGGAGATCTAGTTCCAACCACGGAGAAACTTCCCGCCAAACAGCATGAGATCGCACTTGGCCGGCTGCCGCAACGCGACGCTCGTCCTCGCCACGATTCTCTTCGTATGGGCGAGGATCACGATCGCCATACGCGTCACGCAACTGTCAGGCAGGAAGAGCGGTGAGTCATTTTTCTTCTTCTTCTTCTTCTGCTCTCTCTTCTTGCTCTCTTCCCGTTGTCGTTAACGTTGTGTGCACGTGATGCATCCTTCCGTCCTCTTTCCTCTCTCTCTTTCCCCCTCTGTCTCTCTATCGTTGCGTATCATCTAACCTGCCGGTCCCGCTTCTTCCTTCCTCCTATTCTCCCGCGCCTCGTATCCTCCTCGTCCTTGGGGGATTCACGGTCTTCGACCTTCTTCCTCCCGCTGCTTCCTCTTTTCGCTCCGTTTTTTTTCTTCCTTTTCTTTTTCTTCCTCTTTCCTTTGTTTCTCTCGGCCATCCAGTTATTCACTTCCCTCTCCTCCTCCCTGCCTTCCTGTCCTACAGTTACAGTAACGTTCTTCCTGCGTTTCCTTCCTCTTCCCTCTCCTCTCTCTGCCAACTCTGTTTTTCCTTCTTCGCGAACTCTTCTTCTCCTCGAACGTTGTCCCCGTTCAGTACGTGGATTTTTGGATCTTGGCAGGTGGCCGCGAGTGAAGTGATGATACAAGATCAATTGTGTAGCGAGAAATTATTGTCCGGGAAAATTATGTGAAGAAAACCGTGGTGATGTGTTTACGACTCATTGGGACGATCGTGTCTTCCCACGCATCTTCTTCAAAACTTTCGTAAATGTAGTCGAAGTAGAAAAGATGATGCTCTTGTTCGATTTCACTCGACGAACCACGTATGCTTCGTTTTCTTGGTTTCGACTTGTCTTCGAACGAATGGGGTGTCATTTGCTTATCTCGTATTCGCGAATATCATAAACGAGTGGATTATAACACGATCTTCCCACGAATCGAATCACGGCAGCGCACATGGAATGCACTCATCCAGGCAAAAGATACAGGAAGAAGAAGAAGAAGAAGAAGAAGAAGAAGGAGAAGGTTGATCAATGATCGAAAACCACAAGTGGAATCTTTTATCACCGTTTTGTAATTGCACATCGAGCGCAAACCGCAGAGAATAAACACGCACACACACATACACACACACGTTGGTTCTCGTCATCAAAGGGATTAAGCCATTTGAGATTCTTCGTGGTTTGTTCAATCGGATTCAAACGTGTTCACCTCGCCTCCTTGCACCTTTTGCGATGCCTTCGACTTGTTTCCATTTGATTTTCCGCAATCTCCATTGGTGGCCGTCAACTGTGAAAACTTTCGATTACGACCGTAAACTCGATCGGCCAGGCCATTCGACCGGTTAGTCGGGCGCGCGCGCCACCAGTCAGCTGACGAACTTTTAAACGAGGGAAACGGAGGCTAACCTAGCCGAGTCGAACACGATCTCCGCCTATATAGGAGCAATTGCTGTAATTATGGCAAGCGCGACTAATCGGTATACATGTAGCAATTATTTCCACGTATTTCGCGAAACAACGCCACCTATCTCCATTAGTGTCGTTTGATTGGTTAAACGAAGCCTGGAAATCGTATTTACGAGCATCGTTTGACAAAAATTCGAGGATGTCTTGATTAATTGATCAAGTGGGAAGGAAGGAAGGAGAAGAAGGTTGGAAATTGCGCGTCGAACGATATATGGGACGAATATCATTATTTATCGAAATTTGATCACCTTTTACGAAAAATTCGTGGATAATCATACTTACACTAGATAATTCATTTTATCCTGACGGGATGACGAGTGATGATCATCGCTTCGCGTGTCAAAGTATACTTCGACTCGTGATTTTCATCAGATAGATGTGTCGAGATGACAGATTTCTGATTTCTGATCTTTGGAATTATGCGAAATTCATGTTATATTTGAAAGTAAGTGAAACAGCGAAAAATTTTTATATTTCGAGACTTCATAATTTTATTAATTCCTGTATTTTTTTTTTTTTATTAGACTAACTTCTATATATACGTTTTGACAAATTGGAGAGCTTCAAGTTTTGAAGAGAAATTTTGTTATTTCGATCGTAAGATAAATTTGACGCGTAGAGAGAGACATTTTTCCTGCGGATGCACTTGTTATTGAAATATCGAGAAGTCGTTGCATAATACAAAGATAGGGGGGAAATGTAATTGGACATGTAATTTTACGAATTTCATCGGGATTCGTTTCGTGAGTTCGGTATACATGTTCGATATTTGCATACAACGACCGATTGTTCGCGGTGAATTAAACTTTCCAGGTGAATTCATTAACCACGCGAGAGATTTTCTCCCATGGTATTTGACCATTTGGTGCGTACCAAATTCAGGAATTACGGAATGATTACGATATAGTAGTACTACGATGTGGTCTTTCAATCCAGCAACGTGAAATCAGGTTATTTCCTTATAATCGAGAGTCTAATAGACTAAGAATCTAACTTTTCTACGGTTTCTCTTGTCAACTGTGTGATTAAATATGTAACGAAATATAGGATCATATCAACCAACATTTCAACATTCAACGAAAACTATCGTTTTGCAAATTTCTTCTTCGAAAGAAGAATTGTCGCTCGAAAGAATAAACAAAAAATTAAATGTCTCGAGATCGCCTCGAATCGTTTAAAGAGTTCACTCGACAAAATCTTTTACACGCTTGACCAGATAGATCAGAAACTAGTTTTTTTTCTTTTTTTTTTCGTTAATAGCCAATGATATCGTATACATTTACACAACTAATTCAAATCGGGGAAAGGCAAGAAAACGATCTCAACTAATTATCCATCATTTCGAACAGACGATTTGTAAGACATTCGCCTACAACTTTTTCCTCCATTTTCTCTCTTTTCTCCAGTATCCAGTCGTTGGCATTGCCATTAGAAATAGGTTTTCAGGATGGCATAGTGCCAGTGCATATAACAGTTTATCGCCGACTGGTCGAACAAGTTGTTCACCTACATTTTACAACGTTCACTGCTACTTCGAGACGCGTGTTCACGATCCTGAATTCCCGCTAAAATTCCATCAAAATGGAGATACATCAAAGTTGATCTGCCTCTCGAATCTTTCCTGCTCATTGTCCCTCGATACAAGTCTCTCGAGGAATCAGACTCTTTTTCTCTTCGTTCTTTCGTACTCCATTCTCTTTTTCCTCTTGCCCGCTTCCATCTCGAGGTATAATCTCGCGTCCTTAACGGTTCAAACGAGAAAACGCGCGTCGCACGTTCCTTGAATGAAACGACTCGGCGCTCTCAACGACGAGCGTTGAAAGAGCATCGATCGATCCTCCTCCGTTGGAAACCTAATGAATGAAATCGCGGGAAGAAGATTGGAATTTGGAAAAACGAACGAAACGATCGGGGATTGGAGATCGAAGGATGAAAATGATCACGCGGCGACGAGGATTTCGTTTCTGATATCGTTTAATTTTTAATTTATAAATATAAATTTTTCAGGATTATTCAATTATTAAATCTTGGAGATTAGAATAATTCGTAGTTCTAATAACTCGAGATTTCTTCACGATTAATCAAACAGTAGAGGGAGAAAAGCCAAAAGAGCGTTTCTAAACTAGCTAATTCAACGCATCTTTGCGTTTATTTAATTAATTAATTTTATGCAAAAACTTTATCGATATTTGGGAGCGAGGAAAATCTAATCGATTGTAAAAAAGGAAAAAAAATCTCCCCTTCTACCGAGATTGAATAAAAAAAAAGAAGAAAAATGGACCATCTCGAAGAAAGCGCGGCGCTCTCCACCGGAAATGGGAAACGAGCGGAAGGACGAGGGAGAAAAAAAAAGGCAAAAGTGGTAGAAATCGTAGGCGACTTTTGTCCTGGCAATTCGATCGTTTCCTCCCGGTTCAATGGATGCCGTGTTATCTAGGTTGGATCGTTCGTGCTCGTGTCGAGCGATTTGTTGCGAACTATTCGTGACGTGTAGGCCGAGGAATCGCAATCACCGGTGAAACCAGCGACATCAAGAGCCGCGGGTACGTCACGCGTGCGTTCCTTGCGATCCTGGAAATCCGTTAAGAAAATTGATTCTAATGGATTGGAAATTGTGCCCGTTCCATCTCGTGCGCCTCGTTTCAAACGGCATGATTGATTTTACGCTCGCTCGTCCAATACCGTTTGCCCTGTAATACGTGGATTAATACGTTCGGCTGTGTTTGTTTTCTTTTTTTTTTTTTTTTCTATTATCGCGTCGCTTGGTTATGAAATAATGATTCTTCAAGGGAGGGATTTTTTTCCTTTTTTTTTTTTTTTTTGTTTTGCGAAAACGATGTTACGTGTTTCTTATAATTATATAAAAATGCATTTGGAGGTAAAATTGAATTTTTTTTGTATTTATAATTTAATTTAATTTAATTTATTCATACGCAGGGAAATTTTTTACGCTGTAAAGAGAATTAACAAAGACCGTAATTTGCTTGCAACGCGAGTTCGACTCGGAATCTTTTCTTCGATTAATCAATCCAAACTGCTCGATGGTTTCTTTTCCCTTTCGCAAAATCGGGATTAGGAAATATCTAAACGCGTGCGAATTAATTATTTTCGTGGATTAAAAAAATTCAATCGTACGTAATAGGAGGGAACGAAACGCGAAAGTTCGAACATAGAACTTTGAGTTTTGATACTCGTTCGATCGGTTTTTTCGACGATGAGTCATTGGCTCGTTTGAAAAAAAATGCAGAATCTCTGTCATGTTCGAGGAGTGAGCATTATTCGATGGACGTACAATGGATCGTTTATCGAGGAGCAATTCGCCTCACGAACGGTCGCGGTTTTAACGATTCCCTTGGGGGATCCATTCGTTTCTCAATCTTAGCCACGCGATACGAGGAATTATTCTGAACAACGGTTTGAAACAATTACAAACGATCGAAATTATAACCGATTAAATCTAATACTATCTTCCAACCCGATCTATTTTATCTAGCTATCGTGAAATTATTTTCCCTCTTGCTTCGAATCGAAATAAAATTAAAACGGATTTAATCGCGCTCTTTTTCTGACAAAACCATCGATTAAATTTCAGGGAAGGAACGCGTTACATCGATACGTCTCGCTCCAAGAATATTTTTAGACGAAGTCGAATGATAAATTGGTTGGCTCGTTGGACAATTTCGAAAGTAAAACGCATAATCCCTCGGAATATAATTACTCGTTTCATATACGTTCCACTACTTGGGATAAGTTTTTATCCCGCGAAACATTTTTCTCGTCGGCCCTCGCTCGATTACTCACGATACCGTTCATTTGGAGCGATAACAGTAAACTCACTACTCCTCGGGGCGAGTCTCTTCCTACGATTGCTCAACCCGTTTGCACGCAACGCCTTCCGTAGTTATAACCCGAGGCGAATCGAACGAGGCGCCTATAAAACATTCGCCAAACTATAAAACGCTCGATCAGAAACAGAAACACATTCGTATTTTTCTTCGATTCGTCACATTAATTACATTCGTGATAAAACATCATTCTGTACATATTCATTTTGTGAAAGTAAACGGAGAAAAAAGAAGAAGAAGTTGTAAATAATTGAATTTATCATCGGAGGGAAGGGAGAAAGAAGTAACGGTTTTTGGGAGAAAGTTTGACTGACATTTTTTTTTTTTTCTTTTCTTTTCTTTTATCTCGATCTCGAATTTTTTCGCACGATTAAATCTCACCTAGATCGATCCATGTTCCGTGCGAGTGGTTCATTTCACCCTATTCGTTTAGAGACGGATATATTGATTGGACCCGTGAAATTCGAAACTTTGTGGCGAAACTTTCTTTGATTTTTCTTGCAAAATTCAAGCCAATGATAATAATATCTTTAAAAATGTGAACTCATTTGATTTTATTCAAATCAGAAAAAAATAGGAAAAAGTTTCGATGAGAATTTTTAATTTTCATACGTGTATCTGTAACAGTTTCGAGTTATTCTTTAAATTCATCGAGTGTTTCATTGATCGTATAAATAAATTGGCCGTGGGAGAGGAACATGATCGATCTTTTTCGTCGACTCGAAACTTTCGATTACTCGGATAATTAATTGCGACTTTTCCCTAATAATTCAAACAGTTTTCATTAATTTCACCTGTATTTCCTTACTTGTTGCTACTTAATTGCTCCCCGCGTACGCGTTGTTAATAAAGCTGTCGCGTGAGAAATTCATGTTAAAAAGTTGAATTTGTCAACGGCTCGTATCCAACGGGAACAAATCGTCCCGTGGGGATTTCGTTGGGCTACGACAAATATCCTATGATTAATAGTGCGTAAAAATGATAGCCACATACTTTCTTGTCGTTAGAAAACATCGGTGAAATCTTCGATCATCGTTCGAACATCCCACTTCGCCTTGCTTCTTTCCATCCATTATATTTCGAATTTCCATTGAAAGTGAAGGGAATTAGAAAATGTAAAATTATTAAAAAAAAAAAAAAGAAACAAGAAAAGAAAAATTCTTTTAATAAAAATTTGAAAAAAAGAATTGAGAAATCTTTCACAGGCGGGCGAGCATAAGGATTTGATTGATAAGAAATAAAGTTTGGTCGGGAATGCATTGCGGATTGTTTTTCTTGAAATTAATCCGCACTTGAGAAAGGCCGTGCAAAAACGAGTTCTTGCCGCTTTTCACACTTGCTCCAATAGCCGGCACATAGTTCACCGAAACAGTAGCACGCGAAAAAGGAAAGTAGACGTGCACCGTGCATCGTGAGTTCAAATTGTTTTTTGGTCGAGGGACAAGTCACGTACAACTGTTTTTCATTGCGCGGAAAGCTTTAGAAAAGCTGTGATTTTTTACGTACTCTTTTCGCGGCAATTTATTTATTTACCTATTTTCTTCACGCTGTATTGCTTACTAGATAAATTTCAACTGCGATATTCACGAAAATTATATGGCAGCTCGCTCCTCTTTGTTTCTCTGCAATAATAGCGGGGCAATCATTTTCAACCTATTAATTTGAAACTTGGCGTGGAAAATAATAAGTGTAAGAGACATTTAAAAACATACGTGCAGATACTCACGATGCGATCTCGGTGGAAAAAAAATTACAATCTTAATTATTGACTCATTCTTGTCCTGTGTATAATACAATTGTATACACATACATCGTAAAAGGAGAATTAGAATTTAATGCACGCGTACAACGACACCATATAATCGTCTGGACAAATTTTTAAAAGAAAAAAACGAAGAACGCTCGAGAACGCTTGTTAACAAAAATTCGTTACTCGTCACACAATCGTGATTCCTTCGTTCCATCCTAATAACCCGCGTTATTAACCACGATAGAAATACGATATGCAACGCGCTGTACATTTTCACGCCTATTATATCATTCCTTATCTTCTAAATCCATAATCATCCGTTTTCTCGAGATCCAGATTTATTTTCATCAGAGACATATAACGATTGTATCGGTCCCAAACTCGATTCAACTTAAACGAACGAAAGCCGAGAAACGATTTCACCTGCGATTGCGCTCGCGTTTCGCGAGTTTAGGACTCTCGACTCTCAGATTCTCGTCCAAATCGAATTCTATTAAGCTTAAGGGAGGAAACGGAAAGGCGAAAAAAGGCGCTTCCGCTGGAATCGATGCAATAATGGTAATAATGACGGTCGGTTGTGTCCACACATCCGGCCTGACGAGTGTTTCGCGATTAACTTTTGCCCAGGTGTCGGCGACGCTTTATCCAGAGCGTGCAAGCGTTTCCATTCAGGAATTCGCCGATCATCCATCATTTCCCCATTCATCACGCGCGACTCTATGAGCCTCCTTTTTTTGCCTCTGTCCTTTCGAAACACACATTCACGAAAGCGTTCTTTTCTTTCTTTTCTTTCTTTTCTTTTGTGAAAATTCTTTTGCGAGCGTTGACATTCTCTCGAATCGAAATTAACGGAGAATGAAGTGTCGATCGGAGAATTTGAGGAAAACGTGCGCTCTTGATCTTAAGTACTTAAAGTCGTGCAAAAGAAAGGAAGGGGAGGAGGAGGAAGAGATAGGAAGGAGAAAGGAATTACAAGGAAGAAAGCGATAGAAGAAAATCTTTAGTTTCACCTTTGGAAAAAGCGAAGATATCCTTTTGAATCGGCGTACGTTTCGTTTTGAACGAACCAGTTGATTGTTGATCGACTGTGTCGATTTTCAAGGGAGAAAAGAAAAAGCGGAATAAAATACGGAGAAATCATTATTAATAACTGAAAAACATCGCGGAGAAAGAACAAGAAACGAGGCAGGGAGGGGAGAAAAAGAATTGAAACTCTTCCTGCCTTTCATTCATACCTTTTTTCTTTTCAAGATCTTTAAAGTGGATATAGACGACGACAATTCCGTGAGAACACACAAGCTCTGTCTCTTTACTCCCTGGCTGATATGCATAACAGGTAAGCCGGCAATAAGAAACAAGAAGACAAAACGAGAACTTTACGCATTCATCGATACGAAGATGTCACCAGTATGAATTACAATCAGAATTGGATCGATCGTATTATTTATCATCTTATATTTATAATCCTTCACAAGGAGTCGAGGTGGCAAAACGATGTTCGAATTGCAGAGTTTCGAAAATTTTCATCTCTCTCTCTCTCTCTCTAATCCATCGAACCTCTACTCTCATAAATGTCACAGTGACTTGACGGCAACCGTATCAACGATCGTGCCCCGACCTCTTATGGGAAAGTCCACTTATTTTGCCACACGGGTTCCAACGGGTCGGCCTTCGTTCTGCCAACGTATCTGGATATGGTTCGCCGCGATTTCGAACGTATATTTACTTCGGCCATCGAATTCTTCTCGCTCCCTATCGCTTCACGATTGTGCCGCTATAAAAATGATGGAAAGGACCCGTAAACAGAGAGAGGCGGCGCTCGAGGTGGCGAAGAAAGGCGTACGATTCCTCGATTGACTTCGGCGTGGGAAACTGGTTTACACCGTTTGATCGAGCGATCGAGGTGACTAATGTAACGTCGAGCGTTACGTTCGAGGAATAGGAAGGAGGCCGCCGTCCTGTATAGATCTATCCTTTTTCCGTCCAACGAGCAACGCCATAGTTAGAGTTATTTAGCGACCGATTGTTCAGCTACGATTCTTCTTTTATGGCAAGTGGTAACGAGGCGTTGAAAAGTGTTAAATGCCAGATAGACTGCTTCTGTGATTCTATTGATCGGAAATTAAATCGGTTCGCGATTCGCGCGAATTAAATCCCGTCTCCTTTGTGTTGCCTTTTGTTCCAAGATTTCCTCGTTCTCGACCAGTGATTCTTAAATGGATCCCGACTTTTCTGTAAACATTTGTCTAGGTTAAGAAAAATTCTGGTCGAAAAATTATTTTTGAATAATATTTCATTTGCTTCGAGGATTTTTTTTTTGATCGAAATCAATCTTGGAAGAAAGATAACGTGAAAAAGAATTTCAAAGTTCAAACTATAAATTTATGGATGTAAAATCATGCTCGTTGAGAGAGGAAGAAGACGAAAATTACGAAGGTTTATTGTTATATACGATATTCGATTTCCCTCGTGTTTCATTGATGAGAGATACAGGTCGACGTACCTGCTTCATTAAATTTGTACACGAGCTCAGGATGTACCGCGATGTATATACACATATATACACACGGTACGTTGCAGAGTATTCGAAACGAGTTTATAAATAGACTCGTGGTGAGAGTGGTAGTCGGGTTCAAAGTGTACAAGAACATTGAAAAGCGGTACTTATGAAATTCTCTATGAATTACGATCGTGTTGCACATGGTCTCTACATGTATATAATACATCGAGTAACACCAGTATGAAAATTTATCCGTAATTCAATGGACTGTACATACACGTTTCTCTCCATTTTCTCTAACTCGCGCCTCTAACGCCCCCACTTTCTTTCATCCCACTCATTTCGCCAAACATCTCTCGAACTCGTTGATATCCCGGCCGTGTTAATTAACAGTGAACCGGGCCGGCGATAAAAACTCTGGGAATACCATGATCCGCGTTACTCGGATACTTACCTCACTTCCTGCGCTTAATGGGGCTAGCAGTCAGGTTGCTCACGATATATAAAATAAACCAAGCGATTCCTGCCCCGGTTCTTGCAACTTTAAACTCGTCGTGGCGCATTGGGTCACGTGTCGCCGCGTTCCTTTATTTCACTTGGCTTCGAAGGTGGGATTTCGTGCGCGCGTTTCAACGTTCAAATTCCTTCGGTGAGTCACAAACTCGTTCGAGCAAATGCATTTTTTTTATTTCTTATTTTATTTTATTTTATTTTATTTTTTGTGTGTGTAAATAAGGAGAACGATACGGATCAGCGTGCTTTAGCTTCGATTAAATTATTAATTGTGGTGCAACGAATGGCGATTTTATTTTTTGGGGCGAAACCAAGGGCAATTTGTGCCAATCATTCTATACGCCAGATATTAAATCGTAAGTTTATCATCACAATTGAATATTATGATTTTCACGCGATCAGTTTTATTGAGAAGCCTATCTACTACGATTGTAAATTTCATTTGATCGTCGATACGATATCATACTCGTCGCGGGAATTGCAGATCGATGCAATTATTGTATCCGGTCGTTTCGTTCGTTTTTCGTTATTCCACGCATCGATAAGCAGAGCAACGTGATCAGCGATCAAGTTTAATGTGTATATACCAGTCGATTTCAATATCCATAGTCAGTTCCATAATGAATTTCGAATAAATTCGGAAGCAATAATTTCTCAAAATTTATTAAATCTGAAAACGTTAAAGACACACAGAGTTTGCAATTCTTAACTCTATCTTACACTCAATTCCCAAGTATCGTTCCAAGTAAAATTCTTCAAATCATGAACCATACTTTACCAACCATACTCGTGATTGAAAGAAATAAGGAATAAAAGAGAAAGAAAAATGAATCTTTCCACGTAATTAATTCCATCCGGTTAAAAGTAGTCCAAGTAGTCGCGTTCGATTTCACAAAATTTATCAAATCGCGAACTTCGAGTTCGAAAGAGAGAAGGAATTGCAATTTGCAATCCTCCTCGAGACCCTCCTTCTGGAGAAATAGGAAAAAGGCGCAAGAAAAATCTTTCCTCTTATGAAAAACCGTTCCCCTTTGTTGCCATGATCGTTGGACGCCGTTTGCGAGGCGAAAATATTACGCCATTTCGCGGCCGTTTCACGCGACGACATTAGATAACGCTCCGCTTTGACAAAAAGACCGCTGTTCTGACTAATTACCGGCTAACAAAGGGAACCGAGCCGGACAAAGTTGAGATTCGTAACTTCACGTTTCCCTGGCTTCGTCACGCCTTTCTCTCTCTCTCTCTCTCTCTCTCTGTGACCTATCACGCGTAATTTTTCTTTTCTTTTCTTCATTTTCCCTCTCCCTTCCCCTTCTTTTTCTCCGGTTTTTCTTTTCTTTCAACACGCATGGAACAGCATGCTGCGATAACGCGCGTGGCCGATCTCGACGTGGCCCGCGTTCGATCGACACGGTTGGACGGCATTCAAATAAGCAAAACCAAATGAGAAGCATTCGAGCGGGCTGCGTGCTCTGCGGTTGGAAAAACCACACGAGTTGTTGTGGAATTCGAAAAAATAATCGCCCACTCGCTCTATTTGCTGGTTTCGTTTTATGATCGGTATAATTTCTATACGCTATTGCCGCTTTATAACCGCGGTTAGAAATTTTGCGGGGAAATTTTTGTTTCGGTTGTATACAGTGGCATTCGGTGTTGATATTATTTCCACGCTTGTAATGTTATGCGGATAATGTTTCTTGGCTTGTTAGATTCGTGGCTAAGTTATGCTTATGTTTTTTTCTCTCTCTCTCTGATTCTCCGTGATTCTGTTCTATTTCGATAGAATAGAAAATTGTACGAACGAATTGTTACTGGTATCAATAGGGAAGAATAATTATGCCATCATTTCGAAAATTAAAATGTCGTGAATTTTGAACAATATTGGCGATCTCGAAATAGAGATTATTATAAGATTATCCTCCTGAAATCAGCTCGATACGTACACCGATCATTTCCTCTCTGGCCTCTCTAATTAAACTCTAATTAAACTCTCTTCCAAAAGCAACGATATTAATTCTCCAAAGAAACGAGTTTGACATTTAATCAACTATTCCTATCAACTATCTCCTTTAACTCGCGGCGTAGGCTAGCGCAACTTTCATCACATCCTGTTCCATTTGCGCGGCTTATACGGAACAGGAGAAGGGGGTTGTAAGAAAAACGAGAGGAAGAAGCAAGAGAGTTTTATCCTTTCGTTCTCGAAGTTTATTCATTAATTTTATTCCCCACAATTTCCACAATCCACGAAAAAGATTCTACAGATTCTAATTTAATCTTCATCGATCTTTTTTCACCTTCTCCCTTTCCGTTCCGACGCTTCCGACAATTTGCTTCATCGTGGACAAGAAAGTGTATTGTTCGCCTATTGTCGTTGAAAGAGTGGGAAGCCAGGGTCTATGACTGTGATCAGCAAAACGCGGAGACAGCGTGACGAGGTCGGGAAAGTGGCGGCGACCCGCCGTCCTCGATCCTTTGCCAAGCTTTGTCGGCCGTCCACCACGCCCTGCCCGCTTTCCGCATATGTCAAAGTGCGAGTCTTTGATCGCTGTTAATCGCTCCTTTCTGTGGAAAATTCGAGCGGCCTCAACCACGAGATTTCTTCTCCATTCGAAGGAGAACTCGAAAGTTTAAAGAGATTATGCGTAATCGAGTATCGAGTAAAAGCTGCGGTTATAGTTATGGTCTTTTGCGTTTTCGTTCGTCCTTCTCTGCGAAGAGTTATTAAGTATTCTGACGAATATCAATTTGGCTTGGTTTAGAGAAATTTGAAGTATTGAAAGATGGTAGAATTCTAGATCGAAAGTGGAAAATTAATAGCGTTGGAAATATCGGAGATTAGATTTTGTTTTTAAACGATTAGAATGGAATAGAATGTGGACGATTATTGTAGAGATTTTAAATTGTTGATAATTGGAAGGATTATTGTTTTTCTAAGTTTTGAAAGAATTATTGTGGAACAATAATGATGAAAGGTTTGATAAGTTATAAAAATTAATGTTATTCGAAATATTAGAAACCAGATCGTGTTTTAATTGTTAAAGGATTATTAAATAATTCAGAATAATATAAAATAGAAGATTTTAGGTTACAGATATTGAGTGGAAATTTAGAAATCCGTTTCTATCTCAATATCGCAATAGTCTAGGAAAACTCAAAGAAGATCTCGATTAACTTTCGAACTTTCAAGGTTTGATAAAAATGTAAATAATTGAAATTGAAAATGAAATTCATAATGACGTTCGTTCAATAATCATCTCTAATAATAAAAATATATATCTCATATATATTTCAAACTTATCCAGAATAAATTTTTCAACAAGAATCTGATTTCTTTTTTTTTCTTCTTTTTTTTTTAATCATTCTACACTTTCTCTCTTAATTAGATCCATTTAAAATTTTGCAAGATTATTAACCTCTTTTTTATACAGAATTATTATTCACAAAACAATGCACGATATGTTCATCTTCTATAATCATCTTGGATAGCGTACTCTTTTATCCTTATTAATTTAGTAAGCTGAGAAACTTCATGTTACAGCGAAACGGATTTATGACTATCTATTTCAAACCACGACATGCAATACGAAACTGTTAACCCGTTGATGCGTTTAATTCAATTTTCTCGCGTGTTTTCTTACACGTCTGATTAATATTTTCTGAGTGTCAGATAGAATTGCTGGATGACAATTCAATCATACGATCAATTTATCATAAATTTCAGGATAATTACAAGATCGCAGCATGATATCTGTGAAATTTTTCAAATTTGATTAATTTCTTGATCGAATCGAGATGAATAAGATTTATAAATTGTACAAATTTGTCCTCCGAAAAATTGCAATTATAAAATTCGTACAGTTTTTTGAATCACGTTAAGGAAATCTTGATCAATCGTGATCATGAGAAAATTTTCGAAATTGGATGGAAATTCAGACCTTGGATAATTCCAGGAAAGACTTATGATGACAAGTAAGATAGAAAACTTTAAGAATTTCAATTTGTAAAGAATTTGAGGTGAAGAATGATTTGGGAGGATATTGTAAAAAAAAAAGAAGACGAAGAAAAGTACTTTAATTACCGCAAAGTGTCAGACTAAAACACTTTCCATGTCACAAAACTACGCTTACCGCATACTTGACTTTCTCCCGAAGCTCCAAGAAAAATTTGATCAATGAAATTAACAGCTAAAAAGAAACAACAACAACGACGAGATAACTTAAATTCCACGTTTCCACTTTCTTCTTAACTGATCTCTACGCACGTTTCACTCAATTTTCGCGTGTATTTCTATTACAATGTAACGAAAAAATCACCCTGATTAATGTAATTAATCAGAAACACGGGACTGAATTTTGCATCGTGCTGTGCGACAATCCTCGTTGTTGAAGAATGGAAACGAGATCGAATCAGAGACGACATTAATGAATCATTAATTAATACGCACCCTCGAGATCTGAAGAGAGTGCGTATTTCCTCGCAAGCGCGTGCCTCGCTCGAAGCAACGAGAAGATGAAGAGATGATGATACGAAACCTCGCATTTCTTGATACTTTGTCTTGTCTTAAACTCGTGTTCCCGATTCATTCGAGATTTAACCGTGAGCGTGTTTACACACGAAGGATAATTTGCTTGTCAAGTGTCGACTGTTTCGCACGATTTTACACGTTAATATTATATTTTCATAATTTGGGATAATGATTAAATCGTGATTCTGATTCTGAGGATAAAATACAGAATGGAATCTTATGAAAAGAGATCGAATGTTTGGATTGAAGGTATGAGAGAAGGAAAGTATGGTCAATTAAGATTTTTTTTTTCTTTTTTACACATTTTTATATATTTTTGTGTTATCTTACATATATACACATACACGCACAATACAAAATCCTCCACAAATTCCTCCGCAATATCCTCCAATTCCGTCTACAAAATTAAAGAGTCTTTAAATTTTGATCGAACTTTGAACAGCTATAATTTTGGAAAGAAATATCGTATATTAGTCAATTTATGATCATTTTAAAGAGCAAAGCTTCTACTTTCGCATACCTGAATGCAATTTTCCTTGTACTGAAAGATAAAGTGGAAAATTGAACATTGTTTCTTTTTTAAAAATTTTACAAATTCAATCGATTATACGAATCTCAGTATATGTTTTACGCCATTCATTTTGCAATGGAATTTTAGGAAAAGTCTCCTCTTTACTCTCCTGTTCAATTTTGTCCTTTGTTTTTCAAAAGAAAGGGCTCTGAAAAAAATTCAAACATTTAAAAGCTTTGCTCTTTAAAATAAATTAAGATTGACTCTTATACTTTGTCCTTTTCCACAATTATAGAGATTCAAAGATAGGCAAGATCTTTCGGTCAAAATTTAACGATCATTTAATTTTTTAGATGTTGAGTATTATATTATATGTATACAGGGTGGACCATGTATTTATCATTTGTGATGTATCTCGTTTGTTTTGGATAATATTAAAAAATGTTTTAAATAAAAGATAAATGGTTTCAATAGAATTGTAATACGGTATAATTATTTTTCTCATAGATAGACGCATAGGCATTATATAAAGATCAAATTCCTTTTCTTAAATATAATTATATATTTTTTAATATATTAATGGATTTTACACATCAATCCCTATTAAAAAAATATAAAATCATCCAAGAAAAATCATTAGTTTAGGAGATATTTAATTATCTTCTAAATTGATTATTTTTCAATTTATATGATTATAGTTTTTTTATAAAGAATGATGAATTGTATCAAATGGTACATTAAAAAATATATGATTACATTTAAAAAACTGATATTGAACTTTATAGTTCCCTCACGATTCCACTTATTAGAAAATTAATAATAACAGAATATATTTCTTTCGAGAACGTTTAACTTTAATATAAAATATTCTTTTATAATATAAAAAATGAACGAGATACACTTTCGTGATAAAATTCAGGCTTCCATCCTTATATATATTCCTAAATCCTTTAGAATTAAGTAAAATGTTTAAGAAAATGTAAAAATAACAATTCTACGGCAGTAAAAAAGATAAATATCTCAGGTAAGTAGAGGTAAGTAAATATATAACATATAAAATTCCATAAAAATCCTTATTTCCTATAAAAATTGCACTACCTCCTTACTTATCATATTCTCCTGATACAAAATCGAATTTTCGGCCAAAAGTTTCAATAAAGTTCAAAAATTTTGAAATTTCCAAGAATTTGACGTCATTTCCGAGAATTTTAAAAATTCCAAGAATTTTGTCATTTCCAAGAACTGCCGAAATTCTTGGAAAAATTTCTCGAACGACCTCCTATCAACTTATGTTCTCCTAATACAAAGTCGATTTTTCGACCAAAAATTTTAAATTTCAAGAATTTCGAAATTTCCAAGAATTTGACGTCATTTCCAAGAATTTTAGAAATTCCGAGAATTTGACGTCATTTCCAAGAACTGCCGAAATTCTTGGAAAAATTTCTCGAACGACCTCCTATCAACTTATGTTCTCCTAATACAAAGTCGATTTTTCGACCAAAATTTTAAATTTCAAGAATTTCGAAATTTCCAAGAATTTGACGTCATTTCCAAGAATTTTAGAAATTCCGAGAATTTGACGTCATTTCCAAGAACTGCCGAAATTCTTGGAAAAATTTCTCGAACGACCTCCTATCAACTTATGTTCTCCTAATACAAAGTCGATTTTTCGACCAAAATTTTAAATTTTAAGAATTTCGAAATTTCCAAGAATTTGACGTCATTTCTAAGAATTTCCAAAATTTAAGTTTTTTTTTTAAATTTAATATACTTACCTTTATACTTACCTTTATACTTACCTTTTTATACTTACCTTTTTAAACATATTTTCAGGAACAAATCATTTTTTCAACATTTTACTTATATTCTAATTTATATTTATATTAAATATCTAGTAAAGTTCTTGCCAATATTTTTTTTAATTGCTTATTTTTAAAATATCAGCCGTAACTTTTCTGGATACTTAATAAAATTCAATATATATTTACCTTTTATATATTTGCATCGTTTTCTTTTCTCTCGTATCTCCCCCTGAGATTGAACTACAAACAGAAATATAAAAATATACTGTTAACATAGTATCAGTTTTATTATAATCAAGCGGATATATGATTGTCATACAATATATTATTATCACGAACAATGATAAATATTTCATCTTAAAGAATATTAAACAAATTTAGTTTATATTATGAAGAATACGTATGAGCATACTATAAACACATTGAATGTAGGAGATTCGACAATGATCGATGATCGATCCATTGTGTCGTAAAATTTTCTATCTTCTTTTACTTTTAATCGAATAGAATCGTGCGATTTGCAATCAGTTTCAAAGAAAATTTATTTAATTTGTTTAATTGAAGTCGTTTCAAAATTTTTAAAAGAATCTTGTAATACCATCTAGATTTCTAAGCACGATACTTTATGAAGTATCTCCAGAATTTGGAAAGTTAAGTGTTTTGGAATCTTCTCTGATTAAACGAAATTGTACTCGAGATAAGATCATGATTGAAAAAAATTTCGTGGAGAACGGAAAGCGGAAAGAAACGTGAAAGAAAACGTGAAAAGTGAAAGAAATACATCCTATCCTATTAATGGACTTGTCATTGAAGTTCCTCAGTCATGAGATAGCCGCGAGATTTCGATGCTGGTAGTGTCTTTGACTGACGAAATCGACGTCAAGACGTAGAAATACAATCTGTTAGAAAGTTCTGAACTGACAAGTACAAAAGACGTGCATAGTAGAAAACAAGTAATCTAAAAAATGTAAAAAATTGTGTTAAACTCACGACAGTTTAATTCGATTAAATCGTTTTACGAGATAGAAACTCTTTCAGCAGAATTTATTTATTATATACTCAATCCGTGACGAAGCTGTGAAACCGCAGGCGTAGATACGAATCTAATTAAAATCAACCTATCTCTTATTTTACGCAAAGAGGACTAATTATTGAAAACAAAAATGTGAAACGAGTGATAAAACGTTTAATTTTGCAAAGTCGTATGTATAACATATAAAATACCTAATAAAATATTGCATACGAATATTAATACAGAAAAAATATTGAAACTTTAAATACAATATAAATACAGTATAAATGGGATCTATTTCTATTTCTCCATTAAACTAAAAACTAAATTAAAAATTCCTATTAATCGTACAATTTCTACGATGAATATTGAAAGCTTTTTGACAGCAAAGCTTTATCTCTACCATCCATTATATCTCTTGCCACAAATCACATACCCAATCTTAAATCGTGCATTACAATTTTCCGATTTCTAATCGTAAATTCTTTATATTATTCTTTTTTTTTTTGTCTCATAATCACGTGTACGTACAATTCGATCACATTTGAAAGCGAAAAGTTCCGAATCGGCGAAAGTTTCCCATATCGGTGGGCGTGAAAATGTTTCCTGTCGCTTAAACGTACGACACGCCGTGTCTTTTATTTACAATCGTAAAATAGCACACTGCAATGCACTTAGTAATCATCGTCTTCAAATATCTGAAGACTGATATCTACCATGTCGTCTGCAACGATTTATTCATCGGCGATAGAGCGGGGAATTTTACCGTCGATTAAACGACGAAATTGAACGAGATAGAAGGCGATATCTCTGGTAAAAAGAAAGCGGTATAACGATGAATCAACTATTGCGCAAGTTGGTGGCTATTTGTCCTATTTTATAATGTATTCGTGGAACGCATTGAAAAATCGATTCTGAAGAAAGGCAAAATCTAATGTTTGTTTCAATTTCTGGTCGAAAATGTTTCACGAGTATATTAATAGCGCGCGTATCTTGATGATGAGACTTTTGAGGTTAGGTTTGGAAAGAATTCGATTTGGCACGAATGGAATTACTTGATAACTTTTCTAGTGGTAGATATGTTTGTTAAACTTGTTCCATCGTAGTTTTCGTTTGGATTTCGCAAAGTTTTCACGTGAAATATTCCTACGGCCTTGGCACTTCCTCCACGCCATCGCGTGGAACTCGATCGATAATATGCATGAGTTGGAATTGTATAAAATTAAGATCGTTGATTGAACGAGAAACGGTAATGCGATTAGTCGACGGATGTTTTTTCGTTTGAAAGTTTGATTGGGAAGAAACATCTTATATATATTCCGCTAAAATAAAAATGGCAGATCCATTTATAATAATAATAATTTGGATCAACTCTTCCATAGTTTTCTAACTTCTCTAATCATTTAGTTGGAACTGAGAGAAGAGAAGTTCTCAGATCGATCGTTTCTGCTTCGCGGAAATAATTATTTTCCGAAAGAAAAAAATCATGGATCATCACGGGGGAAATATTTTTACTTACTTTATACGGAAAATAGTATACGAGGATAAAATCATCATCAATCCAATATCCCGATACCATAGAAATCGTTTGACGTCTCGTATAATTCAAAGATGGATTCCTTCGTTGCGATGATGCGACGAATAAGTCAAGATGCGAGGTGAAACTTGGTCTATGCATTCAAGTTCCTGAACTCGACTCTCTTTCCCATCGAATACGCTATCTCCTCTTCCGTAAATACGCGAAAATATGTACATACACGGACGAAACTAGGAGAAAGTCATCATCCTCGCAATGTCGAATCTAAAGCGCACCTGTAATACGTGACAGATGATAATATTAGACCTCGTGGATGCTCGGATACGGATGCACCTTGTAAATCGACCGATTCCTCCGCTTCCTGCCTGATTTATCGCATCCGCTTGTTTTCGACGACGTTCTAACCGTTTTACGGATGAATTATTTCCTCTAAGATCGATTAATCTTCTTACATAAAGAGGTGGCACAAATTGAATGATTAAGCTTGAGGCAAACCGTTCAGATTCTCGCCAATATTGAATAATATATAATGCAACTTTTAACAATATTATTATACCATTATTAAATCCGAATAATAGATAATATTAAGCTAAAATAAGAAGAAGATAAAGTTCTTCTTAAAATTTTTTTTCCAACGTATTTCGAATCGTATACACTTTGCTTAAATATTACGATATTCCTGAGTTTTTTATTGTTATAAACAATTTCACGCTCGGTAACGGCAAATGGTTGTGCATTCCTTTTACTTTCAACCAACTTCAAGTACACGAAGCATAATCAAATTCCAGTTACGTACGTTCCCCTTATTCGCGAACTTTCATGCGAGTCATGTACTCGACTGGACAACACGCCCTAAATGTTCCATTACCATCTACGTTTGCTCTATTTCACCATGTCGTACACGTGTCGTTTCCAGACATTTCTCATCTACGACAATTCCATCGAATATAATAATAATCGATACGCGTCTCGTTCGATTAAACAAATGTCAAGTTCAAAGCTTGTTATTTCGTTACGAAAGAGTAAAACAGCCTCAACTGGGAGGAATATTAGTATTCTTTACAGGTATATATCTTCCTTAACGGGGAGGTCAACACACGAAAATTTTTCATCGCCGACCATACGTGATCAAAATGAGAAAATTGTTACGAGATCGTGGTTTATCTTGTGTTGAAGAAAGTTGCCGAATTTTCGTCTTTTTTTTTTTTCCTTTTCCTTTTCTTTTCAGTCATGTGTCTCTGATGTAAACTTCCGCGTGAACTCGTGTAACCGGTCATATTTTAGATAGAATCGTCCGAGACAGAGAGAAACGCGAGGCATTTCATTCTCAAAATTCAGTGATATTTAAAAAAATCCCTCGGGATGTTGCGAAACAAGAGAAAAGTGAAAACGAAGATAAGAAGTGTGTGACGTGAAGTTAAAAAAAAAATTCCACCGACGAAGAAACTGGACCAGCAAGACAATTGTGAAAAATTTTAAATTATTCTGAACATTGGAGTTTATATAAATATTGTATTCTTCTTGTTCTTTTAAAATAAAATAAATGTTAAAAATACTTACTGTTTATTCATTTTATACCCTCTTCCTCTTCTATGTCACACGAAATCTGAATATAATTTAATATCTGCCGCGTCCCTGATAAATAGCGGCGAGCAAATTATAATTAAGAGATGAAAAATCTCTTTTGCATCTTCCTTCAAAAACGTTACAAAGATTTCCATCGACCGTTTATTCAGTGATTCGAGAGATAAGAATTAATCCATTTTTGCTCGCGAATCGAGACGCATGTGCGAATAATAATTCTCGAATCTTCGAAATCTTGTTGTCTGGGATTTTTCTGCGTTCATTAACAACGTTGAGGTACCGTTAAAGAGAAACGAGACGGGCCAGGCGCCATTCAGGTGTCCATAAACCATTTGGCTCGCATACACGTGGAAAATATAAGAGGAAACGAAAGGGCGTTCGTGAATTCGTCTCTCAACGAACGAACGCACCTTTCACGTGCGTTCGTTGGCCTCGATCCTCGTATCCGCACCAAAGAGATTCGAGCGAAAATATATTCGTCGGTTTCGATGATCAAAGAGACCCGCCGCGCCTTCCTTCCGCATCCTCAACGAGGAACAATCGCCGTTTCGTTTCCAGTCGTGCTACGGTTACTGGATGCACTTCGAGCCATCACGTTGGATTGTTTACACCTTTCTGGAAATGGTGGTACGCGGCAGATAAAATCTGTTTCGAACGGTTAACGCATTAAGCGCTCCATTCGTGGCTCGATGGAAAGTAATCGAATAATTTACGAGGGTTTTTAAACACGTTTTCAATCTGCGTTACGAGTGATCCTCGAAATGTCTTGATATTTTCGTGGCGTTGTTGTCTTTGGCACGAGCGAAATTTCGCTTTCGAGTTTTACTGAATTACGCTTCGTTTTGTTGCAACCAAGGACAAACATATTGGGAGAAAAAATTAACGAAGAATATTTCAAGAATCCTCTGGATAATTATTTTTCCAGATAACTTTTATATTATCATTTATTATATTTAATTAAGCCCCTAACTAATATATACATGATAGATAATAATTATTCCTGTCATTCTTGTCATATTTTTCTTCCATACAATCAATAAATATTTGTTCGAAATTATGTTTTTTATGTATAATTTCTTTTTACGTATAAATATCCTCTACAATCAAATAATCTAATAATCTAGAGGAAGAAATTCATAAAACACTAATTCGAGAACGAGTTTCGAAACTTTGGATCGATTAAAAGATTACTTACTTACTTACCAAGTCCTGGTGAACCGAGAAATTAATCCAGAATCGGGGGAATCGTTAAGAAAGAACACGTTTCTTTTTTTTCCCATGCCATACCATTTTCAACACAATTCCTATAAAGGTTTGAAAATTGGTTAACCGGTGGTTGGGAAAGCGGTATGGTGATAAAGTGGGATTGGAGAAAAAAAAGAGGAGATGCCCATTTTCCCTTAATCGTTTCACTTATTACCAATTCTAACGGTCAAAACGTCCAAGCGTGACCAAACCTCCGCACGGGAAGCCTTCTTGCCTAGGACACGTTTTGCCAAAATTACACGCGCGTAAATAATTCACGAGGCGCGGGCTCTCGCTTCAATCACGCGAATCCCTGGTGAACCGGTCAAACCGATCCCCAAACGCGCAGCTATTAATTAAATACAATCGACGAATTTGAGACAACGAACAACCGCGTTCAATTAGCCACGCTTGTATTACAAACGTTCACGATGAGTGCGACGAACGTAACAAACATGGAAAGTTCGACAATGGAACCCCTGAATTAGCCATTAATTAAGTCCAGAGACGATGCTTCCTTAACTCGAGTCGTCTAATTAACTCGATCACCGCCATATTTGGACATCCCCTTAAAAAAAATTCTTTTCTTTCGTCTTCATTCTCGTTCCACACCAGCACCGTCCCTTTGCGATTCATTGGATCAAGTTCTTTTGAGTTTCATAGGAAATTCGATTTGGAAATTTTCAATTGATGAATTTGGTTTCCAGTCTTAAAAAGCGTACGCGTGCCAATATCTGCTTCTCTTTTCTGCTCTCTCTAAAAAAAAAAGAAGAAGAACGTTAAAATTCGAAAAATATTTCCGCAAATGCCCTCTTTTCTTCCACGCCTCGAGCATTATTCCGCTTCGATTGATCTTATGCACGAGAACGGGTTCTCGGCATCGAGTAAAGAAAAGAAATTTTCGAAGGCGAACGACACCTGTGGAAGGATCCATTGAAACCGGATATTGAAGAGGTGGGGCGCTGTCGTGCACTTGACATTGGCCGAAACCAGTAGGCCGTGATCCTTCCGTGGACGCTCAAATACGAAACTAGTCCGACCGCTTTTCTGCCGGTCGTTGACAGCCGAATGGGCCAATCTTTTATCGATGAAACGAGCCGAGTCGATCTTCACTTGCCAAGGTCGATGAGACACGAAGGGAAGGATGTTCTCTCGCGCGAACGTGAAACTGTTTCGCACGTAATACAATAACCGCGTGAACGGTGATACGGCCTTGGAATCGGCGTAGATTCGCCAGATTCTCCGCTCGTTAGTGCGCTCCAGTTCGCAACATCGTTTCGAATCATAGATCTTCTCCGGTTATGGCCAAGGTTCGAGTGATCGCGAGCAAGGAAGGATCGAGCGACGAGGGGAAAATCCAAATTTTTGAAGAGGAATCTTATTAATGGGAGGAATTTTTTTTAGATATGATTGAACACGAATGTAAATTCTATTTGGTCGTAAGATTAATTTACACGACAGTTAGCAGACTCGATGCATATCTCTCAGAAAAGGTTTATTAAGTCTTATTAAGCGAATTTATTATTCTTCTACGAATCGAGGAGAAAGAATTAATGACGGATTGTAAAAAGGCATCGTAAATGGATGTAATAAATGAAGATTAATTGGGTAATACTGGTCTCTTGTAAATCACCGTGCCGATCGATTGGCTGACGAGATAAAAGTTATTTTTCTCGTAGTAGTATAAGAAAGTAACTTCCATATTAGAAAGGTTGTGGAAACTTCTGTGGAAGCTACTTGTATTTATTTAGATTGATAGAATATTCGAATATTCGATACGTTCGTCTCTTAGAAGGAGAAAAATTCTCGAAATTAGCATTAAATACTTTCTTTCTAAAAATGTTATGGGGATTATATTATACGCGATGAAAGGAAATTTTATTGATAAATAGGATTCGATATTTGCATAAATTCTTATTAACGTTTCTTAATCAGATCGAACATAGAGATATCATTTGAATTTTGCTTCTATAAATATTTATATTTATTATAACAGAGTTCAAAAAATTATCTTCGTTAAAACGTTGCATATCGATATATGTATCGATATATATCCCAATCGATATACAGCGTCTCAATATTAAATAAATTTTGCATAAAAGTAATTTTGAAAGTAACATTGAATTGAAACATTAATATTTACAAACGCTGCTGGTGGTCGCTGTGAAAATATATGGAACGTGTACTGCACTTACATAGATAACTTGGATCACTCTCCATTTCCGCGGCGATTGTCCCACGATCGCTGGCCCAAGAAACTGTGTCACGCTTTCTGCATCACTACTTGGCCACCACGCGGTCGCCGATCGAACGAAACCTATCCAGACTCGTTGCACTCGTTCGTGTTCGTGACAACGGTACCGGCCTTCCGCTTTTATCGATGGAGGCCCCCTGGCCAAGAATCGAAGGTGGCATTACAGACACGACCTATAGTCTCGTGAAATAATCGACGATTACGGAGATGGAAAAAAATTGAATGGGCCATTACGATATCGCTTTCAACGACTGTGTCGCCGACCTGATCGAACGATAAACGATTATTAACCACGCGCTCCTTACGTAACGATAATTGGATTTTCCTTCCGGCCAATCCGGCTTTCTGAGACACAAAAGGGATAAAAGGCGGTCGATGTTCACTTCGGTGTGTAAAACTTCGATACCGATTTGGAATTGACGATGATCGTGGTGTTGCTTGTCGAAAGAATCTAGTTTTTCTAATTAATCTAACCGAACTTCCTGAATGTTTGATCGGTAGGATCGTTGGTATTTCTCTCGTTGGTTTTTTAAATTTTTCAAGGTGAAGTTGGAAGAGCGCGAGCCTTAAGAAACCTGATCCGAAAGAATCTGCGCGACTTGATCCCCTTTAGGTATCGTTTCCCCTTTCGATGCCGGTTTTTCATTGGGAAATCGATGGAAAGGGAGAGAAAGAGAGAGAGAGATAGAGACGTGATTCTATTAAGTATCGTGTTAAACTTTTGCGCGTTCTTGCGTTTTCTGGAATGCTCGAAAAAGAAGATTGAATTTCCTTGTCGAAATTTTGCAACATGAGTTTAAAAATCTATCACCTTCAGCTGAACGTATATTCGAACGTAATATCTTTTATTTTAAAAATTTGACGAAATTGTTTATTCTCTTTTGTTATGGATGACAATGGAATTTTCATTTCTAAAATTCTTACATACTTCGTATCTCCAATACTATCACCTCACATTTCAAATTCTCCCAAAAACTTGCAAGAAAAAAAAAAGAAAAAACGTGTCTGACGTATTCCATTCCGCTTCTACTTAAAAGCATCAAAATTCACCACGATACAAATTCCCACGAATGATCGATTCCTTTCGCCGTGCACCGTCGCTCTTGCCATTTTTCTGCCCCGGAATTTCCCCATCCACGGAATTGTGCAAGTATCGTTCAATTTCCAATAGCAAACTCGAAAGTCGACAAAAGAAAAAAGAAAAAAAAAAGAAATAGCGACAGTGACGTAACGTAGTTTCTTCTGCCGTGCGGTTTCACTCGAACGAACGCTCGTCTAAACGATATTTCCCGTTTTTCTTTTTTTTTCAGACAGTTATCAAGGTCCGCGGTGTGAGAAATCGCGATCGAACAGAAACCGGATCCCTGATTCTAATCGGCGAGAAAGCTTTGTCCTCTCTTTGTTCCCCTTTCTTCCTCTCCCTCCATTCTTCTCTCTTCAGGGTCCACTGTGCAGAGTTCAAATTATTACGACTTCGCGTAACCTTAAAAACCGGCCTCCCATTAAATCATCCAGAGATTTTTTTCACTTATCGGCTCTCCCTTCTGAATTCCTTACTTTCTATCGAACGCAAGGAATCGAAAAAGAAAGCACGAAAAGGAAACCACGTGTTACGATCGGCGATAAATTTAGAATGCGTTCGAGCATTGCGATCTTTCATTCGATAAATTCCCGTTTAAGCAGCTATTTCAAAATCGATATACTTATTATCCAATCTTATCTTCCACTCTCTACCACCGAGGTTAATTAGAACATGTTAATGCGTTAAACCACGTAGTTGCGTGTCTTGTCGATTTCATAATAGTTTAGTTCCGAGAAGCGTTGTTTTTCCCCAACCAACATCGATAAATTCGATCGATACTATTGGAGAGTAATAATTCCAATTATTATTCAATAACGCGTTTCGTAAGAAACTTTTCTCGTTTCCGATACTACGAAATGTTTTGACTGTTATGAATAATGGGTTCGTCGAATTCCACGAATGTTTATACTTCGAATATTCTCCAATAGCCCGAGTGATGTATCTTTTCAAACCGTCAAAATATTAACGATAGCGTGATTTTTCGATCCTTTCAATATTTGGCCATATAACATTTTGTTCGTCAATTAAGGATCAATTATAATTTCTTTGTTAATTGCGCGATTGACACGACTCTGCGTCTATTCATACCCTCTGAATTGAATCCAACATACGATACAATCTTCGTCACGGAAATCACCCAATCGAGCCCCTCTCTTCTTCTGTCCTTGCATAATACGCGAATAATAATCGTCTGACATTTAAAGAATTATTTCTCCATTGGTGAACGACATATTGGCGAAGGACTCGTGCACGTGTATTACTTACGGTAAGGTAGAAATCACGATTCAAGTATTGCCGGGTGACGAAAATAAATTGCGAGTCATCAGCCGGCTGTCTGTCTCGTTTTCGAGGCGGACGGACGAACATAAAAGTGTAGATGAGAGAGAGCTCTCTCGCAACGAGATGCAATGGTCCGGACATAAACACATGCATCTCCTAAACACGTTTATTTTTTGAATGTAATTGACTCGTATGAATGGTGGATACAAAACGTTTTGTATCCTCGTTGTTCGACGTGTGTATTACCTTGATATATTGTCCGTTGCGTTTGTTGGATCGAGAGATTGTTAGAGCAAATAACTATTTTATTTTATTTGAATGGTAATGCATTTGAAGAATTGGATACATTAATATTTGTTATTTTAATATTTAAGAAGAGAAAACGAGATTTTACTACTGTTGCTAGTATACAATTCTCTGGTAGGAAATAAATAATCGTGACAATGATGGAACAACTAACATAATTATACTTACTTTTAATTTATCGAATAATATTTTTTTTGCGCAATTTCGTTCGCAAATTAATTTATTTGGAACAATCATTCGTTCTTTTCTTTTTCATTTGTCATCTTTCATTTCAAATTTTTTTTAAACGTCAGGGATCTGTCTGAAATAACTTTCGAGGAAGAAATCCTTGACGCAAATCGAAGTCGATATTTATAAATCATCGTATTTGATGAATATTCGAAATTCACACCTAGAAAAAAAATCATTTAGAATTTACAACAAGCAATTGCATCGAAATAATTAATACGTTTACATCCGATAGAATTATTCAGGATTCATCTATTATAAACGAAAATTAAATTCGTTCGAAAGAGGAGGAGCAAGGAATGCTTGAAATTATCCGTAAAAACGAGATTCTCTTTTAACGAGACATTGGGAGAGAAGATAAATAAAAATATTTGGAAAACAGTAAAAATAACAACGACAGATTTTATAGCTTTACCATTTATAACTCCATTAAAGAGGCATGCGAACGAGCCAATTTGCTGTCGCGTAAAAACTCTCCGAGTCTGATACTCTCACCGATTAATAATTAAATTATTATATGTTCATGCTTAACGAACATACTCGAAAAAGTTCCTTTCCTTCGTTAGAAAGTAGAGATAATTCATATGATTAACTAATAATAAATAATTTTACACGTGTTGAAGTCGTGTGATCGACAAAAGAATAAAGCACGTGGCAAAAAAAGAGAACACTGTTGAAAACAAGAGAAATAGAATTTAAATAAAACTCGAAAAAACCTGCTTTCGATTCCACTTCTCATCTTCTCGCACCAATCAAATTCGATATTTGATTTTTCCACCAGATTTTTGCTGAATTTTTAAATATTGATCTTGTTACTTCGTATCAGAAACGATATATAAAAAAATATCAGTTTCATATTAATTCTTGAAAGATCCAATCACTTTTTCGAAATAAGATTTATTCAAAATTACGATTATTCTTTCCAGGAATGATCAATTTAAAAACTCAGAATTATCTATTAATATATTAATGAAAATTTCGAAGCTTTCACGAGCAAGATTTACGTACTTGTCTACGACTTCCGGATATGAACTGCGTAGAAACGTTATCTCAACTTCGCCAACAATGCAGTTATCTTCATCGAAGGTCGATACGCTGATATTATCGTGTCCTGGTGATGTCGGTATCTTTACACTAATTATATTCGCGTTATGGATCAACGATCACCAATCATTCTTTAATCGCATTTAGATATATTCCAAATTAGAATTTTAATTAAAAACCGATATAAATTGATATTATTGAACCGACTTTTAGAAAGCCTTTACACTTTTTTTTCCTTTTCCTTTTTTCTTCTTATTACAAAAATACATATAAATTTCTCGATTACGTTATTATAACTTGCAATTATTTTTATAAACTTTCTCGTCCTCGTTTCTAACGAGCTCTCCTCTCAAAACAGCTCGAGAGTTAATAAAAATAAAGAAAAGATCGTTTGTTAGGAAAGCAAGATGGTGGAGTGGGTGGACCCCAATTTCATTTCACGAATCGAAAGTATTCCTTTCCACATTTGCATCGGAAGCAGCGATTAAAGTAGCCATAAATCGGACGTTAGTAGGGCGATTTTAATGATAGTATCGCCCGTGAAATTTAGTAGCCGTCTCGGGCGCACGCGTGCATATTTCCGGTGTCCCATCGTGAGCATCGAGGCCTTTCACTTGCACCGACCGTTCCGCAGAATCGTTAATTCGGATCCAACCTTCGATCGCCTTGTTTGTACTTGTTTCTCCATGGTAAATTTATTGCGGGTGTCGTTGCGCGTGCGCATACCGAGGAGGGTGTCCATCCGGGAAACGGATACGTCGAACAGACACGCGAGCGAAGGGAGAGCAAAGGCGGCGTACTCGTTAAAATGTCTCGGCTTTTATACCTGAAATTTAAATTAACACGAGTATTGCGTAAACGTTCCGACATGGTGTGTTGATCATGGAAATTGATCCGGTTCGACGCTCGAATACTTTTAGATTAATCATTGCATCGATAAATCTCTTTTAAAACTTAAAAAAATCTGATTCTTGAAAATTGAAAACGATCTTCGTTCCTTATTTCGTAGATTAATATTAAAACTATTATCCCTCTCTTATTCTCGAATTAAATTCGAAGAGCCAATCGTTCAACGTATCGATAGATAAATGAAAAATTTCCATTATCCAAAAAACGTTTTCTCTGAACCCTGAAAAAAGGTAATAAATTCATCGATCCACGTAGAAACTCGAGACAAAGTGACTCGATCTGTGAAACGGTGGTGTTCGTGCGACGAACGCGGAGACGCCTCGTCGAAAGAAAAGGAAAGGCTTGAAGTGGAGGCGTCGTGTTCGAATCTGGACATCGAATTCAGTGATTGGAAAGCTTTCGTTCGCGTGGACCGTTATTATTACGTTCATTAGCGCAATCGAAGAGAGGTGTTTACACCGTATCGTTGCATCGCAACGATACGGTGTAAACACCTTCCCTTCACCTTCTCGCGCTCTCCTCGACGCGGTTTGCACAATACCTCGAGGTTTTGCACAACGCTCGAGGAACGCTTGTCGAGCGTTCCGTAAGATGAGACGAGGACAAGGACAAGGCCAAGTTCATTCGCGGATCATCACGCTTTCTATTTCGAGTTGCGATTTCTAGAGTTGCGCAGCATCTCTTATCTATTGTATGGAATTTTCTTTCCATACGAAACATTCCATCGAGTTGACTTTCTTCCTTTCAATTTGAATTTCTTGTTATTAAATACTTATATCTCTACATCATTTCTTTCTTTCTTTTTGTAATAATATTTGTACGCGATTCTTGCACGATACTTTAACTATCTCTGATTAATTTTATCAGGAGATAAAAATCATTTGACTTCTTGTAAGAAATTGAATACCGATGATTTATACACCGGTAATTTAGAGTAATTCCGAGTAAAAAGTTGATCGATTTAATTTCTGAATGATTGGAATATCATTCGTTAATTTCCGAAGGGCAACGGCAAGAAATGTTAATAAGATAAGTGCACCCGTTTTTTTGCCCCGTGATAATTGCAACAGAGTTTCTAACATAGCGTTTCCATATACAGCTATGGGGTAAATAGTTTGGCGCAATTGTCTGATCCGTTTATACGCTTCGTGGACAAAGTGAAATGTCTAAATGCGAACAGGTCAAGGTACGCAGGAAGCAGGAAGATCATTCGGAAGATCAACGCGTTAGATGAACCGTACATTCATTTGTCGGTCGAGCGACACTAGCGCCATATTAACTACTAGAACTCGATACACCTCTCCTTTGATTATTTTATTATTTTTCCTTCTTCGAATATTATTATATTTTCCTACGGAACAATGGAAACGTTAATTCTTGATGGAATTATAATTGTTAATTTACGTAATATGCATCAAATCGTCAATGAATCGAAGGCAAACCTTTTTAAAATTCCGAGTGGAAGGATTATCCACGAAGACGAGGTAACGAAGCGTGGTAAGAGATTCGTCCCGGGTCGATTGGAGATATTAGCAGCGTGGGAGTCACGAGACTATGCAGTCACGAAGTATCATCGTTCTAAAGTTCAAACAAAAGGTAAAGTTCAAATAAAAGTGAGAATGTAACGGGATATTATTGACTCGAGGCACACGCTTAATGTTGCGCCTTGATCGTGGTCCCGCGGCCTCGTTCTTCCTGTCGACGATCGATCGAAATGTCAGAGTGATTAATACGAAGATTTCGTGCTTTAACTTGTAAACATTTCCTCTCTATATTATTCTTATATTAAATGATAATCATTCATGATATATCTAATGTACAATTAATCACAAACGATTATTGCATTACCTTGCAATGAAATTCACCCAAGTCTAATTTTTAACATTATGGCTGAAGCGACACTAAAGCCATATTGGCTATTAAGCATTAGAACTTAAATTTTGTTTCGTATTAAGCTTTATAAATACGTAGATTATTGTATCAAATGTGAAGCAACTTTTTCTATTAGGTGAATATCGTTTCACAGTATTTACGAAGTGAGAAGAAAAACGTGGTAATAAATTGCACAACCGGGAATAATAATTTAATCGTCTAATTGTGCGGGAAATAATTATCGCGATCATTATCGATACGTAACAAAACGAAACTGTAATATCATCACGCAACAGTATTGAATTCCACTCTCTCTTCCTTACGTGCTCGTGATCCTAGCTATAGGAATCGTTGAATATTGCTGTTAGAAATTATGATGCTCGTTCATTACGATTATTTTTAAAATCGTCGTAGACAATCTTTTTCTTTTTTTTTTTTTAACGATTAGAATATATTTCTACGTTCCAAGCATCGTTACAAAATCGGCCGATCAAACTATTAATCGGAGTATTAACTATGTTAATTAAAATAGAAAGGAATATCAGTTTAAGAAATTACCATATTGAAATATGGATTGTGAAAAAATGTTGAAAGTTTGATTAATATTTTATAATTTACACGTTTACACTTTCTATTATTACTTATTAATTATTACTTACGATGTAATATATTATTTATGTAATATCTTCTTATCACAATTGCGAAATTAAAAATTGAACGAAATGTAGGTCAAAATAGTTTAATTTTTCTTCTTCCACAAAAAAAGAAATAATATAATTAACAAAAATTCGACATTGAATCAAATAAAAAATAAAAGAATTTAACCTAATAAATATTTAACAGCAATATTTATTCGTACGATATATTATACCTTTCCCATGATTGTTCTCCATAAAGTGCACACGTTAGATCCACACGAGTGGTACGGAGGTGCGCATGCACAGGCCATCCGATAATTTAATTAAAGGTTAGAGACAACGATCGTTGTTCTCCACGCATCAACCTTCCTCGGCTCGTTCAAGTACGAGAACTCGAAACAAAGTTCAATCGCATATCGGAGGAAAGAACAAACTTTGACTCCGTGACACGATCGATGTCTTGACATTTAAAACATTGTCCCGTTTCGCTTCCTTTGTCCCAGTTTCAACGTCTTCAACTATCATCCTTTCGAGCGTGTGAAACGAATTGGAGCGAATATGCGAATAGTTGAGAAGTATGATGAAATCGATGCGTATAGAATGTTAAAAGAAAAAGGTTTAAAGGCAATGCACTGATATCTCCAAGATATTTTTTCTAATATATACAACTAATATTAATCGTATAAATAGAATGTTTTTTAAATAGGCAGTACTGCTAGAGTGCAAAGAATTAATTAGCGAGTAAATAATGCGACAATTAGTATATGTAATGGCGCATGATTCGAAAATAATTAGAAAATAAGAAGAGTTAACGTGAAAAGGGTTGACGCGCAATGGACGTTAAAATCGTCGACTTCTCGCGTGCGAGATAAAGAACGAGAGATAAGATGTGGAACGCATTTACGCGCGTTATTGATCTGACATGTTGGGGAGGTTAAAGTGAAAGGTTTAAGGAAACGTATTTTCGAAGCACGCCTTTCTCGTTAATTCTCCAGCATCCGCTGATCCTGATCGAAATTCAACGTTTCAGCGAAATTACCGTGAAATTACCGTTCCCGTTATTGGATACCTCCTTTCTTAAACTTCCACTCATTCGGAACATCACTCGTAAATGGTTTTTAATAAAACCGTTGAGAGATCTCTTAATTTCGTATCTTCTTAATACTTGAAATGAATCTGCAATTTTTTGGCACATATCAATCTGCGTATTATTATATATCATGGATAATTATAAATAGTGAGATATCGTTTGGAATCTTGATTGCAATTTTATTAAATATATCTCAAATATTCTTAAATTTCTTGAAATCCTTTTTTAATTCTTAATATATTTATATGATATACATCATCTCGCTTCTCTAAACGTTATTTTTAATTAATTAAAGGGTAAATTTATCAATTTCTCAAAAATTTAAGGGCTCGCTGTCTCTGCTCACTGTCCTTAAGCCAATCTAATCTTGCATCCTATCTGCGAGTCCTCCTCTTTAAAATTCGTTTCCATGGGAACGAAGAAATTGCCCGATATATTACACATCCGTATCGTGTGTCTTCCCATGATGTAGAAAACTGGTCCGTCGCGTCTATTGCTTCATCGCGCTGTCATCGTAAAAAGCATCCGCGTGACAGGATTTCCACGTAGATCGCGTAGGCGGATTCTCTACCCTAGTCCGGTTCTAGGACTACACACGCGGCATATTATGTAAACCTCGTTTCCTCGCGCGTTCCGCGTTACGTAAATCTATGAAAATTATGTAATGGAATCCACGAGACGTCGGATGATGACACATCGAAGCGGAGATCCGTCGTTTTGAGCCGGCGCGGCGTTGCGGATTATACAGTGAAAGTAGCTGCGACGTCATTTTTGACAAGCCATTCGTCCATTTCTAACGATAAGTAGAACTTACGTTACTGCCATTTTAAAGACAGCATGCGTACACTCGGGCAAGAAAGTTATCTTAAAACAAAACTGACCCTAAAATGATTTTGATGAAAATTTATAATGGATTGTATAAAGAGTATTTTTTTTGGCGGAAAATCTCTTCGAGATCAATCCTTTTTCTCGAGTTTTAAATATAGTTTTGTCAATAAAATCGATCAATTTATATATTAGAAAATTATATTGAAAGAAAGAATATTGAGATTTAAAGAGTCAATCTAATCCCCTTTTAAATTTGTGCTCGCATAAAATATAGAAAACTTTCTTACTCCAATTGTATGACTTTGAAGTTTCTTTAACGTGTTCTACTTATTTCTCCCTTACAAAGTCCAATGTTTTCGGATTGTTTCCAAATGCGAATCGAGCAAATGTGAATTTATTGTACGCTTTCTACTCTTACCCCCTCGTAAACCTATTGGTCACTCATCGCCTTTTATAGCACGGAACGCAACAAACGATAATTAGTGGATATTATTTGTAGGGCGGACTTTCGTGGAATTATAGTATTTTTAGAGTTGCCTCAAGATCCGAGCCCGGCAATTCGCAAGTTATTGTAACGCAGATCCTGTTTAATTTGTGTTTTATGTTTTCCCTCCTCAATTAAATTTCGTTGCTAATGGCTTCTTAACTGCGCAACAATAGGCTTGCATCAAAATAGCAAATCGTCGAAAACATGTGTGAATCGCATGATATATATATTCAAAACGCGAAATTTTCTGCATTGACCACGATATAAAATCGACGATTTATCGTCTCTATGACAGCGTTCGTCTCTATGAATTCTAATTTGCATTCTCTTTTCTTCTTGTCCCTACTTTTAGGTTAGGTAATAAAATAGTTTACGAAACTGCCGTTGAATAACGGAGAAACGAAGAAAAAACTTCACTTATGCTTTTATCTAGTTTATGGATTCTTTTTTAGTCGATCAGAAACACGTTGCTGATTCAAGATATACGTAAGATATCGATTAGTAAAATATCGTTGCGACAGAACTCCTTTTTCAATCAATCGAGTCGCGTTTTGTTTTATCGACCGTCGGTTGATTCGATACCAATCGGTAACATTACTTCGTCATGTACGTGCTCAAGGAAGGCAACGATTAAATACGATAATTATCGAATATTGCCTTTCGATAGCCGAGACTCTCGCAATCCGGAAACGACTCGATTTCTTTACGAGGCTTCGAAATCGAGCGGGAACTGTTTCAATTTTATTAAAGAGATCGCCACAGAGAAATTTCACTGGCAATTGCGGAGACAATTTTGCGCAGAACGCGGAAACGTTGCAAAACATTCGATCGAACTACATTTCTTCGAACTACGATTTGCATACACTTTCGAAGAAATGTCAGCGTGAATATATCTGGAGAAATGCGGGAAATGATGTGAATTCTATAGCACGATCTAACAGGAAATGATCGAAAATACATTTGTTTTATTAATGCAAATAATAATTGATTAAGAATTGGCTAACAATAATGAAATAACGAAATTTCGTTTTTTATATATTGTGCGCAAATAAGAAATTTGTACGAATCGAGTTTTTGAATTTGAAACATAAAAGAAAATTTTATCCGCGAGCTCGGATTGAATCTTGTTTAATGTAAATTGAAGAAAGAGAGAAAGTCTTAAGAACAGATCTTAGAAAATATTGCATGGAAATTATGCGACCAAAGTTATGTTTCACTTCCTCAATAAAATGGAGTCCAGTTGTAAACTGGAATTGCATTTTATAACACGGAGTAGTTTCGTGTTATTTCACGTTTTAAATTAAATTTCCTCTATTTTATATCGTTCTTGAAAAAGAAGATATATTCGAGCCCGCATCTCCATCGAGCATCTCATACATACTCATAGTTTCGTTTGAATATTGAAATCTCCTCCCAAGTTTGTATCAACTAAATCGAAATTATTATTTTCTCCGGTGAATATTCAAACAACGTTTGACGCAAAAGTCACGATAGATATAGTTTAGACGAATGGCGGGTTTCAAAGAGGCTTTGTATGCCCGGGATTCTCGAAGAAAGCTTTGTAAGTTTGCTCGACGGTTTGATCTGGCGAAAAAATTCGCATACCAAGCGAACGGCATAATTCATCCGCGAAGAAATTTTTACGTCACGATGTCTGTTCGGTGCAGGGTCGTAAATAATGCACGCCTATGCCAGTCGCGGACGAGGCCGACCGCCTGGCGTGCGACCGGATAGAACGCTGAATTACAATACTATAACCCTTTTAAGCGTTGGTGTCCATATTTGTGCAGGGTGGTTAAATATCGAAAAGTCGTTCCTGAGTCGGTTCGTTGTTAGCTTCTATATCGCGAAGGGACCGTGTCGATCTTGCGGTAAATTTTATTGGTCAACTTTATGATTTATGAAAATAACTGGGGGAAAAAGAAAGAAAGAAAAAAAAAAGAAATTATTTATTGCTCCAACTTATTATCGCTGTTAAAGATTATAATTTTCAACGGGTATCGTTCGCGAATATCGAATGGACAATATGAACATTACGATGAATCATGAAATACGTGCGATTGAAAATGGAAAATTTTGTCAAATAATGTAATTCGATTTCTGTCCCTGCAAATAAATAATAATGGAAAATTATTAATTATTTACGAGTGGATGCACGAACTATTAATTGAATAATTGCGAATAAATTAATATCGGTTATTACGAAAAATTAAAAATAAAAAATTTATTAATTGATTTTAATTTGAAAATTTCGATGTTTCTGAATGTAAAATAAATTATTATAAAAAAAAATATTTGTTTTATTTATTAATTAGCATGAGGAATCTAATTTTCACTGGACGTAAAATATATGTATATGTACATCAACTTTTTCAAGAATCCAATTAAGTTTCATAGATCAATATTTCATCTTCTCCATGGCAATAAAGTTATACGAAAACGATCCGATTTTTATCGTAATTTTCACGCTGCGTGATGAGGCGAACGAATACTGCCTACAAGCAAAACGCGCTACGTGGGTTTCTGATTTTTATTGAATATACGTTACCCTAGATCAACGTTCTACTGGAATCTATGGTACGGAATCGCGCGGCAGGCCGCGCAATCCAAAGTTCCTTAAGATTTTTTTAATGATCCCGTGATTTTTTTCGCGCGACAAAACCGGTTCGTATAGCAAACCGTTCGTGATTTTCTTTTTTCCTTTAAATCGAAATAATTCGTGGAACAAATACCCATTTCACGTTTATACGAATTCTACTCCTTCGAATTTTTATGGCATCGCGTTATAATCAACGATAATAAATATCCTCCGGACACATAACGATGAGGAAATTTTTAGAAAAGTAAACAAATATTTGCTCGATATGTTTTTTTCTTGAAATCGAGATTAAATGAAAATTTTCGATGATAATAATATTGGAGGAATGATCGTTTAAACGAATAAATCGAAATAAAAGGAAAACGTGGAAGAAATGTAGAAGAGGAAACAAATTTAAGAGACAAGGACAATGATTTTATACATTTTTATACTTGCAATAAAATAACGAGTGATGCATTGTTATAATAAAACATTTGAAACAAATGTAAACTTTTTAATTTTTATATTATGTAGTAAAATTTTATCAAAATTTGTTATTCTTCCAACATGCTTAAATATACATACGTAACGTATCTGAAGAGAATAATGCAACCAGTGATTTCTTAAATATCCGGAATAGAATATAAATCTCTCGCATAAACTCGTGTTTCGACCGTTCTCGTTCGACGACGAAAGCATACTAAACGCGCGACCTTAATAACGCTCGAATATATATTAGAAAAACAATCCATTCGATGAAATTATCAACGATTTATCGTTAATATCTGTTTATATATTGTTATAAATTGCTTCATTGGTCAATATCAATATTACCTTACTTAACATTTTTTATTTTTTAAGAAAGATCGTATTTTTAAAAATTTTTAGAACCTTTTTAAAATATTTTTAAATTTTCTCCGTTGCTCGTTGATAATCGCCAAATATTAATCGAATAATTTTTTGGCGAATAATAATAATAATGCAAATAACATGTATAACTTTGCATTATACAAATATATTTTACTGTTCCATATTTTTTTTCTTTTTAGTCGATATGATTATTCGTATCATAAGTGTTAATTGGGCATCGCCTACGCTTTAATCATTTAAAAAAAAAAAAAAAGAAAAAGAAAAAAAATTTGCAAATCCGAGGCAAAAGTTCCATAATTGGATTTTCGAGTGGCCATGAGTCGTGGCATCTCCAGTGAAAACAACTCGCGAAATTCACTCGAGCGTCACGATAATTAAAGGGAAAATACAGCGCGAGTCGGCTAACATCAAATTAATCGTAACTCGTTCTCGATTCTCAGGCCGAGAGAGAGAATCTAACAAATTGTAACTTGATTGTAACCCGTCATAATTAATGCTTTAATCGTTCTTTCTGCCCAATAATTATCGAGTTACGATTATCGCGATTCGATTTCGAGATCTCTGCGAATTTCTTCCTTTTCCTTCCTCTTTTCGCCTTCGTTCGATCGAGCCCGAAGACGATTCAGACTTCTTTATTGCGCAACGAAATAGTCGATCGTCCAGGGTCACGGTGAAGATAACCCTACGATAACATCCACCTTGACTCTTCGTGCCCAAGAGCAATTTCTCTCTTGGTTCGCATACCTTTTCGCTCTCTCGCCTATCTTTGCGGCACGTATGAGCGCATATCGAGTGCAAACATACGCGTGATATACGATCAAATTTCTTCTTCTTCTTTTTCTTCTTCCTTTTTTTCCAACTACGAACTGTTAAAAAAGTCGGTAGCGCGTTTTAATCGCGGCTATTTTCCCTTATAAACGGGGAATTAACTTTTACACGCGCCACGAGAAACGAGGCGGGAGAGAACCTTTCGAATTTTTTTGCGAGTCGTCCGTGGCTTTCTTCGTGTGCCACGCTCGTTTCATCCATCGTCGTAATAATGGTAACGTTGAAATTATTATAGACGTTGTGTCTAATGTAGTGTTGTACAATGTAATATTGGTATTGTGCAATAACTATTATACTTTTATCATTATTTTATAGTTATGAAGTGACGTAACGTTGAAACGCGTATTTACCCGTTATAAATGGTAATAGGTGTATCGTTTACGATGTTAATTACCTACACTGTATACATTATATTCAATTTATCAATTTATCTTGCGTGCGCCTTCTTGTAAAAAAATGTAACCACCTATTGGCCGTCTTTTCTTGTAACTAAGAAACCTTTGACTTTATTCCTACGAAACTAGTTCTATCCACGTCTAATGTACACTCTTGGATCCATTCCAGTGAAATATTATTTCCGATATTCCAATTCTATTCCATCTAAAAATAATTTCGAGTAAAAATATGCGCGTATCACTAAAATTTATATTAAAGAAGCAATCGTTACTAACGATTTATCACCACTAATTACAGACGTGGTCTCCGACCAGACACCAGCGTCATCCTTCTGGACACCGACTATTAAAACGGGCAACATCTTCACCGACGATACCAGCAACTTCTTCCCTTCGAGTCATGGCCTGGTGCAAACTCATCCGCCGACCGGTAACGTGTTTCGAAGTGGTTTCGGCGGGATCGACAATCTTGGCAGCCGGGGGGTGACTGTCAGACCACCAAGGACGAGACCCCTCGATTACAGCGAGCGATCCACGGCTGAATTGCGCCGAAATCCGGCGCTTTCCTCGCCGGACGAGTGTGCCAGAGCTTGCCGCGAGAACGAACCACCTAGGATATGCTATTACCATTTCACCCTCGAGTATTACACCGTCCTTGGGGCGTGAGTTATTTTTATTAATCATTCGACAACAAAATAAACTTATTGCCAAATTGTGAACGATACTTATCGATGAAAGCGAAATTTTTATGAAGGAGCAAAGAGTAACGAGATTCGATCCAGTTTCTATGATCAATGATTTTGCAGCGCGTGCCAAATTTGCACCCCTAACGCCACTAACGTGGTCTGGAGCGATTGTCAATGCGTGTTGGCAGATGGAGTGGAACGTGGTATTTTGACAGCGAACAGGATGATACCTGGGCCGAGCATCCAAGTCTGTCAAGGTGACAAAGTCGTGATCGACGTGGAGAATCACATCGAAGGTATGGAAGTTACCATTCATTGGCACGGCGTGTGGCAGAGGGGCTCTCAATACTACGATGGCGTACCATTCGTGACACAGTGCCCCATCCAAGAGGGTAGCACTTTCAGGTATTTAATCATCAAATCAATCCTTGTCGTTTCGACAAGATTCCAAATTGAATCAATCAACAAATTGATCGAAATTTTTATATTTATAAACGAACAGGTACCAATGGACTGCTGGAAACGAAGGTACGCACTTCTGGCACGCCCACACAGGATTGCAGAAAATGGACGGTCTGTACGGAAGCATAGTGATACGTCAACCGCCTAGCAAAGATCCTAACAGCAATCTTTACGACTACGATCTCACTACCCATGTCGTTCTCATCAGCGACTGGTTCCATGAGAACGCGGCTGAACGTTTCCCCGGCCGGCTGGCGGTTAACACTGGCCAAGCGCCTGAAAGCGTGTTGATAAACGGAAAAGGCCAATTCAGGGTATGCAATTCGAATTTTACGTTACTCCCATTTCCTATTCGTCCCCGACGAATAATCTAATAAATTAATCTGCGTGCAATGTCTCTTCCTTTTATTATTTCCTCACGAAGCAGTATATCATTATTTGTTTGAAATAAATTGAACGTGTGCTTCTTTACTTGAGACGTAACGTCAGCTTGGTTATATATGAAGTAATAAGTATATGAGATGAAGAAACTGTATTATTAAAAGTACCGTGTTACCCCAACTACCGTGACACGTTCAGATAAATGAACTTCTACTCCGTAATAAATCTTGATCATGGCGCCATTAGCCACGTACACACAGCCGAACGACGAAGTTTAGGAGTTGGCCAGCTCGATCCTATTTCCACTTTCCAACGATTTATAGTACGCTAGTCAGATTACGTGCATCCAGTGAAAGTGGGTGTAGATTCTCAACTGTTAGAAGATACGCGGATATCGATTTTAAAGAAAAATAAAGGAATCTTCGAATCTCGAATCACTCGTCATCGCACGCAAAAATTTTCATTAGCCATACTTCATTCTCATATCATCTCGATTTAAGTCTTTGATTTAAAGAGATTGCTCGAATCTGCAAACAAATCTAATAAACGAGTCTCTGTCCGCAGGATCCCAACACCGGTTTCATGACGAACACGCCACTCGAGGTGTTCACCATAACTCCTGGTCGTCGTTATCGTTTTCGACTGATCAATTCGTTTGGATCAGTTTGTCCATCTCAGATCACGTTCGAAGGTCATTCCCTCACCATAATCGCGACCGACGGAGAGGCGGTGCAACCAGTCACAGTGGACACGATCATCTCGTTCTCTGGTAAAGAATCTTCTTCTTCGATCTTTTTTTAAACATTCATCAAGTTCGACGAGAAAAGGGGAGGGGGGCACGTCTTCTTCCATTCTCGGCATCAATCAATACGATTGCGCGTCGGTAAAATATCGCCTCGATATCTTAAAGTTAACGATGTTTTACCCTCTGATTTACAGGAGAAAGATACGACTTCGTGATAAACGCGGATCAACCGGTAGGCGCGTATTGGATCCAAGTTCGTTCACTGGGAGAATGTGGTATACCTCGTGCTCAGCAGTTAGGTATATTGAGATATGCTCGTGGTCCATACCAACCGACCACCACTGCGCCCACTTACGATTTTGGTCTTCCGCAGGGTGTTGTAAGTACAGTTGCCAGACGTTTTCCACCGTTACCGTTTCAATATTTAGTAGCGGTAATTCCTTAAAGAAAGAACCGCGCCTTCGTTGAAACGCTTTCGCTTAATTGCTTGGAATTCTTTGAACAGGGTAATTAGTTTAACCGAATTAGAAGCGTAACTGGGTATTTTCTGCCTAAATTTTCTCCTTTTTCTTATTTTCAAGTTAATCGCAATTTTAAAAAGAAATATTAAAAACAGATGATCTACATATAATAATGTATAAATCTTTATAGCGTATTAAGTTATAGGAGTTAATGTGAATAAGTTATATTGTGGATAACGCAGAAATCGGTGAACTCTGTATTACCAATAGTTGATAAAATCACGAAATTTCACGCACAGGTATTGAATCCATTGGACGCGATCTGCAATCGTCAACGAGAGGACGCGATTTGCGTGAGCCAATTGAAGAATGCTCGCCAAATTGACCAAGGAATTCTCCAGCAGCGTCCAGACGTGAAGATATTCTTGCCATTCCGTTTCCTCTTCTACAGGCCAGAAGAAGTCTTCCAGCCGCAAACGTATAATCGATTCTTGGGTAAGCGATCTATTTCAAAATTACAGGTCACTCTCTGTGGAAGGATAGCTTCTTTTTCCGCGACGATATGTCGCAAGCATACATTGAATCATTGAATCCATTAACCCTTCACCTCGTTTTCGTCACAAGCTTCATAAAGCGCGTAATTGAGAAATAACGCGAAGAATATCGACGATTTTAATTTAGTTTTCTTTACAACTTTTATACCGTTGAGTTTTGAACGAAATATCAAACGAAATTTGAAATCGTATTTCGATTTAAATTCCAAGGCAAACGGGTTGAAATGGTTGATTTGAAACTCGTTCAAATCGAAACTTATACATCACGATTCGTGTCATTTCACCTTGTCTTCTCCACAGTCGCACCGACCGGAGATCACGTAATCTCTCTCGTCGATGAAATCTCGTTCACATTTCCGCCGGCGCCTCCGCTTTCGCAAATCGACGACATCCCGCCCGAACAGTTTTGCAATGGCGATAACAGGCCAGCCGACTGTGGCGCCAACTGCATGTGCACCCATCAGGTCGACATCCCGCACAACGCGGTCGTCGAAGTGGTCCTCGTCGACGAAGGTAACCTGAAAAATGAGATCAACAGCGTCAGTAAAAAAAAAAAAAAAAAAATAAACAAATAAACTCATCATTATTTTCACTCTTTGACCCGTTTCTCGAACTTCTTCCAACAGTCCAACAGCCGAATCTGTCTCATCCGTTCCATTTACACGGATACGCTTTCAACGTGATCGGTATTGGCCGTTCCCCGGACAAAAACGTGAAGAAGATCAATCTGAAACACGCGTTGGATCTTGATAAGAGAGGTCTGCTCAACCGACAGTTCAATCTGCCACCTGCCAAGGACACCATCGCCGTCCCGAATAATGGCTACGTCATTTTCCGATTCCGCGCTGATAATCCCGGTAATCGTATCCTCCGCATTTTCACCTCCTCGTCCTCCTCCGTTCTATATAAATATACTTGTAATTAACCACGATTCTCGTTTTCCAGGATACTGGTTGTTCCACTGCCACTTCCTCTTCCACATATTGATCGGAATGAATTTGATACTTCACGTCGGGACCCACGCCGATCTTCCCCCAATACCGCCAAATTTCCCCAGATGCGGGGACCACTTACCGACCATCACGCCGCCATCGCTGTCCCTCGACTCGTTTCACTGATCCGTCCTGAAAAAAAGAGAAAAAGAGGAAAGCTAAAAGAAAAAAAAAAGCTGTCCAAAGCATACAATTATCTCATATAGCGTATTCCTGTAAAGTAGTCACACACAGTATGCTGTAGCGAATGCTATTTCGTTAATCTTCCTCTTCGTCGGGTCGGTTCGTACACGTGGTAGTGTTCTACGCGTTCTAAGTGAATGAACAGAGAGAGAGAGAGAGAAGAAGAAGAAGAAGAGGACGGGGAAACAAGATCGTGTGTAGTAGCGCGAAGGAGTATATGAGAGTGAGTCGTGATCCTCGAAATACGAGGAGGCAGGAGCGATCGAGATGTAAGACAGGGTTTTTAATCGGATGTAACGTATACACGCACACGTACACACATATGAGCCGATACCCGCTTTTGGTGCCGCAATAGCGATACGAAAATAGCCAACAGCCGATATTTATTATGTCCTAGATGCTTTATCCAGCCACTTTGCGCGACCGAACCTCCCTTTTTCTCCAATTAAACGATTTCGCGGTGAATAGTCACGTGGTGACCGATACCCGACACGCGAGCGTTGCATGAAACGCGAACAGGCCAAATACAGTTTGGCCGATAGTTGAAACTAAGTGACTAACCAATCCGTAACAATTGTGTAAATAATGAGTAGAGGTTAGTCGTGTTACACGTTTTAACGAGACGCACGTTAACGGTGGGTGTGCTGTTATTCGGGACTAAATTAGCGCGGGGAGCATTAATTATTTCGCGGGGATGGAGAACGCGGAGGTGGAGACCTTTCACCGCGAGATGGTCGGTCGGATGGCGATCGTTAGGGAGACGCTGTTTAAGGAAACTTGATCCGTTTCGATTTCTGGATGATCGCGGCTCGAGCTAACGAATTGCCGCGATATTGGACGCGCTTCGCCGTATCGAAATCCAGGTTCCTAAAGTGGCCTTAGTTAGGAAGGAAATTATACTCTGCCCCTAAAATGGGCCGTGTGGCTTGTCGTTCTTGTCCTTGTCAATAATTTCAAGTAGTGCAATTAGGGTTATAATATAAAGTGGAAGAAAGGTAACATTTAGATTATTGCCTGATATGAAAAATATATAAGGAAAAAAAAAAGGAAAAAAAAAAATACAAAAAATATTCGTAGAGGATTAGGATCGAGGAGGGTTGTCAATGTTGTTGTAGCCGAGGTTGTAGATCAAAGAATAACTTTTTTCTTTAATTTTATTGGCTCGATCGAATTTTCTTTTTGGAAACGGTTCGATTTTTAATCCCATTTTTATTTATTTCGCTCAGCGTGAAATTTCTCTCTGAAAGGTGCAAACCTCGCGCGATCGATTCTCTCCGTTGAATCGGTTTCATTAATTTTGAGTATGGAACTCGATCAACTCGAGCTCTCGCTCTTATTCCTTTTAATGACGATCGATGGTATTTTTTGTCGTTACGTAAGTAACTTATAGTACAGCTGACATTGTCTCGCTGTCGTAGATTTATACTCGTTTATTCATGGTGCCTCAATTTTTACTCTTCTTTTTTCTTTTTTTTTTTTTTCGTTTCTTTATTCTATCTCATGAGATTGGAGTATATATGTTAAAAACAGTTTACTCGTAACTCACAATTTACAATGTTTGATGTCCGTTGAACGATCGTGGCTCGGCGCAGCTGCATCGTCGAGAATCGAGCGCGATAGATGCACGTGCACCACGTCACGATACCCTCGCCGTTTTGTAGATAAAACCCTTCTATTTCACTTCGCTAAATACACGAGACGGAATCATTAAAACACGAAATACTCGATCGTGGCGATGCCATCACGAGATGAGCTGACGAGATGCCTTTGAAAATGCATTGCTTGAAAGTCTAAAAAGAATAATTTCTTCACAAAAATTATATTTTTGCGAATCGTGTCAAATAATACTTCTAAAAACTTTTAAATGGAAGTGTACATCGTGATCATAGAATGTTCTTTTTTTTCGTGTAAGAGATGTTCCTAATATTGGAAATTCTTCTATTAGTGGAATTTATTTCTATCGTATAATTTATGAAAGATTCTATTACAAGCAACTAAGATTGCACTTGTATTAAAAAATCATGACTTTTAGAATCATCTTCATGAAATCGTATATTTTAATTGGACAGGTTTGGATTTCCTCGAACAACGTACCTGTTGTTTAATTATTATTATTTATCTTAAAATTGTTGATTATAAAAGAAAAGGTATTCATTGTCAGAATCAATTCGAAATGATTGTTCTTCTAACATTCCTTCATTGCATTATTTTATCTTTTTTGTTACAAATTCTTTTTTCTCTCTTTTCTTTTTTTTTAACTTATTTATATATATATATATATTTTTTTTTTCGACGAAATAAATGTACAGTTAAAACACTTTTGTAAGAGTATTAATCGGCGAAGATTATCGCTGAATTCGTTTATTTTTTTATAATATGTATAATAAAAACTGTATTTTATATTTAACCGAGAAGAACCACAAAGCCGAGCTTTGTAACGATTATTTATGTAAAATGCCTAAGAGATTCAACAATTATTATTGTCCACATGGAGAGATGAGTTTTCGTGTTTTTTGTACAGGTAGTATTTAAGCGAGTAACTCGCGTATATTCCGTTATCAGATATACAGATGTACATTTAATAATAAATTTGTTTTTAAAACTCTCCCTCTCTTCACTTCCTTCCTGGAAAACCTAGAAATCTTACTTGCACGATATCTCGTTCGAGTCTTTTTTACCATCATTACGCGACAAGACGTTGACCCAACTTCCTTAAAAATCTGAGAACAACGGCCAAGCGTGAAACTAGGATACTGTTATCGTTAACGTTAACAAGTTCTGCGTTAAATGAAGTTGCAAAAATAGCGGTACTACTCGAGCTCGTTCGATTAAACCAGGAAGAAAGCACAGTATGCTTAACCCGTTGATCTTTTCCGAATAATTAACCATATGCAAGTGAACGAGTACTCTTCTCGAAGAAGAGTATCGAATTCTCTTATTCCTTCTTTTCGAAACTGTCTTCCATTATTCTTTTTTAAATTAAATTTTAAATTCAATTTCATCGTTCATTTCAACTAATTCGAATCGAATTAAAAAAGATTCTTATATGATAATTCTAATCCCCAAATTTACTCGATTTCTTGAACAAATTTCAAAATGCTTCCTCGTTAATTCTTCGTCAATTGATACAATTTTAATTTTTATTTTCACCGTTACATATATCATGCATATTTTTATTTTCTATTATATATACTATTTATATACTATATATATATAGTATATATATTTCCATTGTACTATATCGTTTATTTTTCAATGTCGTTACTGTTTTACTCGCGTTCACCATTGCCAACAAATGAATAATAAAACTTAACAGTTTATTATCCGTGAATTTGAAACTCTAAAATGCGTTAACTGCACTTCGTAGTATAATGGAGGCTCGCATTCGTCCTCGGCGAAGTATTTAGTATGACAAAGCGAATAAATGCGCGCGCGTCTTTACGTGACTGGACGTATTCATGAAACGACTAGTATGCAACACACCCTTGCAACAACCCAGGGTCGTACACTTTTACCGATAATTTCATCTCGGCGTTGAACGCGCACAAATTTATTGCATACGGAATAACTGCATTTCTAATATTTCAAAATGCCTTATTTTCCTTCAGCCGAGTCACGCGAGCCATCTTTGCGTCTCATCTTGGCGTTCATTCACTTTTACATCCATTAAACGCACATTTCACAGAAGGCAATGTGTCAGGCGGAATATCTCTCTTCTGTGAAAATTCAATTTGTAAAATCGAATTTCACGCAATGAGATGAGATAATATTTTTTTTTTCATCATAAAATTTCGATGGGTCCAGGTCGAATAAATGTCTTTCATATTGTTTTTAATTTTTTTTTTTTTTACTGTATTTAAACAAGTGTTTGTGACTGTTGAACACGGAATGTTTCATTGATTGTTACAATATTTCTTTTTTTTCCTTTAAAACTTTTCTCGGATATTTTTCTCTACTTTCTTCTTGTACCAAATATAAATTTTGTTATACGTAATACTTTTTATTTGGACGGCACGAAACGATACAGATATAACAAGAATAATCGTTTCCGTAGATGTACAATATCGTTGGTCACAAAGAATGATGGTTTCTGATTATGTACAAAAGTTTCGTATGTAATTCCGTTTGATCAAATACGATATTGCGCAAAATTGTAAAAAAAAAAAAAAAAGAAGAAGATAGTACCTATATTTATGACTATCATATGATACATATACGATCTAGTTGAAAAACCTTCTCACATATGGAGCTATTAATAAATGGAATTGTCATATCTCGATAATTGATGTTATTGTCATCGCGTAGAAATTTATTTATAAAGATAATCTTTTAATAACGGAGACAACGCGAAATAGAATTAACAGAAAAGTCAAATTATAATAATAATTTTCACTCTACTCATCACTCTCTCGTTCTTTTTTCAAAACTTTACCTAAAATAACTCATCCTTAAATTTGATCGCATTAATATCAACTATCGAGGACGTATCAAATTAGATAAGTCAATCCTCAACGCGAAGCGAACGTGGCCAAAGTGGCCAATTATTATTGTTCTATTATCCATTAAGGGGCTACAATTAAGCAAATTATCGCGTCCTTTTCGCTTTTTTATCTCGAGTCAAGGATCAACCATTGTCTACACCTCTGTCCATGTAGTTCGTCTTTGAACAGCGTGAGCAATGACTCTATTGAATCTAGATACCCGTTACGCGCGGTTGCGTTGTTATAAAAGAGCTTGAATTATGCGTTCGAGACATCATAGGGAATAACAGTTCGTCTCTATTCTTCCTTCCACCTCTTTTTGTTATTTTAAAAATTCGATGAATATTATTTCCCGGAATAATGGGAGCCGATGTTCGATGGGGGCCCTCTGTGATGATGATGGTGCTTCTGGCCCGGGCCCGAGTATCTGCTGCCGGGCCTCGAATGTACTATGGCGTAGTGGTCGCTGTTGGTCGATATCGACCTCGTCGAATTCATCGTAGATCCTCCGGAAGCGTATCCCTGCTTCCCGTTTAAGGAGTACCTGAACAAAGATCGTGATTCACTCTTTGAGCGTCGTTACCAAGAATAATCGCTTCGGTGACAATGCGTCGTTAGATCAAGCGTGTACGTGCGATTAGTCATTGCGGAGACCGGGGGAAAAGAAAAAAAAAAAGGAAAGGAAAAAGAAGAAGAAGAAGAATAGATCGAAAGCGATAAATGTTTTAAGAGTGCGACGCGTACAGTTTTGATTCCCGATTCCCTGTGCGAGTTGTGATTCCTAAACGTTGACGTGTAATGGACATTTCTCGCTTTCTCGTAAATTATTATTATCGTTGTAATTTTTCACAAATTATCCAACAGTATTTTTTATTACAGTTTTTTACCATCGTTAAAAGTATCCTTTCGTACGATCGCGAGGAATGGGGGGGTGCGAAAGAAAGAGGAAAAAGAAGAAAATTAATCCTTATCGTTCATCCTCGATATATATCTTCCAAATGCTCGATGAACTCGCGTGAGTCACTTACATTTCTTACCGACCCAACCAAGAAAAATCCACCCATTTCACTACCGCGTTTCAATCAATTTGAAGCACGCACATTCTCTCGAAGGATCCCCGTTTTCCAAACATCTCAATTAAAGCGGATACGCGCCAATCTCATATTCGCCTTCGGGTAATTACGAGTTCCGTGTCGAAGTTTCGAGGAATCTCTGGTTCGTGATCGAAGTTACGATCCCCCCTCTGTGTGAAAAAGGAAGACGAAAAATAAAAAGAAAAGTCAAAACCTCGAGCCGTATTGGGATCCGTGCCAGCTACGATACGGATCGTAGTCCTCGATAATCGATGGCTCCTTCTCGATAATGTCCGTCCTGGTGCAGCTGCAGGTCATCGCCGAGCAGAGGAATATATTGATTATCAGCATGATGAGGAACAGGATGCCGAGAGCTACCGCCAGCCATAACAGCCATACAGGGTGAACGCTGCCATCCTCGTACAATGACTGAACCGCTGGAAAATCAACCGGTGTATGTTAACAACCGAGACTCCCCTCGCTTGCTTTACGATCGAATACAGCGTGCATCTCTTTAAGCTGCGCGCAGATTGGCAATCGCTCGAAACATTGTATATCTTGTATAACCCGATAAGATCGTACAATTTTGACACAGATACCAATTTTCGTGGGATATACGAGCATGTATTATCCGACAAGAAATTCGATATATTTCACGAGTGAAGTTAACGCAATTAATCCGTTGAGCATGATACCTCCATGTATCAACCATCACGATCACACGTATGTTAAATTTCAACGTAGAGTGTCAATCGTGTACGATATCATCGACATTGGACTGACCCAACGCGATCGAATTCTTCCACGCTACGTCTTACGACTCGCAACAACAATCCACCCCGATCGATTAACAAAAGAGAGAGAAAAAAAAAGGAAAAATTATGGACAGATTCATTATTCACAAGTCCGCTTCACGGATCGTTTAAAAGGGTTAATACACGCACATACGTATCGGTATCCTCCGTCGTTATCGAGATACAGCTCGACGACAGCTAGCTGGCTAGCTAACTCCTATGGGCTATCGCGATACAATGTTCCTCTCCGACCTGATCGTATCCCAACCTGTACGCAGCTTCAGAAAATAGAGAATTACCCGCGCCGGCTAATTAATTCGAGCGCGCGGGGGTTAAAAGTTCAGATAGGCAGGTTTAATCACGTAGTCGGTAGTTGGTATCGTAGTGGGTATGTAACCAGGAGTAAAAGCAGGAAGCGGGTATGAAAAGAATACTGGTGCGATATTTACACGGCGTTTGACCAGGGTTAAGAACGAACACGCTCGTGCCGGCCAGAAGCACTCCTTCCTCGCCGCTCACGCTTTGCCTATTAATTAAGGACGCTCCCTTTATATCTTCCTCGTTATCGTCGTCGCAGACCGGGATACCGCAGCTTCCTGGATGGAGGGGAAAAAGAAAGAAAGAAAAAAAAAAGGATAAACCATTTACGTTTCACCTTTTATCTTACACGCGTTATTTACCGTTCGCTCGACCGGAGAAGCGTTTTCAAATTCTCTCTCTCTCCTTTTTTCTCTTCTGGGCCAAGAAGGAAGTGTAATCGAACGTAACCGACACGAGATACAAAGTGGTCGGTACCGTTCGAACATACCCATAGAGTCCCGAGGAAGAGAGTATCGAGAGTGTGTTGAGGAAAAGTAGCACATCTCTCGTTTCTTCTATGAAACGAGCCATGTTTATTCAGAGATAGTGGTGTATTTGCTTTGTCGTTCGACGATTGATCGACTCGAAAGATTACATACTTTGCGATCGTTTTGTGGTAGAAAACACGTTATATAACGTGTATATATATATAGAAACTGTTTTTAATATCGACGATTGACCATCTTCCTTCCGACTCTGCGCACCTGTGCTCGTCACACAAGTGTGGTAAATATATTCTCATTGGAATGTAATAGACAATAGGCAACGTATTGATGCGTTCATTTCGCGGAAAACGTATATTTTGCTCGAAGGAAGGGGCAAGCGTGTTCTATTCTCTTAAAACAAATTACGTGTAACGAGGCACGTGCTACTTCTCGCGCGACACACGTTGAAATGTTAATTGGCGGCCAAGTTGAACGGCACATTGAACGACCCAGATTTCAAACCGGGGCCGTAATTGGGAGTCGTTCAACGAATCGGTTTACCTCTGCATACGGCGATGTCGCATTGAAAATGCACCTGCGTACTATCGGAGAACCGGAACATCGAGAACAATGTCGCATCCGCCAGGCCGGTGTTTCGATCGTAGATGAATTTCGTCATCACCTGAGCCTTTACGGGACACCTTTGTCATGGAAAACGGAGGAGGATTACGCAATTTACGGTATTATCGCGATCGAGCCGTGACAATTCGAATCGCGCAAAATCCATATCTGGATTACATAAATCTTCGACAATAATACGAATTATTGCGTAACCGGATTGTCACCTTATCCTTTACTGTAAGAAATATACTGAAATATTGAGGAATTGCCATCTTGGATATAGAAGGAATAGAAATAGCAAAAGAGGAATCCGTGTAGTTTGAAAATAAAATTTATCTAAAATAATCCGATCTTAAAATCTAGAATTTTTTTTTTTTCTACTCCAGAAATATTATATTTCCAGTGAGATCGAATATCAACACTGCGTCAAATTTTGATCGAAAAGGAAAAATTTCTCGAGCAAGATCCATGGCAATTCCAAATACTTTAACTACTTGAAATTGAACTTCCATCGGATCGAAAGAGGGATCGAATATTGTGACAAAAACCTACCCTTTATCGTCGATCAGCTGCACACTGGAGTTACGTTTATTAAACGCGAAGCACGACTTCACTTTGATCCCGTACATACCTGAAACCCATAGAAAGATCGATGAGTGCGTGTCACGGGGGAGCGGCGAGTTCACGCGTTTACGCGCGCTCGTTAATTCCAATTAAACGCAAAGGGGGTAAAGATCGGGCGAGAGGACGCCGTGTACCAACCATCTGGTCGCGAGATCTCAGCACGCAAAGTGTAGTTGTGACCATAAATAGCCTCTTGCACTTTGTGGCCTCCGTCCAAAAGGCGCAACGATACAAGCGAGGTCTCGTTCCTGCGCAGCAAGAATAAGAAGAAGAGGAAGAAAATTATCGTGTCGTTACGCGTTCAGATCTGCTGCCCCCTCCCTCCCTCTTTCGCATAATCGCGAGATTTAATATTAATAAACTGTTGTTAATATGTACTTGGCGTTTTTGAATCCAGCTTTTCCGCACGTGATCACGTAAAATTTATCGTCAGCCAGCTCCAAGGTCTTGTGTATCCTTACCGCGATGGGGATGGACCGTTCCTCGGTGTCCTGCGAAGAATTACAACACAGGGATTAAGAGAGAAATTTGCTCGCGACGTCTTTTGAAGAAACCGTCTTTTGGACGATTATCTCCCGTTGATAATCGTGGAAATAACAAGAATCGAACAAGGAATCCTTTATTCGATTATGTTTCCGATATTCATCGGGGTTCATAAGAGTGTTGTACAACATCGTATTCCCTCGTATCTAAGGGTATCTAAGGGGATTATTAAGTTGAGAGACGCGAGAATTATTGGTCATTATTTTATCCGACGTTATTTCCAATCTCGCGAAAGAATTTGAATTTGATTCTTTTCTTCGTTGAGATTTGTCCGTGAGAGAGAGAGAATTCAAGGGAAATTCAATGTAAAAATAATTGCTTAATACTCCGTACATTTGATATTTTTGTCTGTAAAGTTAAGAAAAAAAAAAGAATTTGCAATATCCCTCATTATTTTATAACAATTTATAAGATTCATTCCTTTTTATGGCCATTTCCATTTTAGAAAATCTGCCATATGTCGCAGGAAGTGAGGTTCAGGCCTGAAAAAAATGGCTGACAGATCATAAATGATGATTTAGTAAAAACGTAAAAAGAAAGACTTTATTACATTCTCCATCATTATCAATCAAAATCTTCATTATTATCAGTGTGATGCGACGATCGTATAACGAGTAAGTCACCCGACGATCTTCCCTTCTCTCCTGTTGGGCGAATGACTGTACAGAAATCCACGCGCGGTGTGGACGCGTGTAAAGTTTGTTTTAAACCGTTCTCTCGAGACAAACGGACCAACACCTTGCCAGACAAATCTCGTATATTATCCGAGTTGAGTTTTTAATCAAAGAAATGGAGGGGATAACTTACGTTATTTACCAAGACGCCGCAGTAATCCGGGGAACCTTTGGGCGCGAGAAGATTAATGGCCAACGTCGCGTGAGTCGACCCGTTTCCGGGCGCCATGCATTGCGGCGTCCGAAAATCTCTCGCGTGGACGGCGCCCACAAAACTCTGATTTAGATTCACTCGTATCGTCATATGACCGGACTTGCATGTCGCTGTAACCGTCGGTTGAAACTCGGTGTCCAATAATTGCCCGGTCACCTGTGATCGAACGAAAATTACTTTGTAAAAAAAAAAATTACAGTGTTTCAAAAATTCTTGTCGAATTGCGAATTTTTTTCTTTTTTAGATTAGATTTTATCATTTATGAAATTTCGTTGTTTAAAATACTACTTATATTACTTCTATTTCAGAGGGATTGCGATACTGTTTTCTGAGAACACCATCATTACTCTCATCTCTGCTCATAATGATTACATTTTTCTATCGCGGAAAACGGCCAAGGGAATTTATATTTAAACTCTCGAAAATGGCGAGTTTAGATTTGAACAAGGTCAACTATCGTAATTCTCCACGATATTTTCAATAATTATTATTCCAGTCTACCACCAGAAGTATCTTCAAGCTCGTTACACAGATAAGGATCGAAAAATCCGCAAAATAATGAATATTAAAATGCCTAGGTAGGTATATACATTCTTGGTGCTCGATTTTCGATCGGCGAGGGTACCAATAGAGTACGCCTCTTTGTATGTAAAACCGCTTATATCGAAACCGAGGGGGAGGAGGGGGATATCAGGGCCCGGATCATGGGAATTCGAAAAAGAGGGCCGAAAAAAAGAAAAGTGGACCAAGCTGCAATTAATATTAACATACCCGGCTAATTAGTCTGCCAACTTTAATTATACTCGGTTAATTGCCCCTTGGCCTTTAAAAGCTCGCATACTCGATCGTCCTTCCTTCGTCTCGTGGCTATAAATTATTTAATTAATTACAATCGGCCAATGGAATTCCGGTGGAAAATCGTGCACCAGATATATATATATAAATATGTGTGTGTGTGCATATAACGTGGAACGATCGAAATTCGAAATGCGGTTTTCGCGCGAGTTTGTTGCGAGTTTTCGACGTCGTGGACGAAAGAACGGTGATATTTTCTCGGGCCAATCGCTAAACTTAATGCCCAAGTAAACTTGGACCGGTCTGGGCGGTAGCTATCGACCCACGCTAACTTTCAATTTCATGTGGCTTCGCCACTATGTCGTATATACGTATATACACGAGTGTATAGCCATGTACATCACCGCTCAAAAGTATCCAGTCGCACGACTATGTGTGTAATATATATAAAATAATATTCGCCATTATTGTATCCATTATATTTCTTATTTCGTTTTAACTGCTCAACTGTTTGCATTGGATAATAAATGTGGAAAAAATTATGGAAAAATGGAATAACACTTAAACTAAACAATGAAATATAAATCTGGATAGAATTTCGAGATAGATCGTTATTATAATGTATTAATTGTATGTCCAAATATTCGATAAGATTCTCGAGATTTACGTGTAATTATCCTGATATTCTTAGTTCATTCGTTAACAAATTTTAAGTAAACCGTTCACGAAGAGATAATTAATCCTTCTTCTTTTCAAATATTGATAAAATCCAAGAAATTGTAGCCACAAATCCAATGGAAAATGTCCGTATATTTACGCAACGATATCATCAAATTCATCCACAGGATCCACGTATGTGCTGGACTCTCGTATCCTGGATGGATATACGCCAACAATAAAATTGGTCCGAGGAGAGTTGCCACCGCGACGAGGAGGCATGATCGAGTCTCTTGGACGCGAGACAAAGGTCTGGAACGTAGGCGGTCGCAAGGCCAGAATGGTCCTAAATGCTTGAGTGGCCTCTCTTCTCTCAAGAATGAGAGAAGGATCAGACGTGTTGGGTTACAGAAAGGGATTCCTTCTCTCGTCGGACGGCTAATCGATTATGAGAACACGACATGGTAACGTATATGAGCGTCCTTGCCAGTTGCTCCTTTTTCCCCTCTCCCTTCTGCGCCTGCCTCGCGCATATCCTCGTTTCCCATCTATTCTATTATCCGTGGAACACCCTTTGTCTCTCTCTCTCTCTCCCTCTCAATGACGACGAATGACACGTGTTACCATCTCTTCTCTGCTTCGAATGGAAGATTTCTCGATGGACATTTTACGTCTACGATATATCACGAAATAAAAATAAGTGGAAAGAAATATGGGAACAGGTTAAACGAATGACGCTCTACCTAATAATCACGTATATACATGGATAAATATTTTTCCATTCCGTAATATTAGTCTTACGCGTTAACACGATTCCATTTGGACCATTAGCAATTCTCGTAACATCGCCTGCTTCTGTTTTCTTAACCGCTTACGACGACAATTTTTCGCGCGCAAAATTTCGTTATAGTTCGTTGCACGTTCAGCCTAGTTATCCATTTGGCTCGCCACTATATAAACCGCAACCGAGTTAACCACACGGCTCCACGCGACTCGTGACTACTCGAAAAAGGAATGTACTAATTATAGCCCGGTCGTGAGCAGAAAAATCCTCGGGCTTTGCGTAATCGACGCTAGCCAGCGGAGCCAATTAAGCGAATGAACCTCAATGAAAAAGGGAAAAGAGATCGCGAGGATCCTCGAGGGCATCGGTGGCGAGGGACACGTATAGTCGTCGTTGAATGGAGGGGAAAAAAGAGGGAAAAAAAAAGAAACGATCTTTTCTAATTACCACCAATCACATAACAGACACGTAACGTAATTACTGTGATTCACAATTGCTGGGCGGATCGCATAGGCACGCAACATTTGATGTGGCACGAAATCCGTTATTCCCTCTCTTATAGGTTAACGCAGGAGATCGTTGTCGCGTGCTCGACGTTAATAGATGTCGACGTTGTCGCGACCATCCCTTCCTTCTAAAGTATCAGATCACTGAACTTTCCAATTATGGATCGAGAATATATAAATGTACAGAACCGTGTACTTTCGAATAACTTGTTTTTCCACTGTTGATTCGACGGTATGAATATATATATATAGATAAAATCTAGCGATCGAATTGTAATGTAATTGCAAATTCCTTGACCTTGAACAAACGATACGACCGATGATTCTCACCGATGATGCCGATTTCGTCGGTGTATCTCGTCACGCGGCTATATCGAAGTAATTTCCAAATATAAAATAGCCATTTTATTAACATTGGAAATAAATTCTGACTTTTCATAAATGGTCGAGGCTATTAAAGATTATGTCAACCATAAATGGGATGTTTAATGGATACTATCCTTTCCTTCCATACTTGATTTATTGACGCGAGTTACTTTATCGCTTTATTACTATTGGATATAAATTTCTCCTCATTTTTCCCCCTATCAATGTCAATTTATCACAAAATAGATACTTCATAGATAGTTATGCTACACCGTGCTTTTCCTTCGTGCAAACGGAAAGAAAGGCAAAATGTCCCTCGATGCGACTAACGCACGCCCTCTTCGACGAAGAAGTGACGCGATCGATCGCAATATACGGTCCTTGCTGCGAGGGACGAGGGAACGGACTGGTCATATATATATATATAATAAAGAAGGACGATGACGACGACGGTGACATCACGGGAACCGGCCGCTTACATAAACGAAAGTTTAAACGCGGATTGGAGAGCGAGCGTTCCTCGGATAATATCATTGCGTCGCGAATTTCGCCGGGGAAACGTATGGGAGAAGAGCGGGTTGTGGAACGGATCACAACGGGTCGATGTAACCCGCTAACGAGGGATTTTACTCGTCGACTCGGGGAAAGGAACAATTAGCCGGCGCGGACGCGCGACGACCGGTCACGGAATAGAATAATTCATGTACAAGGAACTGTGGCGGACAAGTGGCCACTTAGTAATTCGCTACGATAGAATGTACACTATCGGCAATCGGCCCCACCGTCGATAAATCACCCATTTTTTACGTTTTCGTGTGTCGTGGTGTGCATGGAGCCGTGCGCAATCGAGTGTACACGGTGTTCCCTTTAACCCCTGAAGTACTCGCGCCAGTGCTCTTTAGCGAGAGCGATGAAGCTGTTGAAAAGGAGTTGTCCTCGGTAAAGAGATACGTCGAGTTTCTTTTTCTTTTAAATGGAATCGATTCGATTCTTTCGATACGAATAAAACGGTGTGTATCTCTCGTATCGCGAGTTATTTTCTACATTCTTATTATTGATCGATCATAAATCGATCAAACGCGTTCACCTTCTTGATAATATCTTAACAAAGAAAAAGAGATAAAGATTGAGAGAGAGAGAAATCTAGATCAAAGTAGATTAAAACGCTAATCGATGCAGCCTGTTAATTCTTGTAAAACAATTACTCAGCTATTTTATAATATCTTTAAGAATCATTATTCAACTTTGATCAAAACTCCATCTTTTCACAATTTATGGAATGGCTACCCGCATCGATTACCGTTTACGTTAAAAATTGTAAACGATACAAAATTAATACCTCCCTATATCTCTTTATAATTTTTGCTTATCGAGCAATTTATTTCACGCATGATCCCCAATGATATTCAATTACGCTCTCCACGGATCAAACGTAAGTAATCATCGCGTAAAATAAATTTTTGATCCGATCTCGATCCTCCACCACGCATCCAAGTTAAAAGGGAACACCCTGTACGTATCGGTGTGCACAGAGACGCGTGTGCTCTATGCGCGAATTTTACGCGTGGATACCGGCAATGTATCAAGATTTAATCCGACCTCCTTGTGGCCGCAATGTTTCAACACATTCCGATAGTACACACCCATAGGCGAAGTATGCGAGCCGCCACGAACGAGGGCGGAATAAATAGTATCGGGTGCGGTGAAGCGGCTTGGGAACATTTTTCGGCTGCGAGTGAAATATATTGGCGGACTTATCGAAACGTTCGGACATACGCGAGCCCTCGCTTCGCCTCCTATCGTGGTTTTATTAAATACGCGTATTACAGGGTTGGAGGTTGGAGGCTCGCCTCTAAACTTCGTTGAAACTTCTGCCTTGCCGGAGATAAAACCTCTTCCAAAGTATAGCTTTCGCATTCGCCTCTTTGGATAGGGGCGCGGTTTATCAGCATTTCAGATTTCTTTTTATCGTTGCCTCGAACGAAGTGTAAGTCGGTTGTTGATCAACATTTTCGATCCAACCTCGGGGAAAGGAAATTTAACCGTGGAACGCTTAAAGAGGCTTCAGTACCGTTTAAATTATTTTTTAAATAAATTTAAATCTTCGAAGCAAGGAAAATTTATAAAAGGGAAGAATATCCTCGACGTTCGTGGATGATAAATTGAGCGGTAAAAAGTCTTGGACGATGATACGTACATCGAATGTCTGAATCATTTTCCTCTGATTCGTTATATTTGTGTAATTATTTTACAAAATATGAAATGAAAAAAAAATGAAAGATTTAGCACAATAGATGTATCACTTGTTCGTGGAAACGAATACATCGCGCATCGAATACTCACGATTTTTTTTCTTGAATAGGATCTTTCATGCGGAAAGTTATAACGAAGCTCTGGAAAAATATTAAACGTGTGCAGTACCAGCACGTGGTGCAACCGAGTAATTGAAAAATACGAGGAAGTCACGTCTACGTGGAACAATGCTGCTGTGTCACACTCGCAAACTGTAATATACTATAGGTATTCATTGCCTTCCCGAAGAAGCAACTTTCGAGAAACAAGTTATAAATTGTTTATGCGCTTCTTTCACGTTCCATTATATTTTCGTGAAAAGGGCCCCTCTCTTCAAAATTGAAAAGAAAGTATGTCAGTTTTCCATCCCCTTGGTTCCTCTTAATTTATAGAGTGTTTCGTAAAATCGCACGACTTAAAGATTTTACAAGCATTTTTATAAATCTACACACGTCTGCAGAATCGAAGAGAGAGAGAGAGAGAGAGAGAGAAAGAGAGTATCGAAAAAATCCTACGATCTTAACGAACTCGTCATTAAAGATTAATTTTGTTTATTAACGACGAACAACAATGGAAAACAATCATGGGAAGAGCATAATGAGAAAGTATATCGAAACTGTTTCGAATTAATTAGTGAAGAATTTGAAAGATTTTCTCGTAAAGAAAGAGACCGATTTCACGAGCTGATTTTACTTATATGGAAAATCCACGATATCCACGATACGATCGTATTACACATCTCTCTTTCTCGAGCGTTCCTTTCATATCGTATCAACTTACAATTCTAAAAAAAATTCTTTGGAAAGAACGAACCTCAGATGCATTTCGATCGTATTGAACACAATTTCGAACCTCTCATCTTCGAATCTCTCAAGAGTCTTTTTTTCTTTTTTTACGCCGATTACTTAATTCCAACTTAACCAATAATTCTAAGAAATAAAAAAAAAAATTCTCCACAAAGAACAGAAACGCTCTCGATTATTATAGATATTATAGAAATTCCGAGCATGAATTATTCGCAACGTGAGAGGAGAGAAGAAACGAATCGAACGAAGAATAACGACCTGCGACACCTTGGAACGATATAAAATTACGTATAAAATATATTACCGGCATTAATACGAACAATTACGGTATCAGACTTGCCACGGATTTTTATATATCCCTCTCTCTCTCCTCCCCCTCCTCTCCCCTCCTCACGATTATTATACAGTCACAGCTCAGGGGCTTTTGTCAATGCGAGCTGCGCCAGCACGGACGCTCGATACATGCAACGTAGAAAGCGCATTCTTTGGCCAGAGGGCTCGAGCCGGCTCTCGAATTATCTTCCGAGTAAAAAGGAAGAAGGAGAGGCCAAAACGTATGTTATTGACCCTGCCTTCCTCGCCTTCTTTCGTCTAACCGTTCGTGTCGTCCATTTTCTTTTCCATTTTTTCCCCTCCCCTTTCCTTCTCTTTTCCTCCCCTCTCTCCTCCCCTCCTTTCTTTCTTTCTTTCTTTCTCTCCTTTTCTCCTTTTTTTTCTTTTCCCCTCCACGTCCATCGGAACCGAAGCCAACAGTATTTTCGCCAGAAATGGCTTGGTTCGCCGGTACCTTGGTTATAACGACCAAGAATCTTTGCAGCTTCTTCGTAAATTTTATGCCTTCGGACGTTTTTAACGGGCCGACACATTGTTTAAAAATGACTGTGTTTACACGGAAGCGTCCGTGGAAAATAGTTACGACGAAAAGGACGAGCGTTTTAGATCGTTTCCGCGAAGGAGCGTTTCTAGCAAACTTTCGAGCGAGACACGTTTGATTTTGGTTAGTCGAGGGAACGTTTGCTTTGGCCATTGGTGAACGTATATCACGCATATACAATACACACGTTGATTTTATTGTTGAGACATCTTTGCGCGTAATATTGACACTGGAGAATATATACTTGGAGAATACTTTTGAAACGAAGTCTGTGTAATTTCACGAGGCGAATCTGGTCGACCACAAACTCGTAACAGTTGACGAGATCAAATATTGAATTCTCGCGAATTGCTCGCAATATTGTTGTATAACAATAAATAATCTAACGGAATCGCCGATTATTGTAGGAAAAAATTAGCGCTTCCGAAAGTTTCCATCCCTAATATCGATCCATTGCAACCGTTTCATCCAAGAGGTATCGTATTCAACCCTTCTCGATCAATACTCAAAAGGAACCACCCCGATCATTCTTCTCGCGAAACGATCGGATCATCTCGGAATCGGAAGCGACTTGGGAATAAAAGTTTCTCGCGGTATCTGATCGAGTCGGCGCGTCATCATCTCTCCTCGTCCCTCATCCGCCTCGTCCAACCTCTCTCGAAACCCGAAAGCGTGTAAGTGAAAGCAGAGTGCAGCAACCCTGAGATCTTCACGCATGGAAGAAACGAACGTTGGAAAGAAAAGTGCGGGACACGTGAAAGTGTGCGATCCGCGGGTCGATTCGTTCACGAGATCTCCCGCATTCCGTTCTATTATGTCCGTTCCGTGTTTCTCTCAGAGCGAAAAACCAGCTCGAAAATGATGAGCCCCCATTTTTGAGACGACGCACTGGTGAAAGGAGATTTTCGATCAGAATGCGCATACAGTTTTTGAGAGAATTCGATAGATGACTGGTTTAAATCGTTGGAGAGAGAGTTTTTCCAGCGGATTTATTTATGTCGGGTTACGATGGCTCGTGTGATGGCTTTTATTCGCATGTGGATAATTTCAATGATGGAAAATATCGATCTTATGGGTTCAGAGCTTGAGGATAATTTCGTTTAAATCAGCTCGAGGTGGTAAAGGAAAATTTCGATTCTCTCGATTCTTCGGACAGTCGTTTGAATATGTATTACTCGGACGGTAGAATTTAATTTTCCGCTGTTATTATTATACTTTCTTATTTCTCTGTTACCATATTATTATCACAGTTTCTTCTTATTTTCAAAAATTTCTCATTACTTTTTTGCACCGGGATTCTTCTTATTATCAGACATTTATCCAATTAAATTCGATATCTTTGAATTTATCTCAGGCAGTATGAAATACTTCAATACTGGAAGAATAAGAAATTTAAAACTTTATAAATATGCGCTATCCTTTCATGCCTCGTAACGTCTTTAAACGCGTTAAACGCTCGCGCGAAAAGATTTGTTTTCTCCTGGAAAACGCTACGAGGCAAATAATAAAGAGGGATGAGTGAGAGGGAACAAGTTCGTTTCTCGGATGTCGCATAAATTACGAGCCAATAGAAATGCACGCGTACGAGTATCGCGTCTTTAATAACCACAAAGATCGGAAGAACTTACGTACGCCACTGACCGGTGTATATATATATATATGTATACGCCGCTTTCTGCGTGCCTGTTATTGAATGGCGAAAGTGAATTGCGTGAAATTATTACGATTATACGAAACGCGCGTGGCGCGAGATCACCGATGCTTATTACCTTCACCACCTGCGTCGATAAATAGATAAACGATGCAAGTTTCAATAATGCCATGGTGTTTCGAACGCATGGAATACGGATTCCATTCTCGGACCCATCCACGCTGCATAACCTATCTCGGTGTAACCATCGTTGCTCTTGTCTTGTGATACGAACAAAGGGACGATGGCGATTCAGTAAAGTATAATATGGGCCTTCGCTTCCAACGATCCAAGCGTGAAATTTTTTTTTTCCCTCTTTCTCCCTTTACATTTGGAAAAAGTAAAATTATATTTGCGCGTGTTCGCTCGAGAGAGAGATATATAATTTCGATTTTCGCGGAATATGAGCGTAGATAGAGTATCGTGTATTATTAATGTATGCTCGACTTGGTTATGCAAACGGTTTACACGCGTGTTCTTAAACGCATCTATAAGGGAGGATTTCCACTTCTTTGATCTGAAAAAGAAAAATTATGAAACTTTGGGGATTAAAATTGATCTTTCTATTTGCATTCTTCTCGCGAGTATCCAGAGATTTATTCCATAGAACTCGATGTGGTCGTAAATTTGCATGTTCAAGACACGTACACCAGCAATTCGGACAACCTATTTTTCAATTGGACGCTTCTATCTCGAGAAATTAATTAAAAAAATTGGACGGAAATTTTTCATCAAACTTCGTACGTACACTATTGGCCAAAAGTTTGGAATCACCCGGATCATAAATCAGGATCGTGTAACTCGAGAAATTTAACGATACGAATAAAATTACTACGCCCATAGCTCCAATCTATGATTATCAATAATAAAATTAACACAAGATTCGAAGAAGGAGAAATTTCGAATTATTATACTTCTTCTCCCATAAAAGCATTACTTGCCTTAATGATAATTCAGATCCAATATAATTATAATGGTTCGAAATTTCCAAGATTTGATTTCTATAATTTCCATCTTCTTTCGGTAAGCAGTTAGTTGCAAGGCAATTTCTAATTTTTGATCGATAATGTACGTCTTTATGCAAATCAAACTGCGCCGAGGAGAATACGAACGAGATTTAATCCCAGCTCGGATCGATGCTAATCCCACAGTTCGATATATCGTAAACTCACGTTGTTTTTAATTGAATCGTTAAGCATCAATGAGGAACGTTCGTCCAGTGTAATTAATAAATCTTACTGGTCGACCGTCGATGTAATTTCTCGCAGCTCTTCTTTAATAATAATCGGGGGCACACGATTATTATTACGAATACGAATTAAAAAACGAACGATACTAAGGTTGAAGCTTGCAGTTGGTGCTTTAAACCGCGATTTTAATTAATCACCGACCACGGGTTGCAAATTCGTAGACGCACGGCCGGTCTTACTTATTAATAAATTGTTGTATCAACCGTGGATCGTTTATCGCGGTTCATCGTATCTCTTGCTTAATCCTCGACGATAACTCATTAATCAGTCTTCTCTTTTTTTTTCTGAAGAAAATATCGAATAATTTTTGACGTCGAGCCAACCTTCGTCGAATCTAATTAAACCGGTGATGTGGAAACGAAATGTAGGTTTTTAAAGTTCCAAGGATCGAGAGGAGAGAAAGGAAAGAAACTCTTTATCGCGATAAATTTCTCGTCCGTTTCGATCAATATTATTATTCCAATTAATACGTGTGTTTCGTTTTCGAGCTTCTGTATTCATCGTCGGATTAAATTGTTAAAACGCTATTACGTTTCTGTAAGTAGCTCGTGTTTCCCTTATCAGAGGGGGAGGAGGAGCACTTAGGAGCAACTGTACATTTTTAATCCCGCGTTCATTAAATGTAAATTCTGTAAATAATAAAATATGTTATAAAGGTGTTATATTAATCGTGAGAGTTATATAAAAAGAATGAAAGATCGTTGTTCGCGATCGAAATGTTCAATGGAAAAAGTGGTACATTTATTTTTTTTTTTTGAAAATGTAAGAAATTATATTTATAATATCTATTATCTTTGAACGATAATAAATAGATACGTCTCTATTATTTTTTAGAAAAATAATATTGATTCATATTCGATTAAAAATAATTAATACACGTGTCTAAGGAACGACGATCTTTATAATGTTATAAATTTTAATTTTATCCATTATTCGTAATATATTTAACACATATACGTAAGATTCTACAGTTCTAACTAAATTTTTTTAACTTTATAATTTGTTCAAACTATCCTTTCACGCTCGACGTTTCGCATATATTTCCAATCTGTAATAATTAATAATTAAAGAATTATATCTCTCACGTACGGAAAGCGATTCTTTCGAAAGTTAAAGACCACTTCTCCGCCCAAGTTTCCCGATTAATTAACGTGGAATATTCTCTCTTTCGGAATTTCTCGAACAAATTCGAAATATGAATTGCGCGGCGTGTCAGACGCGTTTTCTCTTGACATCGAATTCCGATTAATAAACGGGTTCGAGCGAGGAGCGAGACAAAGAGTGGCGCTGCCGGTGGCCAGACAGAGAAGTGTGGCGAAAAGTGAAAGCGTCGAAATTAAAAAGCAAAAAGGCAAAGCTGCGTTCGATTTTATGGTCGGTTGAGGTCACTGGTCCAACCGGTGGCGAAATCTCTTTTGCTCTCCAAGTCCAAGCTTCGAGACCCTTGACTTCTTACACGGCCACTCGTAAATCCTTTTGCAATCCTTCTTATTACATAAATATAAATTTAACGATTCAGATTCGGCCGCCTCTTTCCCTCGCACAGTTGAGAAACAAAGCTGAAAAAGGAGTGAAGAAGCGATTACAATTAAAGGTATTAAACGCAAATTCAAATTTTCATCGGATACCACCACTTGTACGCGATTAAAGGCTAAACTGCATACCCAAATTTCAAGCATCGACGCGCTACTGTTCCAAACCATCGCAAACTTCTCTCCAACGATCGTAGAATTTACAGCTGGACGCGAATAATTCACGCCATCGTATTCAGAATTCAACGTCGTTGCACTGCGTTTCTCGCAAGCTTCGTGATAGACCGTAGAATCTTACAACTCAATGCAGCTAACGAGTCGCATATCGCGCGCAGACATCGGGTCGTATTTAACGTAACTTCGACTTCTCGAAACGAACGAACACGCTCGAGCAAAGTTTGGATAATATTTGCTCGAAGGCAATAACGTACGAAATAACGAACAGGCTACCCTCTTAATCATCACGTTTTATTTTCCTGTGGAAATCGTTACGGTTCCTGAAACGGCGGCGACACACGGCGCTCTGTTCATTGTTGCAGCAGAACGGTGCATCCCGCGCGCATAATATTTCACGGTTTACCCGTGGAAGGAACGAACGAACGTCAAGAAAGTCAAGAAAGCGAAACCAAGATCGAAAATAAAGAGGAGGAATAAAGAGGACCGGTGCATGAGAGAGATTCGAGTTTTCGATCGAAACTTGTCCACTCTCTCTACTTCTCCCCCTCTCTCGAGATAAACCGATGAGCTAACCGGATGGGGATAATGGGGGGTTGGGGAGAGGGAAGGGGGCAAGTTTGGCGAGAAGAAGAAGAAGGAAGTGGACTCTTGAAGGAACGGGACATTAAAACGGCGGCGGTGGTTTCGTAAGGCGGCGCGGCCGTTCTGCCTCGTTTCCCAGAAAACGACGAGGAATTCATGGGGTCTGAATTCGATTTCGAGAGTACGAGAATCTGAGGAAGGATGGCAGGCTCGCTTGGTTTTGCTGCCAAGGTTCGCCGTTTCAAGGATGATTTAATACAAGGGATTCAGGATGGTGGTCTCGGATCGAGAGGAGATCGATGTAGGAGATAGCAAGGTATAGCGGAGTGCGTAAAAGTTAACTGTTTATGTTAATTACGGAATCGGAAATGTGGGAAAAAGTACGGTTTTTATAACATAACGATACGATACGTTTGATTCTTCACACTTTCTTCACACGTGACGATAAGTTTTATGGTAGCTGTAGAAATCAGCAATCAAGGAATCGTGTAAAATTTCGAACCAAGAACGTACGTATCGCGAGTTATTTCACGATCGTGCAACCGTTGATCGTTAAGAGATTTTACGACTTTTTAATGAAACATACTGTATATATTTCTCTTATTTTTCTCTCCCCTCCCTTTCTTTTTTCGTCCAAATAAAGATTATCTCGATGATTAAAGCGAAAATTATGGATCGTTTAATCTTTTAAAGATTATTTTAAATGGTCCGTGCATTCATATATCTTCTTGTTCAGAGTAGAGAAAATCGTAATAAACGATTCGACGATCTCTTGAAAACGATCCTCCACATTCCCCTTTCTTCTTCACTCTTCTATCACTTACATCGAGTAAGAATTTCCTCGATGTGCTAGCAACGCATCGTCCATCGTGTATCGCGGTCACGTACGTCCAAAAAATCCTTTCAATCCTTTTTCCTGAATCTTTCCTCTCTCAACGATCGGCCGAACCGTCAAGAAACCGTCTTTCGAAAGTTTACATTTTTCATGAATTCTTCTCTCCCTCCCTTTCTTCTTCTCAAAGAAAGATTGGAAAAGATCAAACCGATTCTCGAACCTTGCCCAAAACATTATTATCTTTCTCTACGAAATCCTTCCACATCCCCGTCCACTTTTCTCCGAGAATCAAGCGTTGGAAAAAATCATCCTCCCTATCCCTTTCTCGATACCCCTCCCTCCCCCTCATACGCGGTTTACAAACACTTGACATGGTTCGATCCACGGAGCGGTCATACACGTTTGCCCACGGCAGTCGGCAAATCAGCCACGTCAGTGGAGATGGTGATTTATATCCGTGGCTCTCTCGAGGGCGAATCGGCCGCGGACGAAATCGGCCGAGTGCTACGTTCTTCACGCTTCGCGTCGGGTGCCCTTCGTGTCGTCTCCCCCTTCCCTTTGCGTGTACACGCTGCGTATACGTGCACGTGCACAACACGCACACCCCCTCATCCTACGAAATGGCATTGTCGTAAAGATGTAAGCGTCCGTGAATCCTATCCTCGAGTGGAGGAAGATACAACGGTGAAACCACGAACCGAGAGAATCCCGAGAGTTTTGCGGCTGGCAATCTATCCCGGCGATGATTTCGCGTTGGAGGTATTAAATACGTGCTTTTTCCAGAAGGTCGAGTTAAGTTTCGTTCCTTTTCGCTTGGAGAACAATGGAGAAATAGGTGCAGGATATAACGTTATTCAAATTTTGTCCCTTTCTTTTTTTTTTCTTTTTTAGAAAATGTTGGACACTATCTTTTTGGAAAAGGCTGCGTCTTCTCCTGTTGATAATAATAAAAAGATATTGATAAGACCAGAGGTAGGTATAATAAACGTGACGTTAATAAATACGAGCGTGTCCAGAATTTATTAGCTATGTGCGTAATTTTACGCACGACATTGCGTTGGCGACATTGGTTGGGAAGAAGGTTACGTCGCAGAACAATGGAAAAATGGCGTTGAACGGGTGAAGGAGGACAATTTCAATACGTTCGAATTCGATTAAAATGAATTCGATCTATCCAAGATTGCTTCTACGTATCAAATGTTAATTCCACGGTATTTAAGAACAGCGAGTTTCTTCCTCGAGGAGCGTCCAATCTGCGAACGAACCAAGGCAACATCCGTTAACGATATCGTTCAACCGAAATGATTCGGTAGCCGAGGCATTAATTGCTCGATTATCTTCTCCAGTGTTTGCCCACCGATTTACACGACGCTAATGAAAGGTGCGACTAGGTGGATCGCGCTTTAATTACGACGCTTCCAGAGAAATATTTTAACGAGGCATTAACGCTTTGTTGGCCTCGCGGCGTAGGAGGAAGACGGGCACGGGCGCAACATCGTGACTATTTGTCAGAATGGCTGACATCGAACGAGGAGGGAGGAAAGAATTAATTGGACGGCTTTACCAAAGGGATGTTCAGGTGCTCGTCCTTGTCTTCTCTCGTCTCTCGTCTCACCACCCAGGGAGCATGACAAAAGAAGCGCGTTAAAAACCGTCAATTTCCTACCATAACTCTCTGCATCCCGTACACATCGAATCATGTAAATCGACTGACCAACGAATCATAGCGATATATCCCGTAAACGTGTAATCTCGTCAGTTGGAAATGACACTCTGGTGGCGCTCTCGATGTTTTAGAACAATAAACGTAAAGCTACGAGCCTTGGGGGGATGCTGGTTATCGAGTTACGATCGATGTATCGTAAATCGTACCGATTGGAATGCGTCGTTCTCCCGTGATCGTCGCACTTGAACTGAGAACGGCTCGATGAACGACGAAATTTCGAGCATTGTGTACGTAACGTTGGAACCATAATATTTTCATTCTGACTGGATCAATATTACTCACGGGCATCTATTATAATATTTACGTTGGATTGGAGATACGTGACGATAATCTTGAAGTCTCTTTGAAATTCAGTTTGGATTTTTATATATTCGATATTTTTATATATTCAAATCTGTATATCTCGAGTTTCAGTTATCAAAAAGTTATCTGAAATCAGAGATCGAGAAATCGCGTCGAGAATTTTAACTATCCGATCAACTCGGGGATTAGCATCCGAGTATATTCTCATTAATATTCATCGCTCTGCGTCTAAATTCCCTAACTTGCGCACGGATGGATTATTAAACATCTCGTGCGTTATAACACGTGAAAATATGAACTGAAATTATAGCATTACAGCGTTGAAAAATTCTCCGTTGTAAAACCCCTTTTTAAGTACTGCTAAGTATCATCGTTACACGATAAAATTTACATCGTTACACGGAATATCTTCTAACGTAGAGTACCACCATCTATTAGACACATCGCGTAACTAACTAAACAAAAACCAGATCGAATCTGAGAACGAAAAGAAAGAAAAAATTATTCTTTCTCCTATTTTTTCCCCCTTTTTTTTTTACACCGTATAATCACCTCTCGCCACGTCATACATTCCAGTCTACCAGGCATACACTGTACATTTATAAAATGCAACAACCGGTTTACATTTCCATATCACATGCGATACAATATTAACACAAAGTAACAAATTCAACCGAGATAAGCCGAGAGCTGTCCTGCCAAGTCCCGCATATAGTCCTATCCTATGCGCAACCCACCTTTATATATATATATATATTGTTTAAAATATATTCACTTTCATTGACGTTTAGCAACATCTCGATAACCGGTCGAATAATGAAGCCACGAATAGCGGTGAAATCGCTTATTGTGCATACACGTAGTACGGTGCATAGTATTCTCGCGACGCGGTCGGAACGCGTCATCATTAGCACCGTTTCCGCTCGTTTCTGACATACACAACCAGACCGTGTACACGTTGAAGCGATGCGTGATTCCCAGCGGCCAGATCATTCTAGAATTTACCAATGCAAATCGATGGAGAAAAAAGGGAGGGAGGAGGGGGAAGAGAGCGAGAGAGAGAGAGAGGAGAGAGAGAGAGAGAGAGAAGAAAAGAAAAGAAGAAAACGAACGCCTCGCAGCGTTAACGCTGTATCTCTTTCCGTGCCCCTCGACCGATCTGCATTCCTATGTAAAAGAACTTCGATGTTGCGAAGTTCGAAGGCATGATGCCGCCGGAGAAAAAGAGCGGATTGGCATCGTGTGTAATAAATTGTTCGACTGGTGTTTGTTCGACGAATTACCTTGAGATCGCTCGAAATATCGTTCCTCCTCTCCTCCTTTTGCTACAAGGTAATTAATCGGGAAGAAAAGATCCTTTGAGACGGATTTGCATAATTAAGTTCGACTCGGTAACGGTCCTCCTTCTCCTTTTCCTCCCCGATCGATTCGATCGTTGAATTCGATGAAACGTTGTGATACAATAATAATAATAATAATAAAAAGAGAAAAGAGGGGGAAATTGATTTCTCTTTGCCGCCTTTTATTTAAACTTATAAGTAATTAAATCCTGCCACGGATCAATTTCCACGGATTAATTAATTAATTAATTAACATCCGATCGTCAGAAAGGAGTGAGTTGCATTAGGCCTTACGCCTTTTTTTTCAAAAACTATTTCATCATTTCAACTTGGAGACGCTCTCCGTACAAACGCACAGCCTTCGCAAAGATTTTCTTCCAGTTATCCCAATAAAGCGCAGATTTTATACGCGTCGTTTCAAGATATCCACTCTGGGTTTAGACGTGGGACTAAAATCGGACAATACGCGTTATGCTTCCGTGTCGCCTCTATCGCATATACATACGCGTTTTGATGCAGATACACGCAACGTATGACATACTACCACACACTTCGAACGCGCGTAGCCTCTCTCCTCCTCGTTGGGTGGATCGTCGGTATATTCTCTATACACATACACGCACACCACTCTTCACGAGAAGTTCTCTCGTATACTTTCGCAATCTTGGCGAGAAAGACATGCGCTATCTGGGGGACGTAGGACGTCGTGGTGGCGTAGGCAGAGAGGCAACGTTGGACCCTGTGCTCGTTTCTCCCGAAATGGACACGCCACGATGAGAGGAAAAGTATGCAACGTTTCTGACCGTTTTTGTCCAAGATCCTCCTCTATATGGTCTCTTGCGCTCTTGCGCCATTCGAAAGAGAGAAAGAGAGAGAGAAGAAGAAGAAGAAAGAAAGAGAGAAAAAAAGATCCTTCGACGACCCCTCGTTGCCCCCCACTCTCGAGGATCGAATTGGTTCGCGATCCGGGTACCGAGGATCGCGAATTCATTGGAATTCTTGCCGGTCCAGTGGTCGTAATGCCGCGTAAGAATTAATTGTGCGTTGCATTATGCTTGCGGTAGACCGTGAAACATCTACGAAGAAACGATCGGGACGTCGTTGCATTTATACTTCTGATTTCATATTGTAATCCGTGGGACTGGCTGTGTGATTAACTGGTTGAATGTTATTTATGATAATGCGAGGATGGAATGCGTATCTTCTAGTAGCGTTCGATAGGCACGAAGGACAATGGTAGACGTTGGTTGGCCAATTTTGGCCTGGCTGTCGTGACGTAACATACGAGTTCCCACGTCGAAAAAATATGAAAAATACATAGTGGATGAGGAAGTCGGGCAGGAAAGTCGAGTCTGAAACTCCGTTTCGTGATTATTTATTCAGAAATCAGGCGAGAGATATCTCTTCGGTTCGAGAATCGTATCAATTTTACTTTTTATTTAATAAAAGAAAAAAATATCGAGAAATATAAAATATAACCTTCGAATCCAAAGGGAAAATATCGAAGGTATTAGAGGTGGCCACGATCTCTATCCGTGGATTTATAAATACGTTTCTTCTACGCGTGACAGTCGATCGAAAAACGACGTTCGACGTAAGAGGATTACAGAAGTGATATAAATGAGTGAGCGAGAGAAAGAGAGAGAGAGAGCGTCACGTTTTAAATTCGATTTCTACGAGCAAAGTTGAGCATACATATGCGCGATCACGGGTTTCAGAAGACGGTCGGCCGGAATTCTCTCGGAAAATGCGAATTCCTCGCCGTTCACTCGAGAAATGAGATATGCGAGTAAGATTTCTCTTTTCTTTTCTTTTTTTTCGCGAACCGCTCCTCTCGAATGGTGTATGAATGGTATGTCCACGTGTGCAAGAGCGAAAAATTTTTTTCCTTCCGCTTTTCTTCCGTTTTGCATCGCGTCACATGATCAAAATATTTGACGAAGCGAATCACGATCTTTCATCCGTACACAATAGTTTCACAATAGTAAATAAAATATTTAGTGTGATTTTTTATTCATTTCATATTTCACATCCATATTCATCTCTTTCGGGATTTTTTTACATTTCTTCTTCAATCTTTACGTCTTCTTAATTTTTCTTAATCTTCCGTTCCAGCGATAGATACAATGCCATTGGAGAAACGCGAGAGAAAGCGAGCAAATCCGCCCGGTTTCACAGATGTGTCAACGTATACAAATTTTCGAACGTTCAAATTTTTCCTATACAAATTTTCGAACGTTCAAATTTTTCCTTCGAATTTTTCCTGGATGTTATCGATCCACGACGAATCCGTGATTCGTCCATTCCCCATCCCAACAATTAATCCACGGGAGACGTTGGCTCGAAATCGGGCGAAATAACGTGTTAAAATTCTACTCTCGAATAAATCTCGCAATTTAACGATCGTGAAGCATTGCCAAGTGGCGATAGTACGATTTTACGATGATCCACCTTTATGACTATCCTATTCTTCGTCACGAAGTAACCCATAACAGGGCGTGCAGGCATGCGCCAGGCGCATAAACCGGCGACGAAACCCGGCGTAAAATAATCGTACAACGATCTTTAAAACTCATCGTGTCGCATCGATCCAACGGTCTCGAACAATATTCGACACAATAGGATAATTCTCATAAATATTGAAGCGGCGTCGCGTTTGATTCGATGGCCGCGAGGCCGCGTAGCACGCTTTAATAAGGCCACCTACTATTACTACGCATCGAGATGTATACACACACACGCACACACACACACCTCGATCGTGTGTGTATCGGTGAAAGAGGCGCCTTAAAGATTCTTGACAAGCGTCGGTACAAGCGTTTGCAATTAATTCGCCGATGCTCACCTCGACAGCCGGCCAGTCCGCCATTAAAATTCCCCGCGAGCTTGCGCAACTTGCTTTCGAATCTCCAAGCTTTTCAGAGCATATCCGCCGATTTCGATAACGTTCGCGTGTGTATCCACCTTTTTTTTCCCATTCCTCGTTCCTTTCTCTCTCTCTTTCTCTATACATATATATATATATATATGCATCTCTCTCGTCGGTGACACGTGCGTAATTGTGCGTACGTAAAAAACGGATCCTCGGGCAAAGAGTAAAAAGTTGTATTTATAATACGGGCCCGACTCGAACGAGCCGAGTCGTATCTACGATTTACGCGGCAGATAGCCCCGTATGAGGCAAGGCCAGTTTCCTGTTAAATAGATTTTTTAATTAAGTAAAAGTTCGGTCCGCGGGGAGTGGATGCAACCGTACGCGCGTGTGCATCATTGTTTCACGGTGTGTTCGCACTGCATACCGGGTGCTTACTCTAAAGTGGATCAGAAGAAACCAAGTGTAGATAGATGCGGCTTTCTTTTCTCTTCTTCCCCTTTATCGTCCTCTCAACGATGCAATATTCTTTCAAACGAAACAATCCCAAATGAATAGGGAATTTAATGTTTGGGAATTGCGTCTTGGAAGGGAAGACGAAAATTTTAAAAGAGTTTATATTGCAGGAATATTTCTATTATTCAAAAATACGATGGTTAATCGGCACGCTCTACGCGATCGAATAGAAATATTTCGCGAAATCAAACTTGTGCATTATTCATAACTGAAAGTTCCCAGGGGATTACGTATAAAGACAAAACGATCGTTTCGAATATCGTCTCTGAACGTTCCCCATTACTCATCCCCTCGGTATTTGAACAAGCGTGTGGCAAAAAACGTCTCCACGTATATTCCCATTCAATTCGCGCATAAATAAACACACACTGTTCGTTTAACCAGCTCTTTTATCCGGCGCGCGTAATTGTGCAATTCACGCATTCGATATCCGCGTGCGTCGTCCCATCGATTCACGCACACGCACAATGCCCCGTGGCGCATTCCATGTTTGCAATAGGCAGAGGTCCTGGTTGCCATTTCGACGCACAATATATTTTCGACTTAGAGGGACGGAGAAAGAGAGAGACCAAAGGTATCTCGGCGACTCGGCCCTCCCGCTGGACACATTCCGAGTGCCGAGTTCGCGGGAACTGGCGAAGACTGTAGCCAAGCGGTTTATCTGAATTTTTCTGTTCAAGATTGGCCGAAAACCACGTGAGGAAGAACGGCGTGCGTTAACTCGTTAAAAAGTTTCCAATTATCCCGTACTCGTGTAAAATTGTGTAAGAAAAAGTTAGCAAAGAGAATATTTGCTTATGCGAGATATTTAAAAAATTGATTTAATACAATTTCCTTTCTCTGGATCCTATAACAAGGATAGGAGAGTAGATTTATAATTCAACCTATCCGCTCGATGAATGTAATCGATTCCTAGTGTTCAACATTCGGGGAATATATAATTATTTTTATATTCCCTCGAGCAGAGTGCTAGGATAGATTCGTCGCATCTATTAGAACTTGATCTTGGATATATAGGTGTATAAGTGAAAAAGTGATTGCAAACTTTCGATCGGCATTACCATGGTGGTTTTACCATACATACGTGCCGATAGATTACCGTATCATATCGTATTACGTGGTTAGCGAATTCCTGAGCGATCCGCTTTTTCCTAGAAGTAGCGATAATACTACGTCTCGAGTACCGTTTCATCTTACGATCCTTCTAATCTTGTACTATATAGGAGTAGTAGTAATTCACCGGAATGGAATGGACGAATTTCGCAATGAATTATTTGATTCTTTGATTCTCGTGGATTCGATACGACGACGATGCTCTTCGATTTTTGGTTTTCTTTTTTTTTCTTCTTTTTCTTCTTTTCATTTCGATCGTCTTTCGTTTAACGCTCGATCGTTGGGGAGGGACAACGAGATTTAGATGCGGCAAGGAAGTGTATTTGCGCGAGATGAATGAGTCAGCTGGAGACGAGAGGTGGTCGATCGTGGCGATTTATTGCCGGGTACGCGCGTTTACATGATGTATCCTGAGTTATATCCCGAGTAAGATAAAGAACAGTCATCTTCCGTCTCTCGATTCGAAGATCATTTTTAAACGGGTTTATTTGTTCGCAACAAAGATCTCGTATCGCAGATCTTTAGCTCTCGACTCGAGTAAACAGGTAATACCGCCTGTGCACCGATAGATATATCTATAATCTACTTATTTCGCGATGGAAATATTTGAATTAATTACGCCAACAGCTAATTAATAATTTACGAGAACAAGATTATCGTCACTGCATATCAACGACTCATTTAGATAAATTATCATTGAAACTACCTCTCCAAGATTCCTTTGCTCGTCGATTAATAATGTATAGTCTCGAGTTAGAAATTATTCTATATTGCATTTGCGTAACGAGTAATTATTTGTCGATTTATGGATGCAAAGTGGAAAAAAAATTGGGAAAATTTTGTAACGGTGTCAAACTTACCTGGCCGACACGAAGCGCCACCAGGACCAAGCACAGTACCGACACAAGCGCACTGGTGAAGCACGCGTGAAAATTGGTCCTTCCCACTGTCATTTTGGCGGTGTGAACGTGCCACACTGAACGATCGACTGTGAAACGTGTCACGCTATTGCCAAGCCTCTCCTATCTGTCAGTCTCACGTCACATTTTCGTTATTTCCCGAGAACAATCTCATCGTATCGCGGGAATCGATCGAATATATCGACGTTACAGGGCGGCCACGCGGTTTCCTTTCCCGTAGTGAAGACAGGGCAGAGGAACGTGGATATATGAACGCGCGGATAGCGAATTAGTGGATCTCGTGGATATCGTGGACTCGAAAACTCGTTGCCTCGTTCAAGAGAACTGGAAGCGAATGTTATACTGGCGCAATAATGACTGTTCCTCCTGAGCTGCCCCCAGGGACGCTCAGGTGTTCGGTGTTTTTGGTGGGGATAGATCGTGGCGAAGCGGCCATTCCCTTTTCATCCGATGTTGTATGCGATCCACGCATTCATGTCTCCGAATCCGACGATGAGCCACGAACGTTTCTCGTAATTCCTACGCGAGGTCAGCACTGTGCACGCTACTCGTTGTTCACATAGGGATCCGCCTTATCGACGCGGCTGGGGAATTCCAGAACGTTCCTCGAAACGTTCGCAACTTTTGCAACTAGAATGTTTCTCACTAGAGATATTTTTTAGAGAATTGGAAACATTTTTCCGTTTCACCACCACGTTGAAACGAAGCGATGTCGACGGGAGAGGGAATTGTAATCGTTTGAAATTTAAAAAATATAATTGAACAAATTGGTGGTTGCTTCTTAAGAGAAGCTCGGTTTAAATAATCGGATGCAGACTTGAAAAACGGCTCATCCGCTTTAAAACTTGAATTTTATGATTGCAGACTGGTCGTGGAATGTCTCGTGGAATTATTTGCATCCACGAAAGACACACGCACGAAAAATGAATCTGCCCGGCAAACAATTCAATAGATATTGATTGAACGAAGATTGCAGGAATTACAGGACTGTCGTTAGTCATGATGCTCGCGACGCTATTGTCGTGGAACCTCTCAAGTTGTCACAATGAGAACAAAGGCGAATATCCAAGACAATAGGATAGCTTATAAGATCATTCACGGACGACGCGAAAACCATTCAAGATCTCGATGCATCGATATCTTTACGCTTCGATAGTACGAACGTATATACGTGATTACATCTTGTGTATCCGTATATAACTATATAACACCGCTATATAATCGTAAACCTTCGTTAATCTTCTTCCTAATTCGAAAATTCCTAATCGATTCCTACGGATATATTACGAAACATCTCTTTCTTCATTCTACAAAATAGAATCGTAGATTAATAAAAAAAGGAAAGAAAAAACTACGTATAACTGAAATTATCCTCGAGCCATTTTTCCAACGTGTTAACACCGGTTTCACGAGTGGTCGTTTAATTGGTCTGCAAGGAAAACTCGTGGCACGCAAAAAAGAAATAAAACGTCAACGCGTCAAAGAACAAGAGTCCCCTCGTGATTCACATTTCCTTACGTAACAAGGCTAGACATACACGAGAACCGGGAAGCGTAGTGATCATCTTAATGAAAATCCCCCACGTTCGTGCCTCCTTTGATAGTTTTCACCCCGGGAAAATGTTTGTGACCCACTTTCCCACAGAAAACGCTCTAATGCCGTTTTACCTGGGGTACAAAAAGGTAGAGTGGAAAAAAAGAGGCGGAACCGGAGGAGAGAAAAAAAGAGAGAATCGTCTTCTAGTTGAATACCGTCTCGCACCGTGTACTACCACGAAAACGTGTACAACATACATACATACATATATATATATATCAATTTTATTGCAAGAATTTCAAACGGCGCTTCGAAACACAGAGACCAAGGGATCGTATAAAAATTTTTATATATCCTTACAAGAGGAAAACTCGTTCCCAAGATTCCACGAGTCGTAACGCCTGCTACTCTCTCTCTCTCTCTTCCGAAACCGTTTCAAAAATGTACGATCTCGAATATAAGATCGTACAAAAGCTCGGGAATAAATTCAACGACGAGGAATCACGAATAACTGGGTCGCTGCATTAATTCTTTTATCCAGGCCGACTTATCCGTGGAGAATGGCGGTCGAGTGGCGAGCAACGAGAAGAATCAACATCATCCATCCGGCACGCTCTCTCTATAATTATCGAGGAGAGAAGAAGCGAGGAGAGGAATTTCGAGTTGCAAAGAGATAATATTATCCCGTTTAACTTCCCCCCTCTCAACTTTCAATCTCATCGCGAGCACAGTTTTCCCCAATTTTATATAATATTTCGAAAAGAGGCGCTGTACAGAGAGAAAGAGAGAGAAAAAAAAGAAGTCAAAGGCGCATGCATCGGTGCAAACGCGCAATCCACGTTTACCAATGAGCGGGCTGACGTTTCGTCTTCAGTTCGGCCAGCAGGTGGAGCGTGTTTGATGTGAATCGAACAACGTCACCCTGTACAAACACCGGGGACCGGGCAGCATATAGGGGCTCGTCCTTTTTTTCCCCGTCGTCGTCGTTAGCTCGCGAGACTGGGTGAGGAGGGGGTGATAAGGAGGACGCAAGCGCGGACCTATCGACCAGCTAACCCTCCGGGTAACACCCTCGCGATCCTCGGCCGAGGCTCACTGCTTCACCGGCAAACTAGTAGGTAGTACACGCACGCGACACAGGTGAGTACCACAAGCTTCTTCAGACCTTGCCTTAAAAGTGTAATCTAACAGAGAAAGTTGAGGGTAGGGTTGACGATTGAAAAAAAAATCGGTTTCCGTTGGGAAAGGAGGTTGGTCGAAGGTCAAGTGCGAGCGTGATTTATGGATTCCGTTTTGCGATCAATTTGTTCTTTCCCTCTTCTTTCTTCTTCTTGCTTTTTTTCCTTTTTTTTTCCTCGTTTGGTAGATGGCTTTTTCGATAACTCGGCCCGTCGTAAGTGGAATTCAATAGAAAATGTTGAGAGTAGATTGGTTAGAAAATGATTGGTTTTCGTTCGAGAAGGGCGAGTGAATTTATCGAGTTTTCTTTGCTCTTCTTTTCTTTTTTTTTTTTTTTATAATCGTCGATAATTTGACTTTTGAAGTGTTGTCCAAGATGGAAAGTCGAAAGAATTGGTTTTCGGTCGAAGAAGGATTGCATCATGTGACTCGATTTGGATGGATTTTCTTTTATGATCAATTAACTCTCTTTTGCAACTGTTTCGTCCAATTGTTGACTATATAAAATCGTGGATTAGTCGGAACGGCCAGTGGGAGATTGAAAGAAATGGGAAATTGATTTTTTTTAGATGTTTGTCTCCCTTTGGAGAGATTATCGTACGGTTTCAGTGGATAGTTGATACGGTATATTCGTTTATCAAACAAACGTGAAAGACACATGATACACTCGACGAGGTTCAATAATAGAGATTCGATTTATGAGATAACTAGGTGTTTTGTGGCGAGACGAAGATATTCTCTATCGAATGATTATTATAGTGATTGGTTCTCTCTTACAAGTATTATTATTCGAGTTGATATTGAATTTAAATTTACGCGGGAGTTTATAAACCACTACGTTGATCGACGAATACGAGATACCAATTTCTAATAAATGTATACGACTGTTCTCGAGGATGAGCATTACTTTCACGCGATATTTCCACGGTTGCGTGTTTCTATTTTTCTTTTTCATCGATCACTTTATTTCGAATTTTTGATATCGTTTGGGCATCATTAATTACATTGAGAAAGCTTCCTTTTGATTTCGATGAATGATACCAATTGTTTAAATTTAAATATTTTTAAATAGGAAATGTATGAAATCGTAATGAAATTTATTAAAATTATACGTGATTTCATACTCGAATGAATATATTTGAATGATTCGATTAAAGTACTACGCCCATTTTAGTTTCAATTAAGATATCTTTGGATTAGAACGGATAAATAAATAAATATTTATCAATATTTTGAATGAAATATTCAAATAATATATACATCTCTGGTTTCTTTCAATTTTTATAGAAAATGCACGTTTTCGTGTGCGCAGCTTTCAGCGGTCAATGCGCCTGCCCTTTCCTAACACCTAGGGACTCTTCCATCATCGATTATTACTAGAGTCTAAGCTAAAATCCCTAGAGATAACGTGAACCGTGTAGATCCATATAAATATAATCACGCGAAACGTAGCTACGTACGTACTTTACACGTTCGATGAAAAATTACTACGAAAATTATTTTTTAAAAATTATTATTACACGACGAAAATTTCTCCCGCGAAATTATTAAATTATTCGATACGCGTTATATATATATATATATAGAATACATAGAAGTTTACACAGTCAATATTTGAACAAGAGGGTGCGTCACAAAATTTATCGATTCGAAACCTTCTATCATTTCAACCCTCTCTCGACTCGGTTCGATATCAATTTAGAAAATTGTTATTCCACCGACGAAATAAAATTAGAAACGATTAATTACCTAAGCTTGGTAATTAATTAATCGAGAAGGATAAAAAAACAGATTAGATTCCTCGTTGGGTATTACGGGATAAAAAAAGAAAAAAAGAAGAAGAAAAAAGAGAAAAATAGAAAGCTCGTCAAGCTCGTATGGAGATTCGAAGGGATTACTAAGAAATTCGTCGAAGCTAATTTAAAATTCAATTAGGACTAGGATATCTCGGGCATTAATTGAATTCAGACAGTTAGCCAAGTAGTCATGAGCAGCGGGGCAAACTTTGCTGGTTTAAAGTTTTCTAGCCATTCTGATTACAGGATGCTTTCACGTAGAAAGCGATTGCTGGAAACTTTCAAAGAAATCACGAAACTTTTCCCCATCTTTCTTTCTCAACTTTCTCCCCTTTCTTCCGTCTTGCACAATTCCTCTCCCCCTCTATTCTCATTTAACAAGTCACGGAATAATCGTGTCGCGTTTCTTCAACGACACCAGGAATTAATTATTCCAGGAAAAGAAGTCTCAGAGAAGTGCGACCAGACAGCAGAGGCATCATTTTTTATTATCTCTTTTGTATTATATCGTGCAAATCGACGGACTTCATCGTCGTTCTTCTTCGTACTTCCCTTCGCCAAGATTTTTTTTTATTCAAGATAATCGGACTCGTTATCAGCCCCGTTTCCTATCGCGATATATTGAAGTTTTAAAATCACGGTTGGAAAGGGGAAGAGGGGAGGGGATGAAGCGAAACACTCGTGTAAAAAAATTTCTTCAGCGCGTAAAGTCACGCTGCGTCGTATCGATCAGCGTGAATATCAAGCTCTACTTTTGCTGTGCTAAATTTCTGCGAGGTGGTCTACTCCGTGATCTCGCGAGCGCCTCCATTCTGCTCGCGTGGACGTTTTTATCGCGGATCTCGCATAAGCTCGTTGTTCCTTATTGAGAACGCGTGTTATATACGTTTAATTATAGCGATACTTCAGCGTATAAAAAAAAAAAAAAAGAAAAATAAATAAAATAACGGAGAGAATTTATCTTCCCCCTTTTTTTTTTTTTTTTTAAATATATTTATTGGATACATTTTATCGTTCAAAAGTTTATTTTGGACCGAATTTATTTCGAAATGATTTATTCTTATATATGTCCAATTACGATACAAAAGAAGATTTTTGTAAAAGATTCTATCGATATGTTAAATTCATCGGTGATGTAAGAAGTATATACAGATTGAGTTAGATCTATTATCTTCATAAAGAGAAGATAAGTATCGCTCGTTATTACCAACTTATTATTGTCAATTCCCCCTACATTGTTAAAATTCAAATCAACGAATCCAGATAATTTCGTATTTTCGTGCTTACTTACATTCTTTCTAGACAATATACAAATCACCGATGAAAAGAAACTCGGCAAAAAGAAGAAAGGAAGGAAGAAGGAAAGAAAGAAAAAAAAGAAGACACTTTTGTCCCTAGAGATAATAACAACAATTATATCTCCACATAGCAAGACTTTTATCTCACGGTTTTACGTAATCAGCTCATCATAAGCCGCTATATATAAAGGCTAATATGTATAATACCTGCAAAGTTTCAACCAACTTTTTTTAACAAAACATCACCACCCTTCGAACCTCGCCTCTTTATAAATAAACGTTTCATTCAACGATTCGCGATTAATTAATCATTGATCATCTCTCGTCATATCTCTCTCTTTCTCTCTCTCTTTCTCTCTACCTGTCTTCCCTTTTTACAGATTTCAACTTGGATTGTTTAGTTTCTCCTTCCTCACCTCTCTTATTTCATCCTTTCCTTTCGGATTACCTTACGTTCAACTGTTATTCCACAAACTCGGCAAGGGAACGCAACATCTCGTTCGAACATCGTCGAGCGAAGAGATCACGACGAGACGACGTCCTTTCCGGTAACCGCCGCGTTTTCGAGAAAGAGACAGACAGGAGGAGAACGTACGGTGTCCACACCGACGAAAACACCAACAAAAGCGGAATTCTGCGGTTTTCGTGAGGAGGACGAGGTCGGTGTTAAACCAGCAAGATTACCGGCCGCGGCGGTTGCGCCAAATACTGTGGTACAGCTACTTCACCCGGCAACATTTCATTCTCCAGCTTTCGACAGTCCTTCACCTCCAATGTTAACTACCTGAAACGGAGGTGAGTGCCTGACGCCTGTGCGCGTATGTGTGCGGCCGCCTATCCGCCTATTTCACTGTCTATTTGCATGTCCGATAATAGTTTGCTCGATGGAATTCCTTCGTACTTTCCCCTCTGTCCGAAGAGATTCCAAGAATTCGGAAACGATATCCGGAAGAGTCAAGAGATTTCTACTTGCTCGTTGAATATATTTTTCCTTTTTCTTTTTTTTTTTTTTTTTGAATAACGATATAAGTTTTGTCTCGATTTCTTCGGGTTTTTTTACGGTAGATTGGTATTTTATTACTTATGAAGTTCGTATTTCTATTGGTTCTAAAGTTGTTGCTTTAAAAAAAGAAAAGGAATAATTCGTAAATAACGAAAAGAATTTTCATTTTCCTCGACTCGAAAAATCGTCGTTGGACGTGTTTCGAGCGAAACGTTTAATTCCGCTCGATGAAGAGAATTGTCACTTTGCTTCTCACGTTTTGGAACGTTTTAGAATGTGTCCATAATGGTACGCGGAGATGCATAGAGCGAGATACGAGACAAAAGAGTATGGGTCGTTGCACGATGGATGCTTGTGGACGAGCACGTTTGTCCCAGCCTTTTCATCGAATTCGAGGACAGAGTCGCATAATATAGCAGCGTAAAATAATACCTTCATCCGCACACAAACTTGCTGCTTCTACCGTGTGTATGTATATCCACACATGTATCTGGCACAACGCGTATCGTGATCTTTCTACGTTATAAATCGTATATTCCAGCTCGCTCCTATTATCCTATTTATCCATATCTATTATATCCTATTGTATCCTATTTATTCTATTTATCCATATCTACTATAATTAACATCGATATTCGAGTCTCTGAAGATCCGAACGACAGCTCGATAATTCCACAAACTGCAGCACACCGTGCCATTATTCAATCAAAGCACAATTAAGTTCAATTAAAAAAATTCAACAATCTGTCCACGTCTCTCCACGTGCATGCAGCCCCCTCCTCCCATCAATCTCGATCCATGCACGCAAATCGGCATGGCGAGAAAATGCTTTGGCAAACGTGCAAACCCAGTGCAACCCCCACTACTACGTATCTATCTATCTATCTATCTATCTACCTTGACAACGGATTGCATCCCGACTGCACCTGCTAAATTTCAAACTGCTGTGAAAAATATCTTTTTGTATTATAATTACAGTTCACAATTGAAGTGAAGCCTGTGAAACCCATGTAACGATCTGTCCAATATTTACCGATTACGCTCAAGCTTACCAAATGTCGCATTCCATGCCTCCACGTTACGAGTCATAGGTACGAGCCACCGGAACCTGGCTATCGAGTACCTGTCACCCGATCGTCTGCCGACGATCGTCAGACGTCCGCCTCCGCCCCCACCTTGTCGCAAAGCACACGAGCGATCGTCGAGCCGCATTTCACGCGAGGCACCGCAACCGACGTGTCCACTTCTCTAATAAGACACCGAGAGACTGGCGAGCTGCCGCGCATCGCAACGCCATGAAAATTACGCCATGTCACCCCCGTGTCACGCATGCAAACCGGCAATCAGCAATCGTCAATCATCGCGCCATCTATGCCATTATTAAAAAAAATATGCATACATAAAATACACCCGAGCACTTGGCTGTTCGATGTGCATATTATGAAAACAGACTCGTATGAAAGAATATATATATATATAAAAAGAGAATGCTAGAAGAAGCGTGAGATCCTTGGACGAACGGACCGATTGCCACTATCACGACCACGACCATAGTTTGTCTTCCAGGTTCTCGTCAGGGGATTTGAGCTCGGAGCTCGACGATGAACCAAGCACAGACTCCGGGCTGGCCTCCATGGCCAGGGATTCGTCATCCCAATCGTATCAAGCGGTGCCCGAACGCCCGTTGCAGTCCCAACCTACGCCGGTTCCGCCGGCCAGCCAACCGCCCGTCCCCGGGGCACCGCCGCCTGGACCCCCTCAACCCGTCGGCGGTGATCTCAGTCTCAACCTGAGACCCGGCTCCAGAACTACCAGTGCTCCATCCTCGCCTGCCAAGACCCGGGAAAGTTTGCTCCAGAGGGTTCAGAGCTTGACAGGGGCTGCTCGTGATCAGGTGGGTTTCTCCACGATCAATTATGGTGAAGTGAGGTGGAGGTAGAGGGAGGAACCGAGGGTGCTCCCTGGAAGACACACGTTCGTGTTATTTTAAATATGACAAATATTGGAGAATATTAAGAAGGCTTTTGAATTTATTTTTTTTTAATCCTTTAAAATCGACTCTCTCGAAAGGTGTATATTTGAGTTACAAATCATAGATTGTCGAATAATTCGTACTACGTTTGGTTTTGAAAACGAAAGAGTAGTTTCGCTGCTAGCTGAACACTTAACCTTCACATTTGCGATAAATATTTTCTTCTTACGTAATTGTAAAAGGAAACGTGTTTGAGTCGACGACGATCATTTCGCGATAAAGAAATTTGAAGAGGTGTTTACGGATTTCTGAATAAATATTCCCGATATGTTTAGTTTAACGAAAGTATCTGATTCTTTAAAGTATCATCGGGATGAGAAAGGTCAAGTTATCTTAGAAATTTCATGAATTTCCAGAGAGCATGACAAGCACGATTGCCCTTCCGTGAAATTCCATCTTCGAGTTTAATTTCCCCAAGGATACAACGCGTATAATAATAATGTATAAATTGTTCCATCATTTTCGAACCATCAGATTGCATTTCCACGTACGTATCGTGCGGCGCAGGATCGACACGAGTCAAGATTTGGATCCAAAATTGCCTCGTTGCATGTTCGACGCGATACACGATCTTTCCAATGTTCCTCGAAGAAATGTGCGAGCTTTCGCGTGCTCCAAATGCCATCGATCTTTTCGACGTTCATTATCCTATTAAACGTTTGAACCTTGCAGTAAAAATTATGCAAAAAGAAAAGTGATTGCAAGTCGTTGGATAATTTTTTTTTTTCGTTATGAAATACATAAGAAAGGCAGAAGAATTAATCGTACCAATTTTGATTGTTAACCAGGGTGCATCGATTCTGGGAGCGGCAGTGTCAGGTGCAACCAGAGGGCCCTCTTACAACAAAGATCGATGCTTCACCTTGCTGGTCATAGACGACCAAAACACCGACTGGAGCAAATATTTCCGGGGTCGTAGGCTTCACGGCGATTACGAGATCCGCGTTGAACAGGCGGAATTTCGGGAATTGTCGTTGACAGCCAGCGAGACTGGCACCGTCGTGTCCATGGCGGTTTATCGTAACGGGACCAAAGTCATCCGGTAATTAAATCCATATTTCGATCGAGTTCTCTTTCTTTTCTCGAAAAGACAGCAACAAAATCTTCATCATTCGTCAACATAATCGCATGATAATGATAATTGTGTAACATGATTTCATACAGTCGATATGATCGGAGAGTTTTTATCCTCATCTTGACATTTATTTCTTAGAATTTTCTTGTTCCATTAATTTCTGAATATTTTCAACGGACTTTGCGAAATAATTTTTGTCCACAGATCCTTCAAGCCCGATTTCGTTCTGATACGACAAAACCTAAAGGACGCGGGAGAAGATTACAAGAATCTTCTTCTCGGTTTGATGTACGGCGGTGTGCCGAGCGTTAACAATCTCACGGCAATTTACAACTTTCAGGTATGATGATTTGGTCCAATTAAAGAAAATCGGGGAAAGAGTGATTCGAATGGAAGGGATAATTAAAACTTGAACACTTTCCACTTTTAGATTTTCTTAATTACGTTTCCTCTTTCAGGATAAACCTTGGGTGTTCGCGCATCTTCTGGGACTTCAACGTCGTTTAGGAAAGGATAACTTCCCGTTGATCGAGCAAACTTACTATCCCAACCATCGTGAAATGGTGAGTTAAATAAAATATCGAAGTTCGCATCATCCTGAAAGTTCACGTAGAAGGGAAAGATTATTATTGTTGTTATTATTATTATTATTATTATACGTTTCTCGTTTTATTTTTTTCCCATTTCTCGTTTCAAATATTATAATACTTACAAAAGTTATCAAATGGAAGAACTAATAAAAGACTAAGAACATACATCGTTCCGTGTTACGTCCTCAAGCTAGGAAGATCCAGGCTAATTCTTCCGCCGTGTCGCGCACTTTTGTACTAAAATTCTAAACCCACGTGAAGGGTCGTCTAAAGGTTCTCTTGTCCTCACCAGGCAAGAAACAATACGATCGTGCTCGGATACATAAAGTTAGAGAAACCCAACTTGATTTGTAACATTTCTAATAACGCTTAGCATCTTTGTGCTATCCTTCGAATAATGAGATAACATAATCGTTGAAAATAAATCCGGATTTTCTCCGTTTTTTTCGAGGAATTATGTTCCTCCTTTTAAATAATATAAAATTTATTTTTTTTTCTTTTTTCTTTTTTTTTTTTTTTTTGTAGAAAATATAGATTATGTTATTTCAATATTCACTGAACCTATACAAGGATTCGCTAAAAATTAAATACTTTCTAGCAGCTTCTTATATATATATATATATATATATATATATATATATATAAAAGAGGAAAAAAAGAGCAAAGCTACGTACAACGAGATGAAAGTGAGAATAATTTAAAAATGTATAATATACATAATCATAATAGCCTAATATGTACAACTAAAAAGAGATGGCCAATCTTTTGTTATTACTTGCTTATTTCAGATTTCGAAACGAAACTCAGTCGAGGTTGCTGTGAAATTCAATTAAATGGAGCGTTGTTTTATATATATATATATAGAAAAAGAAAAATCGTTTATAAATATAAATCTTCCTTAACGCCAATTAGGTAAACGTCGAATACATTATTAACGACGTTTATTATTCAGAGTGTGAAAAGAGGTCAACGAAATAAATAATTATAAAACGAGGAATCCACAATGATACAAAATACGATGCAACAAACCTCGAAACGTAGTAACGAAGTAAAAATTCTCATGAAAATGCAAGCAGTCTCAAGAGTCAGTACGATTCACGTAGTGCCCTTGAACAACAGCTTCCGGGTTGGCTGCGTATAATTTTCAATCATTCCGCTGCTTCGTGTTTAATTAACGAACGATTCTTTTTTTTTTTTTTTTTTGTACTCGTCCACACAACTCGTCCACCCGGATAATTAATACTTCTGATAGAACGCAACAATAAATAGAGCATGGCGCGATGCTGAAACGATAAACGCCACGTTATTGAGAAATTAATGCCAACTTCTTCGAATCAATATACAATTTGACTTGTAAAGTTTCCGAGTTACTTGATTGAAAGAAGTATTCAGAAGCGTTTGATTAATAAATACATAAGTCGCACAGTTGTTCAATAATCTCTTTATACTCTTTATACTTTCAATCGGCAAATTAAAATTAAAACCATTACTAATATTATTGAATATTAGTCAATTGAAAGTTTAAAGAGTAAAGAGATTTCTAAACTTAAAATACAATTTTCATTCGAAACGTCAAGCTTTCATTGATCGAACACTTCTGAATTCTTCGATTATTACAAATGTTTCTTCAACCCGCTCGATTAATCGATTTAAATAAATATATAGAAGAATTAGCATTAATTAACCACGCACATCGCCGATTTTACTGCGTGTTGATACTCTTTCTCTCTATCTCTATCTCTCTACGTTACTAAAATTCTCTCTCTCTCTCTCTCTCTCTCTCTCTCACTCTCTTTCTCTCTCTCCCTTTCGCCATCGTGATCAATCAATCTTTCATTCAACCATAGAACTTTCGTATTGAATCGAAACGGAAGAATATATTAAGGTTCTCGCGCTCTTTTCTGCTCGCGTTCCAGCTGATACTTCTTGATGCAGTTTTTGTAAGGCACCGAGGGTGTCCAATAGCATCCAGATTCTCTGTACATGCAGATGCCGAAATCTTTTTGACACTCCTCGGGACCTGGCCTGGTCTCCCACAGGCATTCCGTGCCGTCTGTGTTCTCCAAAGTTATACCTTTGATCCACCAAGGTGTGTAACGAACCTGAAATAAAATGTTATCGTCACGTTTGATAAGTAATTCTGAATTATGACGTGAAATAAATTCTACGATAGATTCAGAATATTTTGCACATTTTGTTGAGGATTCCATTAGAAATGGGACGAGCTTTACTCGAAAGAGACAAGGAAACAATCATAGAGGAAACTTTTGCACAGCTCAATGCACTCTACTCTGCACTATTATTATTACAAAGTGCGATTGTCGCTCGAAATTATACTAGTTCAGGAATAAAATAAAAAAGAAAAAAAATAACAGCAGAATTTTTCCTTCTCACTCACTTTGCACATACAACTGGAATGATATAAATGCCTGAAGCCCTTCCGCTGTCTGCTCGTCACAAAACGCCAAGGCATCGCTATTCCACACGATGATATATGCGCCTTATCACCGTAAATCACGCGTCCGCTCACAACGTACGTTTCTCCAACTTTAAGCTGCGCTCCGCACATGGAGTCGGAGGACGCGGTCCATAAAATATTTTTCCTCAGCGCGGGATACGTTGTCTTGTTCGCCTGTAATAATAGGGTGACGATAAACGTTTAAATCAAAACGCCGCAAAGCGATCGTGAAAGAAAAATCGTCGGATGTACGAACCTTGAAGAATTTATTCACTTTCACGTTGTACGCAGTTTCGAATTCGTTCACGTTCGTCATCTTCTTCACTCTTACAAGAATGACTAAAGAAAGAAAGAGAGAAAGAGAAAAAGTAGAAGAGGAGGAATAAAATTAACATCGAATTTTTATCGCAAAAATCGTTCGAATCCAGGATAGAACGGGTCAAAATAAAAGAACGATATGATTTTGTTCTTTCTGATAACAATAATATTACGCGCGAAAGGTAATCGCGAATATTTCACTAGTTGTACAGAAATCACGAAGATATATCACACGCGTTTTATTCCTTTCGAAACGCGAAATTTCCTTACCGAAATCTGAATTGCAAAACAGCGTCTGAGGATGACTATTCATGCAAGAACAGGCCACGACCCTCCTTACTTGCGCCAATGATATCGCTACCACCAGCACGTAAATCCAAAACCTTAATCGCCACATCTGCAAACAAACAAACAAAGGAGAAAAACGAAACGGTTAGAAAGTCGTACAGGCTGTGAAATTTAAACAAAATCCACAATTCGAAATTTTATTATGTTACGATAAATAAATGCGATGCATCGCGCCTCGAGTCGTATCAAGGATGACAGAGATATGGAATCGGAATCGAAGTTAATGTTTGCCAGAGATAAAAGTGAAAGGTGGAAATTCATTACGCGATAAGAGGCGAGCTAATGAAACGAATCTCCAACAACATTGTAAAGAGATAAACGAAGAATTCTTTCTCGGGAGAGATGCTACCTAGCTTTCTCGCTCCATCTATCTTCGAAATCTGATTAACCGTATCCGAACGATCCGAGCCAGCTGTCATCCGTCCCAGAAACCTTATAACTTTATTTATCCACTGTTCGAACTCCACGGCTAAATCGCCATTTCGTTTTCGAAAAAGAAACGTCTCGGCGAATCACCATTTTCTAAATGGCCATTCTGCCCGATTGGCGCATCTAAATCTGGCATCTCGACCACCTGCGAATCTCGTTAATGTAAATTTATTCAATCCTCAATCCGGGGAGAGGGGGGAAGGGATTGTAATTCGTGCACGAATTGAATCGATGCGCGAGATTCTGCGAAACTGATCGCATATCAACAATTGTTTACACCACGTCTCGAATAAGCCAAACAAACGCGATTTCGGACGGGAATAATAATAATAATAATAATTATAATAATAATAATAATCTGAGAATAAAATGGTTAACGAAGCCGGGATTCTCGTTGGAGAGCGAGGATGAACTCGTTAGAGATATAATCTAAGAGTAGAAATTTTCGAGAAGTATTCTTCCCCCCTCGAAACGAACATTGTGTCGCGAGAGTGAAAACTACTTTCAACGATCGTTCACTACACGGTTTATACCCATTTGTAAGAAACGATTCTTGAAAGTTTTACTCTCTAATACACATTTGCATATTGGATCCTACGTTCGAGCGAACGTGTAGGATTAAAGAAAGGTAGGTGAAATGAAAATATACGAGGGGAATAAATCAGTTTTCAGCGAGATTCCATGAATTTCATTGATGGACACTCGACGTCAAGTATAATGGCGAAGAGTCATCTTTGAACCGATAATAAACATTATAGAAGCGCTCGGCTATTCGGCCTAGTTTATGGACGTCAGCTGGACCAGAGATCTAAACATAGACGTAAAATAGTATAACCGAAGTCGAACGCGGACCAAAAATGCCGTGAGCCGTTTCACAGATCTTATTGACGATACGTTTCCTTGGACTGGCGAGAATAGACCCGGTGGACGCAGCTTAGAATCTAGGCATTCCTAACGGAACCGACCAGTTGCTGCAGAATTCCCTTCGGTAACTATACCGTGATTACCGCGCTATCGGTATTCAATCCCGATGAACTTTCCAATAATTTCCATCCTGATTTTATCTTCGCCTCATCGTTCCAAGATTTACCGCTTTCTTCCTTCTAAAATCATGAATAATAGGATTCTCGAAGAATATTAATTCTCCCTTGTGAAAGAAAAAAAAAGATTAACTAAACTCTTTTAAAAGAAAAGGGATTTTAATTCTTGAGCAAGAGAAGTCGTGTGATTATATCATATATCGAATAAGATAATTCTCGAGAGACGAAATATATAAGATGCAATAAAGAAAAAAGAAGCCATAGTATTGAATATTGATACAAATCGAAAACGTAATCGTAAGATTAAGATGGAAAAATTTATAAAAGCGTACGTACATTTTACATTCTAGTACGAGAATGAGGAGGAAATTAAAATATTTGCGCAAAAACGATATCAATGAACTTTATCGTCTTCAATGGAATGCATTGAACGTACAATGATCGTTAGCGTGCATGGAGCAGCGACAATGGCCAACCATGTGCCACGTACGTACGTATAAGTAGCGAGTACATTACACTTGAAAACGATCGCTAGCAGGCGTGATACTCGCGATACTCTGAAATGCAAAGTGCATTTACGCCGCTTTTCAGTAACGGACGAACTCGTGGCAAGTTCGATCAACGCATACTTTCGATACTTGTGGAATATCGAGTTTCGACAGGATTTTTTTGACAGGGGATAGAACGTAAAACGTTGACGCGCCGTCGGAATATCAATCGCATCTTGCTGAATTCAACAGCAATTTTGATGGAACGCAATCCACGCGATCATCGTTTAACATCGAGCCATCCGTCCATCCATCCATGGATTTATGCACCGTCATTGAATTTTTTCCGCGCGGTCAACGCGATGGATAAACTTTCGTTGCAAAAAGATCGTTTCGAAAAATTTATCGATCGTCCGACAACGAGCTATCCTCTTCGTCGGTGTCGATGGAATGAATGGGGAATAATAAAGGCAATCTGACTGAATTGAAGCGCGTTGAAGCTTACGTTGGGAAGTCTGGTAAAAGGTTCGATGGTGTTTTTGCTTTTTTTCTTTCCCGCCTAGTAGATTCGATTTTATTCACGCTCGTATAACGCATTGTACAGTTTTATCACTCACGACGAGGGACCTGGATATTACAGTATAATGACAAGGAGCAATTTTGCGTTTGACGGTCGTAAAACGCGTTTGATTATCGTAATTACGTAGGTAGTATTGGGTGTCTTAGAATTATTGCTATGAACTCGAGTGGTCGTACAATTTACGATAGAAATTTACGTAGAATTTACGACTCGATATCTTTCTCTTCTTTCATTGCATAATCCAATTCTTTACCTTATAAATTGTCAGCATAAAGAAAGAAGGAAAAAAAGAAGAGAAAAAAAAGAAAACAAACAAACGTTAAATTAAATCAATTTCAAAACAATTATCAATGCAGCTTTATAGTTTTACATCGGTACAAGATTAAGCGTTCTCTTATTTTATGATAAATTTGAACATTTATATACTCGGATAAGAATATCGCAGATGACGCGAACGATCGTTAATTACAGTGGAGCGTTGGAATCTTTCAAACAAATCTTTTTAAAAATAGTAACGACTCTATGAATAAGTTTGTTAATCCAAGATCAGTTCGATCCATCGGTTTACAACCGGTGGAAATATTAAAATACGTATTTTTAAATTCAAAAACATTTTCCTTCCTCCTCAAAAAATTCACGGACACGATCACGGTTAAACAAACGATCGGTCGTGTCCGATCGAGCGCAAAGTGCATCGAAAAATAATGGCCACTTTATAATTAAACGGAGCCACAGTCGGCAGCGCCCACACCCAAAACGATGACACCGGTTGCGTTGCATCGCGCTTCATGCATCACCATGCAAAACGGATCGATCGGTCGACTGATGTCATACAGGCATTATTTTTTATTTCCTGCCCGCAATAACAAACACACGGGCCGACCATGAATGGATCTCTCCGCGATCCTCCACGCCTCGTGTGACGCATCACCGTGACGATTTGGTCCCACACGATTCGTCACACGAATCACGACTTATTTCGTCTCGAATCGAGTTATGACGCCTCTCGTTCCTGACGCTTGTCCCTGCGTAATTATTCCACCACTCGGAACGATATATCGTGTATCGTATTGCGTTTATATATAGGTCACAATCCGGTGTGAAACGAATATATTGCTCGTCACGCATTGAAAATGGATTCGATTTCGTCTTGCTCCAATTGGAGCAAAAGTTTCCTTCTTACCAACGCGCACTAATGCATCGCGATCCGAGTGGTTACGCGTTCAGCAAAGATTTAGCAATCTGATTTCTCAGACGCTGTGCGTACGTTCTCTTTAATCGACACTTTTGCTGGAAACAGAATTTTCCTCCGACGGAAATTAATTGATCGAAGAAGATATCGCGTTTCGAGCGTGAAAGGGTTAACCATCATCGGTCGGGTAAAATTAAAAATCTTATTTGTCGCCTCGGGTTCGACGCGGACTTCCTGAAATCGTACTCGATCGTAAAGTATCGAAAGTTACGAGACGCGTATCGACTCTTTAAACGGCGGATTAAGACGTTTCGAGATTTAACGCGGCAACACGAGGGATATAAAAATGTTCGAAGACGACCGAATACGCTCGAAGGTTGAACCGTATTATTAATTCTTTTCTTTCTTTTTATTTTTTTTCATTACGAATACGTGCAATTGGACCAACGCTCGATGCAAAACTAAGTAATTTACGATGGATAATTTCGAGTACGAGGATTTGCGATTGCACGGATGCAAATAAGTGTACAAGGCCGTGGCAATTAACCTTAAACTTCGAATAAAATTATACGGTGCGCCGGTTGAACGTAAATGAGAGCCGGCCCATGTTTGTACCCGTTACACCTCATACTTATGGTAATCTAACACGAGCATATAAGTGCGCATAAGTGTAATATTATAACTCTTCCGCAGTTTTATAGCGTCCAGTACAAGCGCGAGGATAAACCTCGAGACAAAACGTACGTGCATTTACAGCGAGCGACGAATCGCTCGGAGGATTGCCATAACATGATGAAATTGCCGCGAACACGTGGTATAAATACCAATCGGCGAGCATACGATAATCACATTCGCGTTTCTTTTCTCTCATTCACGCCTCGTTTACACCAATATCGAGACCACGGATGCAATTTGCAAAATCATGACCAACCAACCGAGTATCGCTCGACAACTCCACCGCGCTATCTGGCGGTGGATCGCTTGAAAAATCTCGAGAAAACTTCCATCTTCTCCAGAGAAGAATTCTTCAAAAGCTCGAGATCTGTTCGAATCGAGAAACAATCTTGCACGATCGGTGTTAACAGCTATTGATTCAATCGATTTCCCTTATCTGGAGCATTGAAGTCGCAATCCGTGACCTTTTACGTAACCTCGTCGAGGCGTCCTGCACACACGCGCGATTTTACATTTTACATCGAGATCGAGCACCGGCGAGAGGATTGTTTCCCCGCGTCCCCCTCGTAACGTTTATCGCTTTCGTATATCTTCATTAAGGCCTCGAAATGACGTTGTAACGACGTGGAACAACCGTGGTGATGTTTCGACGGTTCGAAACGAGAACCGTCGAGAGAAATTCCTCGAGTCATCGTGCCACGAAACAACTCTGGAACGATCAAAGAGCGTTGTCATAATACCACCACCGTCGCAGTGCACTCCCCGTGATTGCAACGACACTAATGCATCCACCGCAGATCTTTATCTACGTGCTACGAGCCCACTTTCTCCGATCTCGCGCTTTCATTCGCCGGTTTCGACTTTCAGACTCGCTCGCCGACTACTCCCCAGTCGCGTTATTCCGATTAATTTGCCGTTTTCCACCAGCGACTGAACTTGAGCCGATTTTCTTTCTTAAAAAACTCGTCTCGCTTATTATTTTAAATGACAACGGAGGAAGGGAGAAGGAGAGAAATATTTCGAGAGGAACATTCCAAGGAACGGAAGCGATATTGTGCGGAGGAGCGAGGAGGATCCGAAGAAATTTGTTTCGAAACTAGGAAGACAATCGGAATGGAATACCGGGTTACAGCCGGGAATTCTTGCAATTGTTTACACGACACAGTGGGCGGATTTACGCGGCCGTTAGAACGCGTTCTCGACGAGTTCTTGAAGTTCTATATTACGTTACAAGTGACAGCAACGCTGGCGACACCAGCTCGTATCAAATATACCGAGGCGTGCATCGACTCACCAGTTTTGAGTGCGTGAAAATGTTGCGACAGTGTCTCCCAACCTCTCTCCGATCACGTTCATAATAATCGTGTTAATCCGCGCTTATAAAAATAAAAGGACGAGAAAAATAAGTATCACGGATTCAAGTAGGGATAGAACAAGTTGTGTCTTTTTCCATGGATCTTATGTAATATAATACAACAGTTTCTTGGAAAATGTTATATTATATCACACCGAATATTATCGAAATGCAAGAATGAATACGTATATATATGATTCTCATTCAAGCAAATCGTGAAAGTTTTAGTTTTAAATGAATATATCGAAATGATATTCAATTATAATGAAAGTACTCGAGAGAAGTGATGGGTTAGCGAGACATCTAACGAAATGAGCAAGAAGTATTCAACAACGGAATGAACTATCTATCTATCAATAATAATAGAATGTTGCGAAGCAGTTTGAGAAAAAAAAAATATATCGTAACGATTTGTTTGAGCGCTACTGTTTTGTCAAGTAGTTGGAAAATGCAGCATCTACCGGTTTACAAGATTCCGTTCTCATGAAACGAAGAATATATCGTATAAACTGTTATCCGAGTAACAAGATGATAATATTGTGCTTAGCTCGATGGAAATATATCAAAAATACTTAACTAAGTGATTTAAACGTGGAAACTTTTAAACGGTAAACGGAAGAGGCGTGGAATAGAACCTGTTCAATTAACATCTCGCCACGGTAACACGGATGAAAATGACACGAACCCATTAATACGTCGATAAACCATAATTCCTGGAGATTTATACACCTAAATGTTTATTGAAGTATCCAGTCCGAATATCCTGTTTCCCAATATAAACTGTACCCCATTAAAGAGCTCGAAATATGTTTTCATTTAAAGGGAGAAACGAACGAAGAATTTATTACGAGAATCGAATAGAACGATTGTTGTTTCCATTGTCAAGTGTCACGATTAATTATTCCTCGTTTTACGTATAAATGGATCGCGTATCGTTCGAACGAGTTATGTCTAGATTTAATGAACTTCTGGTCTCAAAGTGGCATATAAACACGTTGAAGCCGAGAACAATTGTTCTTTCTCGTTATCGTTACTAGAAGTCGTTATACTGGATTAGCGTTCTTGGAAATATTTCTGAAAATACGTTTGGTCTATTCTCGAATATCGAGGATAAAAATGTTTATTCAATTTTCTCGTTCCTGGAAAATTTCTCTGTAGGTATGCAAATTGAAATAAACAAAGAAGAAAAAGAAGAAGAAGAAGAAGAAACGAATACCACGCGAGAAATACAAAAGTTATTTTTCCTTCTTTTGATCAAACGCAAATTTTGCATTATTCACAACCCTTTGTTTCCTTGGAAGAAAGATGAAGAAAATATATTCGAGCGTGTAAATTCGTTGCCAATTTTGGAGCAGCCAGACTGCCCGTGGCTACGATGCGTGGCTAACCGTATCTCGTTAAAATTTAATAACAACCCTTTAACGGCGGGACGAGGGATTAGGCCTCTGATCTCAATCAAGCGGAGAAGAAACGTTTGTCGTGCCGAGGTTAAAGAATTTTTGCGATGGCCGCAAATTTCATTCGAACAACCATTTTCCTCGCATATATTTACGTATTTACATATTTACATATTCATTAATTCAGCGTTACGTTTACACTGGCGCGACAATATATCCATCCTGACCGAATTTTTCTCAATGAATCGTTCGGTGCACTGCTTCCAAACAGGATGCATCGATCACTTTCATCGGTAATGAACACCATCGATTATACGTCCAACAAAATTTCGCTGTAAATAGCGCGGTAAATGTTTCGACGAAACTTTCAATTTCTCGAATTTTATTTCTCTTTAAAATATTCCAACGATAAATAATAACAAAAAAGATCTTTGACAACGATCCCATTTTCTACCGCGTCGTCTCTTTCGATTCTTTCTAGACTTTCGAAAATTGGAAATATACTCAAAGAAATTCAGAAATTCACAATTTCAGCTCAGAGTTTCTGAAACGACGTCGAAAGAAATCGCGAGAGTGTAGAACAAACATAAATATCTCGCGCTCGCATCGAAAACAATAAGTCAGTCAGTCAGTCAGTCAATCAGTCAGTCAGTCAATGAGTCGCAGTAATGTCGGTAACACGCACAAGGAATGAGAGTAATGCAATTTCGCGCATAACACTTCAAGTTTGTGTGGATAGCAATTAGCATCTCTGACAATCGAGCCGAGCCGAGTGGCACACGTTTCAAACACGTTGTTTAAAGTTCATCGTCATCGTATTTGCTGACTGCGCGTGCAATTAATGCGCGAAAAATGACATACAGCATCGGCGGATATATACGGGATTCCATGAAACGATGTAAATTGAAAACGCATGAAAAACATTTCCAAAGGATTCTCAGAATGCTTGGCAAGTATTTTTTTGTTGCTATTAGAAGAGGCATGAAACATTCACAAACAAATGTCGCGTGATGTTTGAAACGCTGTTCTTTTTAAGAAACAATGCATCTCTCAGGTCAAATGTTACGGTTACCATGAAATGTCGGGACGTGACATCGATAACGTGTACAAATCGGGGAATCTATTGTGAAAATAAAATGTACACTCAGGATTTTCCCTCGAGATTTCGCGCTTTGCGATCCTTTCTCAAATTTTTCCGTATTCTCGTTCGAATCGTGATAATTCAATCACTCGATATATAATATCATCGTAAATAAATTATCGCTGCATAAAAAAAAAAAAAAAAAATACGAGAAGACGATAAAAATCGTCTCAGTTTCTCGGAATGGAATCGATCGATGAGATCATCATTCTCCATAAAGAAAGTATTAATCTATTTTTCCTTTCAGGAACGAGGAAAAATTAAATACGATCATGCTTGAATAGATCCATATTTTTCCCTTCAGTGATAGAAAATAACAAACTTGCACAAAAAAAAAACTTCACAATTTCATTTATAAAAATCAGAAGATATATCCAGAAAGTAATAACACCGAGTTACGACCTCCTTTCACATCGTGCAACTTTCGTACTGGAGGGAGAAAAAGAAAAAAAAAAGAAGAAAAAGAAAAAAAAATAAATTATATAAATATATATATATATATTCAAACGATCAAATATATTATCGAGACGATATTTCGCTCAACTTCGACTACCAAACAATCGGATTCACATCCAACCGTGCTCACGTCCGTACGTGACCTAAGAGTCGAATAATGCGAACACAGAGAGCAACATTTTATTACAATCTAGATAAAAATACGAGGCGGGTAACGTCCAACCGTCTGCCATGCATCGGGTAACGAGATAAATCAGCGGTTTTCCTCGGAAACAGTCGAATCATTTATACGTTCTAAATTCGCATTTGTAAACCTCGGCTGCGATCACGCCACACGTCCGGACAAGTATTAATTACACGATCGATCGATCCGAACGGTTCGAATTTCGTTTTTCGTGAAAAACGAGAAACGCGCGCGAAATTTGATCAAATGGTCGAAACGTAAGAGAACGTGCGCGAGAGATAAATCGTGCGATAATCGAGATGTCTCGAGAGAGAGAGAAACGATGATTTAACAATTTTCCTGATCATTTGTGACGGACAACGTCCAATTAATGAAAACGATTTAACGAACGGCCGCTTCTTCGCGCATCCGAGAGAAGAGAGAATATTATGAGGAGCCGTGTTAGCAAGTGTTGCAAATTGATAATTGCAAACGAAGAGGTTAATAACGGAGAGCAACGTGACGCGTAATAAACGAGAGAAGAGGCAATACGTCAGTACGAATAATCGGTATAAATATCGCGCTTATCGTCATTATCCGACATCCCATCTAGAGGAGGAACTAACTTCTTCTTTGATAAAATTGCGTGACTCATTCGCGGCGCGGAAATAATTCGAAATGCAAACAAATGGGGCATAAATTGAAGAACGTTCAACCTTCTCGCGGTTGGGAAGTTCGAGTTTGCCTATAAATTTTAAAAATTAAAAAGCACTGTTTAATGAGAGATTGCGTTTAACCTCGTCAAAGTATTCAAAAGAGATTATTTTCGCACTTGTTTTCGCATTGTCGAAAATTGTAAACTTAGATGATTTCGAAATATTTTTTTTTATTCTTTCTGGGACTGCAATATTTTGCTCGATCTTCGTGGAAAAGCTTCATAAAACTCGTTTCGAACTTAAAAATTTTAAAAAAATACCTCCGCAAAAAGAGCTCAAAGATTGTTTCTGAATAATTTGGAGGTTTTTATCTCAGGGATATAATAATTTGTTTAATTTCCTTTTACAATTTGTAAAAAAAAAGAAAATCGCTTGATGAATCGCATCAATTTGTATCGTATATCACATTTCGACGTAAATTTCAGAAATTTTCGAACTTTCGTAGTTACTTTAGACCAATTTTCGCGTCACATTGAGAGATAAATATTAGAAACGATCAGGAATTCCAAGAAAAATCAACACTCCCTTTCCCCCTCTCTTAGATGATGCCCATTCAAAATAAATATTGCTGAATGATACGCTACTACATCCCAGATACGTATGTACACACACATATACACGTAATATTCTCGTGACACTCGCGATAATCCGCTACAACAGACTGTTAACAAATAGACGAATGAAAAAGAGAAAGAGAGAGAAAGAGAGAGAGAGAGAGAAAAAAGACGCGCATATATCAACTTTCGTAACAGGAAAGAAAAATAACGTGACGTGAAAGTTGACACTGTCTCTTCTACGTATCGGGAACAACCTTTACACGTGATTGTATAACACTTGAATTAAACGAACTCACTCTGATTTCCTTAGAACGTAGTAGAACGAGCCACGTACACTTGACCCACAGTTTGCGATTCTAAACTTGCGAACGGAAAAATGTCACAACGTCCGAGTTCACTGGGACGGGGTCACCAAAAAAAAAAAAAAAAAGGAAGAAAGAAAGAAAGAAAGAAAGAAGAGAAAGAAGAAAAAAGCGAATATTTATCGTTTCAAGCGAGATTGAAACACTGAAAAAACCGGATCACTTCCTATTCGATTTCTGATAACCCACAATATCGGTTTGATATCGGAGGAAAGGAAGGAATCTCGTCGATGGAATGTTCTAAAAATAAAGAGTCGCGGTTCGAAACGGAGCGGCCAGGTGGAAGCTTCTAAGACGCGCGTCAAAGCAGAACTGTCCCAGTTCCATCGTATTACCGCTATTATATTCCGCGGCCAGCATCCGTACATGCGTATACGCATGAGCTGTGGGGCTCGTGCGCGCGGATCTTCCATCCGCGGCGTGCAAAAGCCAGAACCGAGCCGAAAAAAGAAATACGTAGGGGAACGTACGTGCGTGCGCCTATCTGAATTGCGATTAATCATAAATTTGGACCGGATTGCGTCATGTCGCGGCTCACGTCGATGCGTAGTCGGAAGTGCAGCTTGCCCGAAATTGGCGATTACGTCGATTTACTCGCGGTAAAGGGGCTTATAGAATATATGGAACAAACAGAAATTTGCTCTCGTCGATTTTCAGAGCCAGAGACGAAATTTACGTACGAAATTTTTATCCACTCGCTCTCCAAGGATCGAAGATATATTTTGAGATATATTTTGAGTTTTGAATTTTAATACCTGTGCTCGCAACTTGATGTGTCTCTTTTATATCTCCTTTGCCAAGGAGAGGAGAACACGAGAGAGTAGAATTGGATTTGTGTTTGGATATTCGTAGAAAATGAATTCGACGGATTAAGGAAGAAAATTGATATCTAATGGAAATATGGCAGAGATAAATTGCGAATAGCTCGTATAAATCATGTAATATTGACGAGATTATATTTTTTATAAATATCTATTACTGGAATTGAGTCATGATATAATAAGTATATTGATTATATAAATATCGATGATATTTGCATTATATGTTTAAACGGAACAATGGAAGTAACGTTGTATTGGTTTGCACGTACTTATCGTGACTGATAACATGTAGACTCCGTCAAGACTACAAGTATAAACGTACGCATGTTTAATCATCGAACAATCTCGTAATTTCGACCGCTTTATCACCGTTTTTATTCATCGAATTGCCACGAATATCGAAATCGAGATCTATTGCCAAAAATAATAAGGTAGAAAACGAATGATCGTCATCGTTCAATAACGAAACTTTAAACGAAAGAGAAAATATTCAGATAATTCCTCTGTGATTACTCTGCACAAAATACGTTTCACGTTTCCATACAATCATCCGTATCTCTAAATCAGATAATTAAATAATTGCAAAAATTAATTCTATCACTTTTTTTCAGATTCACACAACTTTCTTTTTTCACAAACTTTCCGAAACGTTTTTTTTCTTTTTCCTCTTCTTTTTCCCTCGAAGAGTGTATTTATTCCGTCGAGATTATTTCATTTCGAAATTCGACAATTCGTGTTTTAAATTTGAAAGAAAATTTCGAGATTCGACGTGTCCCGTTTATATTTAATCATAATTGTCCAATAAAATGCAGCGATCCAGTATGCCAAAAAAAATCCCGATACACGCCGTTCGCGCGCTCGTAACGTTGCAAACGATATCGAGAGCGCCGATTCGCGGTCGTCGAGGACAGAGGAAAAAGAATCGACCTGGCACGGTTTCAAACCCCGATGGCAGTGAATCTCCCTATGACCTTGCATAACTGCTTCACGGGGTCCGCTATTATTAATCTTGCGCGTAACATTACAATTTCGACGTGACGTTCTTTTGCTCGCTCCATTCGAATCCAGATTCCCCCGCGCTCATTCATAAACCAATAAAAAAATTCCTTCGGAAAGAACGCAAGAATAAATTCGACCCGACGAATCGTTTCTTTTTCTTTTGACGACGATGAAGTGGAGGAAATTACATTACGAAATCTTAAATTTGGAACTTGTATTCCTCGATATCTACTCGATTGAACGAATTAGAGTTTAAATATTATGAATTATCATCCATAGAAATGGATAATAATGGGAAAATGGTCATTCCGTGTGCAGGAATAAATCTATCGACGAAGTTTAAAATTTAGAAATTTTTAAATGCGTAATTCGATTACGCAGGGAAAATTACTCCCATCCACTTCGTCGAGTCATTTCGATAACTTCCACCGTGTTAAACCCTGTTCCATCCTCGTTCCAATTTCTCGCGTAACTTTCATCCGAGGGCAAATTGTTAGCTTGGAAACGTTTCATTATGATAATGAAAGGAATTAGGGTAATCACCGATTACCAACGGGGAAAGTAAAGCCGATAAAAGGATCACGGCTCGTTCGCGGTGTTCCTTCGTGAATGCGTATCTATATTTACGCCGTGACTCAATGTAAATAACTGGAAGGAACTGACGCGATACTGGTGGTCGACAATTTGCTCGTCAAATCGGCCGTTAATGCGACCAGATAACAATCCGCCACTCTTCATTCATTCGATCGAGATGAAAAGGGTAACCGAAAGGCTCGATTCACTTCGCGCATTAATTCGAAGATTCGTAAGCAAATCGAGTCTCGTACGCGGCTTCGAAACAGCGGCAATATTCAACGGTATGATTCATTCCGTCGATCGAGGAGGATTACGTTCAGATTCCATCTCCAATTATGCGATTGTTGTACGCGAAGGATAATCGCACTCTCTTCTGGATGGACAATCAATTTAGATAGAGATAGAACAAATCGTGGATCAATTTTCAATTGTGTTTAATTTAACTGCGAAGAAGCAACGAGTATCTTTCTCTTTTTCGAAGAGTTATAATATTTTGTTGCGTATTTTATTTTTACAGCTGTACGAAGATACGCGAACGACTTCTTCTTTCAATTTTTCCGCGTATTTCTTTCTTATGTTAATGGAAAAAGTTGCGAATCATATTCGAAAAGAATAAATATTCTTCCATTTATACGATTTATTCGTTAATCGTTACTGTTGTTAAGTTCCAAATATTCGATTCATTTCCTTCTCTCGTAGAAATACAACGAAGAATTACAATTATATTACCTCTTTCGAGAAGTTAGGTCCTTCCAAAAAAAGAAGAGTAATTTTTCCACGATCGGATTATATTTCACCGATGGAGAAGATCCTCGAGTGGATTGGGCACTTGGATCCGCGTCAGACGCGAAGAGACATTCTCATCGGTTGCTCGATCCTTCACAATTCACCAAATTAATTTATAAGTTTTAAACGCAATGAAACGCAGGGACACGCGTCCGTCCAGGTTCTCGCATTTGTGAAAATAATCGGCTCGAGAAAGAAAAACGTCGTCTGGAGAGGATCGAGGCTGATGGTGGGAGGGAGGAGGATGGAGGGGAAACGGCGCAAAGCTGGGGAGGAGAGAAATTGACGATCGATCGGCGAGAAAAATCGCGAGAAAGCCCACCAAGCCTTCTCGAACCGCGCGAGATTGCGCGTAGTCGTCGTAAGAATTCGCGGAGGGCTTAATAACGATAACCATATTCCCATCTTGTATGTAAATTGCGGTCGCTGAACAATGAAGGGGTAATTTTGTGGTCGGACCGAAGAGAATGGAAATTTTCGCTCGATTTAATCCTGGAAAGATTCCGATCTTTCTTTCGAAACGAAACGTTTTTTCGTGGGGCAACACACGCTTGATAAAATGATTTTTTTTTTTTTTTTTTTTACAACAACCTGGAGCACAATGACGGTTATCGCGACGCATTAGCGACACATTCTCATGTACGACAACAGTTTTCCCCGTATCATTATGCTAATTCGATCGTTGAAGGGACTAGAGGACTGTTATCTTGGATTAAATAACAATCGTGATAATCGTCGGTGATTGGAATGATCAGGATATATATTTGTCAGTGTTTTGAATTTAGTAAATTAAGGGGCCAAAAATATAGGGCAGGCTAACGGTACAGAAATAAATGGGCAGCTATTTTCACGCGCGGGGAGAGAGAGAGAGAGAGAGATAGAGAGGAGGGAGGGGGGAGAGAGGGAGAAAAAAAGAAAAGAAAATAAAAGTGTTTCAAAACAGGCCGTGGGTCACAAACCGCTGACACGGATTGTCTGAATCTATTTATAACCAGACAGGGGAAAAAATAACGCGGCTGACTGACGAATAGCTCTATCTTTGGTGCGAATCTGCTCTTCCAACAATTACAGCGATGCACTTACGCGCGTGCCACGTTGAATCATTCTTTTGTACGCGTACAAGAGAATCCTTTTTCTCTCTCCTTCTTTTTTTCGTTTTTTTGGAATCACATTCGTTTCCATCGCTCGAATGATCGAATCGTTCCATTTACCTATCTATTATTATCTTACATTTTATCGTTTCTCGAGCAAGATCTCTATCGGTAATAATCATCCATTATTGGAATTAACTCGCTATTCTTTTCCTTTCGTCGAATAAATGACGAGTATTATTATTTAGAATTATGCGTCTTTTTCTTTCTTCTATCCATTGTTATCTTCGCGATCCCTTCGTAATACAGCCCTTGATAGTTCGGGGAACGGATCAGTGTACCGGAAATGATCTATAATAGGATTACAGGCACGATTCTTCGTACAAGTCTTTCTACTTAAACAACGTCGATACCTCGAAGGCAAATATAAACGCGCGGAGGCAATCGATATGTACCCCCCCTCCCCTGCATCCAACTCGAACCACTGCCCACCCATCCACTGACAACACCCTGTGAAAATAAGAGATGAAATCACACACATCCGATTATCGCTTATACGCGCATTTCGAATTGGCAATCCGAGTGGAGCGTGGGCAGCGGAGAGAGAGAAAGAAATTCAAAGTTCGCTTTGACGCGCGTACACCATTTGCGTGGCACGATTTCACGGAACATCTGTCAAAAGAGAGCCGCAAATCGCCTCCTCCTCCTCCTCCTTCTTGTCCTTCACCCCGTGAAAGGAGCCGACTTCTCGAGATCTCCACCGCAACGAAATATCGCGACACGTTAACACGCGGAGGAATGTGCGCGTTTGAGAAAGCTACGTGTATATACTTCCTATATATAAGGGGCAATTAATTCTCGGCCTGTGGGGTTACAGCCATCGAGGGTTAGAATTTCAGAAAATCGAATTTATAGCTACAGGGACGCTAAATCTTCCTGTGTTCGTTTGAGAACAGAGACTGGGAGGGAACGAACGGAACGAGTGGTGGAGAAACTTACTGCGTCTTACTTGATTCACGATTTGTGTCGCGTAAAACGAGGAAAATTCCCTCGATTTCGATGAAACTTTATATACGTGGAAGTGATACGCGTAAAGTGATATATATATATATATTCGTTACCACGATCAAGACGGAATTGGTGTACGAGAATATCGGTCAAGTTTACTCATCAGGAGTTATAATTATCCTGTCTTGCTGTGAAATCTTAAAATCTCAATTGCTCGACGAATAAGCTTCGAGTGCGACTTTTTGAATTTGTTTCAGCCTCCGAAATTAACGCGAGAATTCAAAAGGAAAAACTTTCAATCAACAAGATACTCAGATTTTGAAATGAGAACGTTGAAAACTTCGATTTCACATCCTTAAAGTGAATATCACGACTACCATATTTATTCTCCGGATGAAGATCAACTTTCATCGAATATCGATTGAAATTTTCTTCTTCGTGAATATATTTTTCTCATCCGAGTACAGAGAGAAAGAGAGGAAAGATGGATGAGAATACGAGGCGCTTTCCCCACCCTGGAAAACGTTTCGTACGCGCGCGATTCGTCGCGAATCCTCCTCTCCTCGATGAATGAGATTGCTGGCCGCTGAGTCACACCGGTCGTAGTAGCGGTGTGCCACGTTAAACCTGGTCCGCGAAAGAACGCGGCAGACGTCGCCCCGGACGGAGAGCGAGAGAGAAAGAGAGAGAGAGATTGGAAAAAAGGAACCGACCGGGTGTATCCCGGTTGCGATACGCGAGTGAAATTTTAAAACGACTGCTCCCTCGTATACACGCGAAGGTTTTACACCGCATAACTATACACACCTTGTCGAACGTTAACTTACGACCGGCAATCGGTGCCAAGGCTGACTCGTCGACAACGATCCGCCGATACTTCAAAGACATTGTCCGACATTGGGGACAAAAAAATTTCGATTCCTTTTTTGCGTCCACCGATCTCGCGTCTCTGAATGAGAAGCAGAGTGTCCTGTTCAACGCAGGGGGGGAGAAGGAATTGCGCGCGTGCACAAGCGGGGAATCGAAATGGAAAAATTTAGTAAGGGAGGAATCGGTTTAACCAATCGGGTAAACCACTTTGTCACCCGATTACTCAGTACCGAGGAATGTTGAATAAACAATTTCTTTGAAGGGTACAAGGCCTCGCAGCTTGGCAAAGAAAACCGCGCCTGATTTCGCATTCGTGTCGAATTCATGCGATACGTGAATTTTATACGAGGATGGAATACTTAATCGGTAGAAAATTTGGATTTATTGGAATAACGTTCGTGTTCGCGAGTCATCTTTGGAAGAAACTCGTCTCGATATTGTAAAAATTGCAATTTTAATCGCAACGTGATCTCCTCGACGATTAAAAAAGATTAAAAAAGAATCCGATCGATTTAATTTCGCACGACGGATTGGTCAGCACCTCGATCATTTCGAAATGGAAAACGTTCGCTGCTCACAACTCAATCGATTTACGTTCGTCAAATTTACGTTCGAGGAAAAGGGACGTTACACAGGTTCGGAATCGAATATATCTCGGAGAAATGAAGGCAGCACGTGCAAGTGTTGCCGTGGTCGTCCATTATCACGGCTTAATGCATTGGTCGTGCGTAATGCAATCGGTTCTTCGTGCCAAGGAATAATCGCGTGGCGTTAATTAAAGCTCGTGCACTCGATTATGTGCGCCACGTAACATGCACGGTCGTGGATAAATCCTGAGCGCGTGCGGGGACTCGCGAAGATGAAGATGATGAAGAAGAAGAAGAAGAAAAAGAAGAAGAGGAGAAGGAGGATTAAACGAAATAGGCATGCCAGAAAGTGCATGACTAGACTGACCATATATTCGCGATGATGTAACAGGAGAAACCGCAGAGACCACACCCCGACGATGCCGCAGCCACGTGCTGTTTCGCAAGCTACCGAGTTTTAGGCAAGGCCATCGCGACCGAGAGATGCTCCCCATAAGCCACTTTCGAATAGTCGAATAATTCGTGTCCCATTTCGTTTATCGCGCACGGCCCAGCCTTTACAACACGCGATAAATAAGATTTGCGACCTCTTATTATGCAGGTATTTCCAGACGTTTTACCGAGAAACGTTTAATGCACCTAGGTCGCTCAATAAGTATCCTCTCCGTGGAAGAAGAACGAAGAGGAAACGTTTTTAAGGAGGATAACACCACTACTTGATGTAAATATTCGAGTAAATATTCGAATTATTCCTTATAAAAATAGCCACGTTCTTCGAAATATTTACCGCGTAAAAATTTTCACGATTAATAAAAATCATTCCAAACTTGCGCGTGCGTTGCTTCGATAAATCACGAGGATATAATTCCTTCGATCGAATGGAAATTTATCGCGCATCATAAACGATATATCATCGACGCGGTTCCCCCAATGGCGATGGGAAAGGCGGCTTTGGAACGGAAGTTACGGCGGGGGTGTAATAACTCGTTTCATTAACTGACCTACGTTCGAGTTCATCGGGCAACTTCGTTACCATTAATCCCCGGCCTTAGCGAGAACTGTCCAAGGTTCTTGAACCGAGGGAGCGCAATAATTACTTCGTGAGAAACGTGGCGTCCACCGTTTCCGGGTGGAAAGAAGACCAAAGAAGTTTGTGGTCTCGTTTCAAGTCCGCCTCGTCGGTTGTCGCTCGTTAGCGCCAACAACGATCCGCGTGTCTCCGTGCCTCACGAGAGGGAACGGGAGCAATTGGGGCCAACTGTTTTCGCACGGAGTGTCGATTTCGATCGATCGATCCATCGATCTCGTGGCGGAGCGCCACGAAACGGAACGGAGAGGAGTATCCGTTTTCGATTCGACAAAGAGGGAGGGAAGGTAAATATTAATATACGGGGAGGGGAAGTGCCGCGAGAATTGCATAGAAACTATCAATTTATGACTGGCGCCAGCGGCGCGCATTGGATAATGGCCAACGATGTAGGAACGTCGTTAATCACCGGCACAGCTCGGTTATTCGCTAAGTCGAAAATGCACGGGTACGGGCCGGATAGAACGGGGTCGTGAAATAATACCGCAACTGAAAATAACGAACGGATGTGCCGCGGTGGTTAATCCACAATCGCGTGCGTGTATAAATATTATATACGAAAGGCGCGGTAAAAAGAACGAGTCTCTCTCACTGTACACCGTATAATCAGGAACACGGGACAGACATAAAGCAGCGTCATACAGGGCGTATAAATAACGAGAAAATTGCCAATAACTTCGAAACGTACATTCCGTACACCGTGTTACGTTTGATCTCGAAAATAGTTCACGATTTATCGTCCAGATTTCCAGATTACGCTATCTCGAGAACGAGGAAGGGGGAGAGAAAAAGAAGAAGATGATCAGAAAGAAGAAGAAAAGGAAGGGACGAAGAAGAATGGAACGCTCCTGTGGCGTTATCGAAACGCAACACTGGATTCTGTTCTCCTTTCCACGTACATGTATATATATATATATATATACGTGGTTGGACACATGGCGCGCGTACGATCATGAGAACGGGCTGCTATAAATATTCGATTCGCTGCTCTAATCTGTTGGTGGACGAGGTTATACGAGGTCTTACCTACCGGGTCTACCAGGGCCTGGTATTCCTCGAATGGAAATAAAACGCGTGTAGAGCAAAGGTGGGCAACGTGGACGGGCAACCATGCGAATACGCGGGCCTCGAGTATGCGCCGGTGCGTATGCACACAAGAGTGGCGTACGTATATAGTTAGATATACATAAGTGGAGACCGGCTGGTTGGCGCCACCAGGTCCTCTCCGCGTATAGGTGTAACGCGTAATATCGTATGGGCCGATATGACCCGGGAATTACGTTCTTTTACGAGAGACGAAACCGAGGGATTATACCTCTCCCTCCTATTGCGCGCACAATCTTTCTTAATCGGCGTATCGGGATACGATGAGGCGGCGACGACGACGTGGGGAGGCCGGAAAGGATTTATAACGCGTGATGGGATAATACGTTTCGTGTTTGCACTTCGGATAAATCGATTCGGTCTAAATGAAAAGGTTCGATGGAGCCATTCTCCGCTCGTCATTTCCGATGATGAAATATACTTTGCGCGAGAGAGAAATATTTATTTAGAAATATATGTAAAGAGATAATTCGACGCGTTTCACTTCTGATATATATGGATAATTAAATTAAATTCTTCCCGACCGTCTATGATATACGATCCAGCATTGTTCATGCATTGTTATATTTTTCCATCGATTATGATCATGTATTTATTTATTTAGTTAGTTGGTTATTTAGTTATTTGTAGATTTTTAGACGAAAAACACGTACACGTTCGATTTTGTAGCGATATAGTATACAACTCCGTTATATAAACGCGAGAGGATCAATCGTTAATTCGATGCCTGCAGGTACTCACATTCCTCGATACGAGGGGCTCTGGTACACCAGAGTCAGAGTTCATGTTCTCGTATTTTCTGTCGTACGATTCATCGAAAATCGATTCCTCGGCAGCGTACTGAATTTAATTACACGGACATCGGTTTCGCCAATCGAATATCAAACTCTTCCATTTTACAATCTCCTCTTCCTTTCTCGCTCGATCATGACCAACAAGAAAGATACAAAATTCGTATTTTACTTTACGACTGATTAAAGGTGGCGTGGTCAAATTTTGGATATTGATCCAAGTCGTCGGTCGTCGTTTCGATATCCAATTTGAATTTTTTATTACTTAATAAACCTCGTGTATCGAAAATGATGAATAGAAAGACCACACACACATACACACGCGCATCGAATCCTTTGCAACGAATCGATGAAAAGAGGTGAATTCGATTTAAAATATGCTCCCACGAAATGGCCAGGTCCTAGCCATGAATATGAAATTCCCTTTTCTTTTTTTTCTCATATATATATATATCTTCGCACACGGGTTCGGAATAACAAAACTTAATGGATTGAAATGTATGCATACTATTCGAAATCCCGAGTATCACATTTTCTAATTTGATTTTCTACCACCTCGTTGACAGCAATTGCCAATAGAAATCCGAGAGCATTAGCATCTCATTAACATAATTTAAGAAACTTTTTCGATTTACTTAATACGTTAAGTAAGTTTGAAAATATCCAATATCGAATATGCTAAAACGAAATTTTTACTATCCTGTTATCTCGAAACATGAAAATATACGCTCTTTCTTTTCTCACGTGTTCAACACGATCAACGCGATCGTTGGAAAACTCTCCTCTACTCTTTCGAAAAATTTTCCATTCACGACGATTCCTCGCCAATTAATCCTCGTTTGCTCGATAAAACGACTTCCTTACATCTTTCTATCATCGTAGAAACCATTCGCGGTTATCTGGATCGGCAAAATCGCAAAGAGCGAAGACGAGGGACGACGATCGGTTGGTCCTCGACTAATTAGTATCATGAATTATTCATATCGGCGAGCTCGTGTCGTTCAAACAACATAACGATGATAAAATATAAGGTGAAATAAAAGGGCGAGCATTTCATTCGCGTGTGCGAAGCGAGGAAATGGACAGGTATAATTTTGTTTCTTTTTCTTTTTGAAGCACGCGATAAAAAAAAAGACGTTTCCACGAGAGACGGAATTTAACGTAACGTCTTCATCCGTCTTTTATTTCCTTTTATATTCGCTCAAGTCTGGCGCGAGTAACGCGCCAACGTGTTCACGTCTCTCCCGTCCTATTTAGATTTATCGTTTTATTTACATGCACATGCGGCGCACACCGTTCGACAACAATATCCCGAAACGATCGCTTTACGTTTAACTTCCACGTTTCTCGGTTGAAACGTAAAATCTAAAATTGTTGCCGGAGCGCGGAACACGTGAAAGTCGGGCACAAATGTTTGGAAACAGTCGGTTGAATCGATCGTTATGTACTTGATTAGAATCCGGAGTGTGTATGAATGTACGTATGTATGTATGTATGCATGTATATATGCATGCATGTACGCGCACGATGAGGCGCGACTCTGCGTTTCCTCGTTGCACGATTAGCGAAGTTTATTTTGGCTCGCGAGCCAGTATGATGTCATCGTTTTGATTGCTAGTTCAATAAAGCGGCAAATATTAACTTCCAGGCGAATACATTCAAAGTGCACTCAAGCAGACTCGCGAAAATGATGTTATCTATGCGATTAACATCGACGAATCCATCATCCGATCTTGGTGAAATTTTATTCAATCTTATTGCGCAACGATCGTCGAAAATTTCTGTTATCAAATCTGTAGACCGATTTCTACGAAGCGAATGGATCAAAATTTTAACCGTCTAACTAACACACTTGCTTGCACTTGTTGCATTCGAAAAGCACGCTATATACCATTATATACACCCTCGATCGACGTCGAATGGGAACAATGGGAAAAAGCGCGAGGGAGAACAAGAAGTCTATACGAATGCGAAAGAGAAGGATTGGAGAAGCGTAACGTTGAAAGAGAGAAAGAGAAAGAACGCGAGAAGAAAGAACAGGAGAAAGACGGGAACGCTCTCAAGTGTAAATCGTGAAAATCGCACACGCGGTATACCTTTCCTCGTGACCCCTCGTGGCAGATCCTTCCGCTTCTTTCCTCGCGCACTTTACTTCCACACTCTACCTTTCTCTCCGTTATTCTCCTTGACCTCAAACGGGTGCAATTATTCTTCGAAATTCTTGACAGGACGATAGAGATCTCCACGAGATCTCGGGACCTTCCGTCGATCCAAGCGCCGCCGCCGTGTTCCGCGTGATTTGATTCGAATCGCGTCGCACCGCGCCGCGGAAACGAATTCGAAACGAATCTCTCCTGCTGCTTTTTTCTTTCTTCCCCCCCCGCGATAACGACGCGATCCCTCTCGACGAGTGCCGGGCCGAAGCGCGCGATCAATCGGCCGCCAGGATCGGACTGGAGGAGAGACCGGACTGGAATTATTTTCACGTGTGTTTATCGATCGGCGCGCACGTATGTACGCGCGCGACAGAGCGGACCGTTCGCGCGCGAGCTTCGAAAAGCAATGCAAGCGCGAACGACACGGGAGCCTCTCGTTCCTTCCTACGTTCTTACGTCGATCTCGCTGCTGTGTCTGTCTCCCTTCCTTTCCATCGTCCCTCTTCCTCCCTTTCTCTCTCCCTCTCTCTCCCTCCCTTTTTCTCCTACCCCTCTATCCTCCTCGCTCGCGCTCAATCATACCTGTCCTCCGTCTCTGTCCCCATTTCTGACTTTTACCTTTCTCTCTCCATCCCACTGTATCGATCCCCCCCTCCCGCCATCTTTCTCTCTCTCTCTTTCTCCGCTCCACGATACGCTTCAAGCGTGTTACGCTCTTTTTCTCTCTTTCGAGCTCAATGATCTTTTTTCATACCTATTCCCACTCTTATTTCTTTCGTTTATCCCTTTCCTCTCTCCCTCTCTCTCTCTCTCTTATTTTCACGTTACATCCCATCGTCCCGGCTTTTCTCGTGTCCTTGCTCTCCACCGTACGCCTCTCTCACTCGCTCTCTCTCCCTCTATCTCGTTTCACGTCTTACGCTATATCTCCGTCCCGCATTTTCATTATCGTTCATCCCGTCTCTGTCCGTACGATCCTCCCAACCCCACCACTCGAGTTTTCTCCCTTCCAACTTTCCCCATCCCCCACTTTATCGGTGTATACCTTTGCTCGCTTTGCGTCTCCTGCCGGCCACCCACAGTTCTCCATCTCTCTCTCTCTCCCTCCTTCTCCCTCTACCTCTCTTTCTCTTCTCTCTCTCTCTCTATCGAACCGTTTTACCGGTGCACGCTTCGTCTACCCTCCCTCTCGCCGTTTCTCATTCTCTCTCTCTCTCTCTCTCCCCCTCGTGTTTCGAGCATCGTCGATCTACATTTTTCTTGGCCGTTTGCCCTCCTTCTCCCTCACGAGTGCATCGCGATCCATCCTATCCGGGATTCGCCGAAACGTGCTCGCGGGGGTTCCGCTCATCACCGTTTGATCCACGATTACTATCATTTAATATGTCCCGCGGCCCTTTTTATAGTTCGCCCCTTTCACGAAACGACGAACCGGGAAGATTGCGGCCAACATATTTTGTCTTTGGAAACGCCCCGGGGACCTGGAACAGATCGGACGTATTAGCGTTCGAGGAGCCGTCGGCGTGCGCAGCGCGCTCGATAAACGGCCACTGATAAAATATGCTCGATAATCGTTTATACGGCCCCCGTTATACCCCACGCTGATCCGCGTAAATTCGATAGCTCGTGCGCTCCTTATCTTCGCGTTTCGATATCGTTGTTCGACACAGGAATTAATTACATACTTATTACGCGATTCAATCTCAACAGCCGGATTATTTTTCTCTGCGTTTCGAAAAACTCGCCGTGTATATATATATATGTTATACACGGTATACATCCCGGAGCGATTAGAAGTGGACGTGCTCGTTATCCGATATACTTGTAAATCAGGCTCCGGTTCGAGGCTCGAATACGAATATCTGGATTCTGAATTTCTCAAACACGGTAAATTTATCCATTTACGGTGAAATTGTATCATTAGATGTGTATCAATCCGTTTTACAGAAATTTTTCTCGCGAAAAATCTTATCTTCTTCGATCATCGAATCTGAATCTGAATCTGCAGAGGTTGCTCCATGTATTTTCGTAGTTGTCGAGTTCGACCGACATTTCGCCGCAACGGACTGTTGCGAAAAAAGGAAAAGTCTGGCGTTATCGTGAAAAAAATTGTTTCAAGCCGCGGATGTAAACGTTCCGTTCCGTGAGCGCAGCAGGCCGCATTATATTTTTAGTGCGTTCAAGTACGACGAACAAAATCGAAGGTGACACCCCTGCGTGCGTCTGGCCTGCCCCCTCGGAGTCCTCCAAAGTCCCCTCACGAGCACGATAAATGATTTATCTCCGTGTCCCTCGCCGTTGATCCCCGTCGTTGGTGTTCGTGCCACGGTGGAACGGACACGCGTCCAGCGGTGCTCAGAAAGCCACTTTTGCGACACCCACGTGCCGGGATAAACACGTGGGTACGATACGTTTGAGCACTGCCTATCGAGGGGGGGAATCAGCGCGTTGGCTGCCTGCGGTGGCCGGACGCGCGCCCATGAGACGATTCGTTCAACAGCCACTTCCTTTTTCTACGTCAACCCGGTTTGTAAACAGTCTCGTGATTAAGTTTTCTGAATACACGCCTATATACGCACGCGTTCCGTGTCCGTGAAACATTGTGCAAACGAGAGTCGGCTCGGATGTATTCGGATCTTGATTTATCGAGACTTACACTCGAATTCGTTCCGAGAACTGATTAACCGTTCCCGGATCAAATTTATCGCGTGGAAAATAATTTTATTTTAAAACATATATAAACAACGTTGCGTTTACGCAACATCCAGTACGATGGAATAGATTAACGGCCAGCTAATTCATCCAAACTTCATTTCAATTTGTTTCTATCGATCGTACGTACATCTTGCGTTTCACGAATTCGTTCCAAGAGAAAAAAGTAAACGCGAGGAAGAATCGAAGAACGAAAGGGATTAAGCGTCGCTTTTATCCGGAATTTCTCACTCGATCCCGCTCGATTCGTTTCTATTAACGTGGAATTCTTTGGTTATCTTTGGTAACGGGATAACCGGGAGAGAACGTTCACATTTTAACCGCCTTTACCCTTTTTCCCCCTTCTTGCTCACCGTGGAATCGGGCGAGATTCGTGACTGGACATCCTACTCCGCGATTATCAGGATCGAAACCGGTAGGATTGGACGGGAGTGCACGATTTTCGAACTCCGTTTCCTCATCGTTTCGATCGGTACGACGTTTTCACGCTATATCGCGTATCATCTCCAAGATCGGCCACACTATCCTCGTAGTATCGTTTCTTTAATCGCGTTCTCGGATGCAACGAGAGTCGCGGCATCGTCAACGATTTAATAATCCCTCCCGTCCCACGCGAATATCGTGGACTGCTTAATCAACCGCCTGCGTATCGGCTGACTTTGATCTTCATCCATAGATGTCGGTTAATGTATTCGATTATTGAAGACCGGCCCCAGATATTGCTGTAGGCGTCCCATCCGACTGGTTCTCGCCGATTAGAGCGGAATGCAGAATAAGCGTGCATTGTTAATCGATTCTCCATGCAGAGATCTTTGAGTGCCATGTTGAAATTGCATCGAGGAAATTGTATCGAGCAATTTTCGCTAAAAACGTGGTAAAACGTTGTTCGAGACGACTCTGTGATCACGAGCGCCATCCAACGCCACGGATTTATATCCGAAAGACTTCCTGCTAAAACGGGAAACGTATCGAATACGTATGAGTTGCACTTTGTAACGTACGTTACGAGACCTTACACGCGAGATCCATTCACGACAATGGAGGAGAAATTTTCGATTCGATCGAGTGTATACCTGTTACGATTCTTTTCTATAAGAACGGATCATCTTTTTTTTCTTTTCCTTCTTTTTCTTTTTACAGGTGAGTGCATCTCGTTATCCGGTCGTGGTGAAACTTGGACACGCCCACGGAGGAGTGGGAAAAGCCCGTGCCGAGACGAATCAAGAGTTTCTAGATCTCGCCTCTTTGGCTGCTTTGGCCAACGCTTACTGCACGTCGGAACCGTATGTCGATACCAAATACGACGTCCACGTGCAGAAAATAGGCAATAACTACAAAGCGTTCATGTGAGTATCGAGATACGAGTCGCCAGATCGATCCCGCCGATCTCTCGTTGTAAATGTTACCGCTTGTCCACCGGTATACCGGGTCAGCACGGAAATTAGAAAACTTGGCGTGGCTTAACCCTCGACTGGGTGGCTCGAAACGTGGATTACGTAATAATACCGGAACAATTCCGCACGAATAAGTTTTTCTCTTTCTCCTTTTTCTTCAAATAATTCTTTCGATCACTTTTTTAAATTAGAATCTCGATTAGAATCGAATTAAAAAAAAAAAATTACCACTCTCCCTGTTACTACGATGGTTAAACCCTTCGAGTCAATGGGTGGAGAGTAGCAAGATACTTGATTAACGAGCACGTGATCGTTGCGCTCTCCAGGCGGAAGAGCATAAGCGGAAACTGGAAATCTAACACCGGTTCGGCGATGTTGGAGCAATTAGCCGTGAGTGAAAGACATCGCGCCTGGGTCGACCAGGTGGCCCAATTGTTCGGCGGGTTGGACATCTGCGCGATCGAGCTGTTGGTCGGCAAGGATGGGCGAGAGTACATAATCGAAGTGAACGATAGCGCGTTATCGTTAATGGGAGACTCGCAGGAGGAGGATCGTCGCCACATCGCGGATCTTGTCACCGCCAAAATGCAGGTAGAGAAAAAAGAAAAAGAAACTTGTGTCTTACTTTCTCTCTCTCTCTCTCTCAGAACAGATTCGAATAAGTGGATATCTATCTTTAAATTATCCATCGTCACCTCCTCCTTTCTTCTTTTCTTTTTTCCTTAAAACCCGATCCGTTCCACTTCCTTCTCGCCCAGTGTTGTTACTTATGTTTCTCTGAAATATATTCAGGCATTTTGCCGGCCGCCGAGCGTTTTGACGAAAACAACATCGAGAGGATCGATGTCCGGCTCGAGCCAAGCGACGAGTCCGGTCGAGGATCGCGCGGTACCACCAACAGCTCCCTTGGGATCGCACGGGAGCATGGGATCGATGGCTAGCATAGGAAGCTTGGGTTCGGTGGGCTCGACGACGGCAGTGGCCGGCGACGTGACCACCTCTGACAGCCACCATCAGCTGCAACGACGCGATTCTCAAGGTTTCGAATTAGTTATAACGTATTATTAATTATTAATCGCACTTCGTCGTGTTGACATATGTCGTGATAACGGATTCACTCGTTCGTTTCCCAGCATCGCAATCGAGTACAGTGAGCAGCGCGCCGTCGGTCGGTCGACGCCAAGATGAAGCTCCAACATCGAGAGTACCTTTCCACAGACAAGGTAGCCAATCACAGAGCGAGGACACCGAGGATACCATGAAGAATCTTCGGAAAACGTTCGCAGGAATCTTTGGAGACATGTAAATTTTTGGGACGAATTTTTGTGCACTGAAACAAAGGAGGCAAAGAATTGTTATTTTTACAAATTTACGCAAATTGGCACGAAGGAAACGTGATATATTCGATGAATCATATTTTCTGTTCTTTGTTGTTCTTCTATATATTATTAATAATCGATATGGGTAGTTTCGTAATTATGAAGACTATTTTCTTCTTTCTTTCTTTGGAAAATATTTGACAGTTTCGATTTTTCTTTTTTTTTTTTTTTGATTGATTGATTGATTCGGAATGAATTATTGGAATGGATTGGAATGGAGACACGACGAGGATATATTTGCAGATCATCGAGCTGATTTAAATGACGCTCACGTCCCACACCGGGCGCTGTGTAACGATGTAAATTTTGCTAACGGTCCACGGCGATGTGTATAAACATAAACATAACTCTTCGAAATCTCATTTGACAACAACTCGTTTCTTGATTAATTTCTCTCTTATCCTTAATTAATTAATCAAAACGGAAAGAGAACTCTTATTCATCTAGAAATTCTCGTTAATCGCTATTATACCCAATACTTAATTATTATTATTATTAATAATCTTAAATACCGCGTAATTAAAGCATCGGTTTCGAATATTATTAATACTAACGTATTTTCGATATAAGGGTGGGTGAGCAAAAATTAAACGGGGATTTAAAAAGAAAAAAAAAAAAGATAAAAGATAAAGTCGTGGTCGTTTATGTATATTAAAAAAAAAAAGAGTAAAAAATAAAAAAAAAAATAAATCGTAATGTAGATTCTATGTATTCGATGTATTATTCAGCATTTACATAGTTGGTTAGGGAAAATTCTCTCAGGTTAAAAAAAAAAAAAATGATTAAAAAAGGGGGAAGGGAAAATAATAATGATAATAATAATAATAATAATAATAATAATAATAAAAAATGAATACTTTTCCACCAAGTGTGTCCGGTTATGTTTCGTTACCATCGACGTATCCGTTCTGCATATACTCGTCTCGTTTACGGGAACCTCCGCCACTTGGTTTTTCGATTCCAACAGGCAACAGATACCATAGGCCCCTGTCATCTCCTCATCCGACTTTACTTCAGGCGTCCACTTTTTAGGCTTAACTTTCGATTAATAGCATTGTCTAAAGGCGAGGGAACGGGAAAGTGAAGGGGGGAGGAAAAAAAAAAAGAAAAAAGAAAAAGAGAGAGACGAAAGCGGGAAGAGAGTATAGAGGTGGAGGGGGGGAAAAAAAAGAAGAAAAAAAAAACGATGGGTTATAAATTAAAACGGGTGATGGAAATTCCTGCAGTAAAATACATATTTGTAAAATTATTAAAAAGTATTTGTAAACCGACGTCATTCAATACAATGATTGAGGAAAACAAAAAAAAGAGGAGATTCGGGCATTATTATACTGAACATTTGGCTAGAGAAGACTTCTGCATCGATCGGTCGCCGCGTGAAAAAGAAAAAAGAATCTCGATTTCGAAAAAAACGCGCCGACCACCAACAACACGATCGACGAGTCTGTATCTTAAGCGCACAAATAGTCATTAAGATTTCGAGACCGGGCAGTACTTTGACATCGTGCATGTGAACAGCGCAAACGTTTGGATTAAACGGGACTCGAGAAGAGGAAAATTTATTCCGCAGAGTCGTCGGTCCGTTTTTTTGAAAAAAATTAAAATTTCGGCCCGTCAAAAGTAAACCCGCTCGACCGACGGCCTTTCGATTTGGATCGTTGAAAAAGAAAAAAAAAAAGAAAGAAAAAGAAAAGAAAATTCATCGTCTCGAAACACTAGTGAGCATCTCGATGTTGAAAACTGTCCTGCAATTTCCGATGACGAACTGCTTCTTTTTCTTAAATTTTCACGCACACGTGTACAAATCATTTCGTAAAGAAAGAGAAAAGAAAAGAAAAGAAAAGAAAAGGGGAGAAAAGATTCGGCAATGCTTGCTTGCTGAAAATTCACGAAAAACGAGATGTTCGTTGTTCCGTAGGCTTTAAGAACATTACCGATGAAATCAAAATGTAATAAAAAAAATTAAAGAAACGGGTTCGTGAACTAGGAACGGGAAGCGAAAGGGAAGCGCGGCCACTAGTCGCCGCGAGAATGATAAAAAGATAAAATGTTATTACATGGGCATTCAGTAATCGCGATTTTTGCGAAATCCTGGCAAAAATCCGAGTCACACCGAGCAAATTTTCTGACGATCTGCAAATATAATCTCGCCTTTTCTCATTCCTTCGTTCGTTCGTTCGTTTTCTAGGTTCGAACTCCTTTGACTCGGTGCACGGAATCGAAAAGGATCCGCGTTTCAATGTTGAATCAAAAAGAAAAAAAAAAAGAAAAAAAAAAAGAAAAAAAGAAAAGAAAATCGATCGACGATAAAGCAAGGAAGAAAAGAAAAAAAAGAAAAAAGAAAGGAAAAGATAAGGAAAAGAGAGGGAACGAAACTTCTTTATCCAATGATCTCAATTTACCTTAGCATAAGGGCTGATAAACGTATTATCGACGAATTTGACGGGAGGATCTCGTGGTGTCAGCTTTGGAAAGGAACGAGAACAATTTCTAATATTCCGTTATTTACGTTATTTCTCGGTTTCGATGTTTTCGCCAAACATTTTAATTCACAATTTTCATTTCTTTCGAATACTTTCGTCAACTGCGCGAGGATACAGCGGAGGGAGGGGGAGGATTGCGTTGGATCGTACATAAAGGAACGTGTATTGCCTTCTTTCGTTTCCATTTTTCTTCTCTCGATTTACGAAACACATCAGCAGTGCTTCACACCAGTATTGAATTTTAGAAATATTAACGAGGTTATATTAAACGATGAACGCAAAGACGTGAATTTAGTCCATCCTCTCTATTGCACAATTATATATCGATCGAACACTTCCTGTGTGTGTATCTAGTTTTAGTTGATAAGTTAGTTATCCGTTGAAAGAAAAAGAGAGAGAGAGAAAGAGAGAGAAAAGAAAACACGGAGGATGAATCAAAACGGAACCCACGAGTTAATTTCGATATGTAATAGACGTCCGATGGTTTGATTTTTGATGTGCCTTGATAACTTAAGTGCCCTTCTTGTCACCCGTTTCTCACCCGATTCGAAGCAGTCCGAAAGTACGCGTTTCAAACAGTACACAAACAAACGTACGACACGTACACCGTTCACCGTTGCACTTAATCACGAGATCTCTGTGTTGTTTGTACTTTTTATACACCTCGAAAACGCGTGCACCCCATCGTTTTTTACCCTTCTCGCATATCATCATCGTTGCAACGAGCTTGCTTGTTGATTCAGCCACGCATCTCAAAATATCACGTGGATAAGTGCAGGTACACCGTCCAAGTTTACGATCAACAACAAGCGAACAACCCTCTTATCGTTCGTCGATATTCGCTGTAGCAAAGATAATCAATCGATCATTCCACTTTCTTCTCTTCCGTTCTTCTCATCACTTCGTGTCACTAGATATCCAAGATTCCTTCGCTTATTATTTGTATTTCGATTCTCTTTCGATTATCCATCGATTCAACGACAGGCAATGAGTACGTAGAGAAGTAAAGTAAACTTAACTAGAGTTTAAAAGAGTTTTAGAATCGTGGCAGGAGAGTAGAGCAGAATATCGTGAGTTATTAGCGTTTCAAATTTAAGGACTTAGTTCTTAGCAAGCTGAGATAATCAGATAATGATAACGACATTGCGAGAAATAGAAATGTTGGAATTACATTCATATTGGAAGATGATAGTTTAAGGGTTGTTTCATTTTTTTCATTTTTTCGATTATTCATAGGGCAGGGAAATGAGGAAGAGGTAGAATTTAAACAGAGAGTTTTTAGAGTCGTGAGAGGATAGACTGCTAAAACGCTGCCTAATTCCACGACACGTGTAGTTCAGAAATCTGGAATAATAATTGCAAGAGACAGTAGAAACTATTACTATTACTATTACTACTGCGACATTGAAAAGCTGTTAAACTTTAAACGCGAATAAACGAAGAACCCGCGAAAATAAAATCCTGGACAATCTTTACCTCGAAAACCTGGAAAATTGTCACGACGAAGTACAAAAAAAAAAAAAGTAACCCACCCAGATGAAACGAGATAAACTGCTTTCCTGAGCTGACGCCACGATGCGAACGAAATAAAATAAAAAAATAAAAAAAATAAATAAATAAAAAAAAGGAGAGAAAGCTCGATAGATTCGTTTAAAATGGACGAATTCGATCCCTACAGAATCCGTACTGATACGTAGACAAGGTTAAAGATAACGAATATCTCAGGGGTGCAAGTTTAAGCACTAGGTAGGATAGAAAAAAAAAAAGAAAAAAAAAAGAAATAGAAAAAAAAAAGACGACAGTTAGAAGAGGCAGTTGGGTTCAAGTGTTGTTGCAATCTCTAGACGAATAAACGGCATTGACTTCGATTACCTACGACGACTAGTGATTTTAGCGAGCACGCTTTTTTGGGAGAAATCTTAGCGGTTATCCTATTATTCATAGGAAGCGAAATTATACGCGGAATCGAACCGGGTAACGATCATCTGTGAGAAAATCCGATAACAACCGTTTCTCTGCAACGTTTCAACCTAATCTTTTTTTGTACAAGATTATCGTTCCAACGAATAAATCTGTGGATTCAACAATTGTCAATTGTTATCGCGGTATATATCCAATGAGAAATGTAAAAACGGTTGACGATTTAGTTATCGGTTTCAATCCACCACCTTGGTTTGTTTATGCGTCATTACCGTGATCAGAGATATCATTTTTATCATTTATATTCAATTACGAAGACGTTTGTCGAGGACGGATCGAGCGGATGATCGATTCGATGTAACACCGATGCAAAACGCATGCAAAAAAAAGCTCACATCGTTTAAGCATTTCAACAGTTGCTCGATCATGCTTCTCAAGAATCTTCGATCGACGAGTTTGTAATTTGTTTTTAGTGCCCGTGTGATGTAGTGAGCAGCAGCCTGTTTCAACAACACCTTTCCATTAGGTTTTGATCGTGTTTTCGTGTTACGCGTCACTTTTTATTTCGTCGTAACGCCACCGCGTGTTGCTTGACTTAACAGTAAGCTGATAGATCTTTTTAATTTCGATGTAAAAGATTCGCGTACACCGCCTCTCGCTACATACAACGAGAGATCTTTTATAAAAATTGGCGCTCTATCGCGCCCAAAATTTCCTCATCCGAAATCTCTGTTTCCTTCTTGCCGGAAAAAAAAAAATAATAATATTACACTTAAGCTAATCTACTTAGGATCCTTGCGTCACCGTAATACCGTTGTTGATTAAGAATTTACCATTCATAGAGTTACTTTAAGATCGTGGAACTAATTTAGATGCCTTGGATAACGACATCGTAGATATAAGTTCCAACCAAAAAAAAAGTAAAAAACAAAAAATCATAAGAAAGAAAATTAAAAAAACCAAAAAAAAAAAAGAAAGAAAGAAAGAAAGAAAGGAAGGAAGAAAAGAAGGAAGGAAGAAGGAAAAAAAGAAAAGAAAGAAGAAACGAAAAGAAGTCGAAGCAAACTCGCGATGATAACGCTAACGAGAACTATATATAACGCAATACTGCGTTATCGTCGTCGTCGTTTCGAGGCTTCTTTCACTCGATCCAACTCGATCCAAGATCAATCTCGATTCGAAAAAAAAAAAACCGCGTGACGAAGCTTCGAAACGCATTCGATCGTGAATAGATTAGAATACACACACACACACACACACACACGCTTAGAAATATACGTTCCAAGAGCATCTCCGCCGAAGAAAAGTAGGTACATAACGAGCGTTATAACGTTATCATACGTCGAGGCCAAACCGTATCTCGTGCCAATCAGAATTGGCGATTCCAGCTCATGGCATTCGAATGCCGATTTAGTGCCTCGTTGCTTTCCCTTCCCTTTTACCCATTTTCATTTCAAATAAACGAATGAAATTTCGTTTCATCAAATCTCTATGAATATGCACGATATTTATCCTCGAATCTAATTTCCATCTCCGATCTAATGTCAACGATCAGGCTCCCCTAACTTACTTACTTACTTCACTCCCTTCTTTCCCTCGTCGTTTCTTCTCCATCAAATCCAGCACTTATTCTCCAGCGAAACGAAACACCAAGATATTATTATTATTATTATTATACAAGAAACCGTTACAACGAATCGTGGAAGGGGCGAATAATTATCGAAGCAATCCTCTCGTCGCGCGAACAGAATTATAAGATAGCCGGGTATATCAATGGCACGAGGATCCACGGTTTCGCCACGATGATCGAGGCGAACGAGCGCTCGTCATCGTCTCTTAATTACGATTATTCAATGTCTCTGTGTAACGAACTTAAAGATTAAACAATAGCGTTAAACGAGATTAAAAGGAAATAACAAATCGTTAAGGTGAGATTATCATCGTAGGCTAGTTACGATACGGTAGGCTCTATATGTAACCGTATGTTACCTCCTTGATTTCAATGAGTGCTAGTCCACATGTATCATATATCACATTAACACAACACTCGTACTCTCGATACAACAATATTATGTACACGACATATATATATATACATACAAACATATATATATATATACATTATGTAATAACTATAATGATACGCGACAGTTGTAGCTAATCACCCCGGACGAACAACAGAGGAACCAGTCTATTGTTCTCACGGGGACGTATAAAAGCGTCCTTGTAAGGTGTAAGGATGTCTTCAGGTCTAATTAATTGTAAAATCGGTCAGAAACGTTATTATAATCAGAGGAGAAAAGCGAAGTTTAAACGAAGATGGAACGTCCTCGCGCGCCGACGAAAAGAAGCGTCTCATAGATCTTCGAGCGGAGAGCCATCGGTGGCACGGGACGTGCCTCTGTTATGCTAACATTCGATATCAATTGTACGACAATATAAGGTACATATTCTGTAATATATATATATATATATATATATATATATTACAGAATAGAGTGAGACGCCATACGAGTTCACTCGTACGAGACAAATGTGAGAGAGTAGAGTTAGTTATTAATCTCGATGTTCTGTTTCGCGGCGCGCGTATCCCAGATGCGCCGTCGAAAGGAGGGGAAAAAGAAAAAAAAGAAAAATTACTTAATTAGAACATTTCCCTCGAAGAAAAAATCAATCCGCGCGATCGAACCGTCGAAATCGGTGGTGGACGGAATAGTTCTTCACCAACACCAAGAAAAAAGGAGCGTCCCATGAAAAGCGTGCCGAGTTCGATCGTTGGATCGCGCATGAAAGTCGCGTGTGCCGCTTCGTCGATCACGTTCCCTCGTATTCTTATTCTTTCTCTCGTACTCGAGACCGCGTTAAAACACGCGGAGTGCGTGTTTCCAAGCGACTTGATTACAAGAGCACGCGACGGACAACGAAATCATCGCTACACGAACGATCGTGGATCGCGGCACGGCTCACGCGTGGAGGCAACGATCGCTCCAATTATATCACGTTATACACCGATTATTAACCGAAAAATTCTCCGATCGTACGACCGTTTATATTATACCTTTTAACCGTAACCGTTGAATAAGAGAAGGTAGGAGGGAAGGAAGGAAGGAAGGAAGGAAGGAAGGAAGGAAGGAAGGAAGGAAAGGATGTTTGATTAAATGCGAGTAAAATGCGAGTTCTATCTGTCATCGTTTTAGCTGTTAAGGATTCATCAGAAGTAAATATTGGGGGTAGCTCTAATCCAGTAAGCGTAAGCGCAAGCATATTTAGAAATACGGAGAGAAGAAGTAAAAGTAGTACAATGTATAGGTTTGTGTATAGAGATACGAGAGGGCATGTGTGAAAGAGATACCGGTGTTGGGTGCACGTCGAGTGCTCGTTACCGATCCTACCGCCGCTTTATTTCGTTGGAAGGCATTACGGGCGGATGGCTAACAAGATCGTTCCAACTTGTTCGAGATATCACGGAAACGGTTTTTCGACCGTTTTCTATCCTATCGCGAGGTGGCCGAGGAGTGAAAGGATGCCCTTTCGAGGGATCGTATATCGATAAGCCGGGGTGGTCGTAGGTAACGAGCACGCCGTTTCATGGAACATCAAGGGAGTCTTCCTCGTGATGGCGATGCTCGATGCGCCTGGTGATCATTTCATGGCCTTAATCAAATTTTCATCGGGGATCGAGCGTCTTCGTCATCGTGTTGTCGTCGCGTTTCTCACGATTATGGAACGAATTGGCTGGCGCGTGACGACGATTCGTCGAACGAACCGTGGATCCACCAGAAAGAATATGAAACGTGCCGGAGGATATTGTATAACGACTCCTCTCGGTGCTTTTTAATATCTCCGTTTCGAATTCGTCCACCGTTTCGATGTCAAATATTTCCCGCCAATTCGAAATTGCGATCCACGTTGCATCCGATACTCGTCCAGATGATTCAAACGATCGATTCAAAGAGATTTTATATATCGATTGCGCGCCGATTTCTATCTCGTACGATTTTCCACTCATCGAGAAATGCTTCCACGATAAGAGGTGGAAAATTGTTGGACGAAAATTGTCGCGTGTCTCCACATGTATTCTTCGATATACCGGTTTAATGCTGCGCTATCGGATGTGGAATATCTTTATGGTGTCTCCGTAAGACTTTCGACGTGGGCCCCTTAAAACTGACGACACGGACACATACGTTAACAGAGTTTCTTCGACTAGAATTGTGTATTCATCCATTGCATACCAACAAAAAAATAAATAAATAAATAAATAAATAAATATTTGCCATATTGGACATTGGTGAAACGTTTATCGAAACGTTTTGGATGTCGTTATGGTTGTTAAGACATTGAAATATTAAGAACTCTTTAACGAATTGAGCTATCTCATTGTGTTATGTACACACATTTATAAATATATAAATATATAAATATATATTATATATACATAAAAAATATATATGTTGAAGAGTTAAACATTTACCACTATGATGATCATACTAATGCAGCGTAATGGACGAATGGCATGCACTCAAAAAGTTATTAAGATGTTATTAATATACTTCCGAAGTCGAGTAACGCAGATTATTAAACTCTTCTGATGAATTGATGAGAAAAAAAGAAGAAGAAGGAAAGAAAGAAAGAAAAAAAAAAAAAAGAATCCCGATCAAGTGATCCTGTAAAACGGAGAACAAACGTTAGTGAGCGTAAACGATATTGTACTTATCCCAATAACATAACGATCGAAAGGGAGAAAACGACTTTCGATTCCGTGCTAGATTTCGGGACACTCTTTGTAACTCTGCGTGGCCCGACTAGGTTCTGGTTGAAATACGATTACTGCGATACGTAAGCTAAACTGTAACAATAAAAAAAAAAAAATAAAATATTATACTTATGACTTTCGATATTACAACCTTATCTCTTAATTTTGTAAATATACGAGATTTGAATTTTTACTTCTTTCTTTTTTTTATATATATATATATATATATACATATAAAATTGAAAAATTTATTAATTATTAAGATATCGTACACATTCTTTTTATCTCCATATACTTGATAATTTCTTCATTTCGCAATTACAATGTTCGTTTATATCTCTTTCTAAAATACATCAAGTGTATCAAGTTCGAAGAATCTATATGCACGTTTATAATTTGCATCTCCTTCTCTCTTGCCTCGATTACATCTCTCACTCTTCTCTCACAACGAAAATCGTTAAAGCAGTATTTAAATTGTTTAAATTAAAATGAAAATTATATCGATATATTTCCATCTCTGGAAACTACACTAGAATCGATCGACACGGCTTAATTCTTCTGCTAAAAAATGATCGTGTACATAATTTTAACAATTTGTCGATTCGATCATCGCCAAAGTTATTATATACGATAATTAACGAGAAGTTACATTTTCGAGAGATTTAATAAATACATCGGACTTAACGCATTTTCTTCGATGAAAATTATTCAGAGATAATCAAACGTGAGATTGGAGAATTTGAAACGTACGAGAAATTTAAATTCTGCTCTTATCCAATACCGTATTCAAGGAACAATTACGATACATGCCACCGCGTCCTTGATTTGTGCTGAAAGAATTATCTCGCGGATAATAAGAGGTTGGCACGGTGTGAATCGTCGGTGCGTACCATCCATAATCCATCGCCGTGCTTCTGTAACAAGGATGGGGTAGAGGAGTTTCGTCCTGTCGATATCCCTTGAACACTCCTGCAAAAATGGGATCTTTTATCGGATAAACTTGTCCCCTATCCCATGATAGACGATATCCTCTCCTCGCTTGTCTATTTTATATTTCTTTTTCTCTATATTTCGCTAATATTTTACACAAATCATTGTTGACACAGGCGTGCGCGACATGTGTACCGGTAAAAATTGAAGCGTAAAAGATTGGTAGAAAATTTTTTACAAAAAAAAAAAAAAAAAATAAATAAAATAACTGTGAAACGAATTGGAAGAAATGGTAATGGAATCTCTCTAAACAACTCTTTTGCACTTTTTTTCAAAGAAAACTCGTATATAACCGTAAGAAGAAAGGAAATCCGTACATTCGACGTATGTATTCACGTGACCGGCGTGAAATTATAATGAAATAAAATTAATGAAAAAAGAAGGGGGGGAAACCTAGAGAGAATGATCTTTGATCGATGAAATTCGAAATTCTCGTTTACAAACAATGGATACGGATAACGCGTTTTCTATATCAAATTCCGGCACTGGTTATACACTGCTGGGTAATTTATGCATCAATGAAGCTGAGGTCCAATCTCCGTGCACTCGTACGGCAACTGATACGCGACGTTGTTACAACGAAATCGTCCTTGCACGTTTGAAACATTGTCCATCGTCCTCCCGGCTATCTTGAAGCCGGGATCGACGGTAACATTCTTCATCCTGGCGAAAGCGGACATGTCCACGAAACGGAGGTTGTTGCTGTTCAAGAACAGGAGCAACAGATTGTCCAACCCCTCGAAAGTGTCCGCCTTAATCATGACGATCTGATTCCCGTTCAGCCACAATGAATTTAGATTCCTCAGATAACGAAATATTCCACCGGACACGCTTCTCAACGAATTTCGCCCCAGATCCAATTCGTTGATCTCGCTTAATCCGCGAAACACCTCCAATTGCAGGGACGAGATTTTATTCCTCGACAGATAAAGAAGATCGATATGGGGCAACCCGTTGAACGCGCCGATCGGTATCTCGTTGATCTCGTTGCAATCCAACGCCAAAGTCTCCAAGTTTCTCAGACCTTTGAACATGTTCCTCCTCAACGCGATTTTATTATTCGTCGCGTACAACTCGTGGAGATCCACCAGACCCTTCCACATACCTGGGCGGAAAGCGATCATGTTGTTGTAATCCAATATCAACGTCTCCAAACTGTCCAAATTGGCGAACGAGCCATCCTCTATGTCCCTTATGCTGTTGTTCTTCAAATCGAGATACGTCAGTTGGTCCAAGTCGGCGAAGTAGTGCTTAAAAATCTTGGACAATTGGTTGTCGCGGATGTAGAGGGCGGACGTGTTGGTGACTTCGAGGAATGCGTCCTTGGCGATATCCTGGACCCCGAGGCCCTCGAGGTGCAGCTCTATATCCTCGATCGTTTGCACCGCGTTCACATCCTCGAACGCGACGCTGTGCAGCACGCTGTTGCCCAGGCAAACGTAAAGATGATTATAAACTTGGCAGTCCACTTCCTCCGCGCTGACGTCTCGAGCGGTGACCGATAAGAAGAGATAAACGAGCAAGAGGAAGCAGCACATGGTACGCTGAGAGATGCTGGATGCTTACTGAACGAGGGATCGCGTCTCGATGTGCAGCCAACGGAACAAACTGAAACGGTCACCGTTGCTCAGATACCATTCGATAAATATATCATCCGTATATACAGCGTGTACGTATTACAACTCCACCTACAATTCTCTGCAAATTCCACGTTTTGTTCCTTTTTTTTAAACGCGCGATTCTCGACTACTGTCTCGGTTCAACAGACAGTTTCTTTTTCCGTCAGGTGACGGTTCATCACGGCTGATCGGCATTTTAATCGTCTTTTCATCTTGAATCGGTTCAATTTTAACCAGAGATCAACATCGAGCGCCACCCAAAGGTCAGCCAGTTTCCTCGTATCGATATTAAAAATTCATCGTTTTCGTGAAATTATTTCTTTTTTTTTTTTTTTTAGCGAGACGAGGGATCTGTTTCTCTGCATTTTTACGAGCGAAACGTATATTTCGCGGCGATCTGATCTTGCGATTCGAGGCTTCGCAGCCGAGTTATTTTTCTGCGTATTTAACTGTTCTGGATTAGCCATTGCAGTATTTCTCGAGGCGATAGAAATTGGAATGCAGCGTTCGTTAATTTCATTTATTTATTTGGGAATGTATCTTTTATACGACACAAAAAAATGCTTCCGTTATCTGTCGCACTTTCGTTTTTTAATATCTCAGTCTCAGTCATGTGTGAAAAATGCATATTCGCGTTGTATATTTACGACAATACAATATATTTCGTGTTACGATAGACGCAACAATATATACAAATACTTTGTGCAGTAATGAAGACTACGAAATGTACGAAACCCACACAAATTCACAGTGTGAGCGTAGATATTTCGACACGTATGCGAAATCATTCTCTCCTTTCTCAATCGAGAAACCAAGTCGATCCGTTTACCGAAAGATCGCACATCCGATTCAACGAACGAAAATGCCACACGTGGTACGTACACGCGGTTGAACATGTTCCTATCTCGTGAAAAGGTTTCTGTGACATGTGCAAAAATGTACGTATTACCCGATAAGCTTCGACGATCGTCAATACCGACTTATTAATAGCAGAACGTTATCGTTTTAGCTATACGAGGAATTTCTTGTCGTATATAGTTTACACGCGAAATCAATCTGCGAACCGATTCGACGAACTGCACATAAAACATTCGAGCGGAATCCTTGCCTCGAAGAAAGAAAAAGGAAAAGGAGAAAAGAAAGAGAGAAAGGAAAAAAAAATAGACGTTATACGTACATTTATCGACCGATCTGTCGTCGAGATTCGATCAAGCTATATAATTAAGATCATGTAACTCGTTAAAAATATGAAAAATGTCGTGTTAATAAATTACACATGCACACACGAACACATATATACACTTACGCGGATACATAAATCGTGTCGGAAGATTGCAGGTCCGATAAACCTCATCGGTTCGTTCCTCCTTCTCGATCTCCTTCTTTTTTTCGCATGTGCACGGCGTTTCGATCATTTTCGCCATACGAGGGATTCAATCGTGTCGCGAATAAGCGCGTAGAACCGCGGAACCGCAAAGCATAACCTCGACGGTGAAAATACGCTGCAATTTTTGCCGCGACATCGGCCATAAATGGAAGTGTTCCGTTCCTATGGCGACTGTATCTTCCCCGCGACGAACAATCGATCAAACTCGATTCTATTCGCTAAAAGTTTCGCGATAAATAATATTCTTCAAGTTTCGCGTTACAAATTTCGAAAATGGATAAAAAGATTTTTTTATGGAAAAAGAAAAGTTCTTCTAAGATAATCTTCTAATTCCTTCGGTAATTTTAAAAGGAATGGAATATATGGAGACAGTGGATTAACTCGTTTGATACAATTTCCTCGTTCGAGAAATAAATTTCCAATGAAATGGACAGGGAATTTTTTTTTATACACATCGTGTGTACTTCTGTTTTAATCTCTTAGTTGGCGAGAAATATTATATACCTATCTGCACTTGCATATATATATATATCTGCCTCTTCCTCAGTTTTTTATTAGGAAAAGGGTTATTGAACCGACCAGGTGAACGACTATTGCACAGCCAAAGAGCATTTAAAATTCTAGCTGAGTATGCAGCACATTACATCGGTGGCTTTATTATCAACGACACCGATAACAATAGCGGTTTCGATAACCGGCTTAAAATCGTGCCTTCCCTTCCGAGGGAATTTATTCCAATTTTGAACGAGGAACGATACAAAAACTTGTTAAATTGGAAATATTTCTTTTCCCAATTTATTAAAAAAAAAAACTTTACTTTTGTAATTTGTAAACGATTTCGAATACCTGTTATTTACTTACTTTGCGCGATCCCTATGTTGTACTTATATTTGTATTGAAAGATATCGATATTACATACCGATATTGTTAAGGCGGAGGGAAATTTTACCAGTTTTACCGGTAGAACTTATAAATAACAACTGTTTCGTTTATTGTACACATCACCTCTGTTAACAAGCTGGCCGACAACATAAGTGGAGGTATGGACTTAATGAAACGATTACTATCGCCGCCACTTCCAGTTGCGGTCTGGCCACCAGAAGCGAATTACCGGCCTCGTGATAAGGAATACAACGCGTAGAAAATGCGATGAAAAAAAATTTTCAATAATATTCAACAACGTCGTCAACAACGGATGAACGGAATTGAAGAAGAAGAAGAAGAAGAAGAAGAAGTCGGAAGGATTGAGTCACGTTTAAAAATTATTCGTCATTGACATAAAATATCAAAGGCATTGATGAAAAAAGAAGAAAAAAAGAAAAAAGAAAAGATTGAATTTTTCAAACGCGAATAAAATCTTTTTATAAAGATTCCAAAAGTGGATGCGGACGCGCGAACGATAACGAGTGAAAGGTAAAATAAAATTTCTTTTGGAAACGCTCGGGTGCTCGATGATTTTAATTTAACAGTAAATAAATATCTCTGGTGACATTTCGAGGTTTTTTTCCATGGAAGCGTAAAACGAGTGACATTTAACTATTAACCGTACATTTTCAGTGTTATTAATACCGTACGTGTGTTCGATAATCGGCAATTTGGTTAAATACATTCTAGAGAAAAAAGAGAAGACGAAATAATGAGCGATATTTTTCCACCATATTTATCCCACCATATTGCAATCAAAAGCATTCGTAAATATCCTGCAATTTTATTCTTCGATTATCTATTTCTATTTTAATATAATCCATTTCTATTTTCTATTATCTATTTTAATATAATCATAATTATAATGATAATAACAATAACAATAATAATATATGAAAACGAAAATATATACGCGATAAAAACATTTGATTTTTCGCAATTACAAGCAAAATTCTGTCAAAAATGATAAACGTTAAATAATTGCGACATCAAAGAGGTATTTAAAGTTAACAAAATTTGATCAATTTTTATTATATCTCCGTGTATAACGTCAAATCCTTGATCTCCGATAATTTATTTTAATCTTTACGACACGAAGAGTGAAAATTTATGTTTTCCTAGCCTTGTTATTAACAAATCTACATATTTTACGCCTGAATTCTCCCGTAATGGTTTATTGACTAATAATATTAGTGAATTTACATATGACAACCTGTAAATTATAACTTTCTAACGTCGGATCAATTTTTGCGAATCCGGATAATTGGCTGGATTCTTGTACAAGACGCGAGAGGGTTCTGCTAAACAGATTTCCACAATGAAGTTGTCGAATGAGAAAATTTCGCGAGAAAGAAACGAGAGTTTCGAGAGCCGATAACCAAAACCAAAGGGAAACCTTGGTATTAAAACACGCGCGAATTTGTCAATTGTGAAATGTTTTCATCGAAAATCAGAAACGTTCAACAGTGTTCCCGATCCTTTCGTGAAAAAATATCGCCAATATTTCCATCCAACAATCTTACGACACTTTATACGTTACGATCACGCGAACGATGATTCATAGAAACCTCGAGCTTCCATCTTTCAAAATTTCAACAGCTTCTCAAATACTGGTTTCTCGAAATACCAAAACCTTCTTATTGGTATTTTAAATAGCGGCACGAGATAAGATTAGTCACGTTCACAACTATGGGGTGCAACGTGATGCCTCTCAAGAAATACGCGGAAATTAGCTACCGGGTGAAATGCGTGGCCGTGGAGAACGAGCGGGTGTTCGGCGACGTGTACGTCACCCAGCAAACGCGAAACTTGCTGTACTGCGCGGATGGATATCAGTTTCCCTCGTTGTACGAGAGAAAGAGATGCAATCTGATTCAGAAAGATTGGAAAGGGCCGGATTTCATGGAGTTGAATCGGAAAAAACCGATCAGAAGGGCCAGCTTCGTGCCGGTCGAGGCGGAGAGGAAACGTTTGAAGAGATCTAAATCAGTCGGTGACACCAGAAGCCTGGTAGATAACGATTGGACGAGAAGTGACGGTATAAAAAGTGAAATCAACATTTGCAAGCCGAAGGTACGATCTCTGGATAAATGTTCTAACGAATATTAGAATTTTCCTCTCTTTTATATATATATATATATATATAAATATATATAAATATATAAATTCGAAGATATATTTTTGATAATTGTCTCGTAGTCGTATCCACCACCGTTACCCAATCCACCGGTGAGGAAAGAAGGAACCGTTTCCTCGTTAGTGGATCAATTGTTGTTGGATATCTACGGGTTGCCAGACGGTGATAGAAGACGATCGGAAAGCGACTCGACAGCCTCATCTCTGAGGATACATCCGCAGCATCAGCACCTGCAAAAGGCGCGTCTGTTGTGGAAAAGTAAGAATGATTCAATAAGAGATGGAAATGTCTGTGTGTACAACGCGCGAGAAAGAACAGAGCTGGTCGCGAGTGGGCGGATAAACGTGTTAGCTCGAGGACATTTATTGTGTGTATTTTTCACGGAAATGCAGACAGTTCTTGGAAATAATATCGAGAGAGAGAGAGAGAGAGATCGTCGGATATCTACGTAATATTTTTCTAATAAAAGAGAATTATATGTTGGAGTAAGAACGTAATATTCTATGCATGTCGTTGCACAAATTGAAAAGTCAATCGCCGTTTCGATCGAGAAAATTTGCGAAAGAAGGGAGAACGGTGTCACCTCGTTCACGTTCGTGTTCAAACCCAATTTTGACGTATCGAGAGTTCGAAATTCCCCGGAATTAGGCAAAGATACTTTGGCAGAAGCTGACGAGACAAGAGGTCGTAGAGACGAGACAGACAAGCGACCTCGTTGACTTCGAGGCAAGAAGGTTCTTTGACTTGGAGTGCTACTTTTTTTTCTCCCCCTTTCTTTTTTTTTCTTCTTTTTTTCTTTTCGAGGGGGAAGCACTTCTTTTATCTCTATACACGATGCTGCCTCGTTGAACATGCATAGGGAAAAACAGGGGAGAGATCGCACGTATCTTAAGTTGAAATCCACAGCGATCGAATCATCGCGTGAAAATGATTACAAATCGGTGTCCCTTGATGTAACTGTGACATAAAAAAATGCTCAAATACTCGACTGGTTCAAAAAAAATTTGTTTTCTCGATTTATCATATCGCGATGCTGATAAATAATACGCATATCTACCCGATCGACGACTCCTGACAATTATTCACGATTCAAATATTTCAATTATTCCCTCCAGGCGAGTTGTTCATCCAGGCGGGATGACGAAGTGCTCGGAGTTCGTCAGCTTGTGCCATTTAAATTTTTGACGCAAAAGTTACCGCAATAAGTAACTTAATTATCGTGATTTCTCCTCGACGATTAAAATTCCAAGACTCGTGTTCGGAATAATGAGAAAGGAACGGGGATGGCGCGTTCGTTTTCGCTGAAATACGCGGAGAGCATAAGCGAAAGGGTTGGGAAAAAGAACTGTAATCTTCGACCTGTGTACACAGTCGAACCCCCTTTCGGCCCGTTATCAAGATTGCAGCGTGAGTTCAAAGATTTCTCTCCAAGTGTCTTCGCTTTTATCCGCGGCGAAATTACGAAACACGCAGACATTCCAATTTTGAAATAACTCTCTTCCTTTCCTACCTTTCATACCGCCCAATCCGGAATATTGTGTACACGAAAATTTGCACGAGATCGAGAAAAAAAATTCGAGAGTCAATGCATTGTTCTTCTTTTCCAGACAACCACGAGCTTCAAGTTTTGGTGATGAATTTACGCGATCATATTAATAACACAGGCGAGATACTTGTTCGACAACTGCGTCGAAAGGATTATCTCATCACCAAATGTGAAAAATTGTGCGCCATAATCACGGCTCATCTTCAAGCTCGCAGTCCAAAACGGCGTAAGTATTAAAGTTAAAACATCTCCTCTATATATATATATATAATAATCTCTCCTTCTATGTTGAAACTTTGTACGATAATATCTTTCAAAAATTCCTCTCGATCTCGTTCGAAACGAGAAAGCCCGAAACACCGTGGAAAAGATGTTCGAGGGATTATCAAAAGACTCAAACGAAACACCTTATATAAGCGCGCGCGTCGCTTGATTCTTCCCGCTTCGGTTTCAGGTTAAACGATCGTATCGTTCCTACTCTTGACATTTATACATACCATTAAAATTAACTTAACGAGTCAAAAAAAAAAAGAAGGAGCAATGTTTAAACAAGCAGCAACAACGATAATGTCGTCGGGCGAACAATAGAGGTTCGCGTAATGCGGAAACGCGACTGTTCAAAACGGCGAGCCTCCCTTCAAGCTCCCCGCGCATTTCCTTCCCTGACGATAAAACAGTCGCCACACAAAAGCGATCTTCTTGTTTGTACGGCGTGAAAAACAAGCGCGCGATTTATACCGCGGTTCTTCGTTAACCAACGGCAACTTATTATTTATCTTATCATACCGTTCTGCGTTCATAAATTATGGAACAGCTAGAACAGGAATTGGACTGGTGGCGTCGAGATAAAACCGTGGCACAAATACACAAATTATGCGCATCTTTAAGAATGCCACTAAGAATTTCTTGCATTTCTCACAATCTATTCCACCGTTTTCCTTTCCCTTTTCTCCCTCCACGTTTCTTTTTAACTCTGACGACTTCTGCGTATATACTTCAAGTAATATAACTTATTTTTATATATATTATACAAGGTTAGAGATTAGAATTAACGAATAAGAATCAAAACTCTCGAGAATAGAGAGTGAATTCGGTCTCGAGAGCGAAAGTTATTGCGAGAATCGGCGAGAGATTCGTTCGATTTTCTGGCCACGCGAATATGCCTATTTCGTGTCGTTAAACGTTCGAAAGGCGATCGATTTGAAGGAAAAAAGAGAAAAAGAAAAAGAAAAAAGAAACGCGTTATCATTACACTTCGAGCGAGCCCCGACCTTTTATCGCGGCGTATCGGCACGCTTGATACGTCGATCCTTTCGGAAAACAAAGAGAGGGGCCTCTTTTCACGTGGCACCCGACGCGCAGTCGGTGATCAATAATTAGACTTTGCCGCGCGTATCGCGCGGAATACGCATGCCCGCGCTGCGAGTGCGCCCAAATCTCGCGTACCCGTCATTGATAAAGTTTTAATGATGTTGCGCCTGCGAACCGGAAATGCGGAACTTTCCTCGCTCTTCGCGCCAACTTTCGGATCTGCATTCGTACAGGCGCGATGGACCCTTAGACGCGTACGAGGATGGCGTTGCATATTTTTGCGCGTTATATTTTGACACGAGGTAGAGATCCTTGAGCTCGGTGTTGTCTTCCAAGTTATTAATTGCGTGCTTGTTCTAGGAATTTCAAGGTTATCTTCCAAGTTATTTTCGAACGAGTATTTCTTTATCTTCGGTTGTTTTTTTCTTCTTTTTTTTTTTAAATTAAATTTTTCTTACTTTCGTGACAATAGAACGTATTATTATTACATCGATGTTGTTTCAACAAAGTCCGCAGATCGTTTAACGTGATTGCACCATTATCGATTCTATGAATGATATCCGATGAAATTGAAAAATTTTTCAAAAGTTTTTACAGTCGAATTATATTAATGCGTTAGGATTAATTTCGAAGAATGTGACCATTTAATACGTCTTCGATGTGTGATCATAAAGGCAATCGGCCAAGGGATGGTTGATATGTATAAAAGTAAGTTTCCAGTAAAAATCGAAGAAATCGAGAATTCGAATCTTCGAAAAGAGACACCATATTTAAATATTTGAATATACGATACGCATAATAGAATTTTCATTCTCGTTTCAAATTATGATGAGAACAACAATTGAATATAAAACGAATTAATCGTATCGACAAACGATAGAATGATAGAAAATAAACGGTTAAAACGATTAATATAATCGTATAAATAATATTCGTTCGAAAGGAATCAATCTCTTTTCCCCTCTTCATCGATTTCATCAGTTTTTATTCCGATTTCTCCTCATCAAGGCCAAGTTGTCGTTTCACACGTGATAAGGTGACGCTCCCCCTCCCTCGACAATTTTTCATCCTTAACTCGGGGAAACTTATCGACCTAAGCGCAATTTTTCAAACGCCGCTTCTAAACTTCATCCTTTTGCCGGTGAGTGGTTCAATGGGCCAACCGAGCGTGGAAAATATTAAGTAACTGTTTCCAAGCCATTACCTCGATGCGCTCGCAAGAGCGACAAAAACATGGTCTTGCGAAATGAGCGTATCTGCTGAATATATCCGTGCAAATTATGCGTTGATGATTGCATCGATTATCGCGCCACGTGAAAAATTGAATTCTTCCACAACGTAACAACAACGTATTTACTTAGCTTGATTCCAATCACCGATGATATTTATTTTATTTATTTCTCGACGAGAAGAATAATACAAGATCGATGTTTTCCTCCCGTTATAAAGTTTTTTTTTTTTTCAAATTTAAAACTCGTCTTTCGATATCAATTCGATCTGCGTTGAATTATTCTTACAATTTTTTTAAAATGTAACATGCCGGAAGGAAGGAACAGGAGAGTTGAGAATAAAATTTTTGCCATTATTTCGTTAAATAACGCGTGTATGAATAACGCGTCTTCCATCGAAATTCGATACTCGCGACGAAGACGGAGAATAACTGCATAGAGTGGAAATAAGCGGGACTTCATCTGGATCAAAACGAATCGAATTGGGTCGTACACGAAGAGGATCGCGTGTCTCGATCGTACACATGCGAGGAGACACGCGACGTAGCCTTTTCTTCACACGAACGAACGTAATTTTATCTAGCAAACGAATACCCTGGATTAGACTCGTGTTTTAATTTATTTTCAATCAGAACTTTCCGAGACGATCCTTGGCGAAACACTGGGGGAAAAAATGGCCGATAAATCGAATTTTTCTTTATCCACGTCGTTTTTTCCGACTCCGTTCGTATCGCTTCAACAATGCCGCTAATTGTTTCCGGCGTCTAACCACACGAACGAACGATAATGTCAAAAACTGATCATCGTTCGATCGATCGAACTTTCTTCCATCCACTTATTTTTATCATAACCGATGCGATGTCTGTTTAAACGAAACAAATCATTTTTGTCATATTTTTCTATATCTCTTATCGAGGGATATATAACGGATATCGCGTGATTTATGAAAATTTCAAGCGCCAATTATGAATACGAATAATCACAATTTTATTTCTAAATCTAAGATATTCCGTTAGATACTCCGAAACTCGCCCAACTGAATAAATTAACTAGCCGAGTAACTTTCTATAAATCTAATTTCTCCCAAACTTCAGAAACAGATACTCGAATCTCGTTAAATTCGAATCAAACGAAAAGGGAAGAGGAGAGAAGAGGAGAAAATAAGAATCGTAAATTATCCGTCGGATTATCAATTTGAAATAAAAACGTATTCATAAATTACACGTAGGTACTGGTTCGTTTTAATTATGCGTCCATGATTCATATCAATCCGGATGGGAATACAGGAATTCGCGCGTTAGAAGAACGTGGCACGTACGAGCGATATAATTATAAAAAAGAAAAAATAACACGTATCGTTATTTTTCATATTTTTTCCCTCCTCTTCTTTTTCATCTCCAGACGTTTACTTTATTTACTTCACTCGACAGAAGGATCGCAAAGATACGAGAAACGAGTTAGATCGACGAACATGTGTGTGTGTTTGTGTGTATATATATATACATATCCGATGGCCTTAGTCTCTCCGACGTATTGCCACTGACTCTGACGACATTTCCGACTGACCCATAAAGCGACCGAGTCGATAAGTTCATCGATCCAAGGAACGCCGCTCACTTGTGTGCAACGCGAATTAAAATCGGTATACAGTAGCGTGATGACGCGGTAAAGTCTCTTACGGTACCTTCTCGCGTACCATATATTCCGTATGAAAATCCCCCCGTCGATGGCACGGTGGTACACAGGGTTGTAAAAGTAACAACATCTCGTTAAACCGAGATAGAAATAGGATCGTAACAGAAGCGTCGTTGCGAGAGGAGTCGCACCATTAACACCACGAATAAAACTTGAGGGAGAACATGGACGAATGGAGGGAAAAGTAATAATAATTAAAAAAAAGAACCGACCCAATTACTCGAGAATCGAGTCGAAAAAAGTATCCCCCGCAGAGAAGTGTCGGTGGCGGATTAAAGATGGTGGGAATAACCGCGGCGAAAGAAGAGAAGAAGAAGAAGAAGAAGAGTGATAACCGGATTCGAGCCACCCCTAGCCACGGAGCAGCAGTCACCGCGTTCGGCCGCGCGAAGACGTTGGGCGCACGCGAGCACCCCCACAGACGCACAAATTCTTGGCTCGGTGGTGTGGGCGGCCGCGCATGCGACGTAACGGGAGTGGCTTGATCGCTAGAAGGCTGGAGGAGAGAACGGTTCGTGGAACGGCTTCAGTGTGCCTATTGCAGGGTTCCACGAGACAACTACCCCTCCCATACAGCCTAACCATCGTGGTTATTGTCACGGTGGACGTGTAGCGCCCGCGCGCAGCCCTCTCTCCCTCTTTCCGCCGGCGTAGTGGCCGTTCAGCTGACTCGACGTATTCGCAGCGAGCGAGGGGTTGTCCGACTGCGACTTCGCCGTGTCGAACATCATCTCGAGCCACGGCCGTTTCGTCCACGGCAAGAAACGTGCGAACCTCGGCTAACCATCTCGGCTAGCATCGATCGTATCGATATCGTGTGGCGTTCGACGCGTGAATATAGAAGCGTGTCCCTTCTTCTTCTTCTTCTTCTTCTCCTCCTTCTCCTTCTCTTTCTCGTCCTCGCACGTACGCAGAGGGTGAGCGGGTGTACGCGTCAGTGTCGGAGGGGTGTGCAGCTGGTGAGTGTTCGAGAAACGCGTGTGTGCGTGTGCTCGGTGACACGAGGACAGATGCGAGGTAACACGACGTGCGGTTTTCCTGGGGACAACCAGTCCGCTTCACGTCGTCCATTCGCGCAATGACAATGGTAAGACGTCCCCGGGGTTGTCTCGCTAGGGGGATGTGCTTTTGCTAGCTTCCTTGACCGCGATGGGTTATACACGCTCGTTTTATCGAACGATTCGTTCCTTCCTTCTCTCTTCGTGCGATTTTTTTCTTTTTTCTTTTCCTTTTTTTTTTTAGTACACACGCGAGCAGTGTATAGGATGTGTATAGGATGTGGGGGATGATAGAGGGGAATGGAACGATCGTGTAAAGTTTTTGGAAAACGTACGTTCTTCGGTTGGAAGATTCTATTCGGTGGGAGAGAATCTCGTACACGGGGGTGGAAATAAAATAACGGTTGGAAAGGGTGGGAAAATCGATGTGTGCGTATATAACCAGGCTGAATAGGATTGGATAAATCAAAAACGTTCGACGTAAAAGTTTTCTGAGACTGGTGTTAATTTCTAGTTTCGCGTTACGATTCCTACGCGTCGAACGTGCGTGCGTGGTCTCGCGTTCTTATTCGCGAGAGGGGTTGCGTGGGGTGCGTAGCAACCATATGCAATCGTTTGTTGTCTATTTTTTTTCTTCCTTTTCTTTCAATAATCTTTTCGACGTTAATTTTTATTTCTTTTCTTCCATTTCTATGTATTTTAATAACATTGAAATTTAAAAATGTCCTTATCTTATTCAAGAGATTTACGTAACGATGAAAGTGTTTATTTCTTCCGAATTATTATAGTTTCGATTTTTAATTTAAATCTTATCAGAGACATTGACAATCGTGTTCCACGATTTTGATCTCTTTTTACGAATCATCTTTTTTTACCTACGACGAAAATTTTCGTTCCAAAGGTCAGAGATTTGGTGATACGGTATTATTCTTCGTGCGTCACACGGTTTCAATTGAAACACACCAATAACCAATCGATTTGTCCAAGTATCGCGCAAAATTCTTCCTCGAATCGAGCGCGTGTATTACAACATACCGTCGATGCATCCGCATTAACCGCTTTGTAACAGGTGGTATACCTCGATGCAGATTATGCGATTAAGAAAACCTTACCCTTGAAAAATATATATCATCGTTTCTCCCAATCGGAATCGTTCTCTCTTTTTCTCGTAAAATCGTAATTTCAAGAAAATTAATTCCATCCAAGAATCACGCGCGTCGACCGATCGCTTTTCTCGAGGATTCACACGAACACGCGTCTCTCTCCATTCATTAACAACGAACGCGGAGACGAGCGTTCGTAGGCGTGATCCAAGAAATTTCTCTCGCACATCGACAACGAATCATTAAAAATCGATCGTTTCTTTCGAAGACCTTCGCCAATAAAAAGAGAGAACGCTCAATGGGCGTAAATAAATAAAGAAATATCTCCGTTCGAAATATATATATATATACGATGATATACGAAATCGCGGACAGAGGTTTTATTCGCAATTCACTCGTGTGAATCAACTTTTCAAACCGGCCGACAACCATGACGTATCCAGCCCGTCGACCACATAACAGCGTGTTATCTCGAAGGAGAGCGCACTTCCCTCGAGATACGAAACGCGTGTAACGCCGGCCAATGTTATTTTTAGATACGATTTCTTGCATCGAGGTAAACGTTGCCATCGGGATTTCAGACACGTGATAAAAATGCGTCTCGCGCGAAACAAGGTTCGCGATGGTTGGAGGTTCGCGGGCGTGATCCCGAGAAAATGAACGCAAGGTCGGCGGATCATGAATCACGAGAACGGGTGAAAGGCGGGTGCACTGCGTACAACAAGAGGAGGCGGGTGAGGTGAAAGTGACGATGAAGAAGAAAGAGTGGCGTTCCTAATTGGAGAATGAGCGGATTTTTCAACTCCCTGAAAAACTTCGCGTCAGGAGCCGCGTACGCTGCCAGCTCTGCCTCCAAGTACGAAGAATTGGAAGGTGAACAATCCTATTTACAACATGCGATGCACCGCACCACGTGCGCGTGTCCACGATCCCCGGCCAATGGAATATCAACGATTCGATTTATCGTTTATCGTCCATGTTGCATGCGAATTTCAATTTTAACCTTTGTGGCTTTGTGGCTTTTACGTTTTAGCGAAAGCTCTCCTCCTCCTCCTTTCGTTTCCATTCCATTATTTTTTTTTTTTTTGCTTCAATGACAATGAATGGGTGAACGGGGCGTGATTCCAATTCTAAAAAGTGGAGTAATCGCGAGTTTATATTAATCCTTGGTCTATCGATGATAAAATGGATTTTTTTCTCCGAGTCTTAACAATAATTTTTCTGACTTATCCAAGCTGGAGATACTTGGATAACTTTATCTCCAAGTCGTCTTTTCCCGTTCCAGTTAGCAACGAAAATAATGATATTCGTTCTCGTAATCCGGTGATTTATACGTAGAGTGTATATCGTGTATAGGAATATCTTGGATTACGATTTATCTACGACTATGAAATACCTTGTATAGATCTCAAGGATGCAAACTACTTTTACAGGCTACTAGAAATTCATGAAACGTCCGACAATTGAATAAGTTGGAATTGAGTTTCTCAAGAGAGAGAGAGAGAGAGAGAGGGGAGAGAGAGGTTCGATCACACGCATTCGTGGTTTATTTCGAATCGAACGAGGCTCGATTAAATTGGACTTTTCGTTCAAACAAAACCTCCGCTCGACGCTCGAAAGGAGATTCAGTTTACTGGTAACCTAGTGAACTCGCCGAGCTTATCCTTGAACAACAAAGGGATAATGGAAATCAATCCACATGTGTATTTGTATTACGTTCTGATAGGTCGGTTATGGGCGCCTCGTTTATCCAAGTCCGATTATATAAAATTTATGATGGAACAAGTGGCTACTTCAACTTGATGACGCCAAGTACTTATGTTCGGTTAATTAATTCCTCGTGTTTTACATTCGAATATAAATGTTCCTTCATGTTTTTCCTATCGAATATCGATTCGATCGTGACGCGTTCAACAACTTCTGAAAGAATCAAAATTGCGGTTACTTAATTACTTCGTTAGGCCATGTATAAAAACTGTAAAAAAAAAAAAAAAAAAAATCGAATAACTGCGAAGCGAATTCGTTAGAATTTTTATTATCTCTCTCAAGATTAATTACTATTATCATTTTTTTTTCATTCTCTATCGAGTCTATAACGAGTCTGAACGAGTTTAACGATAATTTACTATCGATCGAGAAATATATTCGTGTTCCGGAAAGAAAGAAAGAAAGAAAGGAGAAGAGATGGTACGAATTCTGAAATTGAAATTTCGCAAAAAACGAATCCGATTTCGTAAAGTTGAGCGTTCACGCGATGTGCGTCGCATAATCGATTCGAAGATTCACGCTGGCTAATTAAATAAGGGTATTAAAGGCGATGAAACTTGTCTGGCCGATAAACGTATTAACGAGCTTCGGGTTTCGGTGATCATCGAGGCGTTCAATCCTCGATTTAACCATTCCATCTTTTGCCGTTTTGCGTTCAGACGCGTCGCGTTGCATTAAGCTAGACGTTCGATTATAAAACTTCGTGAAATACGAGGGGGTTAAATACGGGTTGGCATTTCGATCGAATCAAGGACATTAACGTTTCTGTTTGTTCAACGTTTCAATTCAAACTTTCCCCCAGCTATTCGACGAGTAACTCTGTTCCATCCTCATTCGTGATTCTTGCGTCACTACTCTATACAATACGCGGGATTTCGCGTGTTTTGTTAATTCAATGCGAAAAAGTTTCCACGGGAATTCCGGTGCGAGTTTATTATTGAGTTGTCATTAGAGTTGCCCCACGGATATACATTGTTGTCCATTTCACCTTTCCGTCTGTAACTCTTTCCCCCTTTTATTCGTTTGCATATAATAAATTTTGATTTCGATTTCAGAAGCAAATCTTCTTCCAAATCCACTCTTTTTCTCGAGCTCTCTTTTAATTTGCAGTCGAAGACACGAAGATGAGATTTAGCCTGACTCCGCAGCCAGGAGAAAGTGGTTTCATACAATGGCTGGACGCGATGAAAATGGTAGCCAGGTTACCAGGAGGGATTCCGTCGGAATTTCGAAAGAAGGCGAGTATCAGGCGAGATTCTAAATATTTCTAATTCCACGGGTCGTCGGGTTATTGCAATCCTCATTTTTCTCTATTCACTTTTTCCCCTCCCCTTTTTCCTTCCCTTTTTTCTGAATATTTCACAGTTATGGCTGACGCTGGCGGAACGTCATCTGGAGCAACGCGGCGTGGATTGGAAGCAGGCTGAAAAGATCTGCTTCAACGAGTGGAGCAATCCTGACGATGAAGAGCTCGGTATACAAATCGTTAAAGTAAGAAACTGCGAAACGTATATCCTTTTCTTTCTTTCTTCTTCTTCTTTTTTTTCTAATAATTTCTCGCATAATAAAACCGTGTTCTCGTTAATTCCACGCTCACCTCGTCTCTCGGTGTCGTAATAATAACGACAACGATGAAATTCCTCGAACAAGTATCGTCTAAAATTTGAAATTCAAATGTATATCCGCTTCTTCTTTGTTTTTCGTTTCCGTCCAATCTTTTCGTCCCTTAACGTTAATAACGAGCGCATTGTTATTAGACGCAACCTCGTCTCGTCCAACTAATAGATCTTTAAAAACTGTTTAATCGACAAATATCTGTTCCTTTATTATTCCTTTGCTGTATAATAATTCTTCGACTCATACAAATCGCTATCGACAATTCCCTCTCGCGATAAATCGCGATAATACACACTCACACGCGCGAAACGAATTTCTCGACTCGCCCAACAAACAGCTTTCACTCCTCGTTACATATTTCCCGCGTAGTTCCAGAAACGAATTCTTCCCTAAATAATTCCTCCCCGGGGAATCGAAATTCGAATCGAGAACCCGTTCTTCTCCCCTCCATCTCTCTTCGTCGCGTTCGAAAAACTCCCTCCCGAGTCCCCCCACTCCCCACTCCCTCCCCCCATCGCGTATAATTACGCGCAATTAAATTTCGATCATCAATCACTTCGACGCCGGGCAATTAAGTGTCGCCGATGAGCCTTCCAATTAACTCGCTCGCGACGAGAAAAAGTGACCTTTAACGAAGCTTGGCCTGCTGCGCAGTCAAATCCAACCAAGCTCGTTCCGCTCCACCTCCTCTTTCCGTTTCATCGTCTTGTCGTCGGATCATCTCCATCTCCATTCGCAAAATCCTATAAATATGAATACGTATTCGTTTCAATAGGTATAGAGAACAGACATGCCTTTTCACAGGATCTACACAGAACTGGGTGCAGTCTGTTTTGCGGCGCGGCTGGGAGAGACAATCAAGCGGTGCTCCGTCGGGTTCTGCTCGGTTTCGCCCGATGGAACAAGTCTGTCGGCTATTGCCAGGGCCTGAACGTGTTGGCCGCCCTCGTTCTGCAAGTTATGGATCGGGCCGAGTCCGCGGCCGTGAAAGTGATGATCTACTTGATAGAGGGTGTCCTGCCCGAGGGTTATTTCGCGGACAATCTTCGCGGCCTGTCGGTCGACATGGCCGTGTTTCGAGATCTGCTGCGGGCCAGGCTGCCCAAGCTCTCGAAACACCTGGAGGCGCTTCAGAACGACGCGAAGGACAAGGCGACAGGTAACCAAACTGGTTGTGCAATCGTAACTCTCTTCGCTCGATTCGCTCGGAACGAAGCCACTGTACGAGGAGGCTCGTCTCATCGGTGAAAAAAAAAAAAAAAAGAAAGAAAAAGAGAAAGAAAAAATTAAGAATTAAAAGTTAGAAAAGAAAAGAAAAGAAAAGGAAACGTTTGTCGTTAGGCAGCAGTTACGAACCACCTTTGACCAATGTGTTCACGATGCAATGGTTCCTCACTCTCTTCTGTCATTGCCTGCCCCAAGAGGCTGTCCTCCGTGTCTGGGATCTGATATTTCTCGAGGGGGACGAGATATTGCTAAGAACCGCGCTCGCCATATGGGAAGGACTCTCCGAGTAAGTGGATATCGAGGAAGAGGATCGAGAAAGTTTATAGGTTCGTTTATCCGGGTTCGACGTGGCGCCATCACGTGTCCTATCGTTTGATTTTAGCCGTATCATGACGGTCACATCGGCGGACGAGTTTTACAGCATAATGGGAGTGTTGACGAGAGAGATGCTCGAGTTCACGGATACTAACAATCTCATAAAGGTTTGCCCGTACCCTCGTCTCATTTTTAAATGTTAATTATTGCAACGATTTTTCTTTATTTTCGGCGTGACGACGTCAGAGTGTTATTTCGGCAGAACATCGTCAGTATGGGAGCTCTGCACGGCGTAACAGGATTGAGGGAGAAGCACAGATACAATATCACACCTTGGGCGAGGAAACTTAGCGACGACGACGACAGCGATACCGAGGAGGATGAAAGGTTGGCCGTGGCCGCTGCCATGTTCAGCATGGCGCAACGGTTGAAGAAAGGTGAGGAAGTATCGAACAAGTAACGTTTAACATTGTAATTATTGTATTGTACCGTTACGGGATTAGCCCGTGGCTTGTTTCACGTCGTGAAAAAAAGGAAAACACGTTCGCAGATCGTATACCGCAAACGCTTGGAGCGCTGCAGGCCATGGCACCCAGCAGCGATCGAGAACGACTCGCTTTGGATATTAGCACGTTGAAACAGCAATACGCCAAGCTGCGTGAACGGCAACGACAGGCCCATATCATACTTTCGGGTAATCGCCGATCCTAATCGTAAAATTAGGTGTATTTTCTTAAGGTTTAAGGCACGATAAATCATCTCGTTTCCTCCATCGCTTTGAGATGCGTGCTTGACGTAAATTCGTTCCGCGTATATTCTACCACCGTTCGTGTAGAAATATGACCGATGGAAGTACGTTTGTTGCAAATTGAACGGCTACAAGAATGCACACTTTTTTTTTTTCTTTCCTGGCGCAGCTGCATGTGCAAGGCAGACCATGGTACCACCTCCTACTTCTCAGGCCATGAATCATCTTTTAGTGGGCAAAAGTGCGCTCGTGAGTGGGAAGAATCGTCCCTTGACTTTATCTTCTGGCGCTGCGTCGACGAAGACGAGACCTACGAGTTTAAATCAAAACCGAAGGGATAAGCAGGGTGTCACGCTTCATTGGAAAGACACGAAAAAACCCAAGCAGAAACCTTCCAACGCATCAGGTAAAGATAACACAAGTGTTTTCAAACGTTTTTAACAATCCGATCTTGTGGAATTTGCCTCGTCTTTGTATCGTCTTTCCTTTATTGATTTTAAATTTTCCAACTCGTTCGAAAATTTTAAATTTGCTTCCCTTAAAATTTATAACACTTCGATTATCGATCGATGATAACGAATCTTCAAACCATGGTAATGTAGGAAACTTCATTTTCCGAAGAACGTACTTTCTGTTGGTGCACAATGCCTACCAATGATCGCACGAGATCCACAAATCTGTTTTATCTACGGTAGTGAGGACAGTACTCGTTCAGTATCCTTCCAACAATATTTCAATAATTTTAACAAAATAATTATAATCCGATCGAAACGATCTTCGTTTCATTCCATTTGCGTTTAATTACGTTTCGTATTCGCTCGAATTTTATGCAATCGATATCGACAATTTTTGGCCATCTCTAATCATCTTGTCATCATCATCCCTTATCCATATATATATATATATATATATATATATATATATATATATATATATATATATATATATATATATATATATTTCTCTTCTATTCGTTGCAGAACCGGTCGAAAGCAAAGTTGTCACGCCACAATCCACGGAATCTGACCTATCTCCGAAGCACAGCAACGTTGACAGCGACAGCGATAGTACGTCGACGGAATTGTGCGACGAGCCAGATCGTCTGAGCGACGTTGACAGCGAGGATCTGACCTCGGCATCCGAATCCTGTACCGTTGGAACGGACGAGGAGAAGAGCTCTCGAATGGACGGTTCGCCAATTCCCGAGAAGACTCTCCTCGATCCTCGTCCGTTCCTCGAGGAGAGAGCCGAGCCAATCAACGCCATGGACAGTTCGAAAGATTCGAAAATTTGCGAGGACAGTTTGGTCGACATGTCGATCGCCAAGATTACCGATCAAATAAGACGGTTATCGGCAGAGGATGACAATAATTCCATGGTTCCTCAAATGTTTAATGACGCGCAGGGCAAAGAATCGCCTGACGAGCAATCGAAAGAATTGGACGCGGAGAAATCGACGTCTGACCTGTCTGCGGATATCTACACTTCCGACACAGCAACAAAAAAATCGTCCGTTTTGAACGACTACGATTATTCCAATTTCGGTGGCACCGCGATCACTTCGAAGCAGGATGACGTACATAAATCTAAACGGACAATGGACGAGGAGATCGTCGATACACCTCGAAACGAGATTACGACGATCGAGAAAGACCGAATCGAGGACAGAATCGATACGAGCGTAATTGAACAGGATTGTTCGAGCGTGTATTCCGATTATTCGACGCCGTTGGATACGAAGTACGATAAAATTCCAGACAAACCATCGAGCCTCGATTTGGCAACGATCGAGAACGAAATTAAATCGGATCGTTTCAAAACATCCTACGACTTCTCGAGCAGAATATCACTGGAATTGGAACCGTGTAAAACCTCGAAGACCAGTTCAATCATCGATGATGCTTCGGAGATTTCGGCGAATAAAACGGAGAAAACAAACAACACAACTCTCTACGGCAAAACTTACGTCGGTCATCTCCCCATCTCTCCGATCACGGTCGATCAAAAGTTGAACAGAATAACACCGACCAAACACGAGATTCGCAACATCGTCGGATCGATTCTCGACCAAGATGAATCGGCGACCAAGACGAAATTGGAAACACCTTACATCGAGAGAAGTAAGCACACCGCTGGCTCAACTTCGTTGGAAACGTCGTTAGAGAAAATGATATCGTACGACTGTATCCAATCCAACCAGACAAAAATGTACGCTGTGGATCTGGCGAAGAGTCCCAAGACACCCGAGAGCAACAAATCGTTCAGCTCGGGCGAAACGATGGGGCCGGACTCGAAACCATCGAGTTTGACCGTTAGTCCAAGAACCCCGGTCAGATCGGACTCTCGAGACTTTTCCATGGACAAATCGGTGTGCTCGTCGGTCTCGAGTTCGGACTCGAAAACGTTGGTGCTTCGCTCCGTTGACTCCGACGGGACGAAGGACAGCGGGTGCAAGACGGAGGCGAGGAGAATGTACGAGATGTCCAGCTCGACGACACCTATCAGCATGGACTCGTCGAGGAACAACAAGTCCATTGAGGCGAGCCCAGCGAAACTGATCGTGAGCAGTTCCAGCGAGTCGTGCAGCCCGAGCAAACTAAAGTCTTCCGAGAGGTCGTTCAGTTCGGACCTACAATCGCCAATAAGTGCCAACTCGATAAAGTATACGTCGAATTTCGCTAGACGGGGCCAAGACGACGTGTCGGGCTCGCCCATGGATCTCAGCTGCGCCACCTCGCCCTTCTACCCCATCTCGAATCCGAATCAAAAGACGCCGACCTCGCCTTACAGCGTGTCCAGGCGAAGGTCCAGCTTGGACAGCAGCGAAACCTCGCCCGAGCAGAAATCGAGGGACAGTTCGAGGGAGTCGAGCAAGTTCCTGGGCTCCTATCAGACCAAGTTCGACTCGTCGTCGTTGAAATTGCCGTCCGAGATCCTCGACAAGGAAACGGTAGACGATACGGCGTCGCGAAAGGGGGAGGGCTACGCCAGATCGGCGGAGTTGAGCGCGAGGATGCACGAGGACTCAGCTACGAGGTTGACGGACAGAAGGAAAGACAGCGTTGGCGACGTCAAGTATTATCAAACGACGGCGACGAGCACCGATTACTACAGAAAGGAAAAGGATACGTACGAGGATGGAGGGGACGATCCTCTGTCGGAGAAGGACGTGGTCCCCTCTCTGCCCCAGGAGAAAGCGTTGGACAAGCGTTATTTGAACTACCGTTACAGGGATCGATCGAAATTATTGGAAAGAAGTTCGAGCAGTTTGGACAGCAGGAGATACGCCGACATGAAATCGTCGGCATCCGCGGACGAGTTCACGACCACGATCGCGAAGAAGAGGTCGAGCGACATTTTGGAGGACATCAAGCATCTGGAGGCGAAGGCGAACGATGGGATGTCGGAGAGCGGTATGCTGACGAGGAAGAGCGGTTACATCTGGGAGGATATGAAGAGCTTGGAAGCGAGAAGACAGGATACGTTCAGTAATTCCGCGAGGAATTTCTCCAAGCATCGTCTGGGGATACCCGATATCAACGTGACGGGCGAGGGTAGAAAGTCGTACGTGGTACATCCGAGGATCAACATCGATGAGAACAGCGACAGCATACTAAAAAGCGTGAGTTGCTGCGGCAACAGCAACGACACCGACGACGGCAGGGAATCGAAGTTGGGCGTGTGGACCAAGGTGAAACCGCGGAAGAAGAGCGAGAACGGGCGAAGGAACAGCGACAGGGCGTTGAAGATCATTCAGGAGAACTCGGCTATACTTCAGAAGATCCTCGCTTGCCAAGCGAAGAAACGTTTGCCGGATCTGGAAGAGATATCGAAAGAGATCACCATCAGCCCTATAAACGAGGAAATCTCCAAGATATTCAGCCCGATATTGGAGAAGATGGGATTGAACGAGCACGAGATCAACGAGGAATTGGCGCGGATCAATTTCAAGGACTTGGACAACATGACCGCTACGAGCGTGTCCGAGTTCGACGCGAAGATCAACGAGGAGTTGTCCAAACTTTCGCTGATCGACGAAACGGAACAGATGGATCATTTCGACGTGGACGAGGCGATATCCCACGAATACCTGGACACCAGGGAGGCTTTGATCGATCGCAAGATAAACGAGGAGTTGTCCAAATTGTTGGCCAACTACGACGATCGTTCACCGACGGCGAGTATGGTGACACTGGACAAAGGGCCGTCCAGTCAAAACACGAGCGAGATCGAGGGACTTGATCTTTCCAGCATCTCGACCAACGTGTTCTCCTATAAGTCGTCCAACGATTCGATCGACGCGAGAAGCGACTTGCCCTCGACCCAGGAACCGTCGATACCATCGTCGGTCGTCGACAAGTATTCTAATAAATACACGGAAAACGTATTACCGTACACGGTATCGAAATACCAGGTGGACGACTCGTCACCGAAGAGCGACATAGACATTTACAGAGAATTGGAGAAGCTGGACAAAATCTCCTCCGCGCAAGTGTTACCGGATCCGAGCCTGGACCTTCCTCCCCAAAAGGAATTGTCTTCGATACCGTACGTCCCGAACAAATCTCCTTTCGCGGACGTGCCATCGTTGAGGTACACCTCTACTAAACCGGTCCAATACATGGACACCTCACCCCTCAACACCTCTTACGATCCTTACAACGCGTTCGACTATAAGCCCAACTTGTCGCCCGCCTCTAACCCATTCGCGACGACGGGTTCGTACGAGAAGCCGGCCGTCGTCGAAACATCAGCGTACGAGTACGTCAACCACAAACCGGAGATATCGATCAACGCGTACGACCTGCACCTCAAGAGTCCGATCATGACCAAAGAGTCGCTGGAATTTCGCGTCAGATACGACGACGAGCCGACGACCAGAGAAGTTGGTGCCGATTACGCGTCCCTTCAATCTTCGGAGATTAGATCCATCTCCACGCCGAATAAATCTCCTTACTTCAGCAATGGGAACACCGAACCGTTCACGCCCACCAAGTACCAAGTTTCGAAAGAGGAAAGATGCCTGGACGCGACCACCGCTCCCTCCTCCTTCCTACACGAGTACGCGAGCGAATCTTCGGACATTCTTCGCCGCAAATACGACCCGTTGTCTCCCAAGGAGTATTCCCACGCCAAGAGCGCCGACTACGACAGACACTTGAGCGGCACGTTGCCCTCTCTGGACACGACGGACTCGTCGGAGTCGTATTTACCGACGAGGGTGCACGCCAGGGATTACCACAGCCTCTCTCCGAATCGTCAATTTCCCGACAAGCATTTCTCCTCGACCGTCAACCACTACGCCTCCAAACTTTCGCCCAGTTTATTATCCGACGAGTCGAAACGGCCCGTCTCCCATCCGGAATTCCCCGGCAAGATGAACGTTGGAAAATATCCCGAACTGCCCGACCGGGGTCCAACCGGTTACAAGAAATCGTCTCTGAGCCTGGGGAACATAGGGCACTCGAGCAAAGACGAGAACAATTACAACAACACGATGACCAGCCCCAAGACGCAGTTCAGCCCGTTCCCCGTTAGAAACGCTCCTAGAAAGCCCAAAGAGCTTACGCTCAAATTGGGCCTGTACTCGCCCAAGAGCTCCGATCTGGGACAATTGAAGAGGTCTTAGTGCACGAGGATAATTCAAATTCTCGTTTATCACGTTCTATTGCCTGCCTCGTACGATCGATGAACGATTGTTTGTTTCCTTGTTCAATGTCCTGTGGTCGACCATGATGCTATCGAAGCGGGCCTAAAATGATCGTTTCTCGTTTTGCGGTGCCTCATGTTGCCAACGGCCGAAACTACACGTAACACGCGTTTACGAAATTTAATGCACGTATATCGATCGTAGAAATTGCGGGCGTTTGCCTTCATCACACACACACACATACATACACACACACACACATACATACACAACATATACGTTCGAAATTGATGGAGAAACATTTGCAAACGTTTTAAATTGCCTACGCTTCTAAGCGCGATGTACCGACGATAAAGAGACGATGCGTCATCAGAAGGAACAGGTATCCTGATCGCGTTACACGTAAGAATATCGTTGACCTATCCATCATCTATCAATCGCGTATTCAACCCCCTTTAACGTTATATAATCGTGTAAATCGTTTTCCTCCGGATGTTTATAGTTTACGAACGTTGATCAATTACACGAACGAGTTTTTTTACCGCTTCATACAGCTTGACACAAACGTATAAACACACACACACATATATACAGAAAATCTCTCCCGATGTAGAAAACAAATAGTGATAAAGAGAGAAAGTATGAGAGAGGAAGAAAGAGAGAAAGAGAGAAGAATGTGTGAGAGACAAGAATGGAGAGAAAGCTTAAATGGAATAACGTAGAAATCCTTGGCGAAAACGTTTACCCGTGCGATTTCTAATGCGATTGCCTTCAATCTCCCTCCAATCACTCAGAGAGAAAAAGGAAAAAAAAACCTCGTTATCGCGTCTCGATTATTCGGTAAATTTGCGATAAGTAGTCAGTGGAAGCGCACGAAGCTTACTGGAAAGGAGAAGAGAGAAAGGATGAAAGAGAGAGAAGAAGAAGAAGAAGAAGGAAAGAGGGAAACGTTAAGAAAATGCCTTCCATTCCTTCGAACGCGATTCGCATTACCACGGTGTAATCTCTCTCGCATGCGATCGTAAATCACCCCCACTGATCGCCAAGATCGCCGTGGTAACGTGAAATTTCCTTCGAACAGATACAATATGTAAACGCATATATATCCAGAGATTGTATAAAATTATAGAAATTGTTACGACGGAGTCGCGATGTAGAGCTTAATTTGTCCGTACGTTTTTCCGCATAAGGAACCCTAGTCATGCAGTGGAGGGGCCGTATCGTTTAAACTAAGGATCAAGCACCATTATTCGGGGGCTGGAGACACGAAAGGGGCAGTGAGGCAGAAAAACAAATTGTACATAATTATATAGACGTTAATTGTATATTGTTAAAGGGAAAGAAGGGGGATGAAACAAGGAAGGAGGAGAACTTTAGAGGGAGGGAGGGAGGGAGAGAGAGATCTTTTTATAAAATAAAAGTAGTATTTTTTTAGATGTTTCTAATACGAGGAGATACTCGTACCTTCAACATTATTGATGAACGTACGATACAACAATAACTGGAAATGCTTGTCGCGAGAACATCGTTCTTCTTGCAAAATTATTCGTTCGTTCTGAACTGCGAAGAAGGCAATCTCTTTGTTTCAGAAAAAAAAAAGAAAAGAAAAGAAAAGAAAAAAAGAAAAAAATATGGTCTATAAGGGAATTAACGGAGATATTTTTAATTGAATTATTATTAATTAAGTTACTTTTTATATACTACGTATATCTTTTAAGCTATGTATATCTTTTATAATATCTATCTACACATTATGTATAATCTATTAAGGATAACACGAATCTTGTTACACTCTCGATTGATATTTTATAAAGTTTCGTTCTATTGTAACTTGAACGATGGTTTAATAATCGATAATCAAGAAATTCGGAATTCGTCACAGGAGTCGAAACATGTGACGTATGGAGGAAGGGAGGGGAAATCTCGTACAAGCGAAATTAAACGAGACAATTCCGCGGAAAGAGTATTATATAGAGCAGATAACCTGCAATTTATTTTCATCGGCTTGCATAGAGATATATAGATGTCGGTCTGTCGATCATTACGTCCAATTTAATCACCGATGGCAGGTAGATTCGTCAATTCGCGAAAATCGGTCGGCGTGAAGATTTTTATACGCGCTGTTTAAACTCTCGAATGGAATAAAAAAAAAAAAAAAATAATTCAATAATCGAGTTAACCCAGAAGAGAGCAGAAGCGAGGAGATAGTCGACAAAAAAAATTGTTTCCAAGTAGCTGCGTTAATGTGCCTCTACGATCATCCGCGTCTACGATTAAATTAACAACGACGTATCGAGATTTTTGGACGGAATGAATTGGAAGAAAGAAGAAAAAAGAAGAAAATTTATGAAAGAAACCAAAGATAAATATCGGTTGTTGTCCTTATCTCTCTGTACGTCGATTACGATATATAAGGGGAAAAAAGGAAAAAAAAGAAAAAAAAATCTCGCTTCTAGAACAAAATTTTTACGCGTGTTATGAACTAGCTTCTAGGGACAATTCCACGCTGACTCAACTACGCGGAAAAAGAACGATTTTGCGAATGATTGAAATATACACGTGGATCATCGCACGCGAAGCTTTGCGCCAAATTTTGCACTTGATTAAAAAAACAATGCGTAAACCTTCTCTCTCGCGTAATGAAATCTCTCGTGTCGTACGAGTTTGCATCGTTTGCACGATATTTAGATCCGATGTGGACCAACGGTGCGATTTTGTTGCGATTTCGTAATTGCGCCATCCGTCAGATTCGTGATCGCCGCCTGTTTGACCGTTCAACTACACGTATTTGTAACATTTAACGGGAAATCGAGGATGAATATATTTATATATTTTAAATAACAAAAGTGAGACAGGTAACACGATAATTATAGAAATAATTACGAGACAAAATATATATTATATTTGAAATAATATCTCGAATAATAATATATATTTAAAAAGTGCAGCTCTATAACTAAAGTATAATAATTCTATTAAATTTACATTAACCATCCCGTATTTGCCGTCACGTTATCGCTAATAAACGCCTCGTTGTTAACATATGCATGGCATACGATTATCGCTTGATGAGCAAAATATTCGTGTCATTATCGAGTGAGAAAGAGAGAGATAGAGAGAGAGAGAAAGAGAGTATTGATACCGTGCTATTATCGTTAAATGGACACGTTTCTATTAAAATGCGCGAACAATGCTCTGATGCTTTTCACGTTGTATACTATCAGAACAGGCGACGACTTTTACATTTCTAATTAATCGTTTCAATCACGTCATCATCATCATATATATATATATAATATTAAACCATTCAAAATACAAATCTGCAATAGAAATCTGTTTCAGTTACCGTATGCTGTAATTATATATACATACATATATATATATGTATTATCGAAATCGTAATAACGTCGCATTTCTAGTTCGCATCGAGTTTCAAATTACGATATTTTCACGACCACAACGGGGACGAAAACGAGGAATCGCCGCCTATATACATATATATATGTATAACCGTCACGTTCTTCCGGTGACGAGCGGCCAAATCCGCTAGTGAACCGAATCGATAGCGGTTCGGGAAGCCACTGCGAGGAATAGAAAGTATTCGTAAAAAGGTGCTTTAACGAGGTATTTGGGGCGTTAGATGAAACCAAAGATAAAAAAAAAAAGAAAAAAAAAAAAAAAAAAAAAAAAAACTATCTAGAAACTTAGATAACTCGGTTAACGAGTCTCGGTTCGAAGATCAATTAGTGCGTCATCGTGGAATGATGGTCGTTCTCGAAAGGCGGAAGGAAATCGTTTGGTTGTCGTTTGAATTCGATTTGACACTCGGTTCACTTCGTTTGTGACAACTTCCCGGATATATTATATCGTTGATCCGACAATATGACACGCGTTCCCTTTTATTCATTTTCTAAGATTATTTGTCAACAGCGCGGAAACATTTTTTAACGTACATATTAAAACACGAAATTATCGTATTATTACATATATATATATATACACACATACATATACATATATACATATGTATTGCAGAGTGGTCGAAGTTTTTTCTATGCAGGTAATCGAAGAGAAAATTAGTTAAAGGGGGAAGGGGGATGCATTTTAGAGAGATGTCGCCTTCGTGTGACGATCGTCGCGAACCGTGATGCGAGGGCACGCGAATCCTATTAGAAAAAAAAAAAAAAAGAAAAAAAAAGTGAAATAATTTATAAAGAAATGTTATATTTACAAAAAAAAAAGTGTGCGAAATTGTTACGTGATGTTTTGTGAGAATTGTTGTAAAATACCTGTCGGTACGAGAGTAATGTCGGCAGAGTATAAGACTGTATATTTGAGAAGAGATAGAGATGTAAATCGTTACAAATAAAGAAAAGAAGAAGAAAAAAAAAAAAAAGAAAAATAAACGGAATAAATATATTGAGAAACAAACTTTGTTCCGGCGTTCCTCCGATTCTACGTACATTCAATCCAGAATAAATTTCTAGTATCGAATAACATTGGCGATATATATCCTTTAATAAAAATACCATTCTATACCTAGAACCTTCCCCTCTATGGGAAAAGAAAACAATGTCCTATTTTAACTTGAATCCTTCGTTTCTTTCCTCGCAGGGAGGAGACAGATTTTAAAAAGAGAAAAGAGAAGAAAGGAAAAGGGAAAAAGAAGAAACGAAAGAGAAATGAGGAAAAAGAAGGAAAAAATAGAAATCTAAATCGTTGGAATATTACCGTCGAAACTTATCGACTAAAAAGCTCTTCGCCGTACCCTTTTTCCACGAACAGAAACGTGGTCCCAATATCTTGCGCTAGAATGGACATTTCATTTCGTTAACACGATTACGCGTATTCGTGCGCGGAGTATCGCCAACTCATTTTAATTGGGATTACGTTTCAATTAAAACTCCGTTCCCCATTAGGCGGCACCCGTTGAGTTTTCGAGAATAATTGATACGAACAACACGTTATCCGATTGCGAGCCTGGATAAAATATGCATGTTTGCCAATCAAAAGGTGTCCAGGGTTATACACACCTGCTCTCGCTCCCTTCATTGTCTGGATAAATACGCGATTACCGACGCTTCTCTGCAGATTCCACGTGTATGTACATAGTGTTACGTTTAAGTGAGAATAATGGAATATCTGACAAAAAGTTGAAGCTGAACGGGAAAAATATTCTTAAACTAAAAAAACTTGATTGTTCTTTTTTCCTTTAACGTTATTTTCCTTCTCTTTCATTCGTTTCATACGTTTCACAAACTCCGAGTTTCAACAGTAATTTAATACCTTCTGTTCTGCGAAATAGCAAATTGCATGGATTAGTTTTAAAAAATAATATAGTTTCATTATAAAAAAAAAAGAAAAAAGAAAGAAAACAAATATTATCTTCGTGACTTCCATACTACAAAAGCTAGGATAAAATTTTTCATTTTCCTTTATATTTTATGTCAAAGGTGTCGATAAATGAATAAATAAAGAATTCTTTTGCAACAGTCGTTTGTAAGATACCATTGTTCTCTCATTTAAAAGTAACACTTTGTACATTCGATGCACGAGACGCAAACACTGGATACCTTTGACTCGGTTCCGATGAAATTTTAATGATGCACAAAATCGGAAACTCGTTCGCTTTTCGCCCTGTTGTTTCGGCTGGTTTTACACCGCGATGTGCAACGAGAAACCGCGTTTCCATTCATAAATTAAAACGTATTCGGACCAATTACATTACGGTTCACCTTACGCGAAAATTAGTTGGGCCGAATTTTATCGGGCAATTTTTATTTAACGTTACCCGATATTTGGCAAATTCTTTTATTATATTGAAATTCTGATCAAACCGTTTTTACCCACGGCTAATTTTTTTATTAACCGGATCGTTGCATCGTTCAAGTATCCGTTTAATTTTCTAGAGTGGCTCCAAAAAAAAAGAAGCTTTTTCGAAATTGGGAACGAGGATTAAAAAACATTGTATCATTAATTCATTTTTCGACAAATCGTCGTCGTAAAAATCTCCATACGTTATCTTGCAAGAAAATTCTTCTATTTTGAAAGATTTGATTTTATAACAAAAATTCGCGTGTAGATAAAATATAATGAAACCAGACCGATCGTTATACCAGATGAATTAATCTCTTTGAGCACGTGAAATTAATCCTTAAATTTTATGATTTCTTTTTTCTTTTTTTTTTTTTTTTCATATTTTATATGTAATTTTACGAAACGTTACGAAATTATAATAATTGTATAAACGGAATCATTGTTGGTTTCGATAATTTATTAATTGAACTCGCGTAAGATATATAAATATTTCTGTAATTTAATTGTATGTTGCAAACGTGTCGGGATTTAATAACGTTAAAATGACTCGCTTTGAAAATGTATCTTGTTTCATATTTCACTTAAATATAATCGATTCTCTTAAATAATTCTCTTCTCGGAAGTAATAATTGATGAATATAATTTGACGAGAAAGATTCAGCGTTATTATCAATAATGAAAAATCTTTGTTTCTTTTCCAATTTTTAAATCGATTTTAAAACGATTTCAAAATCGTTTCCATCTCCCCCTTCCTTCTTTTTTCCATCGATCGAATTCATAATTGTTGTCGTGGCTTTGAGGATTTCGCGGCCACACCAAAGGATACAAAAGTTTAATAAATTCATTCATCGAATTTAATACGGTGGAAGGGCACACTACGCGCACGCGAGCTCGCCGTTTATTGCCGGCACAACACATATTCAGCAATTTGTTCGCGTTCGATGAGATATCCCGTTCTCGCAATTTATCCGTTTGGCAAAATGACAATTCGACGGTTCGTCCCATCGTCGAAGGTCGTCGATTCGTCGATTCGATACCATCCTATCCGTTCGCTTCTATTCAATATATATATATATATATTTTTTTTTCCATCCTCGTAATAAATTCGTTTATCTTCCACCATTCTGCATTTTTTTTTCACGGTCTCGTTTGATTAACTACGAACGAATCGCGTGATTTCCGGAAAAAATTTGGGGATCCACCGAGCGGTACACTTTTCAGCCTACGCCATTCATGGAGAAAAAAAAAAAAAAAAGAAAAATGGGAAAAAATGGACGAGCTTCGTTCCTTTTTTTTCCGTGTCGATCGTTCGAATTTCCACTTTCGTAACTCGCGTTTGTTTTTCCGCTCGGATGTATAACGACTCGATATTAAGAAAACAACGAGAGAATCCTGGAAACGGCAGAGAAAGAACAAAAAAAAAAAAAAAAATTAGGAAACGAGAAGTAAATGACGAAACTAGGAGGCACTAAAAATGCCAAGGAAACCGAGAGAAGGAAGGCAACGAATTAATCATTTTTTTTTCTTTTCCTTTCTTTACCGCGCCTCGAAAACACGGATCGGTAAAAAATATTTCTTTCGAGAGAAGAAAGCCAAGCTTCAACGAATGGAATCCTCTTGATAAAAACGTGCTCACGATTTCTAATAGCTTGCTGCTATACACTTCTCGTCCGATGTTGCGAGAAATTTCGCTCCGATTATTCCGTAAATTGCGACAAGCATCCCGGGAAGCTATAGGGAAAGTATGAAGGAAAGCATGGAATAATATCCATTCGATCGTTCCAGTTTCCATCTTGTATTTCAACCCTGGTGCTAGTTAAGAAAATAGAAAAAAAAGGGGGAGGAGAACAAAGATCGCTTGGAACGAGAAACGACGATGAAGAGACAGAAACATTAAATGGTGAGAAAAAGTGGAAGAGGAACGCAAGTAAGAAAAGATAGAAAAATGATAGAAAAGCGAGGAGGAAAATGAGAAACATAGAATGAAGAGCGCGACTAAAACGAATACACCGTGTATTGAACAGTGTTACATGGAATAATATGTACTTATTCCGTTAGGGAAATGAGCATGATCGAAGATGTACGTGTGTGTATATGTGAGAAGAAGTAGACGCACGCGCGAGTACAGGCCAACTCGAGTTGAAACATCCATTGCATCTGTAATGTCATCCCAATGCCTCCTGCAAGCCTCTCCTCCTTGGTTCTTGCCCTCATATCACGCTCACTGACAATACATCTTCGATGTGCCTGTGAACCTCGAGTTATATCCAAGAATCCCATCACGAAATCCGAATAATCGAAGAACGTGCGCTATTTCTTGTCTCGTGCCTTCGTGATCCGAGAATCGGATGGCCGAGAGAAGAAATATAACGTATTTCAACTGTTTCTACCGATTTCCATCGATGTGCCAACCAAGAATTCAACCAACAATTTCATCGCGAAATCCGAACAATTAATAATCGAGAAGAAACGACACAGAAGAATTTGATAATTTGGAAAACTAACATTCCTCCCCCTCAATTTTTAAAAATTGAAATATACATTTTTTGATTATCTTTTTTTTCGTATAATTTGTAACACGATTTAAAAAGGAAACGCGCACGACAAAAGAAACTGTACGAATGTAATAATGCAAAAAATTGCGTTGAATTTTTCCGGAAAATCGGCCGTCAACGAGAGATTCTACGATTTTTTCCGTTATAACAACTTGAAATCGTTGTCGAGATTGACCGATTGTTTGCTCCAACAACGACCATTCTTCCCGCGACAAATCGAAGGAAATTACCGAGCCTCCATAGTGATATGGGATGGGGAGTCGGTATGCATTGAAATTTCGACAATCCTGTAAAAATCGGTTTCCAGAGGTGGTCAGAGGGGCTATGGAAGCCAGCTAGAACGCGATTGATCTGCATTGTAATGGGAAAATTTGAAAGTGCTCGCACTTTGGCGTACGCGCGAATTACCAAACCATTTTCCAGAAAATTCCGCGCAGAAAAATGCGGTTGTTCGGAGCATAGGGAATGTCGATCTGCATTTTAATACGAAAACACACGCGGACGCGGGATGGAGAAGATAGAAATGTTATAACGAAAAGGATAGAACGGTTTCACTTGCGCCGGGTGGGCAAGTTTTACAGCGCAGTTTTACAGAAATTCGCCCCATCGAAATTCATACCCCGTCTGTCTCTCTCTCTCTCCCTTCCTCCCCGTTCTTTCATATAAATTTCACATCCCGAAATTAAGGATTTCTCCAACATATTTTATTTTATTCTCCAAGGCAAGAATTTTTATTCTCTGTAGCCTCGCACCCTCCGGCTCGAGAACAGGCATCGTTGAATTAAATAGAACGAATCATTAAACATGAACCGAGCATGCTAAAACAGTAAAGGGATCGTTTTAAAACCGCTTTAAAAATAAACGATAGCTTTCTCTTCATTGTTTTACACGATTGAAAAAAAATTTCTCTCTTTCTCTCTTTCTGGCCAACCGGTGAAATATACTTTCTCGCCGTTAATGGGAGGGGAAGAATCTCCGCACGATCGTCACGCACGAACGATTTATAATACGAGGATATTAAAGTTACAACGGTATCGATCAAAATTTGAAACGCGACATCCCATCCAGGTGGCATCTAGTCGTAATGAATTGATGTTGAATTGATGGTAGCGAAGTATACACGGGTGGTGTACGCGTGCACGTTACACAGGTCGCTCGTTGTCTAACTGGAATTATGCAATCAAATGACACAATGGTTCAACTATTATGTATCAGGCAAGCGACCAACTTGGCCGCAATGAATGCAACGGTGACAATACCAGACCTCGTCTCTTCTCCTGTCTGCTACAGCGCTGGCATGCTCGATATTGCCGAATACTCGTGAATAATAATTATCCTAGCCGAGTCATCTTTTGTAACGTGGAAGGATTAAAAATCATTTTCATCTTTTTCTAATTCCCCTCCCCAGTTTTCCATCCGTCCAAGTAATTTTTTTTTCAAAATTATATATCTCACTCGTTCGATCGACCAGCGCTACGAAATAACGAAACATTATTATTATTTTTTTCACTTATCGATTAAATTAACGAGACGAGAGACTACCTTTATTCGACGAAGGGAGGAAGAAAAGGGGCAAGAAAAATAGGAAAAAGAAAGAAAAAGAAAGAATATATAAATAAAAAAAAAGACACGAATAGGAAGGATAATGATGATGTTGGTTGGATTAAAAAATCGCGTATTTACGATTACCCATTCCTTTCACGTACCCCCGCCGCCTCCGTGGTCACGATTCATCCAAGAATTTTTGAATGAACGTCCCGAGCGAGATCTTCCCCTCCGTCAGCCGGCGCGTAATAGGGCGCGAGGGAAAGTGTAATGGGATGTTTAAATTCGCCAAGGTAATAATCGGGGGGAGGGGTTGACGGTTTTCAATTGAGATAAGAGCGGCGCCGGCTACGCGGCCGCCTTTTGGCAACGAGCATTAGCATTGAAACATCGACACGGATACCCCGCTGATGCGGAAATGAAGTTGCACACGGCGGATGGTGGAGATAAAATGTTGCGGGACGATACGCCGTCTGCGCTGCTTTTTTTCATCCAGCAGAGTGGGATCGGCAACGCATCGCCATTATTGAAAGACGCAGGATCGCGCATCGCAACACAAGGAGGAGATGCCGGACCGCCCCGCTTGAAAACTTTCCATTCCGTTTGAATTACCGGCTCGATGAATGAGGTGAAAAAGAAGGGGGGAAAAGGAGAGGAGGAACAGGGGAACGGAGAGGAAGAGAGAGAGAAAGAAAGAAAGAAAGTAGCGTACACACACACACACGTACACACTGAACAGTGTACGTTGCGTGATCTCGGAAATGGCAAATGAGAACGGGGAGAGGAGATTATGATCTCGAAACGGTATCGCGTGCCCTACGTCCCGAAAGATTACCCTTTGAATCTCGGCTTGATTAGCGAAAAAAAAAAAAAGAAAAAAAACGCGATGATACGAATTATCGCGATGATAGATGACGTATGATTAACAGTTGAGCAACGCCGGTTCCGGAACACGAAGGAGGCCAATTAAACGAAAGAAATTCACTTCGCGAAAATTGCAATGCATATTTCAGAGATAAGACGCATTGAACGAGGAACGGATCATTCGTCTTGTCTTGGCGATGAATTTGAAACTTGGGAAAGGAAACGTTTCTCGCTATGGAATAGAGACATCCAATTCCGTACAAAGTTCTAACATCTAACAACTATGTTAGATACGATGATTCAACGAAATCTAAATCGTATGCTGCACATACGAATTCATTAATGTTATGACGTTAAATCACAATTCACATTCGCTCGACATTCCTCTTAATCTTCTTTGTGAAAATAATCGTATGAGCTACGATAAACTCTATTATTATCCGTGTAATCGATTCGTAAGCAATGATACACGTCGATCGATGAATATCGAAACACGCAGCTCGAGGCGAAGAGAAATCTTTAATATCGGTTTTTTCGCCAGTCATCGTTCGATCTAATGACGGTTCTAAGGAGGAAGTGGCTCGCCAATTATGTCTCCAAAATTCTTTCGTCCACCTGCCAAACTGATGATCACTCGTCGGCTGGTCGAGAATGGGCCGGGCAAGCGGCCGCATAAATAAAGAAGAGGCTCGATTAATCGAGACGAGGCTCCACGTTACGTGTCGGGCCGATTATCGCTCTATGATATGATATTCACGACTTGCACGACGGACAAGATGATAGCGTTCGAATTTTAATCGAGAGATATCCGGGGAAAAGCGGTTGAGATGCGCGAACAGATGTTAATAGCGAGATAAACGCGCCACGAGATATTTAATCCACTCTGTATGGGATTGGCCCGCAAGTCGTAAACTATCGTGGCTTTCCACCTGGTGCATTAATTTCCCAAGTTATTCCATTCCGGTTTATATATTATTATCCTCGCCGGTTCTTCGGAATAATGATTAAAATGATATAAAAGCTTGATCGCTTGTAAAAATTAGATCAGCCTAGAATTAGAATTCCATTTATTTTTTTCCAATTGAATATTTCTCCATGCATAGGCGACGAAGCCTTTCCATCTCTTTCGCAACGGTCAGAAATCAACGCAATAGAAATATCGTTGTTGTTGTATTCTTCGACGTTGCTACAGTGATCGGATAGAAAATATTTAAATCTGATGTCATCCGATCAATAGGATCGTTACGATGCAAAAATTTTCAAGTTAGATTTTCCCGATAGATTTAATATTCCAAAGGGGAGCGACACGTATCTTTACGCCAACTTCTTTCAGAAATCCGCGACCCGACCAGTGAACTCGGTTTCAAAGTTCTCGACGGCGAAATTGGTTCCGCTGACAAGTGGCTTGGGCTCAAAGTGCTCGGGAACTATCCGAAAATTATACCTTAACCGGTCAAAGCGAACTTCCAACGACGATTCTTTCCACGGACCCGATCCAGCAAAACCACTCAAACCTTAAAGGCAACCGGCTGCTGGTAGGGTGGCACAAAAGGACTGATACGAAACAGTTTCCTGTGGCCTCTCTATCGAAGAAATGGACTTGCAGCGGGTACAGGAAAAAGAAAGTACGAGAAGTCACGCGTGCATCACGCGCTCGTCCCTTTGTCGTGATTGCAAAGTTTCTCGCGGGAAACTTGACCCAGCCTAGTGTCTACCCTCGCCAACTATTTGCTTGGAAACATTTCTATGAAAGCGTATCGAGGAAATCCTTTTATTTCGTCGTGGAATTATCTTTTTTTTTTCTTTTTTATCGATGCAGAGAGAGAGAGAGAGAAAGAGAGAAGGATCTGTTGACGATTCCTTTGAAATCGGAATCCTTCGAATCGATACATTTGCGATTTTTTTAAAAGTTTACAGAAAGACAGTGTGCGTTTCTAATTTTTCAAAAATGAAGATGAAAAGTTTGAAGAGAAACAATTTTTGCTCTTCAAAATGAAGCGATACAGTCACGCGATGAGCTTAAAGTTATTGAATCATCTACTACTGTGATTTTTCCTTCCTGCCTCGTTCATTCGTTTGAAAATAATGATAATGACGGGACGAATAATTTTTGCATCGAGCCATTACTGTTTATTCGAGGAAATGAAGTAATTGGAGCTTGGAATATATTTAAATTTTGGGGGAATATAATAAGATTGTACGAATTAAAATGGGAATACGAACGCGCGATAATTTCATTTTTAAAATGTATATTTGCAGAGAGAATTAAGCAGCCATAAACATTGCGCGGACAACATTTCCACGCTAAGTCTCTTTCGGCTATACATTATGCAGACTTTTATGTTCACCGAGGCTTTTAATGATTTAATATTCTACGATATTTCGTACAAAATGGGATAAAAATAAAAAAAAAAGGTTGCACAATCGAGAGGATTAATGTTTGATTGAAACTTTTCAAATCTCGTGAAATTTGTTTACGAACGCAAACGTGTATCGAACGAGATCAAACGTTAATAAGAATTCATCGCAAGGAGAAAAAAAATATTCTCTATAAATCCATGCACGTGCGCTATAATAATTAGAACGTGCATTCTAATTATTATTATGTTTAATTATATTCACGTTTTTTCGCGTGAATAGAACACAATGAAGGTCCCCCGCAACGGACAATAATAAATTTCCGTTTTACGATATCCGGGAAAATAGAAAAGGAATACTACTCACAAATTTTTGACGAGCTTTTCAATACAAACTGAAATTCCACACAATAAAAGGATCGTCGATTCGCCGCGTGATTCGTATTCACTCCGTTCGTACGAAAGAGCTATATCTCCTATCTCCTATGTTTTATAACACGCACATAAGTACGTATCGCCAAGATCAAACGTTAACAAGAATTTTTTCTCGCGAAAGGAGAAAATTAACACGCGTCAAATATTGCAATGCTCTGCGATTACCTTTCGAAAAGCGCGACACGGCATCCTCAACGAGAGAAAAGAAAAAAAAAACGCGTGTAACACGTTTTGCGTAATCTGTTTCACAAAGATCGAAAAAAGAGGGGAAGCGAGCAGAGATCTTTTTTTTTTTCGACAAGGTTTTCAATACCTGAACCGACGCGCAGGGTGACACGGTGAAATTCCATACCATTGTGGTAACAAAAGGACGTCAACTCGCCGCTAGATTCACGTATTCACGAGGCTCGGGGCAGAAAGAAAAGCAACGCGTGTGTATTTCCGCAGGAAAGCGAGCGGGCCGCGGGGATACATGTGTGTTTCTCACGAGGGAAGCCGGCAGCGGTTGGCTTCGGGGAATAAATTGCGTGTCGTTTTATTTACGTCTTCACGCAAGTTGGATACAAAGGCGGGCAAGAAAGAGCGGAGGCAACTTCGAATGCCGAGTTGGAAGGCGGCGCGGGCCGAAAAGAAACGCTTCCACGCTCCCTCAAAGACACGCACGGACACTTTTACTTATTTTTCTGCGCGCCACCGCCTCTTTTTCTTTTCCTTTCTTTATCCACCGACCGGCATTCATCTTCTGCGTTGGTTCATTCGAACGACGACTCGCGAAACCTCTTGCGCAATTTACGTATTTAGATATCGTCGCGAGCAGATGGTCCCGCGCCATGCCTTCCACCGTTTTTACGACGCTTTGTCTACTACGAGCTTTAATAGATTCCCGTGTCCCGGAGAGAATTTCCATTTTCTTTTCGAGGGGCGAGGAATAATCGTTGGGAGTTACGCGATTTGGTGAACAATTGGAATTGAGTGCGTGCGAAGTACTTAGCCTTAGTTTTATTTCCAATTCGAATTCTTGTCTTTTTCGTCGATTCATGAATAAATATATGCGAAAAATAAATAGATCGCAACGCGGCTATCGTAGTTGAATTCGCGTTATTGTAATTTACACGGCAAAAAAAAAATCACGACTCCATGAATACGAAACGGTTGAATATTTAATCGTTTTTCATCGATCGAATCGAAAAAAAAAAAGAGAGAAATGGAAGAATGTATTATATCTGAGAGAGGGTATGTAAACGCTTCATTGACATTAACGCGTTCCCTGACGCATGCATCCAGCAATGATGGAATAATGAATTTTCCTGACAATGCAGAAAACGTGTCGATAAATCCGACACTAACGACTTATCTGCACGTGTCATGCACAGCGAACCGATGATGGCCAAATGAGGTCAGGAATGGCGTTCCGTCAATCGCAGAATATGAAATTTATCGATGTTTGCCATCTGTCTTGTAGAAAATCACGAAATCATTCTCCGTACGTAAACACGAAACGAATTCTCGCAAAATTATTTTCGTCGTCCCAACGAGCAACTCGTAACTTTTATTCATGAGCTGTTATCCTACAACGAAATATTTAAATCACTACTCGATACGAACGAATAACAGAATACGCTTATAGATCCAACGCTAATTTACATACGTAACGGTGTGTTAACACCATCCGTGCCTCCTCTACCATCGTGATAATATAACGCTCTTCCAGTATTTTCTTCTTTTCACGGAACTCGGTGACATTTCAAAGGAATGAACCGCGTATAATCACCCGGATCACGCGAACTAGGACAAAAGAAATCGAATCCCCTGAATTCGAAACAAAGTTCACACGTGTCTTCGAACGTTTCGACAATATCCTAATATCTTATATCCTCGTTCACTCCTTCCGCAACAGTTTCATTTCGAATGAGAGAAATTTCTGAATGGGAATAAGCGAGCACGATCTACAAGATACCTCGAACTGAACGAATCGTTTTTCTTAAAATAATTATTTACTTTTACTAACAATCTCATTCACTCCCTCTCGCTTCTCAAAAATCCATCCTTCACTACGGTATCCGTTATCACGACGTTTGACAGGGAGGGGAGAATTACATTGCAACCTCGGTCCCCATTCGCGTCTTCCGCAGCACGTGAACCGAAGACACCGACCACGCGAGCACTCTCCGTCCTCCTCCTCCGTCTCTCCATATTTAAACCAGCCGAGTGAGGGCCCCGTTCTCGCGGCCCTTTTTGCGCGTCACCAAGGTTGACGTACGTTTTTCTACCCTTCTCTCCCGGAGACACTAATTTAAAGGCGTGTCGGTCGCTCGGAATGCATCGGGTTCGCTGCGACGTCATCATTAAGGGGATTCGCGCGCGGGGGGATTGTACACGCGAGGAGGGAGACGAGGAGGATTCCAGGGACGCTGTCTTCGAGTGACAACGCAGCGAGATACGAAAGCTTATGTTAATGCGCGGAGGGAAGCGTGTACCGCGAGGAAGGGAGTGACACACAATGGCGGCTCGTCCACGGCGATATCCGGCGGGCACCCGGAGGGCCATTAATAACGAACGAGAGACGAACTCAATGAATCACGGCCACGGTGTTCCCCATTATAATGCAAATATTCGACGCTGTTTAATGACGGCGTAACGCTATCTTCGCCGCACGCCGTTGGAATGTTAAGTGTATACACGCCCTTTGCCGGCGATTGTCGGACATAATACTTGTCGTCGTATTATCCCGAGACGAGTTCCCGAGTTTTGTTCCCGCGGTAAACCAAAGTTTCTCGAATCGAAGTCGACGTTTATTTTCGTTCGTGTTTTCGAAGCTCGTGACGAATATTTACCGACGATTTGTTTTATTTGACCGTGGAAATAGTCCAAGTCGAGTGTTAGTATTTTGTATTATAATGTACGCGCGTTTTATGGTAATTAATTAATTGTTTGATTCGGAGTTAATGTGGAGAGTTAGAGTTCGACTTTTTGACCCATTTTCCGAACACGTTATTAAATATATAAGAGCCCTTTCAACTCGAGTTTCTACTCCTCCGCTGTTGAACATGCGTTCAATGGCCACCGTCATTAAAAATTTGACTAACAATTGAGGCGTTAAAAGTCCCGTTTCGAATGCAACATTGCACGGTACTCGAGTGCGAAAGAGGATTTTCCATTCTTCGTTCCTTCTATTGCCAACCACCCTTCAATTTGCCAACATTCGAATTTGCATTTTTCCAAAATTTTTGAATCCTCCTCTCGGAGAAGAATAACTCGTTTTAATGGAAACGTTCGTTTCGCATTTCCTCCAAATTTCGCGAATGTAATCGATCTGTTATCGATTTTTTCAATTTTTATTTTTTACCATGATTCGCCAGCAAGGATTCGTCAGTCAAGTTTTCGTTAAACTCGACGAGTTTCAATCTCTTATATGTATATGTATATTTTTTTTTTACTTGTACTTGAAACTTTTCCACGTATCTCCACGCGACGAAACTATCATCGCGCTCGTCACTCACTTCTTAATTACAACCATTGTTCGCACGGCGAAATTGTTATATTTCACAAAGGAAACAGCGTCGCGTGACAAATTTAAAAATATCGTCCACGGAGATTTCACGATTTCAATTTCCCCGGTAATCCTGTTGGGAGAATAATAATTTAAACGTTCTTCTCTTTTGCATTTACGTCGGCTTCGTATCCGGGCTATGTATTCTGTATGCTTACCAATGCTCCTTGTTCAAAACTTTCCCTCGGTGTTTCAAAGGTGGATTAGGATCAGCGCAAAATACGACAGAATGTCTCATATCGCGGATACCTGAGAGATCTGGCTCGTCTAGACGTTTACTCTGGCGCGCAGGTTACTTCAAGATAAACCGAAAACTTTCCGCGATGAGATAAGTTGGCGAAGAATTAATACACCGCCACCTCTCTTTCTCTCTTCCACTTTCCCCGTTTATCTCTCTCCCCCTTAGTCGCAAATCGCTGCGAGCTAAAACCATGAATATTCCGACGTGCCGCTAATTATCGAAATTTTGTTCCGTTACGCGATATTCGCGTCTCGGTCAATAGTTTAGAAGTTGAGTAACGGCATGTTAACCCCTCCGCCTCGCCTTGGAAACGCGAGTCGCGTGCCACCGCTTCGTTCCAATCGTCCCTCCCCCTCAATTCCCAACTTTCAACTTATTAATTCGCACGAAACAATTTGGAAGGGAGGGATTTTCTTTCAACGCGTGTAATACAACGAAACGAGAATTCAATGGGCAAAAGTTTCGATGCTAATCGCCTGTACACCCGCGATCGGGGCGAAATTGTCGGGGTAACGATCTAAGAATTATAGCCCGTTCGTTCCGACAATGACACAACTCGAGAAATTACGATCGTGTAAAAATCTCGTGCCGTTGAAAATCCACACGATTCAAGATCGTGCAGCTATTTATATTTGAACGAAATAGGGAGAGTTGAAAAATTGTAAATTTTTGATAATTGTGATATCGTTACGAAAATGATGATATAATGAAAATGAATATTACGATATGGAATTGATTAATAAATTTCAAACGGTGTTTCAGAATTAATCATTTCGAAGACCGATTCAATGTCCGCGAGGAAGATATCCTTCTCCTCGCAAAGATTTTCATAAATTACGAGTTAATTTTCACGACGAATCCTCCCATTGAGCCATTGAAGTTGTTGGTTACAATAGCTTTGCGTCTATCCAACTCAAACTAGCCGAATGTCAGAACGTTGAGGAACTCATGAATTTGCATGGACCAAACCAAATATAATCTTAGTGCACACAGATGGTTCTCTCTCGGGCAATAGGTGCCTCTCCAACCTCCGAGGACCCGGTTCATTCTCGCTGTTCATGCGACGACGCCGTGGATAGCAAGTGCAGATTGCCCTGTTTAATTACTGGTGAGGGATGGACCAAGGACTTCGAGGGCAATCAGCTTGTTTGTATTTGCTTACAGATTTACGCCGGTTCGGACGATGGTTAACTTCCGAATTTCACCAAGTCGCGCGACAGCGTCAGCCCGGTCATCACTCTTCGCGTCGGATTTTCCTCTTCGATCAATTGGGCAAATTTAACTTAATATTTTTCTTTCTTGAAAATAACGATTATGATTTCGTACTTATTTTGAAAAATAAGTATTCGAATCGATCCGAGTTTTCCGAGTCGTGGCATTTCTCTCCGATATAAGATGAAGAGGAAGATGACGGAGAAAGATCTCTTTTTGCGATCTCCGCGAGTTGGCAATGGATTAAATTGATTTAAAAATACGATAAGATTTTAAACAATCTGAATCTCTTTGTACCAAGTGAAAGTGAAATCCTCGATTTCTCATTGAACTTGCAAGGTTTAAAAAGATTGGATAACTTGTGCCGAACTTCTCCATTTGAACCTTAAACTTGCAACGTCAAATATTTACGTTGCTTTTCCACGGAAACAAGGCTCTGACCTTGAACCTCAAAGGATTCCCTTCACCGAGGAAGCAAGCTCCCTTCGAAAAACCGAACGTTTCAGTTTGAACGAGTGAGATTCGATAAAAGTTAAATATTTGTTCAATTTAAAAATGTCACGTTTTATTTTCACATTATTCCATCCTCTCTTCGATCATCTCTCCTTCGTAAATCGATTAATTAAATTACACACGATATTTAAATTATTCGAAATGAATAATAACGGATGATGGAATAACGTAAATATCCCCGAAGGAAATAGTTAGACGTGCTTACTTAGATCGTATATACAATACCTGTTGTACAAGAGAACGCGTACTAGTTCTCCAGTTGAACGCACTATACCAGTCCTTGTGTTACACTTAAATGAAGTTGATGCCGAGGGTAAATATAAATTGCTCGCCTCGTTTAAAACAATTTTCGTGGATCGCCTTTTACCTCCGTAATTTCACTTTAAAATCTTCGAACCAAATCAATGGGATCTAGATTAAAAAAAAAAAATCGGTTATATATAGTCACTTGACTTTAAAATTAAGATTCTTTTTCTTTCTTTTTTATTTTCTTTTTTTTTTTCACTCTTCGTGGTAATTTCCATGGATTGCATCTGCATAATTCAAAAAACAAACGTCCAATAAGGAATATAATGCAAATGATGTATCCGGGGAACGAGGAAGCCACGTCGAGGGAAGGTAGGTAGTGTTTAATCGTCTTTTGTGTCGGATCGAGAGATCGATCGAGAGCGGCTTTTCAACGATGAAAAGAGGAAGAGGAAGAATCCGAAGGATGGAATTAGCGGTTTTCACATTCTGCACGCAAAACATACGTGATCCGGATACGTAAATATGAAATCGGGACGGGAAAGAGAAACGGAAACCTCTTCGTCCATCTCTCTGTTTCTTTGCGCTCCGGCCTTCGCACAGCAATAGCCTTCATCTTCATTAGCGCGCTCCATTATAAGCGCACTATATTACACCTTTTAATAAATCCTCGATACGAATCGGGCGTGCTCCATTTCCGTAGACGTTTATTCACCGATTTTCGCATCCCTTCTCGTTTATTTCCAGACTACATCAACTTCGATTGGAATAATTCACGAGGAAAATAGAATAGAATTAGATTCTTCCGAGTTTAAAATTGTTTGGAATTTTTAATATCTTTTTTTTTTTTTAAAGAATAACAAAATGAAATAACATAACAAGGGCCAATCGATGCGGTGAATTAAAATGTTTGAAAGGACGATACGATAATAAATCAATCACCCATTTTTTCGTATATACGATGACCTACCTCGATAACGATACGATAATCAATATGATAATTTATGCTTTTAATACGAAAGTGAAACATTTGCAGGTGCTGCTAATTAAAATTACAGCGCACACAGCTTTCATCGATTACGAATCCCAAATTAATCCACACGTTTTATCCAATTTTAAACCAATCGAGATTAAGAATTTCCAGAATAAAATATTCATACTCACGGGAGTTAAGTTTAATCCACTCGTGAAAACGTGGAAGAAGATAATCTTTTAGAACATCTTAAGAAATTCACGATTTTCATCGGGTTCCAATTTTAACTTCAATATTTTCGTTTCCAAAGATCCGAGTGTCCAAAGAGAGGAGGAATCCGTTTAGAAAAAGATAAATAAATAAAAAAAAAAAACGAGGGAAGAATCCTCGTACGACGCTCTCCTTTTACGTTTCGGATGAAAGCACGATAGCCCCTCGGTCTTAATTGGTGCGTTTCACCATATCCGTTGGCTCGCCAGCCAGCATCTCCTCCGACATTTGAACGTATTCGGCCCACGTCGTATCCCCGATACCTTAATGAAGCAAATTTGCATCCATACGCGACGCGAGTGAGCAAGTACACAGAGATACAATAAAACTGATTTCCTCTCCCTAGCCAAGGATCCGGCTAAGATGGATGCGTCTGCTCGGCACAGGTCGCCGCGGTTGCATGATAATGATTCGAGCACGGCTCCTTCCACTCCCCAAAGGGACGATCCGTATCGGCCCCCCGCTTGTTTTCATTCGCTTCCATTCCTAGAGGATGGGAAAGGTCCACATCCACGTCTGGAATCTTCAAACTCGCCGCAATCGATCCACCATTTCGAACGATTTTTGGCTATTCGCCTACGTACGGATGTCTCGCGTTGCGCGCGTGATTTCACCCTCTACCACCCTACATTTTAGAGGAAAATCTTTTCCCTCTTGGAAATAGCGGGAATTCCTAGTCCTCAGATCGTTTCGAGTTATGGAATTATTTTACCCGATTCCCTCTAACGTTGCAGCCATTGCTCCAGCAGGTTTCTGGAAACTTACTTTTTGTCCGAGGATGGACCAGAAACGTATTTTCGTGGGTGGAGCGTTAAAAATTCTGTCTCGAACCAAGGTACCACTTCTAACTTATAAGAATTTCACTGTTACAGAAAATCAAACAAATATTCCATCCTCGAAACGATTCTTAGTGATTAAAGGTAACTCTCATTGGGAGAAATTGTCCAGGAAATCAGCGTGCACGAGTTCTCGAAGGAGGAGAGTCTTCTTCCGCGTGATTCGCGCGATTCCCAACGTTCTCGGACGCGTGCGAGTTAACTCTGTTATCCGTAAACTTGGGACGGGAATCAGGAAAACTTTGGCTGATGTGTAAAGCCCGGCCCGGGACAGACACAAAGGTGCACGTTAATAGTAGTTGCTGAAAGCGGGGGATTCACGGTCAGAGTGAGCCGGAGAATAGAACGTCGATACAGAGGCTCGTTACACCCTGATATGCCAATGCCAACAAAGCAGTTCTGACTGTTGGTTGAATGCACCGGCATAACTAACATAAGCAGAGAGACTCTAACGGTCCAATCAGAACCGGCTAACAAAGATACTGCACTGTCTATTGTGTAAACCGTACCCCTTTCCTCCTGCGCACGATAGCGCGCCTCTCTTTTCAAGATCGGTAATCGAAACGTAATTTCAACTACTTTGCCCGGGAATGCGCATCGATAGCGAACTCTCTGTATAAATTACTCCATCCGTGCTCTCGCCTATCCACCATCGACAAAATAGGAATGTTCTTTTCATTTTTCCATTCTCCAATTTTTCCTATTACGATCGAGATATATACCTTCCCCGGCTGCTTAATAATTCGCGTGTATACGAAATAATACGTTTCGAATCTAATCTATCCTTCTCTTCTTTTTAAAAACACTCTCTAACGATAGTTAGTCACTCGTCACATCCATTATCTTCTTCATTGGACTCGCGATTATTAACTAGGATCGATACTCGTGAAAAATTCGCCCAAACTTGAAAAGTACGTCGACCATGTTAAATATTACACGATTCTCTCTTTCTCTTCGTTGCGCGGAAGAAAGTTAACCGACCAAAAGTGGCGATCCATCGGAAAATTAAATACGATGGTACATTCACAATTTCACGGGGCCGGTGTATATACGGTAATCTTAATCACGGTGCGGGTAACCAAACTGAGATTTCCTCTTGCCGGCGAATCATCGAGCCGTGTATCCTCGAGGAATTGCGGACAAATGGAGGCCGCCGTCCCTGGCCTCCAACCAAGAGGTAAGGAAATGAGGCTTTCAAGTTCGTCCGAGGCTTTTCGACGATATGGAACGATAGAATGGAGAAATCGACGATGAGAAAGAGAAGGTTTCGAGAGGCGTAATTACACCGGTTGCGTGGTCGGTTTCGCGGCACACACGTTAAAAAAGAATCGAGCGTGTATATGCTTGGTAATCCACGTCGAAACGAGGGGGAAACAATTAATCGCGTATGCAAACGGTTTTTTAATCTGGAATTCCATTCCTGGCTCGCGATCCTGATGGTCGATTCACGTTTCAGAGTGGAACGTTTCAGAGGGGAGAAAAAAAAAAAAAACGCTGGATCATATGTAAGTCATTTTCACCCGTGTCAAATATTGAGTAGCTTTTAACGGTGTGGCGGAAAAAAAGGGGGGGTGATGTAAAATAGAAGCAAAAAAAAAAAAAAAGGAAAAAAAAGAATAAATAAATGAACGAATAAGAGAAAAAAGAGCAGAAGGGAGGGAAAAAACACGGAAAAAAGTCGATCCTTTCGCGAAGCTGGAAAAATTTATGCATCGGTACGGAATGCATAAACGATGAACCGACCATATCACGTCCCTTCGTTCGCGACCAATTCCGTATTTGTCTCGAGTTATTACGAATAGCTTCGTTTCTGGTCCTTTCTTCCGTCGAACGTAATATGAATAAAAAATGAATTTTTTCCTTTGATTCGGATCATTCCTGATTCGTCATCGATTATATGTCATTCCGCAATATGTTCTTTTCAATTTATGTTCCAATTTGTGTCCTTCAATTTGGAATCCAGTTGAAAAATGATCACAATTCGGAAATTAAATAATCCGGAAAATTTTGATCATTGTCAGTGTGAATACACAAGTTTGAAATCGATCGAAAAGAACCTAGAAGACGACTCCACCACTTATTCGGTATTTTCGTCGCTTCGATTTCATAATAGCGGGACAAAAAAAGGACATCTAAGAAGTTTTATTCTAACTACAAACCTTTATACGATTATCGATTCATTGATAATCCGGAAATTTCTTAATCCAACGACTTATCCGACACAAATTAATCTTCGTGCAAAGTTCTTACGGCTAAGACAGTCTTGCGGTTTCATCTGCATCGAAATTGACATCGTTCCCTCTTACTCGAACCGACAAAAAGCGATAAAAACGAATGCTTTCCCAGATATAGAGATATCGATAAATCTCTCTACCATTATTCATTTCCGTCCAACATACTATCTTCCGATCCGAGCGTTGTTATTCCGAATTAATGGGAAATAAAAATACGATAATTCGTTAAAATTTTTATTTCAAACCAAATTCTCCCCGAGATTGGAAAATTTTCCACTGGAAATTCATCGAGATCACCAAACGACTCCGAAGTGAAAGATCGAAGTGAACCGAATCCTTCGAACGAACAAACTTAATATATATACATACATTTCGTAAAGATCATCCCTGACTCTCGAGATGGACTGTTATCAATAGTATACAAGACGCCAATTTTGATTTTCTCCCGAATACGCATAAGGGAAACACGTATCGCGGCGAGGGATAAACGGGGAAACTGCATTAATCCAAGGAAGGAAGGAAGGAAGGGAACACATATTACAAACCCGCTACTCTAACTCTGTTTTCGTCGGTTGACGCGAGGGTTGGATTGTAACGCGGAAGGACGGGGTAATTAAAATAAGAGGTCCCGAGTTTCCGTTGAATGCTATCTTAGCATCGCGGTTAACCTCTCGGGATCCAAAGGTATTTCGGGCTTTAAGCTACACGGCTCGCAATTGACAGGTATACCGGGGTCCTTAGATACGTACTTACCGAGGAAATACCTTCTGCACCTTGGCCTGACACCACGTCGAGACAACTTGCGGCAGACTTTAGAGTTTAGAGTTTAGTTAGCGGGCAGACTCTCTCTCTCTCTCCTTCTCTCTCTTTCCTTCTCCCTCTCTGCCTCTCTACCTCTCTCTCTCTCTCTCTCTGCATCTCATGTTAGTATGATTACTCCGAGGGTCCCGAATGTGCGGCTTGTTGCTTGTAACCGGATAACAAACGGCGTGCATAGGCATTGCGGGGTGGAGCAAACGATGGCGATAATAACGTAGTATTTCTCCTTCGTGAACTCGGATCCAATTAAGGATCTGTAATTACCGGTATTACATCGGTATGATAGTGATGAGCTCTAACTTCTGATCCAACGCGAGGAGATGGTGAGGGTCGATCGTGGTGGCGGTGTTGGTGGTGGTGGTCATCAACGACTGATCGATCGGTCGGTCCGCTTGATTATCCGGTCAAATTGTTCGTAGGTTGGTTAATTAATAGCGCGGAGAATATAGAGATGGAGAACGATGCAATCTCACGGTGTTTTCATTTTCGTTAAATTAATCGCGTGACGCGTGCGATGGAATTTGTCGGCGTCAAACTCGATCGATGTTTATTTCAGTTGTAAACTGCTTTTCCCTTGTAGTTTCATTAACCCTGGTTAATCGGGCTATTCTTTAACCCTGCAATCCTCCAGCAATCGAGGAATTAAAAGTTAATCCGGACGAATCAATTTCGGTTGGATTGCTCTGTTAATGCTAATAAACGTAGAAATGGAATTTAATTTGTTTTTAAACAGAAATTGTACAAGAAGAGCGGGGATGAGAAATATCATCGAATCTTCTTCTCTAATTAAAATAATTAATTAGTAAGATTTCTTAACTGCGTTGCGCGGAGAATGCGTCATCTTTTTATTACGATTCAGGATATGATTTAATGATAATTTTCGTCATGTTTTTATAACACGCGGGGAGAGAGGGAGGGAGAGAGAGAGGGAGAGAGAGAGATAGCAGGGAAAATCAAGTGCAGATGTTACTTTTCCACGATGGAACAGTTTAAAATCTGGATTTCTATTCAAGTCTGTCCCGAAGCGTAGCTCAGTTTTTAACTTATCATCCAAAGTAAACGTCTGGAAGCCTTTTTCTTTGAAACATTCTTTTTCCCCATTTCCTGCGTATTTGCGTTAAAAGCTTTTCTCAATTTTCACAAAAGTTTCTCCACTTTTTGAAGTCCGACTTTCAGACCGATTCGACGGAGTACAAGTAATCGTCTCAGATGCGATTAATAGCTTCCCCTTTTCGCGGGAGAAAATATTGTTTTCCCTCCTCTCGTCCCACCGATAACGAGTGTCCCGTTAATTTAACTTTTTAAGCTTAATTTAGCTGCTTAACTCGATTCCTTCACCGCTTTCTTTCTCACAATTAAGAAACACGTTTCCTCTTCAAAATTTTTGTTCGCCTTTGTTTACTTACCACAGATCTCATTTCATTGATTTCATTTTTCCACATTTCAATATTCAATATAATTTTATACAATTTCATACACACTTTATACATATTTTCAGAATCAAACTTATCCCATTTTCTTCAATCTACAATTTTCGAAAGAACACTCCGTATAATCTAATCAATCTGTAACAAACGGAGCAAAGAGGAAACGCAACACCGTTGGGAGTGAAGAATAAATCATTGCGGCCAAACGGAAACAAAGTTTTCGAATCCAAATATATCTCCGTGCATCGATCCAAAGTTATTATCAGAAACAGATTCTCTCCCCTTGGAGAGAAATTGGTTCGCAGGAATCGTTCGGACGATTTCATATTCATTGCGCACAACTTTCTGACGTTTCGTAACTTAATTTGGAAAAATCTTAATTCGTTCTAAGCCATCGAAAGTGAGCAAGTGTTCGGGTGTCTGGGCTCTGGTCTGGAATTTGCGAATAATACCGGTGCGCGCAGAGATTCAGAGTTTCGAAAGTTTCGCTTGTACAGTTACCACTGCCATCTGCACTAATCGCGAATCTGAACATTGCTGTCTAATTCAATGTAACAAAGTTCTGAGCCGGACTCCAGCGGCAGCAATCTCTCTCCACCCACGGCAACTGAAATAATCGTTACGTAAACAACGCTCGGGATCCTGTCCCTCGTAAAAGGGCGAGACCTTGAAAGAAATAATCCCCTCGGATTACGCTAATTGTATTCACTCGAGAGGTTAAGGCGCGTGAGCCGAGTTAACGACGCTCGACATATCTTCTTTAAACCGGAAGAAATATGTATCTTAAGCTGTGTTACAAACGCTTCTTTTTTTTTTCTTTTCGCTTCGCAAGATTATTCAATGAACGAATGAATCAAAAATTAATAATATAAAATTAGAGTATCTAAAAAACATATCTATTCTTGGTATTTGCTCGTATCGATATCACGTCTCTTCATAATTAAAGATCCTATTTCCAGTGCATTAAGAATGAATGGATGAAAGGTTCTCTTGCACACTCATAAATTCAATGCAAAAATGATTATTCTTTATAAATATACGTTTAAAAACACGGTATTAAGAAAAAAAAAAAGAAAAAAGTAAAATTTAAGAAAAAAATCAACAAAATCACTAACGGAGAACCAATTTCAATTTCTAAATGCAATCAAGACAAAAGCTATTCACAGGTCATTGAGAAATCGTGCATATCTATCGTGACTCCCTTTCTTCGTAGGCAATTTGAATGCAAAACTCTTTCCCCAACAAGAGCCATTCACTAGTAATCAACAAGCCATTTCTCCACTTGATAGAAAGCTATGTATGCCGACACAAGATCGAGCGTACGTCTCGAATTCTCTCCGTCTTGGCCAAGTGACCATTTTCCATAGCCAAGTGGTACAGGGAAGCGTGCGTCTCTCTCTCTCTCTCTATAATATATATATATACACGTGGAACAAATTCATCCCCTTGCACAGCCGTTCATCCGATCTAACGCGCTCCGTCGAGACCTTCTGTCGGTTCAGATATTCTCTGTTACCGCGGATGAGATATGAATGGACATTAGGCGGCGGGTGCATTTCAAATCAAGCGATAAATCCGCTACGGAGCTGACAACGGGCGGCTTAAAGCGACGGTGGAGAGAAAGAGTGAGAGAGAGTTCCGCGGTTTCAACCGCGAGTGCGAACGGTTAATTAAACGAGAAAATTGTACTCCATCCCTCTGACAGGGATCGGTTTAAACGAATTTAACGAATTCTCGTAGTAAAATTAATCGTGAAACGTCGTTAAAGTCGGCGGAGGGGCAGCCTTGATTCTCTATTTACCAAAGTTGGGTTAATAACTTTAATTTACTGCGGGTAATCGAAGATGATAACCGAAAGATTTAATTTTGAAATTTGAGGGGAATAATATCGGGAAATTGATGGATATTCTAATTAAGAATAGCGATATATATATATATGTTTCTTATATTTTTTACCTTCCTTATTTGACGTTAATATTGACGTTCCACCACAACTACCACCACCACCACCACTAGCACCACTGGCCCTATATAATGCACGAAATATTATCCCGGGAGAGGATAGCGAAGGTTGGAAAGTAATCAAGCGCTTCGTTCGATTCGATCCTGACGACACACAGAGGCAAAAGGCAGTTCGAGGTAAAGGTAGCGCGCTCTCTCGTTCACCGAGTTGCCTCCATGTCGAAGTTTATAATTACACCGAACGATGCCAGTCCTGAATGCGTAATTAAGGTACGCGGTTAAAGCAGGCTAGAAGAGTTTGTTACATGGTACTAACGTGCCCGTAACAGTTATCAAAGAGAACAAGCGGGAAACAGGGATGTAAAGGAGGGCAACAACACCAACGTTTAAATACGGATCGTTTAAATGGAGATCGCCAAACAGTGTGAAGGATCCATGAAAGCCTGTCTCCATTTCCATGAATAAAGGAAAGAGCATTTAAGCGGGCCACTCGTGTGCACTACACCTTGAATAGTTTTATAATGGCACGACTCGAGTGTACAGCCTGTTCAACCCTGTTCATCATTGTCATCGTCATCTTCATTTCCTATTGCGCATTCTTTGCATAATTCAACCACCACGTTTCTTTTCCTTTTCTTCTCCTCCTCTCTTTTTCCCCCTCCCTCCTAACTGCATATATTCGTTCCTGCAATTTCGAAGTTAATCGACCGAGGCTCTCAAACACACGAGATATCTATCGAGCGTATCTATCGAACGGGCACGCAGAATGCATGTAAATTGCGCGAAAGACGAGAGAGCACACCCTGTCACACACAAGAAGCAGTTAAACCACTCTGCATCGAAATTCGACATTAAAGCGCCCGCTTTCCCAAGATTCTTTGTGACGTCACGTCCTTTCGAACCATGTCACGAAAATTACGGTCATTCGGCTCCGTCCATTTGCATAATAACCGGTGCACACGCGAGTGCCCGGTTAAATTAAATGTAACGTTTTAAAAAAAAAACGCGAAATTTAATAAAATTGATAATAAATCGCGACGCTCGTGCACACAGGTTGCAAGGTTTAAAGTTACGAGTTTTTCATCGGGTTAAATCTCGCGAAACCGAATCGAGATGCGGAGGGGGAGGGGGATTTTTTTACTTGTAAAATTACAGGCACGATTCAAACTTTGCTTCCATTTCGGTATTCTTTCCTCCTTCTCTCTCTTCCGTTCTTTTTTTCTTTTCCTTTCTCTCTCTCCTTTCTTCAAAGTACGTCTAGCGCAGTAATTAGTTCTTGAATTAACGCATAAAATTAAATGGCTCCATTCTACAGAAGTTTAAATAGTCTACCGAAGTTATTTAAAATTCGTAAGTTAGCGTCGTACCATTCATAGCACAGCAGGGTATATCCGACGAAACCGGAGGGGAGGGGGGGAGGGGAGGGGGTAGAGGAGTTATCCCACGTTTGCACTCCCTCTCGCACTCACTGGAAACGCGATCTGCCTATTATAATACCGGTAACTCCGGGATTACGTTGTTTCAATTTGAATGGAAAGAACAGTCAATTTAAAGAAGAGCCGACAGAGGAGGAGCAACGGCAATACGGGGAGGGAGGAGGAGAGAGAGAAAGAGAGAAGGGGGAAGAGAAAGGAGGAGGCGAGGAGGAAGAAAGGAGAAAAAAGAAGGAAGGAAGGGAGGGGGAGAGAGATAGAAGGAGAGGAAACGCTTCTCGTGTACTTAGGTTTAATTAAAACAACGTAGCTCGCGAGGTAACGTTGTTCCAAAATGGATGTTCCACGGGAAACCGAGTTTCTCCATTACGTGGTGGCCTGAATGGCGTGACTACGGGTGTCTCTCAGGCTTTGACGTTTTTAGAGAGCACCGTTTCAGCTGCCACGACGAATCACTTTCGCGGGGGTGGCGGCGTTAATACGTGCGACAAGCACGGAATCGGATTACGTGAGGGAGAAACGTGAGCTCCCTTTCTCGTGGAAAAATAGAAACTCTTGTCGATGGTCGCGATCCGTCCACAGGGGATGGTGCTTACCGTCTAAACTTCATCCTTCCTTTTCTAAACACGTACGATTTAAATTTAACCTTTGGGTACCCTTTCGACGATCTATACACTTTTTCTCCCAAGAGTTTGCGAATTTTCTCTTTTCTTCTCCACCGATATTCGAAGATTGTCAAATTTGCAAAACATTTGGAAAGGAATTTTGGAATATTCTTTTTTCTTTTTCTTTTTCCTTTCTTTTCCCTTTCGAACAATTGAATTTTTCTTTCGATATTCTCTTTCTTCGCATCGTTCGAAGATTTTTAAATTCTCTAAAACATTTAAACGAGATTCGAGAAAAGATTAGAATTTTCTAAATCTTTTTCCTTTCTTAAAAACTTTCAAGTTTGCCTCGAACAAGACCAACGTTTAACGAAAGATGAAATTGAATTTTTCTTAAATGTTCTCTTTCACCTATAACTTGCGTACTTTCAAGTTTTACAAATATTTATACGTTGCCATAAATTAATAAATACGAATAGAAAGATAAAAAATATCACAGGAGTTTCGGCTGCGATCTTTCGGAATCTTTTATATTTAACGAAATAAAAATTAAAAAAGAATCGACGATACATTTAAAGATGCATAGCAAAGATATTTCTCAATTTCGCAAATAGATTCTCAAAGCGCAACGAGATTTAAATAGCTCGAAAGCTTAAAAATAAAGCAAAGTTTCCATCGATCATTTCGAAATATTCCTCCAATGCGCTATTAGCTTGTTCACACAATTATCTAATTTAAAGTTAACTGCCTAAACAAACAAGATATCCTTTTTCAAAAATAAACACGACTCCCTTTTCAAAGAGAAATAGAAGATCAACTTTCCATCTTCTACGACTACTAGTAGAAACCACGACGGTCAAATATAGCAATTCACTCCCATTTGTCGATGCACTCGCTAAATTGGGCTTGTCACGCGGTGGTAAGTAGGGACAAGCTGAAATTCCTTGAAACGAGCCGTTGACACGTTACGTATTTTTGTACACGCGTGACTCCCATAACCGTGAAATAGAGAGAGCGGGGGGGGGCTTGATACACGGCTCAAAAAACCCGTTCACAATCGTACAAATATAACCTAGATGCCGCAACGTGGGGGGTGGCGGATCGATCCGCGAAAACATTCGTCGATATTTTCATTCCTCTCGTCGATAACCGTGTAACGCAAACCGCGAACATAATCACGTTTCATTCACCCAACTATACAAAATTGCACTTTTTCAATTCCCATTGGACCCTTTTAACAACATTGTTTTTCCCAGCTTTAACAACGAGATAAATACACACGGGTTGCGCGGTTAGTGGAAAAAAAAAAAAAAAAAAATAGAAAAATAAAAATAAAACAGTCCCGATGAAAAGTTTTCCCGATAACAACGATAGCGTTTTTTTCGATTGGGGAAAAATTTGGGAGAAAATTAATGTACATTCGCGCTTCAACAACGGAGATATCGATTTATACACGTTGAAATATATATTCCTGGCCCGAAACTTCGTCTCAATTATTTTCCAACGACTCTCCCCCTCTATTACCCCTTTGGAAATTGCGCAACGCCATAAATTTGCCAGCCGGAAAAGTTGCATTCACAAACTTGCACCGTGAATAAACTTTCTTCGTGAATAATATCCATCGCGTCAAACGTCGAAGACCGATTATCGATAAAGAAAAAGCACGAGCGGGAGAAGGGAAGTCGAACGAGGAGGCGAGGGGAACTGAACGAAACAAGAAACGATACAGGGGTAGGGAGGGAAGAAGGAGAGTGATATATGCGCAGCTCGTATCGAAAATCGGGACAACAAACAGTTTTGCTTTTTCACGTTTCTGTACCGTTCTGATCATCACTCCACGCGATGACGTGAAAATTTTACCCCGAGCGTACTTGCCCGCATTCAGAATTTAATCTCCCTCTGTAATTTATACTTGAATGCGATCTCGTACTTCGTGGCAGACACCAATTAAAACCTGGTCTAGAAGCCAACTACTCCTCTCCACGTAACCTGATTCCGCATTATCGTCGGTTTGAATAATGCTTACAATAATAATGCGGTTGTTAATGGAGAGATAAAGACAGATTACGTACGAAATTATACACCCGATGATAACATTTTTAACACGATCTACTTGTTCTAAAAATATATATTCTACTAGCATAGAATAATGTAGATAGTTTTTAATAATTCGAAAAAAAAAAAAAAAATAATCAACTATCGTCGAATCGATCAAACTATTTCCAATTATTACAAAAATACGAAATAGAACGAAGAGCAATTAAGTGGCACAATTGTAAACTTCACGCATTAAAATCGAGCGGGTACCTATAATAATAACTAGCTCCCTTTCAGAATTACCGAAATTTCTCCAATTGGAAATCCCTGTTGGAATACCGCCCATAAAATCTCTCTCGAATATAATATGAAAATTAGCCGGTTCTCCGGCAACCAGTCGGAGTGTTCCACCGGAATTACGAGATTTCAACGACTTTCCAACACCCCGGCTCGAGCAAAGTCTCCGGAGGGATCCGGACAATGTTGAGAACCGCGACATTTCCAAGGACCAACTCCGCTCTGATTCTATATCGCGTTATCATCGATTCCAAGGATCGTCGTCTCTGTCGAGAAATGTCTGAAAGGCATTTCGCATCGCTGCGATGGCGAAGTCGGCGACGAAATGGCACAGCGTGGACGAAAAAAGACCAAGACCAAGACCAAGACCAAGAAGAAGAAGAAGAAGAAGAAGAAGAAGAAGAAGAAGAAGAATCGAAGAGAGAGGAGACTAGAAGGAGTGAAAAGCGTGAAAGTGGGTCGCGAGTGGGAAAGAATTTCCACGGAAACGGGGGGTGGAAGGAGAAGGGAGACAGAAGCTTCCGGTTCCCGTGTTTCCGCCGCTTCGTAACGGAGTACACAAGTGCGAGAGGGGGGAAAAAAAAAAAGAAATACACAAGAAGGGGAGAAGGATGGGTCCCGCGACCGGAGAAGGTAGAAATGCGCGAAAGAGAAGCTTCGAGCGACAAGGCAGCTAGCGAGAGGACGTGCAAATACATGCGAGAAGCAAAGTAAATGCAGCCAGCCACCATTTGTGCATGGGGGAAGGGGGAGGAGACTTTTAAATTCTGCCTGGTATGAATTTTTAATTTTCCTGTACTTTACGACTGCCCATTAAAACGCAAAAAAAGAGAAAGAGAGAAAGGAAACGAAGAGGGAGACGAGGGTGAGAAAAGAAAGTACTCTCGAAGAGATGGCCACCACCAGCAGCAGCCCAGGGAGATCTCCAAGGAGGAAGAATGTAGAAAAACGTGGGATCTATCGAGCCCGCGGGAATCTCTCGAGCGGGGAATATATTTTTCTCGGGGAAACGGAGGGTAGCACTCTGACTTGTGTAGCACGATTGCCTCGAGATACGCCAATTTATCGGCTGTATAACGGCTCGCGGCCAAACACGCACTTGCGAACTGCTCGAATGCGAAATCAATACCGCGACTCTGTTTGTCCGGACTCTGGACAATTCTCCGATTGGATTCGCGCTTACAACCTCCTCCATCGTTGGCTTTTATTTATAAACAGATTCGTAGAAACGATATTTGACCTAGTTTCGTGGGAATCCGCGATATTTTTGTCGCTAACTCGTACAGTTGATAGTCCCTGTCACGATAACGTTTCATATTTATTCGATCGATATTTATACGTATCCGATAATTCGTATCTGGAATGCTTGGAATACTTTTCTTCCGATGCGTACTTTTGCGATCGTTCTGAATTACGCTACGTCCAATTATTAAATGAAACGCAGGATCTCGAAAGAACCGATGGAACTTCGCCTATTATTGCTTTGGAAATCTCTGATCCTTCGTATGACGGTGTTCTAAATACCGAACGAAGCGGGTGAGTACGTTTTCATGTACCCTGTGCCGTGCAAATAAATCACTGGTTATCGAGCGTCCAAGGTGGTTAACCCGAAAAGTATACTACAACTTCGTCGAGTTTCAAGTTTCGTGTTTCTTTCGTTCTACTTTAATAAAAAAGGAAAAAAAGTTTCGTGTTTAAAGAAACTTTGATGATTATTAGATAGAAATCGAACGCTTTTGTTCTTCGATTAATAAAAATATCAGTTATCACCGATATCTTCGATCAAAGTTTAACCCTTTAACGAATCGAACAATTCTTTATTTCTTAATTTTACCGCAGGATGCTTAATCCTTCCCTTCCCGAATTTCAATTTCCCGTGAAAGCGTAATGATCTCGACGTACAAAGCGATAAGATGATTTCGAGCGTCCCGCAGCAGGAAGCTGGGCCACGTGCTGGTCGCGAGAGACCGGTTGGTATTAGGTGCAGAAACCGACTGAGTTACGAGGGGTTATAAATTCCGAATATTGGAGTTCTGCCTTGGCGATCCTGTTCCTCCTGCCCTCCGCTCCGTTCCGCACAATGGAAGGTATCTCCTATCCGCGCAACTTGTCTTGACCTACCGTAATGTCTGTCCATACAAAAATAGATTCGATCCATTCGATCGGATCTTGCGTCATTCGTGCATTGCTGCATTTACAATGGAACAGAAAGAATTCCGGAAAGGAAGGTATAATGAAAATCGGGTACACGATCGATACTTTCGACTCGACTTTCGAATCGAATCATTTTTTACACAGCGCGCATATTACATAATAAGGAAACAACGAATACGAAAGGAAAATAATAATTTCGATATAGAAATCATTCTGTCAATTTCGATACTATTTCTAAAGATTTGGAATAGGTTTGGATTAAGTTTACGGGCAGATTCGAGCTAGATACGTTTAGATTGGATTGGATTGTGTTTAGACTAAGTTTAGAATAGCTTTAACTTAGGTTTAAGTTATGCTTTGATTAGATGTTATTTCCTTCAATCGAGCCGCCTCGCCAGTAGTTAGTGATTTAAATTGAGAGTGGCCCGCATCGAAGGATAAATAAAACCAGAACATCCCTCGCGTGTCGTAACATTTATTTTCGAATCATCGAAAGAAATCGGAAATAGAATCGGAAAAGCCGAATCTGACGAGTCTAAAAATCCCACTGATTACTCGTTTTATCATCGAATCGCTCGAAAATGATTCACTTCGCTTCTCAATTCGTCTCTGCTAGATTCGCAACGCGATAATGCGAGCTGCTGGTCGTAAATGCTAATAAAATTGAATCGAATTGAATAAAGCTGATCGAGGGCCGAGACGCACAGCCGAGGATACTTGACGTCACGCTCAGGTCGTCTTTAACGGAATAGATTTTTTTCTCTCTCTGTCTCTCAAGACGATGGCAGTGACGTCATCGGGCGAAACGAAAGGAAAAAGACTGGGCTGAAAGGAAGTGAACTATCACGGAAAATTGCGCAGCGAACCGTTCGCTCGGAAAATCGACAGTTTCTTCTATTTGTCAAGTGGCGCTTTTCAGGATCAAAAGAATGAAACTTTAATTAGCAAAAGAGCAAGTACGTGCCGGTGAAGATAGCTTAAAAGAGGACTCTCTCTCTCTTTCTCGTCCTTCTGTACTTTCCTTACGCATCTTCACAAAGGGGAGGAGCACTGTTCTCGAAGGAACGAGGAGGTACCCGTATACCCCGGGTCCCTGTAATTTCGAATTCGAGAGTTGAAAATCGAAGAATCGAAGAATAATATATCGCTTCGATTGAATCTTAGCTTATTTGCGAAATTGCATATTTTCCTTAACTTAAAATAACGTCACATTTATTACGTACGAAACGTTTCTCTTTTTACTCCCCTCTTAATACGAAAAGAAAACACGGAGGAATTTTTCTGTACGAAAAAAAGTTGGTCTTATTCCTTAGTCCCAAGTTATGCTCCGAGGAAACTTTCATCAGAGATAAAAGTTTGAGTCTGATAACATTACTCAATGAGACAGGATGTTCTTTCACTAAAATGCACCGAGGAATGTACACATATATCAACACACACACGTATAGACGATGTCTGGACTAAAGTAAGTTAGTCCTCATCTCTGATGGTCGGTCGTTTTTCAAATCGAACGCCTCGATTTCGAAAAACTTTTTCTTTTTCTTTTTCATTCTTTTTATCCTCCACTACCAAAGTGTATATCAATTTTTCTCAAAATTGTACGAGGCGAAAAAAAAAGGTTGATATTTCTGCATCCCGAAATAATTATCGTCGTGATTAATTCGATCGTTTTTCTTTTTTCTAATCGCACAAATTGTCACAAATTGTTCGAGTTGAATAAAGGCTCGGATCCAAAGTATCGATAAATGGATGTCCTAGATCGGATCCTTTAAAGAAGATCGGTGCACGAAGGCAACGGCGGAAACGGGTAAGAAAAGGGCGGTTTACGAGCAAGAGGGAAACGAGTGGAGCGCCCAGAGGGCGAGGCCACCACGAGGGAGGGAGGCGGGGTGGGATGAGTAACGAGATCAGGTACTCGATAAGTTCTGACAAGCGCAATTGCACTTTCGAACGGAGCTCGTCTATGCTTAGACCGAGCAATTCCGTGAACTGTTCCCCCTCATCCCCCTCTCCTTTTGTTCGTGCAGCTTGCGTAACGACCAAACTTCTTCCGATCGTTTTATTCGCCGCGATCTTTCGGCGTTTCGAGGCGCGACTCGCCTTTCCTCTCCGATATAGCTTTCCTCTCCGTTATCGAGTATCACGAGTAATAACGACTCATTAAACGTCGACAAACGAGGAAAAGAGCGACCAACAAAAGCTTGTTACCGAACTCTTTGCGATTGTTCCGATTGTCGGGACGGATTTGAAAAGAAAACACGATACGTGTGCTTCGATTCGTTCAAATTATTGTACGATTTGTATCTTTTACCTGTCTTTAACGTGCTACGAAAGATAATAATTATTAACCTTCATCTTCACGATGATACAGGATCCGATGAATATTTTGCTCGATTGTACGATACTTAAACTAACGGTATAAATCAGACAAATTATCGATCTTGTAGGTACAATGACACCTAAATGTAAAAATGGCGATCCTATGAAAAATTCATCGGATAAGAGAGCGAGCAAATTTCCTTTCCAATTCCGTTTTTTCAGCTCGATCGTATAATTGTATGTCTCTCGTCAATTATTCTCAACGACACGTTCTAAAACGAAAGAAATCGATACGGAACAGGTTATCCAGCTAAATATTTCCATCCCATTACCCGAATCTTTGAAATGGTCTCGTTTAAGCGTCTGCATCGATTTAAAGTAAAGGCAATGGTGGATAGATCAAAACCCTGATTCCACCTTCCATCAAACGCGACTACAACCAACTAAATTGCCTTCGATTTATTTACTCGAAATTAGGGGCCACCACATTAAAGCGTAAAACGTCGGCGTTAAAGGCAGACACTCTCTCTCTCTCCCTCTCTCTGTGTGCGGATCCGGTTTGCTTCTTCGTGTTGCGGGGACTTACGCACGGCGCCACGGTCCAGACGGAAGCGGCGCATCGGGGATACAAATCACGTGAGCATGCCTTCTGACGCGGAACTAATAGAGGCGCAACAAGGTGGGCAAACAGCAACGAAGGCTCCCCTGATTGCAACGAATTAGAGTGTCCTATCCGGCCAACCGAACTCAACCAGTCGGTAGACAACAGTGCGGTTCGGATGAGCTGCCGCGAATCTACGAGCATCCGCCAGGAGGATCAACCTTGTTTCCCCCTTGCTCCGTGCAAGGATGCACCGTGTGCTGCGTGAAACGGTTAATTGGCTGGTTACTATAATGCGCATTTCCATTCAATTTCTCAAGAGAGATATTATTTGATAGTAGTATTATCGCAATTTCAATTCTAAAGGAAATGTCCGTAAGAAAATTGGCAAAGGAAATTTCTAAGAGAAGTATACGAAATTCTTTTCAACATTTGATTCACTGTATCGACACTTTTCCTTTAACTGAAGATTATTATTATTATTACAATCATAATATATTTTGTGCTCTTCGCTATATATCATTTCTGCGATTCACTTTTAAACTTTCCAACGATACAACGAGTCGAAAATTATTATACACGAAAGGAAAGAATTAAATATTATTATTCCTCGTGCGATAATACACTTGCAGGGCAACGATGAAAGACAATGTCTCTGTAATGTCTCTCGTTCGTTTGTTGAATTCCCATACGGCGCGTCAGCATATGAGACGAATTTAATGTTAAATCGATTCGACGGTTAATTATAATAATTCGTCCCGGGGTGGAAAGTCCCGCGACACGGGACTAAGGCTCTTTGACACGATATACTACCGGTGTACTCTGAGAAACTGGCGGTGTGTGTCATCCATCTCAAGACGTAATCAACACCTCCGGATATCAAAGCTCGAACCTCCCTCGAGAACGAGAGAGAGAGTGAGAGTGAGTGAGAGAGAGACTTCGAAGCGCGTCTAGTCGGCAAGTTTATTCGGTGTCGCGGCACTGTTAACTTTGGAACGCGATGCTTTTTCAATGAAGCTCGAGCACGTGTCTCGGTTGAAAAGGGAGATCCGAGGGTTGAACGAGGTATTGCGCGAAATTAGTATCGCCAACTACAACCCTCCACGATTCCTTGTGGTTCTTTGTAAGGTATAATACGCTTGTAACGACGAACGGTTTAATATACTGATACTGGTACAACTACAACGAGTATAAAACAATCGGATAAAATATTATAATATTTGAAAAATATTGGGAAAATAAGAGAAATACTTTGCACGAATATATAATACGTGTACGAATGCGCAAAAATTTTTATACTCAAAGAAATTCATTCGATCATTAATTTCCACGTTTGTTCTAGAATTAATTAGTTTGTCGAATCAAATCATTGTTCCCTTTTCTATTTTTGCGAACGAAAATCAGAATCCAGAGTCCCGTTCCGTTAATGCTAATCAAATGACCGTCAATTAAACTCGAGGACGCTAAGATTGACTGGGAATAGACCGATTGACGGTCTGGACTGGAACGCTCTGGAGCTTCCGGACGTTTATTCTTCGTTGTTTAGGATGCAATGACGGAAGTACTCGAGTGACGGGTCCGAATTTCGTCTGCTTGCGTAAAAATCTTTTATTATCTGCCCGCCGCTTTCCTCGTTACTTTCCTATTTTCCAACCAGCATCGCGTGACACGTGATATTTCACCACTTGTCTCCTCGTGGAAAGCAATAAATGTCTTCCAACATTTTTCCAAAAAAAAAAAAAAAATACGCACATTTCTTATCCTGTCTTCCATTCAACGCTTTTTAAACATGTAAAAACGGGATTGAAGGGTACAAGGGGGGGGAGAAAAAGAAAGAAAGATGATCGAAGATCGCAAGAGATATCATATACATATCCTTTTTCGAACTAAGCACTCTTGAAAAATCTTTTTTTGCGAATTCTTTCCGTCGATTCAGGTCTCGAAATACAATTCACCGAACTTTGTTCCGCCATTCACGCTCGCCCCCTCTCTCCAAAGACTCTTAAAACGCCCTAAAGAATACTCGTTGATTGAGTATTCAGACTTTAGTTTGCAGTCAGCACTCTCATCTTCCAAAACTCTCCACCCTCCATCTTCGTAAATCGCGAATAAAAGCTTCTCCTCGTGTTCCCTTAACCATCGGTCGCCGTTAAACTTTCTAGACGTAGCCACACAAAAAAAAAAAAAGAAAGAAAGAAAGAAAGAAAGAAAAAAGAGAGAAAGTAAAAGAAAATAATAAAACAAAAAAAAAACACACATTTCCTACGCGAAATACGCGATTCCTTTGTTTCGTAATAAAACCAACTATTCCCGTTTTCATGAAATTCGCGCAGTGTTCACGCACAATGCGCGTACGTGAGAACGCGTGCACGTAGCTCGTTCATTTGACGGGAAAAAGAGAGCAATGTTGGTTGGGATGAGAGCAGCAGGTGTGCTCCCTAGAAGAATTTCTAAATGCGAAAAGTGTCACGATCGGTTATACCCCGGTCACGATCGTATAAAACGATTGGTAAGCGGAAATATGCGCAACGACACGTACGTAGCAGGGGCGGAAGACCCCTGTCAAAATATTAAACCCTTCCTTTCGAGATCGAATTTCGAATAGTTTCACGTCATAACAAATCCGATCCTCTTTGCGGGTATATCGCAAGGGAAAAAGGTGGTACACGCATCAACTGGGTCCAAGAGAGCGTTGGAGGGGTTCAACCGGCCGGTATCACCTTACAACAGCTTTCCACGCGTCCCCTTTTATGAAAGGAACCGTACCATATTTCCATTTATTTTTGTCCCATCTTTGAAATCATACACCCTTTATTACAGGACTAGAATGTGACTGATGGTCGAGCGCGCACGTCGCATGGATGTCCCTGCCACACTTTTTACTTTGTATTCTCCTTTCGTCGTTACGTGACACGGAGTGGAAAACGGAAGAATAGAGTTGTCTTTCTGTTCAACAACAATTTTCGCCCGAATTTTGAAACTATAAACGTCATTTAATCAAATGGTACGTAAATTCAACGCGAGAAGTGAGGATCTTTGATCGGTAGATAGCCAAAAGGATCAACAAAAGGATAGCGATTCTACGTATTCTGGATGCAAAAGTAAGCAAAAAAAATGTAACAATATTCAAATTTTCACACTGAAGTCGACTATCGGATTTGTAAATTTATTCTCTCACGTGGAATAACTTTCTACTCGACGCATTTGATCCTAAAATGGAAATAATTTTTATCATATGTTCGAACGCCATGCACGCCACGAAATCTTCTATAGATTGTTTAAAATTCCTATTCCATCCATTCTCGAAATAATGATCACTTATCGAGTTTCCGTGCAGCAACGTGGTACACAACTCTCGAAGACAGGTTTTTTCGAATTCTCTTTGTCAAAACCTGTCCCAATATTTTGATTCTGCTCGTGTATACCCTGCTCTACGAAATAATAGGCATTTCCGTTTCCTTTCGAGAATCCGTAATTCGAAACCCGCTCGTTATTCCACAAGCATCCAGCGCGCAACGAGTGCGCTCGTCAGAGCACGTTGTTTAAAAAACGATGGAATCGCGTTCGACCACTCGTGAAAATTTCTAAGCACCACTTTTTCGAACGGAGGCGGGGAGCTGCGACAGTTCCAACTATTTCCATCTCCTAACGAGCCACTTGAACTTACAATACGACTTCTCGCTGCAACACACCACTTTTCACATCCTCCTAAATTTCTCTCGTATTCAAATTTACGAGTAGCTTAGGACGGTTTAAAACGATTATCCGTACTTATTAGTCGAGCTATAGCGATGTACACATGCGCATACAGGAACAGGTACACACACCACACACAGTATACAGCGTATATAGGTTGGAGAGGAGGCTCTGGCGCGTAGATCGATAACACTTTCCGGCGGAAACTAAGCTTAAGCGACGTATCTAACGAGAGGAAATGAGGTAGCACGGGATACGCAGATCGAGAAGGAGGAGGGGTTAGTTTTGGCAAAGAAGATCGCGGTTGGCCAACAGGGCCGTGCACCGAGCGGGATTGCTTCCCTCGTGGACGGAAAGGGTTAAAGTAGATCGCGCTTAGTCAAGGTGTTGGTTCACACATTTCGGCATAATCCGTGCACAATATATAACAGAACACGGGCTTAGGATCTCTAGGCCAGCAACGGTGCGGTTTCTCTGGTCTAGGTGGCTCTTAAGCTTCCGCCAGCTGGAAGGTTCATGGAGTTGGAAACGTGGCCCCGTCTGTACGATTCCGTAACGTGGACACGATAAACGTTCCCGGCCCTGGTCATTCGTTAACCTTCCCCTCTTCCTTGCATATATATATATATAAGTATATATACACGGTGTCGTACAATTTGTCAGGAACGGTTAAAGCCAGCTATTAACCTGGCAACGATTATTGCCGTCTCTTTTCGACTATTTTCCCAGGAAAACGCGGGTATGTTTCAGTGCCAGCAATGGATCGAATTGTAAAATCAAGGAGGAAGGTCGGATTTGACACGATGATTTTAGCGTCAATACTAAAAAGCTTAAGATTTTGATTCCTCTTTAAAAATATCGAAAAATCCGTCGAAATTGCGAAATTCTAGATTGTAATAGCGTAATTATCGGCTTTATACGATCGAAAAATATGAAAACACGGAAACCGAATAAATCTGGAAAATAGCCGAAAATAATTTTTACTCGGGGAGTAAAATCGGATCAAAGATTTCAACACGCTTAAGACCATTTGCCCACCTACGAATCACGTCCGAAACGATCCCTACTTTCACGATCTTGTCACGTGCATCAGCTTTCGTCACGTAGCAAGGTATAGGTGAAATAACACCATCTTACCATCAATTCTCACCGCCCCGCTTTTACACTTGTACATTTTAATTTCGCTCGCTTTAAAAATCGGCTAGATTCGTCTCGCCTTGTCCCGACCGTTTGGAATAATTAAAATCGTTCGACCGTTCGACTCGACTCGATTCCTCCACCCTATTGATTCTCGAAATTACTCGTTAATCGTCGACTTTTATTTCTCGATCGATGAAAGGAAATTGCCGTAACGTTTCTCTCTTTCTCTCTCTCTCCCCCTTCCTCCATTTTCCTATCCTTCGTCGCGCACCCTTAATGCAGCTTGAGCACCCGGCTTCTTCTCTGGGCTTGACAAGAGCCGAGAACAGGACGATGATTAAACATCTTGCCCGTGGCGCTTACGATTTTTTTTTTTGCAACAATTATTTCCACAACATAAATTCTACATCGCTTCCGTTCCAACATCCCCCTTCTCCGTTAATATCCCATCCTAGCAGGATGTTAACTCGGTTATGTATCGATGAATATTCAAACCTCGACCGAACCTCGACCATTTTCTCTCTCGATTAAACAGCTGGAATTTCGACTATGTTTTACGGAAAGGTAAATCATTAGCGATTTAATGCGATGCATCCTATCGAATATAATTCAATCAACTAGCTAGACAGAGAGAGAATCACAAAACAGAATAATTCACAATACAGGATCGGTTTGTCTCCGACAGCGGAGAACGTGACGCCAGTTAATCACGCCGGATCAAACCAACTTCCATCCCACAGAAGGATATTCCGAGCAGGAAGGAAATTCCAAATAATTGGCAAAGGAAAAATCCAGTTGGGAGGTAACACGTAGGAGATCTCACTAAACTCGTGTCTTTCCTCTCGCCAAATTCGCCAGAATAACCCGAGGGAGGATCCCGAATAATCCTGAAACCGAGGAGGAAAAAGGTTAGCGGAATGAAAATGGAACTGATAGGTAAAGAGGAGGCCGTTTACGGGAAAGGAGGAGGAAGAATCGACCGAGTTCCGAAGTAACGTCGTGGGTAATCAATGTAGAGGGAGGGGGATGATATAACGGCGGGTCCGAGAGAAAAAGGAACCGAAAGAAGGAGGAACTGATGCGTTTAGCCCAAGTCCAAGTCTTCCCTCGCTTCAATTGAGCTTCAATAATTTGTGGCCCCGCGCCAGTGGAGCCGGTATAAGATGGTGAAACGGCGTGGTGAAACGACACAAGTAGAAGGAAGGAAAATCGGTGTAGGGAAAGAGCTAGCCGGAGGAGGGTGGCCGCCGCCGCCGCTCGGGTGCAAAAGCGAGGATATGCGAGGCAGTTGAAAAGTTTACACGCTTCGACGGTGATGTATGGAGATTGTGCGTGCGTGACTTGCTTAGTTCCGAGGTGGAAAGCTCGCTCGCTTCGTCTCGTTGCTCTCTCGCCCCCTCTCTCCCCGTTTCCTTCGTCGACGTTCCGATAACCGGGCGCGCTTTATCGGTCCGCCGGCAGGGATACCGGGTATTTCGCTCGATCGGACGTGTGGATGACTGGGACGGGCATGGACGGATGGTAATAACTGGTTCGAACTTGGTGAACAGAAGTGGCCCGTTTTAACCGTGATAAATGTTCACGCGGAGCACGTAGCCGCTACTTGCGGAGTTTCTCTGCCATCCGAAGATTAGGGAGTATCGATTGTAATTAATTATCAGCGGAGGGGCCACCACAGCCGGTGCAACGAATTCACTCGTCTGGGGAGAGGAGAGGGGAACGTTCGCCGCTGCTATTGCTGCTACCACGCATCCCATCAATTTTATCCAGTTTCTAAGCTCATTGATAAATCGTCCTATTCCGCGATTATTCACTTTATCGTATTAATGATCGTCGATAACGCATTCTCTTGGCGGGGGATGCGCGACTCTTGAGGGATTTGAATGGAGATATCAGCGTGGAAGGGAAGGCCCGAAGGGGTTAATCTTTCGAAAGCGTCGCGATAATTAAAAGCGGCCAATGGCTTGAATTAATCCCGTTAATCTTAAACGCTACGGTAAACATTTATACAATTTCAGGGGAGGCGAGGAGAAGGAGGAGGAACACTTGGGTAAACTACGACAGGACGATTAACGGAACAATGCTACGCTGTATACATTTCATAACGGTTAAGAAGAACGAATTCAGAGGCACGGGACGTTAAATAATTATGGTGTTTGCCCGAGGAACTGAGGGGGATCCGGGAAGAGAGGAGGGACGCGCTTGTAATTCCTCGGACAAGGGTGAAGGGTTAATTGAAGGCAACGATTAATTTACGACGTTGAACGAACTTACACAACTTTGACAAACTGGCAACGGTTTGAAGGATGGAACGGAAGAAGAAAGCCGCCATAAATAAGGATGAGGGGTAGGATCATCGTGAATCGCGGGATGGCTCGCCAGAGAATACCGAGGGAAGGGGTGAGGGGAGGTGGAAGCGGAGCGTGGCGGTGACCAAGAGACACACAAGGGGAAGTCTTAAGCCCTGCAACTAGCGAACATGTCCTCGGACCAAATTACTCGTGCCGGATTTACTCGTCGCCGGATCACTTTTTTAATCTTCTCGAGAAGCCGCAAATAATTCCGCGCCGCGTATATAAAATCCTCGTCGCGAACCAACCCTTTATCCTCGATGAAAGTTTTTGAAATTTCCTTCCATTTGTTCGCCCATGTTGAATTTACGGTAGGAAAAAAACAAAAAAAATATAAAAATAAGAAAAAAGTCCACGGATCATCGAGCATGATCTCGGCGAATAATTTTACACCAATTCGTTAAATATTCGTTAAATAAGTATAGCATTTCGAGTTTGAAATTTCACTCGTAAGTAGAAACGCTCGATCATTGGTCAGACTCTGGGCTTTCCACGATGTGGAAATCTCGATAAAAACGGAAAGCCCCTCCTCTCCCTCGTCCGAAAGGGGCAAGTACAAAGGTTAACGATCCTATTACAATCTTTAATATTCAGGGAATGGGATAGAATGCCCCGAGTCATTTAGCCGGTTACCACCGAAGAAATAAATCATCCGATCGATTCGGTAACGAACTCGCCATTTTCACGCCACTTTTTTCCACCCACTGGATCGAGCTTTCCCTCACAATTTGGTAGGCGCGTAGCAATTTTTTTCCCTGTCATTTGCGAGGTGTTCGCGATAAGACGCGCGGACGTAGGCCAATTTTCAGGAAACCTTATGCCCTCCTACCCTCTCTCTCTCTCTTCCTCCAACCCTTCTTTTCTCTATGCGCTCCATTCTCCCCTTTCCGCCTCGTTCCCTCGTTATAAAGTGCTGTTCGGCTGACAGCTCTTATCGGCACTTGGCACAGAATCGATACGAACGGGTGGGTACGCGATGTCCCTGCAGCCAGGCTCATTTTGGTCAATGCACTTTTCGCTGGTCGCGCGTGATTCTCGCGTGAAAACGAATTCCCTTCCCTCCTCCCTCCGTTCAAGTGCAATATGTCGGCGCAGCTGCACGCCTCCACCACTTCCGTATATATATATATATATACTTCGAAATAAGATTGGAAAGGTGGCTAAAATAAATTCGCAGAGTCCATTTGTCTCCCAGCTCGTTCGCGTTGCCATCCACTCGACATTATTTCATATTTTAAAAACTGACACGTTAAAAAATATAAGACTTATTAACTCGGTATCATCATCAAATCGATGAATTTTACAAAAATCGAATAAATATAATCGATACATCTAAAAAGTTATTACGTTTCCTTGTTATTTTAACCATCGATTCTTTAGAAAAGAAAAAAAAATCCCTACTCAACATTCGTTAAATGAATCGTTTATTACCCTGTTCTAACGTTTGAAAAAATATAATAAAAATTGGGTATAATCTTTCTCCACGCACAACCACAATACCTTTTCCACGAAATCCCTCAAGATTTTTTTTAATACACCAAACCAGCCAATCAATACCGATAATTATTCCACGTACAATCACGTTCCATCCATAGAATCCCGATTCGACGGGATTCCGCGTCGCTTCCATGAATTTTCGCGTCGTTCGATTCGCAGATACTCAAAGTCTTTAGCAAGCGAGCGTTAAATCAAACTGGTTAAGCATCGGAAAATACACACGCCGTCGTGTTAATTGGTCCAACGTCACGGCCAAGATTGACGTGCGCTCATTTCTACCCTCCCAGTTTAAAACGTAATCCCAAGCTGTTCGAAATATTGCGCTGGAGACATCGAATATTATATATAGCATACAATAAAATTTCTCCCGATATTCCCGACGGTATATATCGATATATATATATATATACTTTGCGCGAGTTTGTTGCCTCGTCGTCATTCCAATGTGTTGAAACGAGAGCATAAATTCAACTTACCAGGAAGAAGCGACACGAGATTAAAGTACATTAATAGATCTTCCTCCCCTGTCTTGAATAATTCGAGGCGTATTTTGGAAAATTTATTTAACCGAGAATCGTAGCCGACGTAGCTGAGGACGAACAATCAATTTTTATTTGGTAAAAAAATTACGCGATTTCCCTGCTTGGAAACTGAAATGATTCTCTCTCCTGGCATTTTAACGAGCACTACCGTCGAATCATTTCCTTCTTCAAAAGAAGATTCGATCACTTTTCGTGTCGAGATAGGAAGAATGTATTCAATGATAATTCTTCGTTGTCGAAAAAAAATTCTGTATAGATTTTTATTCGGTTTAAAAAAAAGAAAAAAAATAAACGTAACTACTACCCCGCATTTCCACGAATCAAGGGATTTGCCACGAATATTTCACGTATTGAAAGCTATTTTTCTATCAGCCGGATGTTACACGGATATTTCGTAAATGCACAGGGCGTAAGTATGAAAGTTTCATTTGTGCGTATAATGCATTATGTAATTTATGTAGCGTATAGATTAACACGTATTCGAAATGTAACTGGCGGCCGATGAAAATAAATCCAGTTTCACGCATTGGAAACACTTTCTTTCGGTAGACGCGATGGGTAATTATTTTATTTCGTTCAAAATGCTTTTAAATAAAACCGTGGAAACGAAAAGCAATGTTAAATAACAGTGGGGGGAAAATACGGCAAATTAATGATAAAGTTAATGCATAATCCATTGTTCCACTTTACGGGGATTATTGTTGTTCATCTTATTAATAATAAAAAAAAAAAAAAGAAAAAGAAAAAAAACATTTTAATACAAATCCCATTTTAATTATTACTTCACCCTGAAATTATTATTCGCCAGACATTATCTATTTATACCGAAATTAGCTTTCAACCTTGTAATTAAAACAACTTCGCGATGGTATTTGACACACAATTCATAAAGTGAATATCTAATGAATTGCAAACTGCACGGTTCATTATGTCACTTTTGATTAATATCACCCGGCGCATCGAGTCTGACGTGTTTAGTATGGAACTTGATCATTCATGTGCAGTTCAACCTGAGTGTCCCAATTTCCCATGTGCGATTACATCAATAGAATAGCCGCATTTCCATCACGATATCTAGTAGCACGGTTACGGTCACGCGGGTCAGGATTATGCCGGAATCCAGTGTCATCTTATCGAAAACGAAGAAAGATTAATTAAACGATAACGGTTAAAAGTCACGGTTAATTGCACCATGTGTAATTATACAATCTCATACATATGTAGAGATAACACGTACGACGACCGGGGTCAATTCGAATGATTACATCCGGATTTCAATTCCAAAAAGTTTCGAGACCGAACGAAAATGGAGGGGGAGAGGTGATTGTTCGGCGTATCGCGATCTCTCACACCCTGTTATAACCCATATTTGAATCGAAAGAGCAGAGTCGAGGTCGGTGTCGGGAGATCGAATCTGGATTATCCAGAAATCGGGGATCGGGATTTCAAAGAAATCTCGAAAGGGTGGAAGAATCCTCCTTATATTACCTCGGAAAACGGAAAATCCAAATCGGATCATCTCGAAGACGAGGAAGACTAAGATCGAACCGTATCAAAGTCGAGTCGATTTTGCCCGGATATCGATAACATCGGAATGGACACTTATACTTTTCCTCGGCTTTATGAAACGGATCGCGGATTCTTCCCCCCTCCGAGCGAATACCTTAATTTCAAAAAGATCTATAGCGAGTTTCATAAATGAAAAACCGTAGTAAGTGGCTCGTGATACCAGGATCCAAGTTCGACCGAGCAACAACCAAGTTTCTAAGAGGATTTTAGAAGAGGAGGAGGAATCCGAGAAGCGGTGGAAAAGAGAGAAGAACAAGAATTTGTAATATATTCTCCACTGTCTATCGGTCTATTGTTATATGGGGCTTCCACGATCGCAGGCAATTAGGTCGAGAGGGAAAATGAGGGCAAAACGAGCTAGTTAAAAATATTATCCACGGAATATTGAGAGACCGAGCAGATTATCGTGAATTCTATTCAAAAAAATAAATTACTCAAACTCGATCTTATACTCGAGATAAACGACCATTTACCATTAAATTAATAGGTACTAGTATCTATATAAATTACACGTGTTTGGCCGGTAACTAATGGTATCCACATCTGTTCCCTACCCGTACTCGTTATTTCAAAGATATCGCTGTTATCTAGTAATACGGAACCAAAACACCTTGCCGAGCTGTAATATATTCTGCGTATGCATTTCGATGCAATCTGGGCACGGAACTCCCTTAATAGCACATAAGCCGTGGCACGTAACAGAATGCTTCTTGCGCTTGTTGACGAAACTCGGTTACCAACTTTCTAATTAGACCGTCTTGCAGTTTACAACTGGTCATAAAAGCAGGACTTTCAATTTTCTCGGACAACGAGGCATCCCTCTCCTTCACGATGAATTAAGATTCAACGAATAAAATCCGGTATCGTGTTACTCAGCTGGACTACCCCCTCAACCCCCTGTATACACGTCAGACCGTGTAACTTTTCTATCGTTATTCTCCGCAGACGATTCTCGGCTTTGGTTTCTTCCAAGTTTTTAAGCAAGCTGGTTGCAATAAAGCAGCAATAACGTTACCCTCCTCTTCCTTTTTTCTCCTCGTTCTGCACTTTCTTCCCGGGATACTAATGAAAATTCCGCGACAAAACGAAACAAGGCGAAAGTTCGACGCCGCCAGTCAACGCTTTCGAGTTAGATTCGGAAGATGGAAATGCACGATTTGCGTTTATGATACCAAAAAACTGCAAATTCTCCGAGAATTTATTCCATATTCGAACGAATATACGAATATTTACGATAAAGACGCGAGGAAAAGCTTGATAGGTAAGGAAGAATCAACAAGTCACGGATGATATTGCGAATTTTCTAAATTCGATATTCGCCTCCAACGATTTTCCAACCCGTTCCGTTTTCAACCGTTTCCGTCCGTGAAATTTATCACTAATGGACAATTTATGGCGAGTATAAGGCACGTCGACAACCGTTTCTTCGATTTAGCCGATCCAATATATATATATTTATATATAATTAAATATATTTCGAGGCGAGTTTCTAAACAAGTTGGCCGCGATAAACAATCGGCCAAGTAAAATTTCCATCCTCCCCCTCGGTTCCGTTTTCGCGCGAGCGAAACGCGACGCTCTGCATATAAAACGCATCCGTAAAGAATCTCACGTCCCCCACCTGGCAAACACTTCGCACGTAGTATTGCAGTTACGCAATACTTTTCGCGATCCCTCCTCTCTCGAATACACTTTATAGCGGCCGAGCGCGGTTATCAATTCGCGAGAAATATTGATACCTTCCTCTTTCCCTCCCCTCGGTATTCCCCGCGATGCGGAGAAAACGCTGAGAGAGGAATATTGGCACGTAGCTCGAACGAGATCTAACGTGGAACAAGCTGCTTTGAGAAAGAATGGCGCGGGACGCGTGAAACGTGTTATTGTGACGTGTGCGGAGGAGAGGCTCGCTTTGACGGATGGAAAAGTAATTTGCGTACGTTGCACGTTTTCTTTATTCCTTCTTGCGGTGAGAGGGTAAAAAGAGATTTGCGCGGACATCGTCGGATAAAATAGATTTTAATCGCGTACCATTAATCCGATTGATTCCTTCTTTTGTATCAAATTTGATGCAATAATAATATAAGCGGAATAATATTTCGGAAAGGGTGAAAAATTGAAGAGTAAAGATGGATCGATTCTTCTTTGGGCTCGCATTTCTCGCGTTTCTCTATGCTCTATTTGTCGGTCACGATATTAAAGAATGGAATTAAAAAGGAATGCTCATCGCTTCGTTCTTCGCCGAGATATTTATATATGGGGAGGGGGAATTGTATAATACTGATCCATCAAGATGAAATGTATTACATTGTGTTTCGCAAGTGACACATCATATATTCCGACATACCTCGCATAACATAAATCGCAATCCTTTCGTACGTGTTCGGTTGACTTAACGGAAAGCGCGCATGAATTCTACATGAAGATTCTGACACAATCCAAGTTTCGCAACAGCGTCACGTCCATTTCCCGTATTTTCAAGGTAAATTCGTCTTATACGCGTCGATAATTCTCGCGTGTACAAAGAAAAACACGCGAAAACGAACGATAAACGAAATAATGGTAATCCTTCCCGCTTTCCCCCCTTTCATTCAAATTGCGACAAGAAATTTTCTTTCGAAATACGATGAAATTCGTTTATAACGTTCAACGCATTTGTCCGCGACAAATCCACGGTTCGTTCGCGACTTTTAATAATAATTTAAGGATTTAAGCCCTAAAAGATCAATATCCAGTGCACGTCAAACGTTTCCAAACAACACGAGAAATACGCCCCCCGTCGGATATTGCTAGCTGCAAAACACGTGGAGATACGCATCGTCCGAAATTGCTTGGCACAGCTCCGTTGTTCCCGGCAAAACGATCCTTAGAAATATGTCCATAAAGAATTCCCCATCATACGTAAACGGGTCACGGTTGACAATCGCGATATCACCGGCGCCAACGCGTCGCTGCGTTATGACGAGCGTTCCTCCTCCTCCTCTTCCTCTTTGACGATTTTTTTTCAATTATGACGAATAACCCAAGTTTTTTTATACGAAATCAATCTATGACACGGTGCACAGACCGTATTTACCCACCGAAAGACGCATTGCCGTATCGCGTGTTTTAACCCATAACTACCATTATGGGCTCCTCTCTTTGAAAGATGTAACAGTATTTCAGAATTTTTTTTTTTAACTATTAATACACGATGTTAAATATTATCTTATCAGGAAACATTTTCCAACATTTTTATCTTCCGAGTATCCTTCGCATTGTATGTATTCTAATCTTGCAAATTGTAATATACGAATATAAAATTTGTGAAATCGTGGATTCTGAAACGAGACGACAAGTTAAACGTTAAGCGTCATAAAGGACATTGATATTATGTCGTCACAGCTTAAGAGTTAAGGGTTGAAAGTTATCTCGGATATTGTTCTCTTGTCGAGTTTTCCCGTATTATGCGGTATTCTTCGTCAACCCATTTATAGCGTTGATTAAACCTGATACCGTACCAGCCCGCAATTCGTTACGCAGCTTGGAAACGCGCAACTGCACTCTTGGTTTATTGCCACGGACGACCTTTAGAGTTCGAGGGTTAATCTTTTCCCTTGGGTTCAATCTCGTTACCGATTGTGGCGGTGTAATTGCACAACGTTCCACCAGGTGGGTGGGTGAGAGCGAGGGTGTGGGCAGAGCAGAAGGAATGTAAAGGTACAACACAAGTGGAGAAATTACTATTAAGATCACGGCTTTGCTCGTGCTAATCAATTATGCGAATACCGTTAGTCTTCAACTTGGATTCAGGGGCAGCATCTCAAATTCGTTCGCTGGCAAACAACAATCACGTTATGTAATTCCGTCTCGAAACAATCACGATTCAAATCGATACGAGGGAACATTCATCCTGACATCGACGGAACAATGCACGCATATAATTTTTCCACGTAATATCGCCTCTTTTCTTTTTCCGTTTCTTCCCTCCCTTTTTCCCTCCCCCTTACATCGATTACCATATTCTGACAGAAAAATCATGTTTGAATCGACGAGCAAATAAATTCCCATTGTCGATTTTCGCCGGATTGTTCAACGTCTACAACATCCTCGCTATTTAAATCGTATTTACGAGACGATGCAAATAACGTACAAATCAACAAACACGCATAACATTAAAGATAAATAATTGCTTTCATAACTAACCGCGCGTTTAAACGATCCCTCCTCTCGGAACAAAAGAGGCGACGACGTTCAAGGAGAAATAAAAAATTCCTACCCATATCCGTTTTTATTAATTCCATATTCTTTGTTATCGCGGATATATAGCACAGGTCGTTTACCGATTCAACTATTCGTGTCGCTTATAACTTCTTTTTATTCGTATTTAACACGCGAGAATAATCGGCGTTTCACGCGTAACAAGCGTATAACATGCAATTGTTCGATTTCACGCTCGACCATTGATGATTTCGACCCGTTTACGAAATCTGTCCCCGTGTTATTTAAAGTTGGGGGGGAAAAACTGGCGAATTGGTAAAAGGTTGCCGCGAAATACGGGTCGAATCGATATAATCGGGCGGACATACGCGACTCTCCCTTGCGGGTCATCGGGTCAACGATCCCATCCCTGCTTTTCATTCGCGGACGAATCATGGGGGACACGACGTAAGGCCATCTTTATTGGACTGGGGAGAGGCTATTGTCAATCGATCAACTTGGTTATCTATACCTTTCGTTAAGGATGTGATAGTAGAAAGAGGAAATTCGATTATGGAGGAAAGGGGTTATGACGAAACGACAGGAAGCGACTTCCCTTGGGGAAATATTTAATTCAACGATGACTTCCTATATTCAGGATATTCAGGAATTAAATTTTGAGACGAGATTCTCCAAGATTTTCTGTCCAAGAAGGATAATTAATTGTAAATTCCACGTGGAATAATTCTCTTCGAGTTCGACTCGAATTTGGAAAATGTATATAAAATACAGGATGAAGAGAGTAGAGAGAACGAATATCTGTCGAACGGTTCGTGTTCATTACTCCTTTATTCTATCTCCTGTATCTATCAGGACAGGTTGTGATAAATGTGAAATTGCAGTCCTGTTTTTACCATTTGATAACATCATGGACAATGTTCTAAACCAATTGCACGTAAATTTTATTTCTTTACTAAAGCATTCGCAAATTATCAACAAATATTCTCTGCGATATTTGTCTTCTTATCGTATCGAATTTATTATCATTTCGTTTATTGAAATTTACTTGAATAAAAGTAGTTTGATGATATAATTACAGGGAATTTTTCGCCACGAGAAGAAAATCTACAGAAGATCGCGTATAATAACTACCGTAACTCCAATTCCAACCGTTATTGTTAATTTAAATTTATGAGTTAAATTAAATTACGAGAATAGGAAACGGAGATTAAAATTCCGGACCTAATTTAACAGAACGATAGATCGATTCTCATTTATCATTCGAACATGTTTCTGGACCAAGCATCATTCACCCGACATCTCGTGCCTCGACCAATGACAATTTCTCGTCATCAAGTTAAAATCTACCTCTTATTCGCAGCCTCTTATGTTTTTAAACTATTAAAAAAATCATTATCTTGGCTGTTAACGATCTATGCTCCACGTGACAATTAACTACTAACCCGATATAATAATTTCTTCAATCATCACATTTTACTTCCTCATTTCTCGAATATTCCAATACCTGTTATATTTTCCTCTGCTTTGCTCTTGAAATTAACCAAGCATCGTGATATTAAACCGTAAGAATTAATAACGACGAAAAACTAAGATCATTCCCCGTTCCTCCATAATGGGAATGTAACCGTTCCGGAAATGCCGTTTTCCGGAACGATCTTATTATTCCGGAAAATTGGCGACTCTCGTGCCGTTCAATCCGACCGTGCCGACACCGCGAAAACGACGTCGTTTCTCATCTGGCCGTGATGCAAACCGTTCGCACGGCGGCCAACTCGCACGGTTCCCAACACCACGACCAATCAGGAAATATCCCAGTCGATGCGTTGTACATCATCCATAACCTCGCGCTTTGGATTTATGTGATCGTGCGTCGATGCGTTGCATTTATGTATATTGCAGGGGATACATACGTTTTAAATGCGACTCTTCGGCGCGTATTTGCGCTTCCATCGCGACTACATCGCCCGCGGTTCGTTATTCCTTATAGGACGGATCTTTATACGCCGGTTTGATCGCGCCATCTAACTCGTACGAGCGTTGCACGACGACGTAAGGGATTTTCATCGTCTCGTAAAATTAACGACGATTGTCTTGCGATGATTTCGAGATAAAAAGGATCGAAGAGACAGTCTTTGGAAAGAAGAGAGTGCAAAGTTCAAGTTGTATGGGGACGTCTGATGGATACGATCGAGGAAGGAAAGGAAAATCTCTTATGGAAAGGAATAATTATATTCCTGTTGACAATAGAAAATTGTCATAATAGAAATATTTTCATCGATTAATTTTTCCAATATTTCTCGTTTCTTCCTTTCTTCTTTCAGTTATTTTTACACGCAGCACACATTACCTCCTCTAATATCACCCCGAGTGTAATATTACTTATATCTTGGATACCTGTCAGGTAATACACGTTGGAATGTTGTACAGGTTCGATTATACGTTATAGCGTAGTGTAATGATGCTCGACGTAGGTACAAATGGTAACGCAGGTAATGAATAATAAATATGGAAATATGGCATAATCACTCAAATGACTTTGCGTGTCGTAGCAAGTAAAAATCATGTTTCTCGAACGTGGAACGCGTATGTTATCGATTTTTTCATTTCCAGCTCTCCGTTTGAAAAAAAAAAAGTACTACCCTTTAACGAACAGTCATACCTCATACATACTTTCCCAAATAGGAATCCGTTGGCATATCGGGACGTTAAAACGGATAATCAATTAAAATGCTAGTAGCCTCGACTGTTATTTATTGCCTCACGCATCACGATCCAGAATTATTTACCCCGTCTACCGCCACGTTTCATTCCCACCACCATCCTTCCTTCCCGCCCCTAACTATCGCGCAGATTTATTCCACGTCCGTCTCGAGATGCAACGATACACATTCGCGCTTCATTTTTTCGACATCGTGGCGCATGTGTACCACCACACTCGGAATTTCCGCTCGTAATACCATGGAACAACACCGCGGTTTCAATTTATCTCCCCTCTCCTCTCCGCGTCTTACGTACGTAATTGCGCGATGAGCGCCATAAATTGTCCCTTACGCTATCCTAATGTTTGATGGTAGAGGATAGGCAGCATTTCTACCGATTATTACGCTACCCGACTGATTACCCTCCTAGCTTATTTCATTCCTCGCACGATAAATTGCGACGCTACAGGAAAAGGGACTCTCAATTCATTTTAATTTGGAAATTAATTTTTCAAAATTTGATCAATCCCATTTTTAAAAATCTTGATAACAAGCTTTCCGTTAACGCGTTACTTATTAACGTACCCTACTGCGTGAATATCAATCCTTTGTGGGATATGCTACATGCTTGGAATATATATTAATATAATATTGTTTCGCGAGATTCTCGATTCGAGACACGCGTGGGCGTATGACCGATTACGAAGACCAAGATTAGAACTGTGTTATCGAGGTGCATATCGAGCAGCCTCCTCCTCTCCTTGTCCGGTTGAAAGCAATCAGGAGGCTGTAAGAAGGGAGAGGGGTAAAAGTGGTTCTGTTCGATAGCCGCATTCCACCGGGCAAAAACAAGCTTTCTCGTGGCCGCCACTTCACCGTGAAACCCGTTTTTCTCATTACCACTCGTTGCTACGTCCTTAATGAAAGCCGTTTTTCCCGGCGCCACTCGTTGCGCCGCGTTCTTACCGTTGTTGGTGCCCACCTGGATGCACACGCGCCGCGTTTGACGAGCATTTTACGACCCATTATCGGTTCCGATCCTCCAACCCCCTCGATCGGCCTCGATTCGACGAATTAATGTCGAGAAATTAACACTCCGATGTTCATCGGTTTCAACCGATTATCTCGCGTGATTCAATTCATCGCATATCGTCGTGCACGCTGTGTTATTTCGTTTAATCGGTGTATGATGTTGCAACGACTCGATGAGAATTAAATCTGCCCTCTTTCGATAAAACTATCCGTACTATCGTTGCGAATAAAATGTATAATAACCCGTGCTATTATTAGGAATTTCTCGATTTTTGTTTTAAATCTTTGCTGTACAATCTATCCAGTTGTACGATTATGCTAATAAAAATCGCGATTCGCACGATTATTCGAATTATGTTGATTGTCGTTGCAATTGCTTCCATCTAGTATATATGTATATATAATATATACTTCCTCTATTTTAATTCGCCAGAGCGAGAGTGTAATGATCACTCGCGAGAGTGGTAAATTGCAAACGTAATCAGTTAAACAATACATTAATCTTATACGTGTATTCTTCGAGATTGCGTTTCTGGAAGATAAAGATTGGTGAAACGAACGTGGCCTTAATGATCATTTACGATCATACATCAGACGATGTCCAACAAATTGAATTAATTTCTGATCCTGTTACATTCTGATCCTGAGATATTTATAATGCAAATGTTTATATCGGAGCGTACGTATGACTGGTCGATTTGAAACTGTAACTGTTTCTTATTAATTTAATATTAACGCCAATTTTCATTTATCATATCCATTGGATCCAGATATTACTGAGAAACGAACGAACGAACGATTGACCTCGTTTCCAAAACGTGATGGAAGATCAATTTTGACGGATAACTACGTACAGGCATATCGGCAATACGGTTTCGTTAACAAAATATTCATAAACTCGGCATTTCGTGTCTTTTTCTTTTCCTCAACAGAGTTTAATCGCCTCGCATCATCGAAAGAACGAGGATCAAGAGGCCTCTACGATCGCATGAAAATTCTCTTGCGAAAACGCGAGCAGAAAAATATAGGCTGAAGCATGCCAAGCGCCCAGGTATTGGAATGCGATATATAAATGTAAATGAGTGGCGCTATCATGGTATGTGCAATTAAGAGGTTATGAAATTCTTCCCTGTCGGAACATCCTTCTTTCGCCCAGCCTTTCCATCTCCCTTCTATCCCTTCCTCGTCCCGTTCTTTCCTCCATTTTATCCAAATGGAGATCAAACAACCCCAAAATTCGATTTATAATCGATACACGTGGTAGCAGACTGAAAACATCTTTTTCTCCTACAGGAAAATAATTATTGGAATATTCTTTTTTCCCTCGTCTCTTCTATCCCTCGCCATCTTCTTCCTTTTTCCATTTATACCCGCTAAACGACGATCGTGCTATTAAGCGACAGCTAATTGACCAACGAACAAACAAGAATTTTTTCACTCGACAGGAAAGGAAAAAAATAAAATCTATTTATCAAAAAAATTCTTTCAACAGATCCTTCTTCTCGTCCCTATTCGTCCTTTCGATCCGCCGCTATTTCGTCCCTATTTACACGTAATCACCGAAAAATGCGACGAGATCGCGCGATTGATCGACACGTACTAATTGGCCGACAGGTGAGCGAGGATTTTTCACCCGGCGGACAAATAATCGAAAATAAAATCTTTTTTATTTATAGTTTGTACGGCGATGTGCCACAATGTGGACACGGTTGCGGTTGAAGCTCGACGGTGCCAATTTCGGCAAATGGTCCGCGCGCCGTGCGCGCCCATGTCCCGCGGATGCACGGGGGAAAAAGGTATCGTTGTTCATATTTTTTTGCAGATTGCGGTCGCTCGTTTGTCGAAGCCACGATTTGCGCCATTTTCCCGCGACGCAACGCTTTCCACCGTCCCAATGTTTGTCCCATGACGACTCGGCACACGCCATTTTCATCCGCCGATATAATGGATTGCATTGCTGCTACACGCGTACTGCATCGATCGCGGATTTCGATACGCGGAAAGACGCTTGGTTCGATTCGCAAACACGTCGATGAACACATCTTAGAGAATTAACCGTTCGGCGAAACGGTTGGAAACGGTTTTAAACTTTGGATGGATCTCGACGGAGCAATTCTACGAGGCTTCTACGAGGCGTTTTGCGAGCCCGATTTTATAAACACGCGCGCTTGTTTGGAAACAAATCATTTTCGAATTTATGAAGCCTCTCTCTTTTTTATTTTTTCTTTTTTTTTTATCGGCGAGTTAACGAACGATAATCCGCGCCCATCGGATACACGATTCGCGCATATAAATTGAAAACTCTTTGTAAAACGAGATTCGAACGGCGTCAGAGTAACAACCGACCCACATTCCTAGGTAATAAATACCTTTGAAACAAAAGTGAAATTAAAAGTCCGTGTTCGGGTTTAATATCCCGTTAAATCCTCGTATTCCGTTACGCGAATCGCGTGACGATATTATCGCGCGGAATTTATATTTTTTTCGTTGAAAAAGAAAAGATCCCCTCGTTTTTCATCTATTTTATTATGCATTAACAACGAAGCAACGAATGAAAACATCGGAGACGAATTATATCTGGCTTATCGTGGAAACGACGAAATCTCTTTCGAAATTGTTCGTGTAATTTGTAGGAAAAATATAAAGCTCGATTAAATTTTCGCCGAGAAGTTGTTAAATTTTGAGCCTGTATTTTATAACTTTTCGACAAGGAGGACCAAACTTTTGTGAAATTGTGGCGGATTAATTATCGGGATAACATTCTTGAAAACTGATACAGGCAAGATGTATTATCAGTTACAGCGGTATCGTTTACACGGCATAGGAATCGATATCCAAGACGATCAATCTTAGCTCGCGTACACCAGGAATGATTCAAAGGCCATGTAACGCAATATTATATATATATATATATATACACATGTCATGAATTTCGATATTCTCCGAAGAGATGAAATTACCCGATATTTGTCATCATCGTTTGATTCGTTTTTTTAGCACGTCCATTTATTAAATCCGAATCGTCGTAATCTTAAAATATAACTTCCATTGATATAACTTCTTTGTAAAAACTGGGGATACCGGCTTAAGGGGAAATCAGGTTAAAATCGACCCGTGAAAATCTTCATCCATCCACTGATACAAGTTAATCCAATGGAGCGTGTTAACACGATCCATCCTGTAGAACTGGTGTAAAAGCCGAGCGCTGGTAGATGCTAATAAAATAAATAATAATTAGACTACAGGACGTGAACATAATGTTGCTAAAGGCTCGTAGAATATTCATCGGGCCAATGTAGACCGGAAATCCAGCTGTACATACCTATCTGAAATTTTAGCCCCAAGCGAATACCCATCTCTGAATCCCGAGAAAGGTACTTTCCAAATGAGAAACACCGTTTCAATCCAAATATATGTATATTAAAGCGCATCTCGCCCCGTCCGGACTCGGGGGTAAACACGTCTCCGCTTATCACTCGCCTTTATCCCGTTTCGTTATTTTCTTATTTTCTTCACCCTAATATTTTTAACGCATTCCGACGAGATCGAACGATCGACGACGCGATTATTCCATATCGAGGAAAATTACCCACGTTTCCCGTCATCATCAGCCACGCAGGACCACCTTCCCTCCTCTTTCCATCGGCAAATTATAAACCACGAAACGAAAAAGAGCGGGCGGAAAAGTGTGTACGATTAAAGGCACCGGTCCGCAGGATAGTGCGCGCATACTAATTACGCTAATGAATATTTATTCAATTGCTGCGTGAAACCTCGGCCAAGCCAGGGGACAAAGGGACGCGGTCGCGAGCCGCCCGATACGGATAATATGTTGGACGGCCGCGTACGATCCGGGGTCTTCTCTGTCCCCTCTCTATCTCGTAACATTTATTGCATAATTTCGCGCAGAGGATCGTCCACAGAGGAGCGGGAATGCCGCTCCTGAATCAAAGCCTGCCGGATTTCCTTCCTCTAATTGCGACATTCACCCGGGGTCGCAATCGAGTTACCCCCTTGTGGCGCGGCTCTATTTTTGATGAAACATTCCGTGACGAGTCGGTATAAAGATCAAGCCACGCTTCAACGGTACCAACTTCCACGACCTCCAGAACCCGACCACCTCCACGACGACGATTCCACGCCTTTGTCTCGAATAATACCAACGAATATGTGTGTAGCGGAGGAGCGGAAACCGACTTCTCTCAAAGGATCCATTCACGTATGACGTGCGTTTGCTTAAAACGTGACCGTATGCGCGTTAACACGGACGCTCGACTAATTTTCATCATAATTTTCACGAAAGCTCCTCGGACCGGAACCAACCCCGTCGCAATAGGGGAGAACAAGCGTAATTTCGCAACCGCGATTCGCGCGTCGCAATACACGAAATTTACGAGACAGCGGAACGAGTTTGTCGCGCGGCCACCACACACGGCAATTCCTTCTTTTTTCTTTTTTTCTTCTTCCTCTTCTTCTTTCGCCTATTAATCGCACCTTCCAAATTAAATTACGTTCCCTCTCGCGCAAGTAGATTTCCCCGCAAGTAGATTTCTCCATCGGGTAGGAGGAGGGAGGGGTAGGACGCGGGGGTAGCGAAGGAATTGCGCTTTTAAGACCGGTTGAAAGTGGCTCGAAAGAAACAACGTAACTTTATCGCGCGTCAAGGAAAAATATTTTCCTTTCGGTGGCCGTGTGGCGCGATTTAATTCCGTGTGCCGCGCACCGTGTATTTTCGTTTCGGAATTCAGGGGAACGCGACGGTTTCTCCATGTAGATGCTTTTTTTTTAAATGGTTTTAGCGGTCTCGCGTTTTTTATATAAGGTTTCGCGCGTTGAATATTTAGAAGCATTCAGGGACGGACGATGGCACCCAACGTTTCCCCGGGAAATTGCGCGGGAATTCATTTTTCTTTACGAAAGGTCGGAAACAGAGGCGAAAATGATAAATTTCCCCTCCCTCCGCCTGTCAGCGAGTCACAGTTCTCGCTCCGTTTCAAAAGCGTTCTCGTTACGCCTCCAATTTATCGTGGATGAAATTTAAATTGGCGCGCGAATTGTCGATAAACTACTCGATTTTAAGCGATGGATCCGAGAGCGAGCGCAATTGGATCCGGCCGAGAAATCAAATTCGAATCCTTTTAATAAATATTTCCAAGAAGAAAAAAGAAATAAGTGAAATCTAATCGCGAGATTTAAATAGGAAATATTCCAAAAGAATCGAAATGAATCGATCGAAATGAATTTAGAATTTGGAGTAAACTCCTCCATTCGTTTAAAATCGATTTTCACCGAAAAATATAAATTCTCACGCGATAAACGACCGAATTATTTCGAACGAAACTATCGAAACTTGATCAACCACCATTTGTGCTGCTCGATTTCTAAACATCCGTACAATCGGATTTCGACTTCGTGCATCGAGCACCGCTTAATTTCACGCGTAAGTCCCGTTTCAATTTTTAATTTCCGCCGCGTTCCCAATCGATGTAAACCGCTCGCTCACGTTTCACGTTTCAACACCGCCCTACACATCCCTCGTGCAAGATTCACGAGCAACGCTCGTCGAACGCACCCCGTCGATCCCTCGCCTCGCCTCGTTCTTCCCAATTTCAACTGTTTCATCCACAACACCACGTGCGCCACCACCCGATGGATACTCGCAATGTTCTTCCTTCCAACGATCCTCTTTCGTCGCCAATTCTGCGTGCGCGCCTATTTTGAAATCCGATACGCGTACGTCTTGTTTAGCCCGCTTCACTCGTTCGTCTTCCCTTCCTCTTTTTCTCCTCGGTCGCGCATCACGAGGGAAATTGAATGAAAAAGGAAAAAAAAGATACGACGATCAAGACGTTAGGACACGGTCGACGCCACTTGACGCGAGTTCGACGTTTTTCCATGCGAAGAAAAGCACGGGGGGAGGGGGATCCGTCTGGCTACGAAACTCGCAACAAGAGTCCAGTACCGACGAAGTTTGCGGTCCAATTAAAAATATTCCGGGCTTTTTCGTTTCCACCGCAGCCCCGTTAATGGGGTCGACACACCAAGGCACACGGACGAGGGTTTCTCGGTACATTCATTCGCAACTTGAACGTGGTAACCTGAATTAAAAATGATGGTAAAAGCAGGATGCTTTGGGTGACCGAGTAAACGAGAGTGGAAAACCGAGGCCGCCGCTTTCGGAAACTCTACGCCTCGCCTATATATACGCTTTATCCCCGTGTCGAGTTCGTTAAATCGCCGTTTTGTTTTCGATTCTTCGTCGCCATTAATTGTTGTTAGATTCGATTGTTTCTTTATTTCTTCTTATTCAAAAATATCGAGTAATTCTTCTTCTTCTTTCTTTTTTACAATTAATAAAAACGCGGAAACATAGCAATTAGTATTTTATCGAAGTAGAAATGTAATTACAAACTGTACTTCCGAGTGAGATAGTTTTTAAAATTAATAGAAAAAAAAAAGGAACGCGTATCATCTTGCTCAGACGACAAATATCGACTCTTTGAGATAACTACGCGTGTTGTTATATTTTCACGCGACGAGTATCTAAACGAATCCTAACTTTTCACCGTCCCGAATTGCTTTCCGCATTAAGCAGATCCGCGATCATCGTATTTCATTAAATATTATAAATCACTGTTTGCGTAGCGAACATCGCGGTACAGCTTGCTAACTTGCAACGGCTGAATACTACCGTTTGATTTGAGTAACCGCATTCATTTATCTTCTTCCGTATAAGGCGTACGCTACATTTGCACAGCCGTTCGCTCTAACACGAAAGGAGAAAAAAAAGGAAAGAAAAAGAAAATGAAAAATCGTCGATGTATTTTAATACCGTGCTTGTTTTTTCCCCGTGTGTTTAAATCTATTGAAATAAATCGATTTTTCCTCGACACCCGTTTACGAAAAGCAAGTATCGTTATCGTGATTTACATAATTCCATCGAACTTCCCTTTTTCGCAATTTCCTTTACATTAGACTCGCGATGCCAAGATTAATTATTCAAAACTTATTCAAAAATCGTTCATCTATTTAAAAAGAAATGCTAATTTTCATTTCAACGTCTCTCTCGGAGGGGAAAAAGAAAATGATGGAAAACGAAGTGATCGATGCTTTCATTCCACTTTCATTTCCAAGGATGTAGGATGGAACTATTTGAACAAATGACAAATATTATATACAGTAGATTCCGAATCTCGGATGGAAAGATGCGAATAATTAAACGAGGGTAATAATCCACGATAATCCTAAATAACATTCTAATAACGTCTAAACGTCTAAATTTTTTTTCGATTAAATTATATCATTATGGGTTAATGACGATTGCGCCATTCGATCACGCGCATATATAACCGTCGTCGCCGCTTCAATTACCCGTTTCTCGTTACGACAGCTAATGAACGAAAGGTTCATAATCAACGGATTGAACGAAACGATCGATGCTTCCTTCTTTTTTTTTTTTTTTTTTTTATATCTTTTCACATCCCAATGGGATTCCAGGGCTTGGTAATTACGCGGACAAGTACAATCAATTTGACGTAATTGCGTTAACCTCTTAACCATGCTCCAATTAGTTGGATAAATCGGGATATTTAATTAGTTTATACGAAAACAAGTAACCGAGAGCATTATGCCTTCTTTATAATCCTGGCCGACCTGATCACGTGCTTTCATTATCGGCCGTCATTACGCAACGTTCTACTTTCATGATCCAATGAAAATTTCAATCCCCGTTACGTACAAGGGACAGATAATGCACACTCGTAACAATCGTCAATAATTTCGAATCGAATCGTTCATTGTGACTGTTTGAACCAACTCATGGTTGTCAATCTCCGCTATCTCTTTCACTTTCGTGGAGCAAAATAGACGCACAGGCGGGCAGATTCAGGTTAGGTTTGAATTATACATACCCTCAATAGGTAGGTAATACCTTTCCATTTGGAATAATCAAAGGCTCCACATTCTAATCGGCCAGTTGGTTATACGAAATGATAATAGCCGGCAATAATTGAGATGGTTGAGAATGACTGGATGAAAGGCTTATAAAAAGAGGAATGACGCGTTACAATTTTCGCTTCGATCCTATTTTCAGAATAATCCAGGGAAACGTAATGAGAAATCGCGCAAAATTGCTCCAATATTAATGAGATCTTAACTTAACATCTCCGTGTATTAGTCACGAACGATTCGATTCTTTCTTTCTTCTCTTTCGTCTCTTACGTTCGATCGAAGGAAAATACCTCCAAATTTGAGAATTTGAGATCAATCAATCAAGAATTCGATCTGTAAAAATTAGATATCCTAAGAAACAACCTCTAAAAAATTAATCCAAGACGATTTACCGAAATGGAATGGGGATAGAAACGAGGAAAATAAGGATGGACGAATCAATTGAATCGACGCGTGTTCTGGGAAAGTATCGAGGATAGCCAGGAGCCTCGCGAAACGGAGGGGAAGAAAGAAATCGACAGAGGATGAGAGAGAGAGAAAGAGACAGAGCTCCCGCACGTGTTTCGTTAAACGCAAAATTCCCGTGAGTTTCGAAGAGGGAGATGCGAAGGTAGGAAGGGAGGGCGGGCTTTTCTTTCGACCGATGCGGAGAGACAAACGAAGGCTGAATTATCCTCGGCTCGTTTACCACGTCGTACGCGCAGCTTTGTCTCTGAGCGCGCGAGGGGGTCCCAGGGAATTCGTGGCGCAAAAATAACGAGTAAGTCTAACCTTACCAACTCCTGTATGTCGCGAAATACCGCGTACATGCATCGTTGCAACGCGAATCGTAATAACATCGATCTGTCAGGAGCCTAACTGCTGCTGAATCCGAGTCCCGTGCACAAACAAACATTATCTCGCTCGAATCCCCTCAATTTTACCACGATATTATTCCACCACGACCATCCTTAGGATCAAAACGTTTGGAATACGAAGAGAACGCCGTGACAGTGAACGAGAGGAATAAAATTGCGCAGGCTAAACAAGTTTCAACAACTTCTTTGAGAATTTTCCAACATTTCCCCCTCTCGCCCGATGTAATTATTATCGTCCAATCCGGCCTAAATTTCCCATTGCGTTTTCCCCGTCGAATTGGCGCATCTCCGTTATCCCTCTTCTCCGAGCAAAATCAATTTCACTCCCCTCCAACGGTGGGGAGTAATCCTGAAAAATAGAGTTTACCCCGAAAACAATCTCGAGAGCGCGGCGACGGCGGCCCTTTTCCACGCATCCGACCCAGAAACTTATTTCATCCTTTTCGTAGATTAGATTTCGTAGATTGTGCGTTAGGTAACGGCAACTCCCTCCTTAACGCGGTCCACGAGATAACAATGGGCATTTTTATCCGAGCTCTGATACGGCGGAATCGAGCCGGTCAACAGGATCAATGGAACTACATAAAGTAACTCATCGACCATAAATGGCTAATAGAAATAGGTCGACGATGGTGGAGGGTGAGGGTGGAGGGAGTAGGAGAGGTGGTTTCAGAAAAAGGTATAGAAATAGATATTGGCTGATCATTCGCCGTTTCGAAGGAAATTGTCCCATCACAAGATTGAAAGGGGATCGAGAATAAAGCTCTTTCTATGTATTGGCCGGCAATGATCGTAGCTGGATGTGATAAAGGGTAATATTTCTCAGGGCGTCGCTAAGAAAACTTTCCTCCTTTTCTTCTCCTCGCCATCCACTGATCCGATCTAGCCGAAAAAAGACAACGGTCTCTTTCCCCGGACAGGCTCGCGTCCTCGGACTTTTCTCTCCGATTTTTATCCACCCTTAACGAAGAAGGGTGCCACGCGAAACCGAAATGCTTCATGCTTTTAGCGAGATTAATGTTATTCGTCGTTTCTTGTTATCTGCGTATGTACGAGTTGTGATTCATCGAGGACCGTCCACGATATTCCATCAACTCTTATTGTAACTTGTTGCTTATTGTAACAGACAGAGAGAGAGAGAAAGAGAGAGAGAAAGAGAGAGAGAGAGAGACAGAGAGAGAGAGAAAGAGAGAGAGAAAGAGTCAGCGGTTAAGTAAAAGTTTCCCGGATCGTTTAGATAGCTCTCTTCTTCCCTTAGAAAACACCGGCGTTTTATTGGTTGGAACGAACACAGCGAACATACCAAAGTTTGTCATATACGCCTTCCTCGCGTCTCGTTTGCTCTATCGACCGACCAAAGTCCCTTTCGGTTGTCTTTCACCCTCTTGCCTCGAGCTAGAGCGTAATTAGACGCGAAATAAGGGCTCGACCGGCTTTTAACCGACTCCAGCATTTGAGCGAAACGGGTCCGGATATAATTACGGAGACACCAACCCGAAGAAACTTTCGTGCTGGGAATTGGAAATAAATTAACGCGACGATACGATTCTGCCTCCGTAAAATATCGAAACGAGTGCTTTTACGGGAATATATTTTACAAAACGCGATTAACGGATCGAGGACCATTGCGATTTTACATTTTAAAAAGTCGTAATAAATGCTTCGCAAGTCGACAGTGCACTAATATAGATTCGTAATATAAGCCTCGCGACCAATTTTTATATCCACGTGCTCGCCACGTATATAAGTTACAATCGTAAACTCTTTTCGCGCACAAAAAGGGGGGCCGTAACGCGTAGACGAATTAAATTAAAAATCCTTCGAGCGGAGAACGTTTCGACGGACAAAAACGGCCATTAACGAATCATAATTTCGTTCCCGATTAATTCCGTCGAGAAGGCGAGCGAGCGTATCGGAACGTAACTTTCGTTAATAAACGATGAGGATGGAAACGAGATCGCTGCGGGTCGAAACGTTGCTCGTGCGTGCACCATCTACCTGGTGTATACGCACGTTTTTCGGCCTCGTTGAAAATTTCTGCGCGGACCGGGGTGCAAATTGCTTTTCGGGCCGTTCCGTCTGCCAGGAGACCATTTGTCACAGCGGATTCTGGACAAGCAACGTATAAGCCGGCTACGCTGATAATGACGCCGCGACGGCTAACTACAAGCTCATCGTACGCGCATTCATGAAGCAATATACATGCATTTACACGCTCCTCCTCCTCCTCCTCGCTCCTCCTCCCGCCTCATCCCTCTCTGTCATCGTTTTCCTAACGGTATATCCCTCTGTACTCGCATCGTGGTATTCGTTGTCACTTGGGCCGCGCCTATATACACGGGTTCACGGCTCTTTAATCCCCACCCTATCTGTGTATCTAAACCGAACAATGAGCGTTACCGTGTCAACGCCAAATTAATACATTCAAATTACCCATTGTCGGAGGTAAGACCGAAGTAACAGCGTTGCAAATGACCGGCTGTCATCGATGCACACGCCCCGCCGCGAGAATTGATCGGTTGTTTCGTCGCGGAGGCGAGAACATGGTTTTTGCGTTTCGTTCATTCGAGCTTAGCCGTCGAGATCGCTATTAATTCAAACTTCATCCGCTTGGAACAATGGAACTTCGATCGTCCGGAATTTTATCTGAACTTTCGTTATGCATCTGTGTAGTTTATAGTGGCATTTATATAAGAACGTTGTTTCGTATATGTGGTAAATGATATCGTATTACGTTTTTCTGCTTTTTGGGATTATCTTTCTTCGTTCCTCGTCGTCGAACACGTGTTCGATGAAAGATTCTCTCGTAGCCACGTATAAATTTTCGTTCGTGGTCATCAACGTGTACGAAAATACGATCTAGCGTATAAATGAAAATTTAGCTTCGAGCAATGACTTCAATTGCTGTGCTTGAATACCGGTGAAAGTTAGCGGCTTTTGTAGCAATTTTATCGCAGAGGAACAATTTAATTTCACAACGGTCAATACCAGTTATAAATATTACTCTCGTTACCTCTCATGATTTTCCCTTAGATTTTATTAAATCGTTCTTTGTGAATTCTCTCTTTGAAAGAAAATTCTTATATTTCTATTTACAACACGGAATAATTGTCTCATTCTTTCGAGAATGAAAAAGTAATAAATTTTTAAATTCTATTGACTCATTTCTGCTTAAATTTCAATTCTCTACCACAATTACAAATATTAATGTAGCACAATAAGACCATAAGAATGGTTCTTTCGCAAAAAGAATCGCATTGAATTTATTATAAAAAAATTCCAGATATAACTGATCTAATCGTGTAATTTCTCATTAACGAGTTTCTCTGACAATTTCCACAAAATTGAATTTTCCGTTACCGATTATTTATTCACGTTCGAGTAACGAAGCGTTTTAATCGCGTTATTTAATAATTCCGAGTTATGGTATAACCGACGGTAAAGGCTAAACAATATTTTTCCCGTTAAAAATTTCCAATATTTATTAACACTTCGTCGATGAATCGATCCGTCACACAGACATATCCTCACGAATCTCGATCATTCAAAACGATACGAATAATAAAACAAAAAAAAAAAAAAAACAAAAAAACATAGAGTTCAAATATTAATACGAAGCTAAAACAATTTTTAAATAAAGCGATAATTAATTCTTCAACCGAAAAGATTGAACCGTCACCATCACTCTTGCAAATTTCCCCCGTTTGACCGGAATTATTCTTAACAATAACAGGTCGCCGCTTCGAGGAACAATAGAGATTCAAAAATGGAGGGAGGTAGCGTAGTAATAGTTAACAGACGCGACAATTTTCGCGGGAATTACTTGGGCAGAAAACGGGGAACGGTAAATTATTACGACGGTGGAGGAGGAAGCGTGTCGCGGGAGAGAGTCACCCCCGCGCATCAAGAGGGGTTCCGTGAAAGAAACGAGGAGACGCGAGGCGGCCGGAAGAAGAAAGGGCGAAAACAGGGAAATAAAGTAAAACGGCATGAGCGTGAAACCCCGGCGGAGACGGGTCGGTGTGCTCCGGGTTGGTGCACAAGAAAAGAAGAGGACGGCACGGAGAGGAAGAGCTGCGAATACGTCACCTGAATGCCACCGTAATGTTCACAAAATGCCGGAAATATAAGCAAACGCGCGCCTTCTATGCTCTCAGGGGAACCGTCGTTTACATAAATAGCTCCAACCACCGGATTTCACGTGTACCATTCTCTGGTCTGCGCACGCAGAGTCTTGTACGTGTCCCGATATTTGACGGCAGAGTTTCCGCGAATTTGCCTACCAAATGGAATCGTATCTGGGGAAGTCGTTGGTTTCACCGCGTGGCTACATCTTGAGACGTTCGAGAAAGAGAGAGAGAAGGGAGGACGAAGAAGTAATCGTCTGGATTTTAATGTATTTTCGGTTCTCTTGTTATCCAAACCGTTTGATATTATCGTGTCAGAACGAAGACCAAGTTCTCGGGTCTTCTTCGAGGGGAAATGTCGGGGTTGCTGCGTTTCCTCGAGAATAACTGCTCTCTGACATTTTGTCTCTGTCGTGTACCATGCCGCCGAAATGCTGGTGTCTTTATATGAGCGAGAAGAGGAAAAAGCTTGAGAAAGAGTTTCGTCGAAGTATAGCGGGTAGAAAAGAATGCAAATTGTATAATAAGCTTATCCATCGTACTTCTATTACGTACGTCGAATCCCTTTAACGTCGTATTATTTCTCCTTTTTATAATATTAAATGTACAATCGCGCCCCCTCTGCAAAAAGTTTTTACTACAACGACGACGTCATACCCAAGACGTGAATATCGTACAGAATACGTTCCATTTCTCGTTTCATTCCGTGACCTGTCTAAAAATACACCAATGTATCGCGTATCGCATCTGTCAACTCTCGTAGATAGGGAGAAATTCCTAAGGGAACGTACACGCACAATTTTTTTTCTTTTTTTCTTTTCGAGGAAAGCGGTATCAAAGTTTCACTCGAGTTGAAAAGCACGCAGCGGTAACTGCATATTACGAGAATAAGTAACAACCCCGCGTATACCCGGGAAATGTGCTGTTACGATGCAAGAGTTTCTCTCTTTGTCCCGTACCCTTGTTTGTCTCTTCCTTCGTTCTCGTTCTGCAAAAACATTCGCATCATTAGTAACGAGGGAACGAGTTGAAAATTGTTCGAGTATAAAGTTACTCGTTACCAGATACGGGGAAAGGCTGCGTTTCGATGATGATATCGTGTTCCTTGGATTGTCTTCCCGCGCAACAAACAACTTTTCGCGTAAATTATGAAGATTAGCGAACGATCTCGCGTGACGTTGCCGTGCCGAATATATTATAAAACCCATGCAAATCATATATAATATGATATATTAAATGATAAAACCCATTTACGCCAAATCGGAGTTTACACGCGAGTCTCTCTTCTTATTCATTTTTTTTTCCTTTTTTTGAACCGTATCGATTCAAGGGAATCAAGTGACGCGAATTTTCTCGGCCCAGCGGCGATAAAACAGAAGTAAGAAATTACTTTACATCGCGTTTGCCCACGGAAGGTGTCTCATTTCCTTGCGGAAGTCATGAAACATTAATAAACCGCTGCAGAGAATGGCCCCTCGTGATAATTGTTTATTTAATTACGTCCATTGTAAATCGCGCCAGAAGGAATGAGACAGTTTTCACGGTGAATATATTGTACGAAATAAAATTGGCTCATTTAATTAAACCGCGATAATAAGTTCCTCCAACGTTTCGTTTGCGAAAATTAACAGCGACAGTTTAAGGAGGCCTAGAAAAAAACAACGTGAGGGATGTTTCAAAAACGAAGTAACAAGTCATCGTTCACAAGTAGTAGATGAAATATTCATTTTACTATGAGAGAATTATAATATTTTTTCTCCTCTCAAAGCGCGATACGAATGCTTGAAATGATTCGGAACGATTATATTTGATAGAAAGGCTGCTTAAACTTCCCGTTAAGTGTTTTCCTCGTCAATAATCCTCGTTGATCGGTTTTCCTCTTTGTCCACACGACTTTGCTAAAGAATATTCTCTTGATAATGCAAACCATTACTCTTCATCGTTTAATTTCAATTTGACAAATTCAAACGCCATTCTAATCGAAGAATAACCGACAAAATAAACGTTGAAATGTATTAACATCTCCTCGACGATAGTATGCCATCGTATTGCATTTAAGATAATTTTGTTCTTCTGACTAATGCAGTTCGACGTTATAGATATTTTATAACTAGAAATAGCGTTCGTATAACACGGAAGAACGAGCGACGAACCTATCGAGAGGGTAGAGAAAAAGGTCAATGACAGCAGCAGCGGTACCACGACCTTCTGTACTCGCTTTTTCTTATACGTATTTTCTAGCTAGCACATAGTGACTCATCATTCTCCAATCTTCGCACGATACATCTTTATTCGACGACGAGTTTTCATTTCTCTATTATCGTAACTGTTAATAATATCGCTATCTCATCAATTTAACCGATTTAAATGCGAGAATTGGCCGCAGAAAACCCACTCTTCTAACCACGATCCTGTCTTTTTTTGAATTTAAAAAAATTTGATTTCGATATATATTTCTTCCAATGCTTGTAAAAGGATCGATCTTTGGTCACCAACGAAAGGAAATCGATATTCAAGGAATAACTAAGGATATTCGAGGAAAAATGAAACCTGAAAATAAAATTTAAATCCTATATTATACAATCCTGAGTAAGTAATCCTAAATAATCTTAATTATATCTAATACATTCTACAATATGAGACGTTACTTCACATATATGAAATAATTGATATAAGTGAAATATGTCTCTAAGAAATTATTTACATCTTATTTACATATCTAATTATACCTAATTACACATGCATTTGTTAGTTACATATTTTAACATGATCGCTTAAAATTAAGGCTTCTAACTTTATTATCGTAACTACTTATAATATGATATTAGGATTTTAACCTAATATTATATTAATTTTATTGATTAAATAATCTATCATAAAATTTAACTCAAAATTATTCTACCTAACCATAAATTTACGTAAAAATATTTTGGTTAATTTAATCTACTTACTAGCATATCTATATACATATGTATCTGCATAATAAATGAGAAGGAAGGGAACATCGTTAACAAATATAAATAGGTTCGAAAATATCCTATATACTTTTGTCCACTGGTCCTGAAACAAACAAAAATTAAAAGAGCAGTACATTGATAAAAATTAAATAATATTTTTCTTCATATGTTGAGGCTTCTTCTTAGAAATCCTATCTAACAAATTCTTTCTTGCATTAAGACTTTATGGTTTTATATCATAAAATCTAAATGTAAAAAAGAAATAGAAATTAAATATTATACGAGATATGAATCTTCTTATATCGATCCCACCTGAAACAAACTTAAAATACTTTATTTTTTTAGTGACAAGAAATACTGTGAATATTATAAAAAATTTTCTATAATATAATATTGTATATTATAGAAAATTATAACTATGATTACGAACAATCATTTTTAATGATTCTATTATATTTTTCCAATTTAATTATTATTTATTTACATATTTTGATAAAAAATTTTCATTTTAATAAAAATATTCATTTATTAATAAATTTTCATATTTTTAAGCAGTATTTTCGGTATCAAATGCTCCATTAAGAGGATGCTGAAAAGAAAAAGACGAAGAGGTAGCCAGAAGGGCTACCAAAATAATTATCCACTCAATATAAATCCGAATAAACCGTGAGTGGAACATTTTTTCGCAACACTAATATACTAAATCTTCAAAAGAAAACGCGAAGAGTGCTTTATTTGTAGTTGCAATGAAATTTCAATAAATAAAAAAAAAAAGAAAAAAAATAGAAGACTCGCGAAAGTATGCACCCTCAAAGAAGTGCTCTAATTATTTACGAAACTCTAATAAACTATTTTATGCACTCTCATTTTATTATGCGCAACACTAACATCGCGGAAGACTGCAGCCAATGCAACCATATCAGAGGTTGCCGTCGTCAAATCACCATTGTGCAGCTCTTTGCTGCTTGGTGATTCAGGAACAATTTCCACCATGTCAGTGGAAGAATTTTGGGCATATTGTAAAACGCAACACTACTTAAAAAACGCGATTATTTGTCAACGCAACACTAATTGAAACAATCGCGATGGAACAATATCGCAACACTAATTCTAAAATGAATTTAATAAAAATTTACTATTATCGATGAAAAGCAATATAAAATGCAATGTTAGAAAATAAATTGAAAATTAATGACTCTACAATTTAAATATAAGAAACAATCGCGATATCTTATAATTCGCAACACTATGGCAACGCGATTATCATTTTAACGCAACACTAATTCAAACCGTAATTGATCAATCGCAACACTAATTCAACCCGTAATTAATTTTTCGCAACACTAATAAAAAATCGCGAAATTATTTCGCAACTCTAATTCAACCCGTAATTAATATATCGCAACACTAATAAAAAAAATCGCGATGCCCACGTTGACTGCATCTGGATGATGGGCCGGCATGCAATTCGGCCAGACAACACAACATTCACTACGTATTACTAAAACGAGCACAGTGACAAAGTAATAACAATGGTTTCCCATTCTTTGAACCCAAACAAGATCCAAAAGATGAGAAACCATTCGTTGCAGCCCCTCTTCGCGACAGTTTGTCGAGGCCTCTTCGGTCTTCCTCCTTCGGGCGCAATGCCCGCTGAAACTTAAATCTAGGCTCGAGATTCACTAATCGTAGATAAAAAAAAAAGAAAAAAAAAAGACTAAATCCCGGAAGCTAATCGCACGTGGACGACCAACGATCGGAATGATAATTGTCCGTACACGCGCAGAATCTCGAGCGCAACGTTCGTTTCGAGAATTCACGACCGCGACCGCGGAATTCGAAAAATCGATGAGAAAAACCAGAGACGAATGGTATTCATGATCCATTCCTCTCAGCTTTGCACTCGATTTTTCAAATTTTATTTCCTGAAACAGGTTGCCACGCGAAAACGCGCCTACCCGATCGGAGACTGTGACAACCTGCCCGGCCCTACCTACTTATAATTAATACACACATACCAGAAGTATACTACCTATCCTACCTAGCCCTATATTTAAAAAATGGCAAAACAGGCATTCCAACACATTCATTCCACGATTCTCACACATAACACTCGGGCGCAAAATGCCTACACTAGGGAAACGTCCCGGGACGCCTCCGACACCCGAGCTTGGCATACTACTTTCACACTATAACTTTACGTACCATTTTACTGAAATCGACTAACAATGGCTAATGATCATTGCGTAAAATACGATAAAATTTTGTATTTATTATGTTAATTGTAATGACGAACATTCATAATCAAATGTTTCTTTTTTAAAGATACTATTATTGGAATATTAAAGGGAAATTATTGGAATAATATGGAATAAGATACCATTATAATTTAACGATGAAATTAATAAAATTTGATTGTTAAAAAATAACCGAAACGACGCAATTCCACAGCCTAACCACACATACACACAATGTGGAAAATACGTCGTGCACGATACATTAACGCATTGTCAGTCGCTAAAAAAATTTATATAAACTTATAAACTATGGTCATCATGCCTATCGCCTTTCTCTCACTCAAGTAGCACTTGGGCACGTGAATGAGATCCTGGCAATGGACACGGAAAGGGTTAAATCTGAAAATCCTGAGCTACAAAAATATATTAATATAAATATTTTGTATCTAACGGACTAGTGCATTTCTGCATTTTTATCTTATCTCAAATTTTACTTTATATTTTTTTTTGTAAATATAATAAATTGAAATTCTAATATTGTAATATTTTGTGAAAAAAATTGAAAAAAGAATATCTATTTAAAAAAATTAAAATACAATACAATTAATTAATAATAAATATTGAAGTTAAATATTAATAAAAATATCCTCAGGCGATTCCTCTATCAAAGCATATTTTCTAAAACTCGAAAAGATATTCAAAATTTATAGCTTTGATTTCAAAATCTACCTGTCGCGAAGTGTCTTCTTGCATATAAAATTTCATTTTTTTTTTTGAACGAAATAAATTGAATTTTAATATTGTTATATCTCAAATTATATTAAAATTTATAATATGAAAATTGATCAATAAAATCGATAAAAATATTATCATAAAATGGAAACAGGAAACACATCATCGATAATATGTGTTATTCTTATATAATAATTGCAATTTATGATTTTGTGTGGATATTTACCTTGTCCATTACGAAATATGTAATTGAAGTCATTTCAATAATTTGTTATTTATATGAATGTTTGGCTTTTACCAATCTGATTCTACAAATAACTCTAGCGAATATATTGTCAACTAAAGATACTCAACTTAATTACAATCATAGCTTTCGTATATTTTAATTACTAATATTATATGAATAATATTAATTTATTATTAATGATCAATATGGTATTACTAATGGTAATCGCGATATGCAAGAAAACCTAGCCTAAACTAATAAATAAAAACGAATAAAAAAATGTTATTACCACGGATATAATAAATATACCCGCGGTCACTGTGCTCGTGCAAAATTCTACGTATACAACTAGTTACTCGTGTCGTTTCGGACCTTTCATCCTACGACATGATTAAGTAACCAGAGGAACCAAAATGCATGCGACTCACCATTAGATGCGAAGAATCTGCATTGTCATCGATGTTATCCATGAAAAATCATTTCGAAGTCGTCATCAAGTAGAAGGAAGTAGAAGCTGTAACAAAAAATGGAACCATAATTTAAAATATAATATATATAATGATTATTTGAAAATTGAAATAAATAAAAATGATATTCTATATTGATGAAAAATATAAAAAAAATAATCACCTCTTCGCGTGATGGATGATCGCCTTATTTTCTTGATACACTGATTCTAGTATATACCGGAAACGAATATCAAGAAAAATAAAAAAAATAAAAAAAAAGGTCTATCACACCCGTTTCGTTCGGCAAACACTGACTCTATTTTCGCGAATGAATGTAATAATTAAATTTAATTAGAGCTTTTATGCTCTGAAAAATATTAAAATACTATTACGTAACAAACACTGACTCTATAGACCGCATTGCGCTCGGTCACAAATATTTTTAAAGACCGAAGCCTAGAAAAACTGTCACAATTATCAGGACCTATAATAAAAACGAAAATATCGTATATAATTTTCTTTTAAAATATAAAATTGATTATTTATAAAAGTTTTAAGATAATAAACTGTAGAATTCTATTCAATTTTAAATTTTAAGTAAATAAAAATAAAGATTAAGATTCTAATAAATTTAAATTATAATAAAAAAAAAAAATAAATTGAAAGAAAAATACAAAGATAATTACCTCTTCGCGTGATGGATGATCGCCTTGTTCTCTTGAAACACTGACTCTAATATACCGAATAATATACCGAAAACGAATATTAAAAAAAAAATAATAAAATAAAAGATTATTAATACATTCATTTAAATTTCAATCGACGAACAAACACTGACTCTATTTTCGCGATTTTAAATATAATAATTAAATTTAATCAGAGCTTTCATGCTCTAAAAAAATATGAAAAATACTATTACGTAACAAACACTGACTCTATTGATCGCTTTGCGCGCGATCACAAAAATATTCTGAAAAAAAATAACTATTATTAAGAAGGGATAGGATAGAAAAAGAAAAAATATTTTTTCTTTTTCTATTGAGCACTTGTACCGAAAAATACTGCTACATTTCTAAAATTATTTTATATGTGACAAAACATTTCTTCATCTCGATAAATATGATAATATCAATACAAATGAAAAAATATTATGAATGTTTGTAATCAGAAAATAAAATACAGTTTCTAAGAATAAAATGTATAGTTTTTTTTTATAAATAGTTCGAGAATATCACGATGAATCGAAATTCCTTAGTCAAACATGCCTCAGGCAAGTATGACAATACAATACAGACGCCATGTTTATCTTCGCGTCGAAACGTGTCTGAACCTGCCTGTTCCTGCATCCCCCCCCACCCCACCAATAATAAAGTTGCGACGTAGATTTCGAAATAAAATTCGCGATCGAAATGTAACGATATCTAATGATTTTATTGTCGAATGATGAAATAATTTATTTAATATATTTGAAAATATGAAATAATATGAAGAAATAATTTAATAAACTCGAAATAAGAAGGTAATTCGATTTTTTTTATCTTCATCGTAGTATTCTCGATTGTGAAAATTATTATTTAATTACGTACAAATTATTTATTACGTATTGTATATCAAATTTTTTTCACCAATAAAAAGAAAATATAAATTTACATACGTTTGCTGTGTTGTAATAAATCAAATATTACTGCGTTTCGATGTATGAATAGTTAACGGTTGGCGTCGGTGTCATGGCGTCTTTTATTCGTTCTTTCTTCGTTCAATCACCTTCTTCGATCAATTAATGATCTGCACAAAAGAAAATTAAAAAATTAAAATAAATAATCAAAATTCAAATGAATTATATCGAAATTAAATAATATTCGAACTCGAAATTCGATTTTAAAAGTTAACGAAACAAATAATTAGTAACAATGACAATGACGCAATAAAAAAGAAGTAACAAAAATTACTTATTTTTAACTTATTAAGTTAATTAAAGTGATTAATAAGTAACAAAATCAACGTGTATTAATTAAATAAATAGAATATTAATCAAATAATATATTAATAGTACAAAATAATGATAAAAATACATACTGCGCAGTAAGAAATCTGGATCGGCGTCACGGCGAACACGTCTTTCCACCACAATTTTCGACACTACAATGACGCCACGCGCCACAGGTTAAGTAAGCCGATTTGTAATTGGCTGAGCGAAACATTTCCCCTTCCACTCAAAGTTTCGTACGAGGACGAAATTTATATACAAATCAAAAGTTTCCTCGACCGACGAAGTACCACATGTTCCATATAAGATTCTATTATTATATAAATTTTATTTAAAATTATTATTCAGGTAATTTTTTACGATTTTATATATTATAAAAATTTTTGAAATTTTTAATTATATAAAGATTATATTTTTATTTATGTAAGTTATACGTAAGTTATATAATTTCTATAGTTATTTAATATAGGTTATATTTAATTTTTTATTAATTTTTATTATTTATTACAATTAATTATATATTTCTTACATAATAGATATAAATTTTTCCTTTTAATTATATAAAGCAACACAAATAAATTAATAGTTAAATTAATAATTAAATAAAACTTATATTTTAATAAAATATTAGATTAGAATGTAAAAATAAAAATAATCATAACATTATACATTAATTACTTAATTATATTATAAATTATATTGTGCATATAATAATGTATAACAATATATAATAATTATATGTATTGAATAATTATACGTATAATGATTCTTTAATATCTTTCAAATTAAATTTATAAAAATGATTACTATCAATTACTATTATTATTAATTATTATTATTAATTATTATTGTATTATTAAATAGAGAAATATAAAAATTTATATAAAATTGAAAGAAATATATAAATTTATATAAAATAATGAAAAATATCTAAATTATAAAGAAAAATTTAAATATAACGTTTGCATGCAATAAATTATTATATTTGATATTATAATAAGTTGTTTATAAATAAATATTGTATACATTTTTTACAAAATAGAAATCTGAAAATTGTAAGTAAATTCTTCAAAATAGATTCTTAGAATAAAAAATATTTAGAAGATTATTCATAATGAAATTTTTGTAAGTGATCAAAAATTTATTGAATTTGGTAATGTAATTTTATTAATGTAAAAAAGAATCAAATAGTTCAGAAAACTATTTAATTTCTTTATGATAATATCTATTAAATGAATAATTCATTCCATATGCAAGACTAACTGGTGGATTATTAAAAATTCCCTCTATGCAATGTAGAAGATATACATGAATTATAGATATAATATTCATGTTACATATTTATCTTTCTCTTTTTTTATTTTTTATATTTTTATTTTTTATACAATATTAAATTTTTTCAACTTTAAGAATTAAATTAAATGTAATTTCTCAATCTTGGAAGTTTTATAACATAAAAAAATATAAGAAAACTTTTGTTTCTTTTTTTAATAATCCATATCTTAAGACATAAAGGAATAAATTTAAGTTATACTTGATATAACACATTTTTGTTTTAAGATACAATTTATAAATCTATTTTTATGATTTGTGTGTATTTATATTGTGTGTATCACAAATTATTACACAATAAACACGAAAATTCCAGAAACAATGGAGAATGCTTCATAAATAGTACATCTCAATTGCGTGTGGAATTGAATTTAACGTATAATTTATTTATGGTCATTTAATATTTAAACTCATAAATATTATGGATTAATATTACACGACCAGAAAGAGTAAGTGACATTTTCTGAATGCGCGTTTAATTGCTCTATATCATTTTATTTGTTAATGAATCTCATTAATAAATTTCAACGTTTATATCTATATTTCATATAATTTTGCAATTTTTTCTCTTCAAAACGAGGATATCGCGTAGTCAGACTATTAATGTCATACAACGCGACACATCAAGCAAAAGCAGAGCGCGTGTACAAATAGAAATTTTAATTAGCCCTGCGAAAGAGGATGCAAGAAAATGAGATTTTGTTGCTTCGTAAACGTTATCACGCTAATTAGAAAAACGCGGAGCTATAGTTGCCACTATTAACGGAGGATTTTCTCGCTTACGATGCTTCTAGAGAGCATGAAACGAGAGAAGATCCTCGACAAAACGTACCACTTTTCTTTTATATTTCATATCGTCGCACTGTCAAATTAATTTTTACAAATTCGCGATTTTTATTTATCATTAAAGTTCCAAAAAAACACGATTTTTCGTTACAATCGAAAACATCATTGAATATCAATCCATTCTTTTTATATATTTTATATATTATTTTTTGACATATAAAATTATTATGCGTATGTTCAAACAATGTATGTTACACGTATCATCAAAAAATTTAAATTTAATCACGATATCTTTTCACGACGATTTTCATAAATGATTATCACAATCGAATAGTTAAATTATCCAATTTTAATGAATCTTACGAAGTGATCGCCCCATTTACACGATTGATCGAAGCAATAAAAAAAAATTTCCTTGGCAAAGCATCAAAGAATCTGGTTCGAAGAAATTATTCAAAGAATACTCGCGACTGAAAAGTTAGGCCGTGCTATAGAATTTCAATTTTAAAAAACGCGGAAAACTTCAAAATTGCCACGACATCAATCTTAGGATTAAAAAGTTTGGGGGGGGGGGGCATCTATCTAGAGATGTAAAACGACGACACGAGTGTGTCGTCCCGTCCTCGTTCCTGTCTTCAAAGAGCTGTTTTCACGACCCAGTTCGATTTAACGAGCTCCTTCAAGCAAGAGAAAAGTCAGTCTGGAATCGTGTTAGACTGGATGAATGTTGAAAACCAGATTTTTTCCGACGATTTTTCCATTCGGTACAATTTCCTCGTGAAGAGAAGACCCGCAACGCTTACGCGAGCTTAATTGTAACACACGGAGAGGGAACGAGCTTCTTCGTCGATCTCAGATCCTCTTCTCTGCTCGTTATATCAAGCAAGCTTCGAACAATCGGATTTCTTCGAGAGTATTACGGGCGAAACTTTTAATTAAATGTAATGGTGTGACGCAATTACCGTGCCCGTAGCTTGTCACGTTTAACGCTCAGTATAATCGAGCGTATGTATTTTCAGAGCGCGGAACATGCGGGCATAAGCAACTATATTCTCTTTCCCTCTCGCGAGTAACGTGCACGGGAATGTAACTAAACAAACGGTACACTCTGGGATCACCCTAAGTGTTTGTGCAAGTAGTTGCATAGTATTATAACACAGTTGGTATGCCGCGTTGTGTGTCAAACCATGTCAAAATTAGAGTACACCCACGTACCCAAGTGTATCGGTATTGTTATTGTTGTTAATTAATAAACCACCGTTCGCGGGTGGTTTTCCCCCCCGAGTCCCACTCAACTTGATTCCGCTCTTAATAAAACGTAAGTTAGTAAGAATTTCGTGGATACGTTGTAACCCCTTTACCCTATTCTGCCTTTTGCGCGTGTATTTTGATATTCCATAGTGGTATTGCATAGTAGGTTGTGTAAATATTGAACGATCTATGAATTAGTGTGTTACAGGGTAGTAAATGTAACTAAATTATATTAGTTCTGTAGTTGAAAATGGATAAATATAATACGAATGATTCAATATATATATATATATATATATATATTCTAAATCAATTGTAATACAACAGGTGTTTACAATTACAATTTTCACATTTAATCATCGATAAAATTTGATGGTAATTTAATTATATATCGTATTCCATTGTTTCGCGTAATTACGATAAAAACAATGTGGAATATTTTCAAAAAAGGAAAAAAAGAAAAAAGAGAATCGATATTACGTGGAAAGCTTGTACGAAAGAGAAAGAATAATTAGTTCAAAACGCATCAAAACAGAAAATGGACAAGTAAAACTTTTCTGAATAATCCTGTCTCGGATAATATTTGGACGGCGGACATTTTTCAGTTTTCCAGAGGAAACTTCTTGACACGGATAAAACGGCTGGTATGCGAACCGCATAGTAGTTAAAAAATGTTATCAACCGCGTTGTTACGAGTGGCGCGGATCGGCGAGTTACTCGTGCTGAAAAAATGATCTGTAAACGCAGATCCGCTTAGCGGAGGTGGACTCGGTTTTCCTGAAGTTTACGCGAACTCGCGTGCAACGGATAGGATTCATCGAAGCCACGATAATCCCTTTTCTCTCTCGTGTTCCCACCCTCTGTCTATCTCGTGATGTAATGGAAACATCGGTAGCTTCGATACATATGTATTCGTTAAACGTCCGATACCAGACCGATCGATGACACGAACAATGAGCAAAGTTGCCGCTACTCTGCATGGAAACTAGGCATTATCTCTGTTGTAACAACAGAGTCATTCAAAATGTTTCCTGATACTTGACAATAGGGATGATCGCTTAACTGTAATTACTTCATTGTCCAACTGCTCGCGATCAGGCATATGGATCATCGACCATCGAAATGAATTAAACGTGGAAAGATTAATTCGAAAATGTATTTGTTGCCGGCCAATCGATCGTTATTTTAAGAGTTTAAAAGAGTTTAATCTATATACCAATATGAACGAGGAGATTTTAAATCGATGGAACTTTTATTTACTGGTAGAAAAAAAAAGATGTATGTAGCAAGTGAGATGCATACGATAATTTTTGAGGAAAATTTTAATTTCGAAAATTAAATCACCTTCAAACACCGTGCTTAAAAGCGTGCTGAAGAAAGAAGCATCGATCTAGTACGCGTACGAATCGTAGCCATAAAATTAAATCAAATTGAAAGATATTAACGCGTAAACGCGATATATCCATAAACGTTTATGAATTATTTCTTGATAGAGAAATTTCATCTCGCATTAAACGACATCCTGAACGCGATTAACGATCAAAATTAACATCGCGGAGTCGCCATCCGAGTGAATAGATAACACGCATAAATTCTATTCGAACGATTCATTTCGTAAATTCGAAATTGACTTGAAACGCGTCACGCGGGTGAAATTTTATATCGCATTACCTCCCTCGAATAACGATCCCTCGGACACGCGATTATTAACTACGAACGACCCTCCCTGCCAATCCTCCATCGATCCTCTTTACCTATAATTTATTAACGCTACTTTTTGCACAACAAAGATGGAGAGGAAGTAATGAGTGGCAAGTAAGATTTCCAACTCATTGTATCGAAGATGTATGGTAATCGTGGCGGAAGGGATAATCATTAACGACTCTTTCGAAAGCGATCAATCTCCGTAACACGAAATCACTCGTGAGCCTGCGATGCATCCATTATATACGGCTGTTAAGCATGTATTTCCGGCCGCCACGTGGCCGGGCTCGATTTCACCGCTTTTGCCCCGACCACCACCTTTAATTATCGTTGCACGCGAAGGTCTAAGGGAAAGGTCGGCCTCTGGCAATTCGCGATAAACTGGACCGACTGTCACTCACCTGTCCGGCTGGCACCCTTTCTAGCTTCAAAGAAACTAGCTGAGTTAACGAGTTTACCGATACACCTTGGCCAAGATAAATGTTTTATGCTATCCCTCTTTGATAATCGTTTCCCCGTTACGCTCGCTTAATTCTGAGAAACAGTTTCGTTCAACTGATCGCCGATGATGAAGATAAGAGCGTACCTATTATCGAAGTTTAATTATTAAGAAAATTATTACGTTCGTACTCGGCCTATTCTCGCAATTATTAACGAACGTGTGTGACAACGTGTATGTATGGAAGAATGTATGTTTCAATGTAAGAAATAACCGCTTATAGACGGTGTATTCCTGCGTGTAGAAACCTTTTTAACATATTACTTGATATATTAAAAAAAAAAACTTAGTTTATGGTTTATTATTTTACATAATAGTTTTAATCGGCTGTTCCATCTAAAAATAGTTATCGGTAATTTTCTAGCAGGTATCTGGAACGAGTCAATTCGTTACATGCCGATAACGCGATAACGTTATTAAAGACACAATGTATGGGATAACGGCGAATCAATGGATATTATTAATTATAATTTTACGTGTACCAAACTACAGGCTATTAATTAGGTCAATGTAATATACTGGTCAGCAAAGTATTAATTAGTTTCTAGGAACTTTAACACCTATAATAATTTGAAGGGGGGAGGGATTGAATTTCTGCGGTATAAGTGTTGGAAAATTTTCCCGTAAAACTTTACAATGACTAAACTTCGTTGAGTTCATCGACCGAACGTTTTAATTTTCTTCAACTCTTCGAGTTTCACTGTATCATCGTGAACTTCTCGTTAATATTTTTCATTCGGATAATCTGATACTATCTAAGCTATCCAGAGATATGCTCGAAAATTGAACGAATAATGTAAAAAAAAAAAGAAAAAAAAATTAAAAGAAAGAACGTGTGTATAACTTTTTGACAAACAAGTGAATCGTAATACGATAGTCGTCCATCAATCGTGTTATTTTATTCTTATTGGTCAAACATCGGGTTTAACTAAAAAACAGTCACGTGTGTTTTATGTGATTATATAGCAGCTTGAAATTAAAAGCAAACGTAAAAGGAAAAAAACAACATTTATAAATATATTCCTCCAGCTTTATATTAATTCAATCTTCTAGCGTTTGCTATATTTTATCGAAAAATGAAATCGAAGAGCACGTATATTTGTCCATTTTAATCAATACCCTTCTCGTGATTGAATCAGTTTCTATTCAACTTTCATTATACTATATATCTTCATTGTAAATTGTTCTACAATAGACTCGTGTCCTTTCATCGATAAATTGTACGGAGGGTAAATGTTATTCCATGGGATGTAGACGTTGTTAAAAATCGTCTTTGATTAATCAAATTTCAATATTCTGAAGATATCTGTCCCATTGTGGGTTTATAACGATTTAAAACGTATTAACAATGCAACCGACCCCGTTCCATTTTGCGACTGCCTCATAGTTGCACACGTATGTATAGATATAACTTATGAAAGCATCCCTATCTACTTCCTGGATGCAGTTTCGTGGAAAAGCAACCGAATCAGCATATTTAAATTTATCCGGTTTTACCACGCGGAATAAAATAATTTCAATTATTGTTCCGCGTACAAAATGTATGAATAAATTGTCTCGCTTCATAAATTTCCCAGAAAACATAACATTAAACCACACGTAACGTCGTGCATGTTTTTTTCCTTTTTTTCTTTTTTTCCCCCCAGTAGAAACGAATAACGATGGTCCGATGAACGAACTGGAATCAAAACAATGCCCGCACAAATGACGACACGTTGGCCATCGCCATATTTCCAACGCACACGCGCCAATTATTAGCGAATCGTCCCCCTCGAAACGCAAAAAACATCGTGGCTACACGCGAACGTTGCTTGAATTTTTTTCCCTCTCGTTACGATTATACCAACACTGGTTCGCGGTTTCATTTCCTATATTAGATTTGGCAAGAAAAATGCCTGTCGATGAAGTTTCTCATTTTGGTGAATTGTCGGTAGAATTGATTAATTAAAGCGCGATGTACAATACGTATCTCGTGGAATATATTACATAGAGATGTTAAAAAAATATATATATATTGAAAATAACCAATGAAATTTTATCGAATAAAGCTTTGTTTTCCAGAAAGTGTACGTTGAAAAGTTATCAAATATATATACTTGCATTTAATTCTAATATAGAAAGAGATCAATAACTGATATTGTTCTATAGCCAACATCGTTATTAGTAAGATATAAACATGAGAAAGAAAAGGAGAGATATATTCCAAGGTTTATTAAATCAATTATAAATTACTCAAGAATTTTTCAAAGCAAATTTTCAGACTAAGAAGAAGTTGTACAAGAAACGTATTACTTCGATATTTTAATTTCCAAAAAAAAAACGTTGAAAATAAAATCTACGACATTTGTTACAAGATTTGCATAAATTAAAATTTTCAACGATATTCAACAAATCGAGAAAAAGGATTGACATCGATCCGTTTCTTCCCGATTCTTTTCGATCACTCGTTCGAAACTGCGCGACAAATTCGTAACTTTGATTAATTCACGACTCGTTGAACATCGAACCCTTTCACGCGTTACTTTCGTCGAAAGGGGTGTATCGGACGATAACGATTCAATCGAGTGCGGAAAGTAGATCCATCGTTAACGCGTAACAATAACCTATCGCGGCTCGATCCGCGGTGGGTCGAAAAGAGAGAGAGAGAAGGCCAAGGGGATCATGATTCACGCTTGAATTTACATTTTAATTACATTACGTTTGATGGCGGTATTAATTTTATCGGAGCGAGCGACCGCAGGAATTCCGATATCTTCGACGGTAGTGGCGCGTGCAACCCACCACGACAATGCGCCTGTGATGGTGCATCGTAATAGATCAAAGCGAATCTGGCACGAATTAATAGTCCGGCAGGATGATCCGTCGAAGAATTATTGCTATGTGTGCACGAAGGAAACGCGAGCGTGTACACATACGGACAAAAGGGTGGGTATGGGATCAGAGGGGTCGAACGTGACGCGTTGGCCAAGCAGAGACCTGAAAAGAATAAAAATATAATTCGATACGTGACCGGGCGAAAAAAATGTATCGCTAGGGGAAACGTATACACGCGTGGATGGTATGTATACACCGTGGGGGGCTGGGGAAGCGTAGGTGGTATGTACGAGGTGTTTCGGGATGGATGATGATTTATTTTTGAAAATATACGGTCGTCAAGTGGTTGGATGCGGAATAATCCAATGATAATTTATTCGTATTTTCGTTTCGAAATCGTTATTGTAGGCGAAGTGATCGAATTTTTGAAACGAAGCTTTTTGATACTTTATCTGAAAATAAATTTAATCGGTATTGACTTAAATTCAATGTATGTCCATCGAATTTTAAAATTAATACGACAAAACACTCGATTTCATGTTAAAGTATAGTTCGTTAAAATATACAATTTGCTTCTTTATAATAAGACAGTCGATGAATTAAAATTTAAATTCCAGCTCATCTAGCTCTCGAGCTTTAAATCGACGTGCAACTATTATTATATTCAACGGTACATTTGATCATTTGTTTTTCAATGATTTTTAAGATTAATGGAATTGATTATTTCGTATACTCGTTAACAAAATTTATAAACATTTGATATAATATTTAAATTCAATTTTCTAAAAAACGAAGTCTCGGATGAAAAAGTATTATTCTTTTTTTTTTTCTCTCTCTGACAGATTTTTACACACCGTGTATGTGGCGAGTGTACGCGGGCCGGATATAAAATTTCATCGGCACGAGTTATGGTAATTAAACAGTGGTGCGAACAATTCCATAGGGATGGAATTGGTAGAAGTTTGAAAATGTTTCTCGAAATCGGTGCTGGGAACGGAAAATGAAATATTCATTCTACGTAAATATTCGACTTCGCGACCGTGATTTGCTTTTAATTACCGATTCGCTGACGACCGAGAAATTATCGTCCAATCGTGGCTGGTTCGTGACTCGACGCGTCCCCGTTTATCATTGCCTTTTACTCCTTTGTTTTCTCTCCCAACCGAATAGGCGGTGGATCGTGGTGTCGAAAATTGTACGATGAATAATCGATCGATATCGATCGTTTCCCAGGTAATTAGATCTCGAATTCGGATGAACTCGACAGTGGAACACTGAGAGATTGAATTACGTATAATTAATTAATTTCAAAGAGTCGTGCGGAACAGCGGACGAGTATAGACGAGGAGGTAGAAGGACCGTGAAGATTGTCTCATTAAATTTTTTAATTTGCTCAATGAAGTCTACGAGAGGCAGCAAGTGGGAGTAAGCAAGAGGAAAGAGAAGAAATACGGAGGAACGAGACAGACACATACGGTATAATTTTTTTTTAGGAGAAAGTAAACTCTTGATACAAAGGGTAATAACGATCTTCGACTCTTGACAAGACGGAGTAGAAGGACAATGGCTTATTAAATAAACATAGGATAGTTACAAGCCAGCCCCAAGGTTTACGTAATAATGCTGTCTAACATGTGGCTAACGGGCCGTTGCCGCGAGTATTATGAAAATTTATTGTAAAATAATCTCATTAAAGCCGCGAGCATAATTTCGTACGATCATCATAAGAGTTATAAAGCGAACGCTTTGGCGATCGAAGAAACAGATACGCATGATTCAGTAATCTACGTAATCCCGAAAAATGCCCCGAGTTATTGTTCTGTGCACAAACATTAAATATATTTAAACCATATTTATGTCTCGATTTGATTTTATATTAGAAATTAAATTTTTATTTTAAAAAGAGAGGATAATGGAATTTCTTTTATAAGAGAGAAAATTTAAGGAAAAAAATAATAGATATTTCGATACACGACACTTTCTAAATGCGATAACATTAATCATGTGTAAATCGCGTACAAGATTGACGTGCGAAATTGATGCAGAACAAGAGGCTATTGGAGAATAGAATAGAATCTCCTGGGATGCGCGCTGTTAAATAGAATATTCAACGAGACAAGAAAATTGCGATATTAGCCGTATTGATGTTCGTAACATTATGCAAACGCGCATTCAGAGACCGAGAATCTTCCATTTGCCTCGTGCCACGTTTAACCACACATATGCAGTAATATGCATTCGTATGAAACGACATCAAACAACTGCTTTATCTTACAATTACTAAATCGATCTATTTTAACGCGATATTAAGTCGATTCGTAAATTAAATATTAAATCATTATTTCATCTTCTTCCAGAAGAAAAGAGAAACATTCCCTCTTCGATAAATTAAAATTTTCTACGAATGTTTTCAATTTCGTCTACGTATATTATTTATATATAAAATTGAAGCTGAACAAAAGTCGTCAACTATTCGATTAACCATTGCATTCTTCCTTTGTTCACAGCTTTGCTCGCGTTCCAACCGTGCAACATGTTCAAAACGATAAATTATTCGGGACGTCTATTAGGAACGGCTCGCAACTTAAAATCTCGGGCCGCTACGATATTTCTTTTCGCATTTCAAGGAGCGATGTTTTTACAGCTTCTTCGTTCGAGGCGGCGTATATAAATTCCGGCGAAACGAGACGCGATTCGACGCTCGAAGGAAAGATAAGTCGCAGGAAACAAGAGTGACTCGAATGAATGATAGAGGAGGAACGGTAAGGTAGCTGCTAATTAATGGGGGCATCCATCTGACGCCATTTTGCTACTCGCAGACCGCCTTCCTTCCGGTTGCTCGTTGCGTTTCTGGGCCAAGCGTAAACCTTAACGCTGCCCGTGTCTGGCGGAGGCCACCGGCTGCCTGCATCGCCAACCGGAACGATTTGTAATCCAGCAAACCGTACCCAAAGATTGAGAGTGCCCAACCGCTTCTATACAGGCTTGTATAAATTAGATTTGGTCGCATCCCGTGCCAGCGCAGCCCGCAAATTTCACCCTCGTACTTGCCCGCCCTAATAAGAATTTCCTGCAATTGATCCGGTCCTCTACATCGATCTCATTCGCCAGTCTAATCGTCCTTGCAGATTCGAGGTGAGTTTTCTTATTAGCTTTATATAATGTAAATTATTTCTTTTTAAATCGGTGCAATTTGTTTTTTTATTAATATCGTTCTATTAGAAACGTTAAGGTTTGATAATAAATGGAATCTTCGATAAATTGAAACTTATGGTGCACGGTGATTACAACGAATGATAATGCGTTAATAACAAACGGCGGTGCTTTGGAATAATGAAAATCTTTGCTACACTTGGAGCTCGTCACGTTTATTTTGATCGAAAAGATCGAGTCAGATATTAAATTCATTGGGATTATCGAGTGACTGCTAATCGATGAAACAATTTTTCTCGATCTAATCTAATATTTAATTTTACAGCGCGTTTTATTGGTAATTGATTTCGTTCGTTAATAGAGCGAGTGAAACTTTCAATTACATTCAATATTCGTTGTAATTTGCGCCAAGTGAAAATTTTCAAGAAAGGTAGAAAGGTACATTTTGACGTTGAAAAATTCGAAATATCGTAATTGCAGCGAAATAAAAGGTGAACGATTTTTTTTCAGTTCGTTAAACGCGAGTTTCGCGCCGGCAAGAAATTATTTAATGTTCTCTGTAATTTAAAATAGCACTATGTCCATTTATAGCTTCATTTATAGAGACGTATTATTCATGAAACGACGTGTTACACGCTCGTTTTTGGTAATGGATATTTCAATTGAATCAGGAGAGATCGAATGGTGTTGAAATAGGCTGATGCATACGTTGGTAAAACATTCATCAAGATCTTTCGTTAACGGTAATACGTGTAATTTAATCGCGCTGCAATTATATCTCAGTCAGTGTTTTTCACAATTACGTTTTCTGTATTAATTATTTCCAGATAATGAGTTTTATAATTACTAAAGATACGAATGAAATCGTTCGTAACACGCATTATTCCGAGTTCGAAAATAAAGTGTTGCATTAATTTTTTTTTTTTTTTTAATTGAAATTATTTTTTGAAGCAATAAAAATTCATTAGACATGAAACGCGAAAATAGTGCACAATTCGATTTCAATTCGAGCATAGATTGAAAAAAAGGAATAAATACATCGATTCATAAAATTGAGCTTTATTAAGAGGATTATCATACAGCGTACAATAAAACGGATATAACAAAAATCTAATATTTTTAAGCTGGAAAAAAATTCGAAAACTCATTCGGTTATCTATCACTTTTCATATATCCCAAAATCACGATTCGTTCCGCATAAAATCATATATTTGTTAATCATTTTATTTGTTTATCTAATGGAATACGTTTTTTTATTTTTTATTTATTTATTTTTTTTTTATCCATTTTTACGCCTCTTCAATATACCTTCAATTATGAAAATTTAATTTCATCGGATGAATCCACTAATGACCCTTCATTAGCGAGATGAACTCAGCTAAAAGTTTATAACGAAGATTTATCGCAATCGTCTCGTGATACATGCTCATTTCGTTTCTACTTAATCTTCATTAAAATCCAACTTTGATTCGATGTTATTGAACGAGAATTTCATTTTTTAAATCGTCGCAAATCGTGCATCGAATAAGTTCAATCGGTGAAATCTTCTTTTCGACTAACCGATCACGAAAAAAAAAAAAAGAAAAGAGAAAGAAAAAATTAGAAACGTTTATCCGCGAAGAAAAGAAAAGGGCGCATCATATAAACCAATATCGATTTGTCGACGGATAATCGCGTTACGCGAGCACAACAACATTGTTCGTCGTTTTCGCGCTCGTGTAACGAGCTACGATTAAATTCACGAGGCTCGAGGAGCAGTCGAGGAAAACGGGAGGACAACAGGGAACTAAATGCATAAAAAGTTGTTAATTTGCTCTTAGGCGCCGGCTATTTTACTCGATTATGCCACTTGAGCTTCTATAAAGTTGTCCCCGCGGTATCGAACCCACACCTCTTCGCTTGTCGGTTGCTTCGAACCGAGACGCTCGCTTCCACCTCAACGGCGCCTGCTCGCCAACTTTATATTGGCTTAATTGGTTTTAGAGGTGAAACTTTAGAGACCCTTCCTTTTTTCTTTCGACTTCGGTGTTCGTATTGCGCCCTGCCGCAAACGTTAACCATCGATACGTGGACAAGCCGCCGCGTCAATATTTTTTCCACTATGGAACTAACTACTAAGGTGTGGGTATAAAATTGTTTTTATATAGAGAAGAGGGAAGATAAAAGCATCGGAAAAGGATCATTTTTAATCGTTCATTATCTCCGCCCTCCGTCAAGTGGCAAAGAAGTAACTTCCTGTCGTTGATCTATTCCAAAAATTTCCCAGTCCTTATATCTCGCTAACTTTTAAACGAGTTTAGTAAAAGTGAGTTTACAAAATTTTTCAATTTCTTCTCTCTCTTTTTATGTTAAAGCCAAAATTTCATTACGGTATGATTTCGCGTAAATAGTCTGTCGTTGCAATTTCAACAATGTCTATCTAATATCTATCGGTTATATTCGCAAACTGCATCGTGCGCGAGTAAACGTATAAATATTAAATTCAGATGAATAAATAAAATTGTCTTTAGAATCAACGTATACCAGATAGTTATAATTGCTTTGAGGTATCAAGTTATCTAATTCAATATCAGTTTCAATATTTAATGCTATAAATTGATGTGCTTATGCAATTAAAGAAATATATAATGCAGTTATAACGATACATATTTCCTTGCAGATAAACGCGTGACTAAATTAAACTTTATTAAGTTATAATTTAACCGAGAATGATACACGTGCGATAAATATAAATATATACGTATTTTGCAATTGTATAATAAATGGAGTATAAATCAATATAGTCGTTTGAAATTTATATTAATGGCGAAAAAAATCAAGGGTATATATATTCATCAAAATCTCTGTATCTCTTCATTTTATTGCATTAATGTTACGAAAATAACACCCAAATTTGTCGTAAAAGAAAAAAAAGAACAGCTAATTTTTCCCTACGAATTTATACATCGTATCAAATCGTTTCACAGTTGTAAAACCTTCATTACACGCTTTGCATTACCAAAGAGAAATACAGAACGTGTTTCACGATATTTATTCGCATATTTATACGGTACATAAGTCCGGCAATTTTAACGAATATTAATATTACAACGAAAAAGGGAAAGGAAAGGGGACATGAGATTTAAATAAAATGAAAAATACTCGAATTCTGTCCTTTATTAATTGTGATAATTATCATTCGGTTTTTTAAAAATTATATAAATAATTATATTTTTATATATAAATTATATAAAAAAATTATATAAATAAAAATTATTTTATTTATCGAGATCTTTTTCATCGTTGATCATCATTGGACGTACAACACATTTTTAGTTATTAGTAAAAAAAATGAAAAATTCATTTACCATTCTATATTGTTCTCAATAATTTGTGTTTGTTGAATATTTCAAAAGTTTAAAATTTATTTACTAAATCCCGCATCGAAAGAATAATCTAGTAATGTTTTAATATCTTAACTATATATTTTATGTTTCTTTTAACATTTTAGTATTTGTCATATATTATTAATTAATTGAAATTATGAAGTACTTTTCGGATTATCTTTTTAAAAAAACGAGAAAAAAGAATTTAATCACGATTTTTTATTCGCAAATATCTTCTTTTTAAATCATCACGAATGGTAGAAAGATCAGAGAAAAACTTTCTAATATTTCATCGGTGAAATGCAAGGTAACACGAATTTGCATCGTTACCACTGTCATTCTTTTTCCATATTTTTCTACAGAAACTGGTGCAATACGGAAATATAAACGATCTACATCACATGCTCGCATCATACGTTTTTCATGAATACCTTCGTGGATATATTTTCACATATTATATTCATAATATTCGGTAAATAATTTCAAAAACGACAGATAAATCCTACTAAAAAATCACTTGTCGCTACTTTAATCACATAACCGTATTACACATTTAGGATAAAAATATCAAAAATCTTGCGTAACGAATTCTCTCAATTTTGTCTTGTTCCAATTTCTATTAAAAAGTTTCGCTTTCGTCTCGATAGATGGAAAAAAATCGATCGTTAATTTTGTTAATTTCCAAATTCGCGCGAAAGTATTTCTGCTTACACGCATTTAAACATAATTTCCTCCACTCCGACGTATTTCTCTGAGTGAAGCCAAACTCGCCGCGATACCTTAATACCCTCGGCTCCCTCATAATGGAAAATATAACTTTATCGTACAGAATATTAAATGTCTCCGGCGAAGATAGCGCGAGGTGGTGGGACGGTGGTGATGCAGATCGCGGTTGAAATTACTATTCCAATTGCATCTTTCCACGGGTAACGCCCGTGGCTAGGAGGAACAGGAAGAAGGGTTAAGGCAGCTGGAAAGCTTAATTTGTTGGAGATAGTAAAATCCGTGGGTTTAATACATATTTATAAAGCGCATTAATGTAACCTAAAGAATATTCATGAAAATCTTTCCAAGTCCTCTCTCTCTCTCTTTTTTCCGCGTCTCTCGCGTTTCTACATCCGCCTCCCATTTTCAAGAAAACAGAAGTAATACGCCGGGAACTAAGGGCAGATGTTAGAACGGGCACCGATGCAACTTATAATCTTCTTCATTCCGTGTTGTGATTTTCTTTGGTGGAATGGGGGAAAGTCGCCTTTATAGCTTCCCGTTTGAAACAGTGAAAGCTGGCGGGGACGATGGGAAGACAAGGGAACGAAATGTTGTTTGGGGAGAAGAAAGAAGAAATGCATATTGAAACGTTTTAGTCTTGACTAGTCTGATTTATTTGCAGCCTCTTGATATTTAAGATTTAATATTCCGTGATATTTATCATAATGGTCGAAAGTAAGAGTAATAATTAATACGATTAAATTCGTCGATATTTTGTTTGAAACGATATTTTATCCAATTATGACAACGATTTATCAAAAGTTTTACAGTATTTAGATAGGAAAGAACATTTGGGTAAATCTTTGAAAAAGATCAAACAATATTGTTGCGATGAAGGAATAAAAGAAATATTTTACCTTCTTTGGTACAAATATTACATAATATTATGACATGACAATAAGAGAACTATATATACGAGAAACAGAACAAATATTCCTTCGTGTTTCTCTCTAGGCGTTGGCTCTTGGCGTTTTCGGTATCCGGATATATTGATAACTTATTCGACGTTTATTATACACGATCAATTTGATTTGAAGAGCGTAGGCAAATGTTAATGATATCTTTATTTTTAATTTATCTTAATTACATGGGAATGATTAACATTTAAATTATAATCTTCGCTCCTTCGATTTAAAATATCGTTAACCATTGCAGACATGCTATATATAAAAAAAGAGAAAATAAGCTATTACTATTAAAAGATAACAATGTTGAATTATAAGTGTGCAGAAATTGATGAATTCAATTGGCAATATCATTTTATGATCTTACGGGACACATGGCTGCTACATCCGGAAACCTGCATCGTCTTTTATAAAAGATACCACACTTGGATGGATCCTTGAAGGAATCGAATTCAAGTAATTTATATACGTATAAATTTCGTTCGAGATAAAAAATATTAAAATAAATTGTAAAAGGAATTGATATATTTTGCTCACCGCTTCAACGAGTGTTATAAAACAACAGAACATCAGAATGACAGAGAGCAGCACGAGAAACGTTTTAATCATTTGATGCATGTTTATCGAATTCTTGATATTCATTATATTGACAAGTCTATACTTCCGCTTTTTGTATATATAATCATCGTTCAATGCCATAGAAAATTTAGATAAATGTAAAAATGTTTATGAATGTTTTACGCGATTGTGCTGTGAACAACAACTTTTCGTGACTGTTGTGTTACAATTTATTATTTTACGACGTGATGAAGTTCGATGTGACGATATTACGAGATATATTATTAATTCGATATTTTTTTTTTAGTCGCATTATATACAAGAATATAAAAGAAAATAAGTGAATATTCCTAACAATGCGAATATATTTCAACATTTTTACTTCTATGAATATGATTTTAATGTACATCGTCTAAAAAATGTGAAATGAAATAGCGGTAATATTTCCTGCTTATCAAAACGGCAGTTTCTGCTTATCTTTCAGTTATATTAAAGTAACATAATACTGAGATAACAGTAAACGTAACGAAGCAGAGATCTAATACGATTGTTTCATATATATTTCCCTATTGTCAATATTTCTTAATAATAAAGCTAATTTTTCGTGACAATCTTGATACAAATATCAGATTTAATAAATTTTAATAATATTAAGAATTGTCGATTATTCTTATAAATTCATTAAAATAGAATATGAATGATAAATGAATAATAAATGGATTCAGCATTGCAGTTGATTAATACAATATTTTAAAAAGCTCAGTTCCTATTTTAGACCAACCTTCATACGAACAATTGCTACATCTCTAGGAATAGAAAATTTATTAAATATTTTTAGAATTATTAAAATATTAGAATTTTTATGATAAAATAATATGGAATATAGAATTATTTATTTATTACCGCTTCTATAAATACAATAAGATAATCTGATACGAATATAATAAAGAAGAGAAAAATAAAAGTTTAAATTGCTTCGTGTTGCTTCATATTTAATTTTAATATAGTATCAATACTTTTTTTATTTTTTCTTATTATTATTTTCTTATATAAAATTATATTCTTCGTGTATAATTTCTTATGCAGCTTGAATGTTGTATATTTTAAACAACCCAACTGTTTAAGGTACTGTCACGTTTAAAAGAGATACAGGAATACTGAAATAAAATTTTTCGTGACGAACGTGTTGCGGATACAAAAATTTATGACGCGATAAACTTTTCCCATGTTATTAGATGCGATAAAATATATAACATATAATATTAGAATATTCGCATTTATTTGCATAATTTGTTTAAATAAAACAAAAAATCGTATAAATATTTAATCTCATAACATATCATATTATTACGTAGCTTTCAAAATTACAAGAAAAAAAAGTAATAAATATTTTGATGTTTTTTGGTTTTTTTTTACTTATTATTTTAATCCATTAATAATTTTTTATTCATAAAAAAGATTTAAGAATATGAACAAAATATCTCATAACCATGAAAAATTATATTTTACGATAGTAGCAAGAGAAGGATCGAAATATTGTTCTTTTTTGAAAAAATTCAAATTGAAGCTAAGATCCGACTAACATTGAAGTAAAATATCACAATTGAACCATTCAAATAGAATCAATTTGTCCACAGTATATAAATATTGGATTTGCGATTATATTTTGAGATGAATATTTAGTATTCATTTATAAAATATATATATATGTATACTAAACAAATCATTAATAATAATTTAGTTTAATGTTTCATTGAAATAACAGTTTATGATTACTTCAATTACGTCCAAATACGATAATACTGAATTCATAAATAAAATGAAATGGAATTTTTAAGAAAAGTTATCCAAATGTTAAATTAGTTTTGAAAGAATAATGATTTCGAGAAAGTAAAATGACTTTCCAAGAACTGGAATAAGTGTCACTCGTTCGGAAAATTCCGGAAAATCGAGTAAAAAAAAAAAAAAAAGTATCGTGAAAGTTAGAAACACCTTTGATAATAGATATAACTTTTATAAATTATAAATTTTTCATTCTTTCAGTTTTTTTTAAATACATGCACGCAAAATTATTAAAAAAAGAAATAAAAACACAAGTAAATTTGAAGAAAAATTTATTATTATTTTATTTGTTATATTTTGTACATATTACTTGTATATACCATTTGGGTAAAAGTTTTATTTTATAGAAAGTTACATATGAAAGTTACATATGAGAGATATTTCTACCAATTAACAACGATATAAATACACTATTAAAAATAATAATATATTTTAAAATATTCTTTATTACGCGATAGTAAAGTTATATATATATATATATTATATATTAATTTATAATTAGTATATTTCTAAAATAAACATTGGAATTAGAGATATAAATAAATAAATAAAAAGCCTTTCAAATCAAAGAATTTATTTTTTAATAATATATAGATAACATATAGAGATTAATATATAGAGATAAATGTTGTATAATATTTTAAATTCAAATAATTCATTATAACCATTTTGATAAATCCAATTTGCAGAAATTTATCCATGCTGTTGACAACGTCTCTATAAAATAAGAATAAAAATATAATATAAAAGTAAATAATGATAAATTAAATTTATTCAAATAAATTTAACATACTGCGCAAAGTGCAGTTTCTGGTGCTTTACAATTACAGGACTAAAAAATAGAATAAAATTCAATATAATACAATATATCTGTCAAATATATAAAAATAATTAAATAAAAAACTTATTTATTAGTATTATTATTCTTAAGAATATATATATAATATTGTACAGTATTGTATAGCCTATATATTTTACCATTACTGGTGTCACAAAGTAGCCTGTTATTAAAATAACAGATAAAAATAAGGAAATGCATCTCAGCATAGAGATCATTTTGTTTCGTATGCAATAGAATTGTTGTATTTAATAAACAATTATTCTTTATTCCAAGCATTTAATCGACGTGCGTTTATATACAAAGAGATAAGTTCTGCGTGACACTAATTGCAATAAAATAATCTTTTCGTGAGGAACATTATTCAACAATAAATTTAAAAAGATTAAAATTTATGTAAAAACATGCATAAATTATTATCTATATATATATATATCTCAGATATAGAAATCATAACGAAATTTATAATGCAGAAATTTATCAAGTCATATTATAGCTTACAATAATTCACTGTTACAATAAACTGACATGATTGATGCAAACTTCTTATTCTAATAGTGCAACGAAACATTGAAATAAATCAAATGAAAATAATGAAACAAAATTGGTTATATTAATACGATCGAATAATATTAACTTACATCACTCTATGGAAGTGTAAAAATTTATCCTTTCTTTCCATATTTCCTCCTACATTCTTTCTATAAAATAAAAAATAAAAACTATGAAAATCATTTCAAATATATTTAATATTTTATACATACCCAACACATATAAGTTACAATCCTGTAACATTTACACAGGGCACTAGACTAGAAATAATCAAAAAAATTTATTTATTATTGTATTCTCAAGAAATATTATTCATAATATTATATATAAATATGATGTAAGCATATACTTTACCATCGTTGGTATCACAAAATAGCCTGTTACTAAAATAATTGTTAGAAACAAAAAAACAAATCTCAGTACAGATATCATATTATTATACATACAATAATATTTTAGCTAGTAATACAATATTATTAGTTATCAATAATATTTAGTACTAGCTGTTTCTAAGCATTTGATCAATGCCTTCTTATATATAAGCAAATATATACTTCTTGTATGATATTGTTACGAATAAAATAATTCGTGACAAACGTTATACAATAGTTGCATTTTTTGGACGATAAACTTAAATATGAAAATAAAATTTTTATAAGAACATGCGTGATATAAATTATCTAAGATATAGAAATCATTACGAAATTTACAATACAGAAATTTATTAAATCACATTATAGTATTATAATATATTGTTACAAATATTAAACAGGCTTTAATCTAATTTTATTTCTTCATAAGCGCTGTAAAAATTATAGAATGAATCTGATTCTTTATTAATTAAATAATATTAATTTATTTGACAGACAGGAATCGTTATTACTTTATATCTACAATTACATATTACAAACTATAATAATTGCATCAGAAATTATTTTTATATCACATCAAAAATACATCACGTTTCTCTTATTTCGGCTAGAATGATGAAACATCCTATTATTAAAATAACAATAAAAAGAAAAGAGCATAAAGTTTATACTATAGAACACAACTATAAAAATTATATAATCTTCGACAGTAAACAGTTCTAAAAGTGTATTAAATTATTATGCAATAAATATTCTATGATATTGAATATATTCTATGTTTGAAGTTGAAGTTATTTCCATAGATAAAAAGTCGTTAAAATTTTAATTGTTGTTTCGAATGATAAAAATAAGTTTAAACTATATTATTTAATAGTTTTTAAATAGAAATTCGAGTAATTTTAAAGTTTCGATAATAAATCGTGTTCATTTTGACAAATTATCGTTTAACTACCCAAACTGTTTTCTGTCTATCAGAGACAAAAAAAGAATGCTTGAACTTTCGATGAGCTTGCATGTTTTGCCACGTTATGCCGAGTTTAACAAATAATGTGCCAATACGAACACAACGATTAGTGAAATAAATTTTCATTTTTTTTTTCATTTTTTTCTTTTATTCATTTGGACGTGTTTCTGAAATTATTTAAGAGATGATTAATATCAAGCGTTTAAATATATATCCTATTATTATCGATACGCATTCGAAACAGTGGATGTAAAAATTATATCGAAAATATTTAAATGTTAATTGTACTTTAATTCATCTTTCGCAGTTACTATTGCCGAATAAAATATGCGCGAATCGAATAACCAATTTCATCAACAGAGTTAAATTTAAATTAATTATTTTATTATTTGACTCCGGTGTTAATTAAAAATTGAAATGTTTACGGGAAAGTGTTATTGCAAAGTATATTTATAAATGAATTCAAAAGCTTCCAGTCAGCATTCTGATATTTCTGTTTTATTGTTCTTTGTCAATGATAATAATTAATTGTGCAAAATGATCGAACGTGAGAATCAAAAGACAACAACATTGATACAAGCAATATTTTATTTGATTCTATTTTTTCCTGTTAATTGAATATGAAATTATTTATATGGGAAAAAATATAATATTGATTTTAGATTCATTGTTTATAAAAATAACATAGCTCGAAAGTTAAATTTAAATGTCTATAAAAATCGAAATGCTAAATTTAATAATTTCATAATAGAATAATAATAATAAATATAACATCAGGTTTCAATTAAGATAAAATTTTTATTAGATGCTGGCTTACATCTTTCAAGTTCTGAGCATTCTGAAATATATAAAAGTTTTCAAATTACTTTTTTAATTACTGATAGAATTTTATCAGTAAAAATATAAAATCAACAGCAATTCTTTCCTTCGAAAACTTTAAATCTTTCAAATCTATTGCCATTGTCGAATAAACGCGTAATAATTCGTTCAAAATTGCGTACAAACGTAGCAATAATATCTTTTATTATATCCTCTAAGGAACATGTGTTTACATACTTTCAAATGCTTGTACCTACATCATAGAGTATATAAACAAAAAGGAGGATTGTTTTCTTCGTTGAAGTATCAAGAGTCACGTGGAAACATCTAGCTCGGGATCATTTCGCGGATATACGACTTTCACAACGTTCTCGGCCGGAATGGGAGTGAGTTCGGTTTGTTGGGAAAGTTTCGCGACTTAAGCTCTATGCTTCGTCTTTCTTCCCGTTCGAGAAACACGGCGTCTCCAGCGTATCTAAGGAAATCCTTAGCCCAGGTATCACAAAGTTATCACAAGACAATGGAGAGCAGATCAGGTAACTTAGTGAACAGCGCAAAATCGAACTCGAGGGTCGCTTCTGCCGGCGTAGATAAAGTTACCCCCTTTAGTCGTTCTTTTTCTCTCTCTCTCTCTCTCTCTCTCTTCCATTCTTCATTTCCCTCTTACATCATCTCTCCCCTTTATCCTGTCGCTCTCCTCCATCGAAACGCAGTTTCTCCCTTTATATTTTATTTTTTCTTATCCTCTCTTATTTTGTTTTTCTCTTTTTTCTCTTTTTTTTTTCCCACTCTCTTCCTTCTTCCTCCTTCTTTCAACGTAAGTTTCTATCTCCTTTGGCGTTTTCACTTGAACGAATAAGAGAATACGTGTTTCAAAGAGAGTCTTGGTTTCTACATTGATTCTTACAGAATGTGTCGAGGTCTGATATTTTCATTCTTTTTTTTTTCTCTCTTCCCTTTTCTTCTTGAAACCGAGATTTCTTTCGAACCAAGAATATTGTATATTACGGGAAAATGAAAAGTTGGAGTAGCTAGATTCGAAAAGAGAATCATAGGAGAGGCCTCGATAGACGAAAGTTTCGAGTGAACTTTAAACTTGCGGCAATTTATTATTATCCGCTAGAAGAGACATGTTTCTTTCGAGGCAAAATTGAAACACTCTCTACGAAAATTCTCGTTCCCCTAATATCTTGACAAATTCAGTTTCATAACCGATATCTTCGCTCACGAGCACGTTCATATTAGCCCACGTTTGCCCAAAGTTTGCGCGTGAAATCAAATTTTCCCTTTTGTTGGCGAGTTACAACGGGGTGAAATTTACCATGGTAATGAGGGACAGCCGAAAAATATGTACCACGATCCACCCGCTATGAAATCTTGTAGATTTACATAAGAGCCTCATTTGCATCAACTTATTAAATTTTTACCATGAGCAGTAAAACATCGTACGTAGATACGAGGAGAACTACCGGCAGGTGGACTTAATGTGTTTTAATACAGGCTGCCCCCCCTTTTTCTTTTTTTTTTTTTTTTTTTTACGAGAACTCTCGAGCAGCAGAAAGCGTAAAATACATCGCGTCCGTTATATTCCGACCTTAAATTTGCGTAATGATAACGTTTCCACCCTCTGGTCGTCTCTTCCACCCTATTTCTTTTCTTCGCCACTCTTATCTTCTTTCCTCCTCGTCTCCAAGTTTTCGTACACACACACACACACACACACACACATATATATACTCTTGTCCACCAAGTGTCATTCGTTACGAGGCTTCCAGCTTAAATGCGCATTCACAACGAATTCGACGCAATTCCGATTCGCCACGTCTCATGCAAATACTCGTTCTTAAATGAGGATGGCAGGAAAGCACTGCATCAAGGATCAACCTCCTTTGTCCGCAGCACCGTCAGCTTTCTCGCCACTGTAAGAACAATAAAATCGAGTGGCGTTGCTCCTTGCCTTGGCGCGAATTTAAAAGGGTAAATTGAACGCTGGTTAAGCGACATTTGCATTAAACAGGGGAACGTGGCTCGTTCACAAAATGTTTGGCGATGAAATAAAAATAATCCTTTCCTCGATCGTCGTATAAAAACGCCTTCGCTAAACTTTTAATTAAACTTTCGATTAATTTCTGCTTGTCTCAGTGGAATTTTTTTTAACTTGAAAGAAGTATCAAAGTGAACCGATTATCCGCTAGAAGATTATCCGAACTTTCAATTTATTCAATGAGAGATTTCTCTTGCGAGATACGTACATGTATTTTATGTAATAAATGTGCATATTTGAAAATTATTCGAACAGCTATTCGATAGGAATTTATTTCCTAATTCAGAGAATCGACGTTATATTGCATATCTATTTAATATAGACAGAAAATTGAATGTTATTCGACTATCATGGTATTTTATTTACGAAAATTATAATTGAGACTTCCTCTGCCGCCCGTTTGTTCGCTCCACCAAAATACAGCGATTTATGGTTACGAGTATAATTTTATGAACATGGCCGAGTAGTTATAATTACGCAGTTTCTTGCGCGCAGTTGCTCCAAAGATCCACTTTACGTGTCGTGAACTTTCGACCGTGCACCACTGTGTCACTTACCCACGGCAATATCATACGAGACCGCGATAATTTCCGGCGGAACAATGAAATCGCGCCACTGTTCAAAGATACAAAGACCAATAAACTAACTTCCTTGATAATTTCGAACGATATAACTATCAACGCCGTAACTGTGATTACGTTGCATTGAAACTTGCAACGTAAAGATAACACACAAAATTTTGAAATTTTATTTACGATTCTTCGAGAATAATGCAACGATCAAGTGTACGTTTAATTTTATGAAATTATTATTTTTTTTCTGCAGAGAAATTAGAAAAATCGATTCTTTGACGATCGAAAAATTATTTACAATGGAATTATCGAAGGAGAGAAGTTTTAATTTTATATCGCGTAAACTATCCCCTCTTGAACACGCATTACCTATCCGACGTGTATATATTACACAACGGATTACAAACTTTGGTCGAGATGCGTTCCCAGACTATTAAGCTGTAATTAAGGAGACGCCGAACTTGAATGCAATTATATTCTCGAATTTGTTTCTCTTCGAGTTTCAGCAAGTTACGATCGATCGTGCAAGATCATTTTCAATGGAACGAAATATTTGAATAAAATATAAAAATATATTTTTCCATACATATATTTCTTCTCATCTATCTGCGATACATGGAGAACTTTTCTTTGCTCTTTCCTATCTTCTTGAAAATTTTATTCTATCCCCTCTACATTTCCTATGCTGTATATTCAGAATCGCCGAAATAGCAATTCAGGATATCTGATCCCTTGTGTCCCGAGCTTGTCAATACGGACCTCCTAAGTCCGATATCGTGCAGATTTGGGACCAAGTTGCGCTCTTGATCAAGTCCCACAAGCTCAGTTATTCTATCCTCCATGAATTCCAAAGTCACCTGTATCCAGTTTCTATCCAGATACAGATCTACAACAGGAGGCACTAAACCCTTCGGCAATTACAAGTTCAAGGCAATCTACGAGAATCTCGTCTACCCGAGAATGAATGGGTCGACATCTGTCATCTAAATCAACCGAGTGAAATTCGATCGATCGAACTCGCCCCAGAATTCCTCCTGTGTCTCCGCAAAATGAATCTCCTCTAACTGATTAAACAGTTTCCATGAAGGGGAGGGGGAGGTAAGATCCAATTCGAAGAAGTCTCGCCACAAGATCTTAGCAGGGATATCATCGGTCTTGGAAGAAGAAATTTCGGTCACACGGAAGTTCGACAGTGTAAGTTGAGCGGCTTGCGCGCGTTCAACGAGGGACAATGTATCCCATGCAATTTACCGTCTCTCCAAACTCGAGGAAACTTGCCCCCCCGTAAGGAATAACCTGTCCCTCTCCTCCCTATCAAGTCTGCCTCCCCTCGAGTTTCCAACTAGTTAACATTACAGCGTATATAATATTCCATCTCCGCTCCGTTTCGACTTAAGCGGGGAGGAGAGTCGACCCTCCCTCGTTCCACGGTGTCGAGGAGGGTTCGCTCTATGGATCGTCAAGAAAGTACGCGAGCGAGGGTGCAATAAAACGCGCGAACGCCTCCGGATGGCATAGAAACGGTGCGGTCGCACTAAAGGGGAAACCAATAAGAGCCCGAACTCTTCATTAAAACTCGAGGAAGCTCGGTGGAGCGCGACGCCGGAGCGAGAGGTGGCTAAAAAGTCGTGGAACACAGGGGAAAGAGAGGGGAGCAGGAGCAACCCTTGAACACCAACCTCTTTCTCTCTGTCCCCCTTTTTTCCCCTCCAACCTTTCACCCTTTTTCTTCCCTTCCATGCTTCTTCACCGCTCCTCCTCCTCCCCCTCTCCCTTCTTTCTATCGTTGATATAAACCTAGAAGCGAGATATTAAAAGTTATTCCGGCACCGAATAAAATATCCAAACTTTTCGCGACGAACTTTTCACCGACGATGGGTCCTCCATTATCCCTCCGACTGCTCGCGTTGGCCAGAGAGAGCACGAGAGACGATATTCGTGGGACGACTGCCGGTACTTGTTCCTCGAAGAGGTTGGGAGAAGGTACCGGCTGCTCCGTCCTTCGAGGAGGAAAGGAAGACTTCTTCATAAGCTTTAAATGAATCTTTCGCGACTGGTCTTTGGTCGCTTACTTTATGCCGCCGTATATCCTTCCGGTCTGCCTCTTATCGCGCTACATACCCCGGGATTACTCCGTGGGAAAATTCGCCGGGAGCTTTGCCTCTACCCGTACGTGTCTGAATGCTCTCAAGATACGTGGAATTCTTAACGCCGTCTATCTCGCTTCAACCCGCCATTTATTTTCTCGTAACGAGGTGGCAATTTAAAACGATAACAGAAAGTTTTCGTTGCCGACTGACGTCCAACGATCCTTCGGACGGATACAGATAAGTTTTACAGGAATCGTAGTAGTTGAAATAATCTCTGGAAGAAGAAGAAGAAGGAGAAAAAGAGGAAGGAGAGGAAGGGATTCAATTTTTTCCAACAATTCACGAACAAAAAAAAAAGAATTGCTATCTTTTCGCAGATATTAATTCACGCGAAGTCCGTGGTTCATCGATCCAGAGAGTTGATATTTTGATTGATAGGTACAAAAAGGCCGACATTCGGCCGGAAAAGCGATAGATTTATTAACCGAGGATGACCCTTCGCCACAAGTTTTATCGGTGTTACGGCATAACAGAGGCGGAAACGGGAAAGATTTATGACGACAGGCCGTCCTCGCCACTTAGCCGACAGTCAGTTAAGAAGATTCAAAAGCGTATTGTCGCGCGATAAAGCGTTCGATCGTTAAAAAGTGGAGGGGGGTTCGCAGATATCGCGAAACCCGAGACCAACTATCTCGATCTCGGATCGATTATGCTCGAGGAAGTCGAGGCTGGGTGGATGAGATTCGAATCGACTCGTCTGGAAATCGGAAAGAACGCGGAAGAAAGGTTATTGAAACGGTGTTGACTGAAGATGAAGCACCGTCTTCCGGGGAATTTGAACCGGTCCAAAGATCCGCGGGAGTCCGTGACAAAGGCTGCGTCTAGGAGAAGCGTCGAATAACAAACACTCTGGGAGAAAAATAAGAGGGAAACGAAACGTTTTACGGAATTTTGTATCCCTGCTTCGTACTTACTTGTTCCATACTCAGATATACACTCTCTCTCTTTATATATATGTATATATATATATACAGGAATCGTCGACTCGTCGACGCGTCGACGAACGAAAAATTGCTCTGCTAACTTTGTTAGCCTGTCGCCAGTGATCCACGATGAAAAATTCACACTTGATGTTGCATCGATAACCAGGAAACGGGGCGGACGGGGGAAGGGTGGAGGGATGGAGGGAGAAATTTTATTCGTCGATAGCTCGTAACGCGTTTCGGTTGATCGGTGCGATTTTTTCATAAAAATTTCATTTCAAACTTAATCAGACCGAATGTAACTGTGTTTTACAGTCGCGCGTCCGAACGAATTTGTCTCTCGAGTCGCGTAATATTCATGATTCATATTTTTCGACTTGCAATTTAACGTAACCTGAGTCACGTTGCTGCGTGTTAATACTTACGTGATGCGTCAAAGGGTCCCCGCATTCTAAATACGAAATTTAAATGTAAACTGGCGATATTAAAATATCACGTTACGATATACGCGATGCGCGTGGATATGTGCATCCCATGTATCTACTCTATAAACATTAGTAACGCGGCGTGCGTCGTCGTTCAGAATACAGTGCAAAGTCAAATAGAAATCCCGCCTCCGTTCGACTACTGCCGGTTCGAACTTGCAAACCTGCACATATAAACATTAATTTAAACGACATACTAAGGAAAAGCTAATAGCTCGCTACCTCTGTCTGCAATTATTAACGTGCCTCCCTTCCGAGCGAAACTTCGTTTTGATGCGTAACCGTGATATTTCCTCCTGTTTATTGGTAGTGAATAATTAACATCTTAACGAACTTTCCAACAATAATGCTTTGTTGCCTCGTAATAACGAACTAGTTCGAAAGAAGTTTCCAATTCATTATGTACGATCCATTGAAACAAGAAGAAGAAAAATATAAGTATAATCATTTATTCACCGCCAATTTAAAATTTCCGTTGAATAATAAATCGGTGATAAATTCTTTTTTCATTTTTATATTAGATTTTTCTTTTCATTTTTTTTTTCTACCAGATTTCGCGATTTCCAAATCTGCTATCAATTTCCTGTTCCCGAAAGAAGTTGCTGAAAGATAAACGTGATATTATTCCACTTCGTCGCATTAACTTCTATTCTCCTTTAACGCGAACGCGTACATTTTACGCTGTTTATCGCTGTTTTCAAGATTTCCATTTATTTTTCAAACACACGATGGGCGCCCTCGAAACGAGATTCCATCGAGAAATAAAACAGCACGAATTCCAGTTCGACACGCGATAGTTTCATTTTCCTCAAGTAGCTCTAGACCGTCACTTACAGACACGAAAACACGGGCGCACAATAGCTCAGATCCGTTCAGCGTCGGACAGTGATAATCGAACAGTTTACTTTGCGGTGAACTTCGTCCGAGCGTTTCCACCATGGAAACGCTACTCTGTTGATCGATACACCGAAATATTAATCATATCGGTGCGATAGGAGACTCGCAAATAAGAGGTTCGCGGGATGGGGGCGTATTTGCACGACAAACGTTGCCCTTGCAACGACACATTAATGCTCGAAATTGCTGTTTTGACAGGTACTTTGCCCATCCAGGGAAATATCGAATATTCATGGTATCGATCAGAAGGGGGAGCGTGAGCGCGGGAGGAAGGAAAGCTGGGAGGGGAGGAGAAGAAGAGAGAGTGGAGCGCAAATTCCCTCCGCTGTTGGCCACGCCATAGTCTTCCCAAATTGTACCTTCCCAATCGCGAGCGTCTGAACGTCTAAAATTCCTTTTCTCTTTTCTCTTTGATTTTCCTTACCCCGCCACCACTCTCGCCTTCCTAGTTTTCTACCTCCTCCCAACCCTCCTCCACTTTACTTCGTCTTTCTTTTTTTTCTTTTTCTTTTTTCTTTTTCTCTTTCTCTCTCTCTCTCTCTCTCTCCATCCTTCCCGCTTCCAGTCTTCTCCTCCGTAGTAAATCCACAGGGACTCCGTGGGATTTGAGCTTTACGGATTTGCGGCGTGCCATGTCGAAGTGGAATACGTCTCGTGAGGTACGCCGCCAGTAGTCGAACTCCGCGCCGGATCAGACGGATCCGTTACTTCGCTCTTTTCTCTGCAATCTTCGCGCCGCTTTCACAAGGAACCGTTTCGAATTCTCTTTGATCAAGCCAACATTTGTCTCGCTATCGCGTAGATTCCCCCGGAACGTTTCCGTCCTTCGTTCCTTTCGATTTGTTTCTTCTTCCACCCTCTTATTTCTTTTTCTCCTCTCTTTCTCTCTCTCTCTCTTTTCTCGTTTTCATTTGTCTCCTGTTGCGTTCATCCCATTGGATTGGGAAAGATAAATAGGGAAGATTTTTTTCACTTTGAAAGATTTCGTTTCGATCGTAACGAAATCAATCGCGATTTTTAACTGTTTTCCAGATTTTGACGTGTTATCGAGAGGTTTCGTTTCGTTTCGTTCCTCGTGAAAATTTCTGGCCAACGGATAATCGATTAGTTACTGGGTTTAAGAGGAAACGATGAAGAGTTGAATTCGTCAAGATTAATCGTTGTTCTTGAGGAATTATCATGGAGTAAAATTGTATACCGTGTGTACAGTGTATTGCGTTGTACAGTAACTCGTGAAAGTATTCGAATATAATTTTTTTTTTAAGAAAGGAAAGAAATTCAGCGCTAAAGTTTGAATATTTTCACGAGTTTTAAAAATAATTTCGCCCGTGAATGTTTTTCATATTTTTGTTTAAAGTTTCATCGTACTATTGTGAGGTTATATTTTTAAAAAAAAATATTGAAAAAAATATTCGAAACTTTAAAAATGTTCATTTTATCCCTTCACTTTTTGATATTCCCCTAAAAAAATATTATATAATACGTAATCTTTTATTTTATTTAGAATTAAAAATATAACTAACATATATATTTTTATTTACAATAATCGCTCGTATGCGCGATCAATTTTTTTTCCGTTTCATTTTCTATTATCGCTCAAATTAATTACATTTTGATGAAACTATACCGATTGGAATATTTTGTTTGAAGTTGCACGATGTGAGGATAGTCGTTGAAAATAATTATACATATCCAAATCGAGCTGACCATGTATTCCGGGGGGGAGGATCATTCGGTAATGCCAGTGGCACGTCGATTGAAATTTCCCAAACGTATTTTCTGCTATGTGAATTTATCCGAAATGTAATGCAGCTGTATAAAGAATTTGCCATGTTTTCCGCGTTTTTTTCTTTTTTTTTTTTTTTTTTTTAATCAACCTGACAGCTCGTAGTTTATTTCGTTTTGATCGAAATTCCACACGATGTTCTGGGCGCAACGTTGGCGGAATTCAACTGAAAATCGGTACCGACAAAATATAGACATAATTTTTTTTGATTTTCGATAACCACCAATCCCTCTTCATCCCTCTTCATCCCTCTTTGTTTCTCTCTTTGTCTTCCGCTCTCTCTCTCTCTTTCTCTCTCTCCCCCTCCCTCTCCCTCCCCTCCCCCTTTTTTCAATTTTTCTCGTTATTGAAACTGATGAGCATAATCCCGGAATGCGCTCGCACAATCACTCGTACCCGTGATTCAAATCAACCATGTATCATGTAAATCTCGCGGAATAAAATTGCGCACCGATCGAGGATTCCCCAGGAATTTTTAACGAACAACGATTAAAATTATTACAGGCCGATATTGACATTAATATTAATCAACTCGAAATTAATTACCTTCTATCCCACCCTGATTCATTCAATTGCGAAATGTCATTTACCGCTAATATTTTAATTTAATCTATATCAATCAATTTTAAAGAGAAACTATCTTCCGTCGAGCGCGGGCATTAATAGCCGCATTTAATTAATTTGTATTATACATTTTAATTAATTTTAATCGTAATCGATACATTTATTTTAAATTAAACGATAATCATCGTGCCGTGATCATTGTGCAAATTTTCTCGATCTCGATTCTCGTTTGATTTTAATTCCAAATTAGTTTACACCTTTGTTTCCCCTTCCTTTCAAAATTCTTCGTCAAAAAAATGTTCAAACGAACATTAAATTACATCGAGAAGAACATTATCAGAATTCTCGACTTTCAAAGAACAAACAAAAAAAAAAAAATCACTTCGTCCCCTTCTTTCTCAGCATCTTTTACCTGTATCGAAATTTCTATAATTCGAAAATTTCGGAAATCCTCGGAATCGAACGAGGAGAGAGTAAAAAAACGCCGATAGGTAAAATTCGTCTCAACGTTCGGACGATAAAATATCGCCACTTGATCCAAAGTTGGCGCATAGCGACACGTGGCACGTTTCAATCAGTCCGGAGATAAATGCTTCAGACTGGGTAGTCGGAGTCGCGTGTATCGGCGTTCACCGTGCATGTTTATCAGTCTGGCTCCCCATCGATCGGGATTGAAAGCACGTCCCACCAGTCAAAGGTTCGCTTTTTATTGGCTGACCGAACCGCTCGCCACCACTTTAAACGAAATTTTCTAATTAATTTTGTAGGACACGAAGACATTGTTCTGGGCCAGACGAGCAGGTATTCCCTCTCTTCGCCACATGCTTCGAGTTCTTTCATCGTTTTTTGTTACTCCCGTGCAATAAATATCTTTGGTCGCATTCTTGTCGGTGTTTACCAGAAAATCGCCGATTCATCGTTTTCTAACTCGAACGGAAAGTTAAATTTAGATTAAATCAAAGTTGAGGAAAAATAGAAACTGTATACACGGTATACGTTTTAGGTATACGTCAAAAGTCAGTTTTCATTCTCGACTGTTTTCGGCTATTGCTGAATATATTGCGGATATTTATTTTCTATTAATTCGGCAACTCGAGGAAATTTTAATGTATAATTTTGGTAATCGAGCTAGGAATAATTAAAGGATTTTATTCTTGGAACGAATTGCATGGATTTGAAAGGAAGAAATAGTTATTCAATTATTCGAATGTACGTATTGTATAAAAATATATATATATATAATTTATTGCATTGGATAGATTATATTTCAAACTTTCCATTGTTCGAAACTTTGTTATCGTATTTTTGGTACATTTTCGATTAAAACTTTTAATTTTTAATTTTTAATTAATACGAATATAATACACTTCGTAACAACGTAATAGTTACTTATTACGATATTTCGTACCACAGTATAACACATATAAATTATGAGAATTTCAATCAATTACACCATACATTTTATGTATGAATAAATACATAAATATTATCCTGCAATAATACAATATAACATTGAAAACTTTCCGCCCATATCCTTCCCAAAATTAAACACATCTCTGGATTAACAACTTCCATATTGTTGCTCGTACAATAACAAAAGTATCCACTTAACTTTAATATTCAAATATTAAAATACGAATTTTAAATACGAGTCTCTAACACCGTTTCTTCTATTTACACGAAACGTTTAGCGTTTCGATAATAAAATCGAATAATAAAATAAGCTCTTGCTGCAACAATTTCACTGTGAGGGCAAACCGCGAAGGGAAACTGTACTGTGTTATGATTAAAAGAAGGGCAGATCAATACGAGTCCTCGACGGCGACGTCCACCCTTTCTCAGATGGCGCTGCCACCGTTTTACCCACCGGAAACGTACAAGTCATTTCAAAGTCGTGGCCCCGTTTAAGCGCGTGGCCACTGTGGCGGACCCAGCGCTCGCACGCGTCCCCCTTTAATTAAACGCGGAGGAACGTTTCGCGGTGGATAATTAAATTGTCTCGGTACGTCGGCCGATCGGTCACAAAGACACGATCTCTCCTCCCGTCCATGAATAATGCACAACGTTCTACGCGGGAGCGCCTGTTTTAATGGAGCAGCTTTTAATTCGCTTTTTTAATAAGAAGGGAAGTTTCGCGGCCTTTTGCGACCGGAAAATCACGCGCGACCACGTAAATGCAACGCCGTTAACATTAATGTTACCGGCGCTCCCTTATCCTATGATCTTGCATACTTTACCGCGGCCGTAATTTATATCCGGGTGTCGGTAGACGCGTTTAATGGCGCGTAATCGGGCCCTGCCACCCGTACGTGGCCGATTCCTCGTTGATTCCTCTTTACCTTTGAACCTCGCGTTTACACCGACATTTCAGCCGACGTGAAAACTTGATCACGCCTTGGTGGGTACCCTTGTAACGCGAAATGTGCGTGAAATATCGAAATGCAAGTGAAGATTCTTTGATTACCTCATATTAGATTTATATAGAGGTACCTTGATTGAGAACTTGGTTGAGCGAAAGGAAGGCGCTATATAAATATTCCATATTTGTCCTTAAATTTCTTTTCTTTTTTTTTTTTTGCGTATTAATTATACGATTTCGAAGGATGTTCGAAGGATGACGATATTTGACATTAGATCTGAAAATGTTAATTTTATCAGACGAAACTAGAGAAAGAAAGCGAAGTATTTCACGTTAAACGGATTTACGAGATTTTTTACTCTCGTAAATATTAATTGTAATAAATAACTATTATGGGACGCGTGCAGCCAAGAGGAACCGCGTACAAGCATTAAAAGCGACGGTCGTTAACGCTATGAACGTCATCCCGTTTCGATCTCGCGTTTCCCGATCATTATAATTAGCACGAGCGACTTTGCGCTTATCCTAAATTCTACACGGACGAGGCAACTTTCGAACAATGGAAAAAGGAAAAAAGAAATTTCCCGCCGCTTTAAACTCGACAATTATTAGAATATTCTTAGGAAATTGCACGAGATCACGCAATTATGCGCTAAAATCTAGGAGGTATACAAATTCCCTCCAAAAAAAGCATGCATTTTAGAATGATCCATAATTCATTGTACAGCTCGAAATAGACTACAAAAAGACTAGAGAATAATAAAATTACGGCTTTGTTTTCGGGGAAAAAAAATTCATTTGAAATTCAAGCAGACCCTCAACTATTTATTCCCATTTGAATATCACAAAATATCGAATAAGATGTATTGTTTCACACACGATAAAGAGGAAAAAAGTTCTCCAAAGCCTCGAGTATATCTGTGTCTGATTAATTATTTAATTTGATCTCGTTTTCGATATCTAATTTCTTTTCTCGAGAACGAAGTGATATAATTTCCTCACTCCTGACTCTTGAATCCGCCCATCTCCGTTGATATCGCGAATTACGTGGATCACCCGTGTAAAAATCGCATGGAGGCGTAGCACGACTCGAAAAGTTCCTCCCCACATTCCTCGACACGCGTCGTTCTCGAGACCTTCGAGATATCGAGGATCTAATCGCGGGTCCGAAATTTCCAAAGAGTCGGCTCGTAATTTTTTCAATCCCCACGATGACTTTTCTTTATCCTTGATACACACACACACACATACGTATATATATACGTCGGAATGTTGCATGGGGCCCAGTATAACTCTCGAGTCTACCGGGGAAATCGCTGCATATTTTAACGAGATGTCTTCCACGTGAAACGCCATACGACTCGCTCGCTTAATTATTTATTAGCCGGGGAGTACTTTTACCTTTGAAGTTGCGCCGCGAGCAGAATGCCAGCCATGTATGCCAGATGTTCCTGGAGACTTTCCCGAGACCTTATATTTTGCGGCCGTGCAAGGAAGCGCATGAAAACCTACAATAAACATGAGTTTACGGGGACAACGCCACTCTTTTTTCCTCCCTACGTAATAGGCTCTTATGATTATTTATATATTACGAGCCTCCATCGCTGTGCGTTTCGTGTATCAAATTACACCTAGATGAAGTGCCTCTCCGAGAATCACGGGATCGTTTGCGAAATGGAGTCAGTACCGCATACCATGTGGACGCACACATTTGATTTGTTGAAATATCGCCCGATTTATCGATCAGAGATTGTTTCGAATTTCATTTCAGAAGGGGATAGAACGTAATAATCCAGTTCCATTTAATTTTAAATTGTTAAATTATTTGTTAAATAATAAGACGAGGCAGTGATCCGTTTTATAGACAAGACATCGAATGAGAATAATACAAGATGCATGCCGTGTACAGGGGACAGAGCTCGATTATTGAACGATATAATTGGTACTCGAAAACGGCGCAACAGTCAACGGAAAAGAGATCGATCGACGATCCTAAAAAAAAAAAAAAAAGAAAAAAGAGAAAAGAATCTGTAATAACGTTCGATAAACTGTTCAAAGGGATGTTAAATCCGCGTGCAATAATGCCTCGTTCGAATCTAATAAATTTTCGATCGATAATCGGTTTCCCCGATTCGAGTCGCTTGTTTTTCGAGCCTGTCTTTCGGAATAACTTTCGATTCAATTATAGATATGCGATAAAAAAGGAGGGGGGAGGGAAATAGAAGAGGGAGGAGAAAAAAAACGATAGAAATCGAGAGAGAAATAGCGACGAACGTGTCTTCCCTACGAGCCGTCTGGCGACTGCCCAATTTTCAGTCACCAAGTTCCAACAGCGCGACGGCAATCCGATTGAGACCAATCAGAGGTCAGAATTTTCTTTCTCTCTTTTCCTCCCCTACCTGCTTCCTTTTTTTTTTTTATCCTCGGCTGAAGGGTAAATCCAGTGAAATTGCGTCGTCGAATAACGCGAAATATAATGCCGGATAATAGAGGACGGCGTGTCTTGGTGAGGTCGGATAAAACGTGATCTCTCACAGAGAGGCATTTTTACATCCGGCCGATTTGTCTTTGCAAGAGTTGTGTACCCGCGAACCACGGGAATCTCGAATGGAATCATCTCGTTCTCGAATCGATATCTCGCCACTTTTATTTCCGTCGCTTCGTTAAATTCGAATTATTCATTCAAGCAGTTGCTGGGTAATTGAGAAACGAACAATCGGCATCCTCTTTCATCGAATCGAACGAATAACGAGCTAGTCTGATTTTCGAGAAATCACCGTGTATTATTATCCATCTGTGAATAAACGACCGTGATAATCGCGCCACTTTCCTATTCTCCCGCGTTATCTCGAATTTGCCAGATGCGTTGCTTTCGAATAGCCGTGAAAAATTCGATCCGATTCGGTCCGTTCGAAGGGAAAAAGAATTGCGATCAAAAGAATTTTATCGATCGCGCCGTGTAAATGATTTCACGTTTCAACGTGACATCAAAGATCGCGTTGATCGATGGCCCTTAAAAATGTGAAAAAGTATGATGCGAATCCTATCCAAATTTCCTTTCTTCACATTCTCTAATTACGTTACCAGGAATGGAATAAACAATTATCGTGCAAATTCAATTAATCTCTCGTAATCGAATTTAAACGAGATAAAATACCGAAAGAGATTAAGCTGACCAAAATTGACGAAGCTTAAGAATTGAAAACTATCGCCACAACGAATTAAACCTAGGCTACCTGTCGTATATAAACTTGGTGTATAACAATTACACCTATTACACCGAACTACTATTTCCAAGCACACGAAACGTTCGCCTCATTTTCTTCGATCGTGTTGTTCTCTTCTAATCTAGCAAGTGGAACGCTCCCCGATGTTCACGGGAGCCGAGGCAGCCTCCGTCAATGACTTTGCGCTTCCACTTCACGCGGCAACCTCCTCGAACAGTAATTAACTTGGTACAGGGTATCCGAGTCGGCTCGGGGGTGGTAGTGAATTATCGTTGCGTAACGTCAATTATCCTTAAGAGGATTAACGTCAACCAAGTCGCTAAGGAAGCCATGGTATATACCGGTCAGGTTTCTCGCGAGCCGTATAATGATGTTGGCTGGAATCGCGGCTATTCGATAGCCGTGCCGTGCCGATTGTACGTGAGAAAGCGCAGGGAGCGCAGGAAGATCAGCTGATTCCCCGTGAGGATTCAACCTCCCTCCACGCTTGTGTCCTACCCCTTTCGCCTCTGCACAGGGGTTCTTCGACCTCTGGCTATATATATATATATATTCAACGAGCCAGCCATTCTCATCCTGCGCTATTGCACACGCCACTTGGGCGAAATTTACCGTCGGCCAGATTGCGGGAAACAAACGGCTCCAAGACTGGGATCGGTTCCCGATTCAACGGCGAACCAACGGATGGAGATTCGTCGTTGGGAAGAAATATACTTAAGTTTGGGATAAAGTGGGAGATTATTGGGTCAGAATCTATTGAACACTTTCCTTAAAGTGTGATTCGAATTTATTAGATAATTAAATCCTTTGAGTGCATCGGTTTTGGGGGGAAAGAAATTTATCATTGGCTCCCTGCGCCAATGTGAAATCCTGTCGTTCTTTATCGGTTGAGAAGCTGTTGCTTGAATCTTCTTGGAAAAATTTTCTGCTTCCTTCTTATATGTGTATATTTATAAACTGTAATAGAATCTTTTGTTTCATCCGTGGAACGATATTTCTATTTTCAATTAAAATTACTTTTCCAAGTAATGGGGATGCAGCGTATAACGGTTCGAAGAAAGTAAACGGAAAATGATATTGCATCCCGTATTCCTCGCGAAACTATTATCATCATTTCCCCCTCGCTGAAAAGGTTCAACTTTATCCGCTGAAATTTCCGTATACTGTTTATCGAAACAGCATAGGTTGCCTCGTGTCGTGCAAAAGATCGAACAATCGAACAATCGGCGGTCCCGTGTGGAGAAAAAGGAGGAAGAGCGCTTTCCTTCCTCCGTGACGAGGGGAAGGAAAGGAAAGGAGAAAGACTGTGTAATTTATCAAATCGGATTCTGTATCGTCGGCAATCAGCGGAAAGGAAACGAGTATTGCGTCTGTAAATTCTTATTACTCAATCTGTTCCGGAGATAGGCGAAACGAGCCCTTTCTCCGCCGACTTCCGGCGGCTATCGTGCATAAGAAAAGTTGGCCTTCGTTGCCGTAAAAGTGGATCGTGAACGGTGAACGAGGTCGTTGAAAGGCGGATAAGAAGACGGACGTAAGTAAGTTTACATATCACGCGGGAGGACAATGATATTGCCTCTTAAGAGTATCGAGCGATGAAATACCGCTGATAGACACGGTACAGCTCTGAAAATAAGCGTCGAAAAATGGGGAAAGGAAACGGAACGAAGGGCAGATGAAATATAATCAACTTGATTACGCGCGGGACGAGGAAGAGGAGAGAATGCGATGGGGGAAGGAAAAATGAGATTGAAATTTCAAACTCTCTGTGAATTTCTCCACACATCGTTCTTCTTTCGTCGACTTTGAAACAACATTCTGCCTGTTGGCAAGGGGAGTGTTACGAGTGGGGTATAACAAAGTGGATAACAAGTGGATGTATACGCAAGTTCGAATGAAATGTATCGCGGACAGACTTAATCGAATTCAACGTCGAAACCATGATAATGTTTCTCCCCTTTTGTATTACAACAATGTATTACAATAATAATCGGGGGTTGGATCCCGAAGTTGCATCGGCTGCGGGAGTTTCGTTTCGAAGGGTGGTTGGATGGATGGATATTCGTCTGGCGCGTGTGAGAAGAGGATCGATTGGAGCGGGGCGACAAGCGATAATCGATGTTCGTTTCATCGATTAGGTGTGAAAAGGTTTGGTCATAGCCGAAGAAAGGGGTGGGGAGGTGAGAAAGAAAGGTGGAAAGGATTTATCGAATTCGACAGGAATGGGTGAGTTAAGATAAAGTCTTTCCCTTACTCTTTGCTCGCACGGAACTTGCGAACTTCGGGGAAACTAAGTTGAGACGATAGACCGACGCCTCGATACGAGGCTTGAACAAAGGGGAGGAAAAAGAAGGTAATATGGCTGGATGAAAAATTGCTCTCAAGGTCACTGCTCTTGGCGTACCACCGTTCTTTTATCGCGATCCAACGAACGCCTGCTTTTCCTTTGTTCCGTTATTTTAAGATTATTATTTAATATCATTATTTTCGAAATTGGAAATAACGCGAACGTGAATAACAGTGATAATAAATTGTCACGTATCAAATCGAATTCAAGTTTAAATCGATCGAAAGAGTTAAAAATTAATACTATTTAATTATCTCTGATAGATTTATATAGAAAAGAGAGAGGGGGAGAGAGAGAGAGAGAGAGAGAGAGAAAGAGAGAAAAAGAATTGTCCATAGATTATCATTATTGAACGTTGGGCTTCGTTCTGTCAGGTCTTCAGAATCATTTCATCTTTTTATATTGGATTTTCCTTTTATCTCTCCTCTTCCAAAGAGAGCTGCCGAGATATCTTATCCGATAAGAATTTTAACTTTGGCCGAGGGAGTATTAAAGCATTCGCTTATCTGATCTCGGTGTAGAACTTTCGAAAAAGTTTTCTGCCCTTCCGGGGCTCATGGTTCACTTGCAAAATTATCGTTATTTAATATTCCGCTCTGGAAAGTCGAATATCCGCTTCAACGATGAACCCCTCTTTCTATAATTTAGTTTTCTTCGATCGTTTTAATACACACACACACACACACACATATACGCGTACACACGTTTCTAGTAGCTTATAACATTTCCGACGAACGTGAAATTAAAATTCAACTCTTTAATGTAATAATTTTTTTTTTTGCAGTTATAATTCATATTTCGATGTGCAATTCGATTAAATCCGTTATTAATTCTCCTCTCGCCATAATTTTATTCGCCCCCGTAACAATAAACGATTAACACATCTCCTAAATCCGATGACTGAAACAAAATGCAGAAACCTGGGCGAAGGTATCGCGTGACTCAATGTCTGGGTCATCGGTCTGGAATAATCGGTGTTAAACTTGATCCCACCGCTAATAACAATATAGTTGCCCGGTTGCACGGTATTTAGTTATACCTGTGTATTGTTTTCCGATAGGTAATCAGTCCGGGCGCGCGATTCGCGCCAACTTGACAATCAATCCGTTCAATTACGGAATAATTACTCTATCTTGCTCGTTGAACCGACGCGTCACGAAACGCGCGTCACCTTCTAAAACCGTTTAAACACCGTTTACATTACATACGCACGACGTGCAGTCGTCCGTCCATGGCGAGATACGATTATTTTTCATCGAGGCAAGATTGAAAAAAAGAAAAGAAAAAAGGAAAAATCATGGCTTGTCCAGCGCGGATATATCAAGGTTTAAAACTGGCCGAGTCATCTTGCATGCGAGCCCGTTGGGTACGATAAAAATGAGGCATGCACGAGCCAAGGAGCGAGGTATTATTTCTACACCTGCAATCCATAGATAACTCGCGACCAAGAGGTTTCCCGGTAAATTTAAGAGCTTATTAGCCTTATATTATTTTTCCAGTTTCACATTGCGCCACCTACACCCTACACCACTCCATTCCATCACGGAAATGGAACTTGCATTATGCCACCGGTATTTATGACTCGCTGCCTCGCTCCGCATTATTCGACTCCGTTCCTTTTTCTTCCCTCCCCCCTCCTATAAGACACTTCTCTTTCCGGTTCTATCCTTTTTATCTCGCGTGGAATTACTTTACTTTGAAACGAGACGCTTATTTAAAACGATCGAATTAAAACGAGTAACACCGCTGGTAGTGTATATTTATCGGTCTTGTGAGGAATTTTCTTTTTTTTTTTTTTCTCCTTTAATTCTCGATACTCGATTCGATGAATAAATTTTTTCTGAAAATTTTTATTTTAAAGATAAAGGAAAGATTCTTTTTTTATTATGGAAATTATATTCGTGATTTTTGCAAGGATAAATGTATCGAAAGACTTTTTGTCTTGTTAGAAAATGTCAGAGATGTTTTATATAAATATTGACTCGAGAATAACATATAGTTATCTCGATAAATTCGTCTCTCAAGAAGGAATTTTTATGTTTTATGAATTAATGTTTGTCGGGAAATATGGTAAAGAAAGTATACAGATTTTATAAGATTTCATATTTAAATTGAAATTGCAATTTTGAAGAAAACGTATTCAATTCTTGTTGCCTGAAGCTGATGGGAATCCTTTTCTCTTTTAAATCCATAAAAACAAATTTCAATTTTTTTTTATTTGCGAAACAATAATAATAATTCAATGAAATAAACCATCGAAACTCTGAAATTTACATACCTAACGAATGATCATTGAATAACAATATATGATCGAAGAGAAATTAAATAAAATGTATAAATTATGCGTATTTATTTTTATGTTAAAAAGGTATTAAGAATAATATAATAATTTAATATAATTATAATTAAAATAACGAGAATTCGTGCAACTGAAATGTAATTAAACGTAACTTACCACAAATGTTAATAAATTGTTACAAAATGTAAATAATTGTTATAATAAATTATGAAAAGCATAAATTTATAATTTAAAAATGTAAAAATTAACGAAATATATAGGTTATTGTAATATTGAACGATAAACGAATAACGAATCGATCGGTTTATGTAAAAGTTATAGCGATTTGTATACAGAACATACAGTTTGTATACAGAACCACGGCACAGTTCATTCAGTGTTTCGACTTCGTACGGAATGGATCGAAAGAGCTAAACTCGTTCTGAAATATAAATTAACGACGTATGTTTCTTCTTATTTTTCATAATTTGCAATGAAATTAAATCGAACTATATAAACATTTTGAAACAATTTATTGACATAAATTGCAATATTAAATTTTGCAATGTTAAATTTTGCAATGTTAAATATTAACATTGAATGCTCTTCTACAGAAATTTCGATTTAATTTTTATTTATAAAATTATCGAGTATTAAAAAGAAAAATTATTATTATTTACGGTACAATCAATAATTAATATACTTATTATTCTTTTAATAAATTAAAAGAATATTCATAAAAAATAATTATAAAATTCTATCAATTTATAATTTATTTTAGAATTCTAAAAAAAAAAAATTACAAAATTTTAAATTGAATTTCAAATTAAAATTAAAATTTTCATCATAAAACTTACTTTGCTACATATTAATTTCTATTTAATTTTTCTATTTACAATTTTTATCGACATTTCAACAATATTATACCTTGTAATTTCAATATTATGCTTGTACAGTAATTTCAAAAAATATTTACCATTGTATTCATTCATTCGTCAAATTTTTTTTCATCTTTGAAACGATTCAAATATTAAATTTCATATTATGACTGTAAAATAAAAATATAATATTATGTGATGTAAATGAAATGTCGAGCTTGATAAAAATAAAAAGGAATTAATAAGAAACTATTAAAATAATTAATAAAAAAGAAATTATGACAAAAGAGAATTACGAGCAAATGAAATTTGACACAAAATTCATTAGATCCATCTTTCGTCTATTTATTCTATCTATATATCGGTGAATTTATAATCGCATACATAGGATGTCCTAGCATAGCAGGATTCCAGATAACGAAATATCGATTGCGATTGATTCTATCTTTGATTAACTGATTTAATTTTACGGATCGTTATAATTCTATCCCTACTATATTTGATGCTTAAATAATTTATACCATAAATACATACATATATATATATATATAAACAGATTAATTTTAATGAAAGATGCAGAAAATCAAATGCACAACGTTCGTGTATAATACCGTTTTTCAGTATCGTTAATACTGAAAATTAATGAGATATTTATCTATCGTTATCCTGCATGGTAATAATTATAATATGATACAGCAATGAATCGACGATTTTCGGATCACGGAAACTTTTATCTGAAATGGATTGTAAACACGCGAGTCGATTTACCGATTATCATAAAAGAAAGTCACGCTGTTACGATTATCATAATAAAAAAGAGAAGGAGAGAGAGAAAGAGAAATAAAATTTGAAAAATAAACTGGAAAAGTAAGCTGGCTCGTTCTCGAGATTATCTGGAGAGGAATTTAATTCAAAAATGATTTAATCGGGGCGACAAGCGGTCACTTGCGATCGTCGAATAGAGTCGTTCTGAAATAAAACATAGTTAGAATATCTCTGACATTATTTTCCGGGAATATATTATTGCAAGCAACGGTGGTCGGATATTAAACTGACACGTGAAACCACGCGGGATGTATGCTTGTCATGCTGATTCAACGGTTTGCCATAATTTCGCATTAACTTCTATCATAATTCCTCTATCAGCTTAGGGAAACTGCTGTGTTACAGAAGGACAGATAAGAGGAACTGCCACTCGGAAGGAATACAGAGGAAGGAATCTTACAAGCCCACGAGCAAATAATCGTCTCCTTCTCTATCTCGTCGGCTATTTGTGCAAGCACTATTGCGCGTAATCGCTCTTCAACCGGAATGATATTAAATTTATCTCGTCTAATTTCGGATTATATCGTTTCGACGATTTTATTATCCGAATAAAATTTATTTTATGCAAAGTAAATTTGGATGAATAATGCGAGATTTTTAAAATCTCGCTATTTCATAGTTCGTGTGCCAAATGCTGATTTTTAGATTCTTAGTTAAATTCAAATCCGAAATTTTCTGGATTCTTTTTTTTTTTCCATAGAAAAAACTTGTACGTGTTTCATCATAATCAAATGGATCGAAAAAAATTAAATTTGCTTCACTTCGTTTCTTCTGTTTAAAAAAGTTTCAAGATTTTGAGTGGTCCTCGTTTTCTTAATGGCGATTAACCCATTTTCTTGTACTTAAGATAAGCCGAGTAAAATTTATTTAAAAATATATATGTATGTACAATTAAATTTCGAGTAAAGTAGATATTCCTCGCGATAATTTCTTCTCTCGCAAGATCCTTTTTCAAATTGTAAATTTATTCCTTCGATTTCCGAAAGCGGTTAAATTAAGTCTGTTCGAATCGAGACGTGTATCGATAATAGAAAGGTTGGGAACACGGACACATGTAATATTCGGTCGAACTATTACAACGCATAGTATTTCATCAAGCTCGTTACCTTTCAATTTACTCTCGTAATTAATGAAATCGTTCTGGCGCCATTCTGTGGCTCCGAACCAATTGACGCAATAGCACATATCCGATCTAAATGTACGCCAGTCACGTCTGCGACTAATTTGCTTTACTACTTGTATAATACATCCAAACAATTATTCTCCCGGCGAAGTAACCGCGTAAACTGAATTTCAGACAGACCAGGAAAGTATATTATTGCAATCCCGTTTGCGAAACGTGTCTATCGCGGAATCGCGAAACTTCTCCATAGATTTTGTTAGGGAAATCAATTAAACAGGGAAATTAATAACTAATAACAATAATCGGATGCATCAATTTTCCTTTAATCCTTTCCGAATAAATTCTAATACTAATTCATTTCTCGAAATGAGTTTCTCTCGGGCTCGTATAATAATTAAAAATTGACAAATAGGTAATTTCGATCATGTTTAATAACTTTAATCCATTACTGATAATAGGTAATGATATATGATATGATATTTAAATAAATAAAATTGCGTGTTGTTACAACGATAGATGAGAAAATTGTTGAAAATTGTTGAGCCGATGACGCAGAATTAAAGATGCAATGGTATTTTCTTGTGAAAGAAATGGAACAACAAAAGTTGACAAGAGTAGTTTTCGTTAGGAAATTTTTCTCGTCGGAGGCGACGTTCACAGCGACCTACATTCCCGAACGCCAATAAATATCTCGAATTAACAGGAGATCTCGCAGATGGAAGAATAGTGCGCGACAGTAATTATCACCAGGAATTTTAATTAAAAATCGTAATTTTTCGGGCGACAAGGCATCACACTCGTCCAAGAAAAAAATATCATTACGCGCGTCGAACCAACGCGATATCCGATCTTTCATTTCATTTTCATGGGGAAATGGTTGCGGCCAACGATAAAATTCGAGCGAAATTTTTCTTTCGTTTCAGGATGATAAATGCCGTTCCTCGCCGATCGCAATTGTTCGAACACGGATTCGAACCGGACATTTCATACTCGAAATAAAAAGTATAAAGGGAAATAATCTTGGACCACTCGACTAAAAAGAGAAAAAATAATCAGATTCGACGTTCTCAATCGATTAATAAACGGATTTCTGAACGTTGGCGTCCAAGTATCGGAGGTGTATCCGAACGAATTTATTTCAAATCTCTTTTCGACTAACGAGAATTTCGAAGATTACGCTCGAATCGAAAAAGACAACAAAAAAGAGAAAAATCTTGTTAGAAACATCGAACTGAACCGATGTTCGATTAAATTTTCGGGAGGACGTGAGGCGGCGGAGCGTGAGAAATTTGGTGAGCCTTTGTCGAGATTTAATTTTGTGGATAGAGGCAAAGAGGTGGCGCGTCTTCTCGCCGATTCTTTCCAGGATAGCACCGGTTATCGCGGACACTTTGTCGGCCGGTTTCGCCAGGAATTGAACTTGCAATTTATCGCGCGACCCGTGCAATTAAGCGCCTTCGAACGCGCGATTATTTGGCAGATTTACCGCGCAACCCTTTCCTCCGTGGGGTATTATACATCTCGAACGCGCCACGTTCCTTCCAACGAAGATAAATGCTCCATCGTTCCGACTGAAATTAATTATCTCAGATTATTACGTGAAAGAAACAAAAAAAAGAACTTGTTCCGTTCGCTTTCGGTGGCTCGAAGTGAAAAAAGAATCTTGATTCTCTTGCTCCATATATCCCTCTTACTCGAAATGGTAACAAATATACGCCCCGAGAATTCACCGTTCATTTAGCAAAAAGAAAAAAAAGGAAAATGAAAGAATTGAAACAATAGAAACGAAGGAAAGTACGATAAGAAAGAGGGACGGCGAAATTGGCGGAAGACTGTAAAATAAGCGAATGAGCAACGAACGTTAGAAATTTACTAATGGAACGGAGACGCGGTTGGATAACGAAAGGAAAACGGAGGAAACGAGAGAGAGAGAGAGAGGAGGAATGGAAAGAAAAAAAAAAACTAAAGCGAAGTAAGAGGGCTCGTGGTTCAGGGACGATAAAACAGCGGAGGTTGTTGAACAGGTGTACACCCTTGCCTCGTCGGTTTCTCGTCGGGGAACGATGCAATGCGAGTAGTTGGGGTGGTTACGGTGCAACGAGCGGACGAGCGAGTGTTATAGCGCACCGTTAGTGACGGCACTTACCGTGCGCGCAGCTTTTCTCTCTTTTCGGGGTCTAGCAGCACGCCTCTAGAATTTTCGGGATCACGCTTGCCCCTCCTCCTCCTTGCGTTTCCAAGAAATTGTCGCGAAAAAGAGCGGATCGAAGCATCTTCTCTCCGATGAAATTTTGAGTATCGCTTTCGACACGATTTCACGTCATCACGGGCAACGAAGAGTTCACTTTAATAAAACGGAAAGAATTATCGTGGAAGGTATTATCTTAGAAATTTAATTTCGAAATAGATTTTTATTTTTTCCTCAGACGGATATGGATAACTTTAAGTAAGTTTCGTTCTCTTGGAATCTTGGAATCCGTGGATATATTCACGATCGTTCGAAAAACGATGAGCGGGTTAATCTCTCTCTTCTCCAACCATTCACTCTAAATAACGATGCTGAAAATCGTCCTAGGCTCGTCCCAACTTCTTCTCGTTTCCCTTCGATGTTTCCCTTCTTTGTGGCGCGATAGCTATGCGATCGAGGTCGGGGAAAATTGTTGGTTTTTTCTGCTTCCTCGTAGCTTTCGGAAAACTTGGAGCCGTATAGTTTGCCGGTAACAGAGTTTGTTACCGGAGGTTCGGAAAACTTCGGGGGGAGAGAGAGTGATGCAACTTAGGATTAAACGCTGCCAGTAAGTTGAATAATTTTCTCGGGAATCGAAGTATCCTTCTGCATGTTTTCGAACATGTGGAGAAGCATGGGCTCGAAACATGGGATCGCCTACCGGTTGCACACCGCGATATTATAAATGTTACGAAACATTTGTACCGTGCGCAGGGAGCGTGTATGGTAAATCGTAACCGCTGGTGGTTGGAAATCAGAGGAGTGAAATCGTTTCCTTTTAAATTACAATGGAGGAAGGGGGCGTTTCGATAAGGCAATTCCGTAAGGAGCAATGGGCGCAGAACAGGGTGGAATACGAAAAAGCGGAACTTAAGGAACCGCTATAAAACTGCCAATTGTAAACACGCAACGCATGTATTCGCCGTGAGGGTGAATCGAACGAAAGGAAAAGGAATAAGTAGGAACAGCATCGAGGCAGAAAATACCAGTTCGCCGAAGAAATTCCTCGAGTGGTGGCGGGGCCCTGGGTGCATTGAGACGTTGCGCCGTTCCGGTTTATCGTGCGCAATGACACGGAGGAGGGAGTACACGCGAAGCAAACGTGAACAACGACGATCGAACGAAATTTTGACCGGCTCAATCATTTTATACATTCGCGAAGAAAAGGGGATAACTTAAAAAAAAAGGACAAGAGGGAAGAAAAAGAGGAGTAAAATGTAACAAGATAAATCAAATTTAACGATCCGCGTTAAAATTTAAATCGTGTGACTTTGAATGTTTGAAAAAGTTTCTCGGTTTCGAATCGTATTTTCTGTCCTCAAAGGTAGGAAATAGAGCGAGGGAGGAAAAAAGAGAGAGTGAAAAAAGAAAAAAAGGAGAGAGAGTAGAGAAAATCGTGATATTTTTCCATGCTTTGCGCGGATATTTCCGCTTCGTACCTCGACCAACCCGTTTCACCCGGCATCACCCGCTAGGAAAACGCTAGGAACAACTTTTACCCGATGCCACATAATTTCTCCTTGACGAATCCGTCGTTATAGCGCGTCACGGGGTGAAATTGGGTCAGACTTGTGACGATGTACGGGGATATAAACGGGGATCTAGATGAAAGGTTTGAACGAGCGTGTAGCGAACGAAATAAAGGGTCTCGAGAAAGAAGAAGGGGGAAGGGGTGGAAAGGACGGTCGAGCGATGAAAAATTCAGAATCGCTTTTGGAAATACACCCTTCTAATTTCTTCCCCGAATGAATTACGGGCTGGAAATTTCTCGTTCCACCGTTTGACCGAGTAAAGTGAGGCAAATTTCTCTGTTATCACCGCGCGGCAGAAATAAATAAATAACCGTGCATCAACCGGATGTAGCTAAATTAAATTATGGCATACCATTCGTTTGAATATTATTCGCTTTTCCTCCACTTGTTTCCGGTTGAAATTTATTAAAAATTCCATTTTTCCTTTCACGGCCTCTTTAATCCTTGAAAGCTTTCGCGTCATAAACGAGAAAGATTAGATCGTTGAAACAATCTTGTATAAGGTGGTAAAATAAAAAGTTGAGGAGGGATTAAACTTGCTTCGTCGTTTTACGTTCTATGCTTTTATTCCATATTTTTTTTTTCTCTCCTTAAATTTTCCTCCTATCGCGCATACAAAATGCGTTTATAAATTAATCCATACGTTAATAAATCTTGATTTCTCGATTTCCAGGAGAGCAGTAAATCTATGTTATAATATGTTATGAAACAACGTGTGTTGTAAAATAATATTCCTTTTCTCTTAAATAGTAACATCCAACGTCCTGCATCCAACGTCAAACAATACCGATCCATCAATTTATAAACGCTCGCCACTCCCGTCAATTGGATTTCTTCCACTCCCATACACGTACATTTTTAACGCTGTTTACCATTCTATCCCTTGGCCATGTTGAAAGAGAAAGAGAGAGAGAGAAAGAGAGAAAACTAGGCCGGTTTTCGAGGTAAAGCGAAGTGTACAGGTATCTGAATACTTTGAGGGTAAAAGTTCCTCTGAACAGGTAGGGTCGGAAATAAAAGGCTTGAAAGGGCAGATAGATGCAAGCAACGAGCGACGAAGCTGCCTGGAGGGGTGAGAGGCTGCATGTATATGTATGTGCAGCTGGATGACTACTGCTCGATGCACGGTGCAAGATAGTAGATGAGGTGTGTGTGTGTGTGAAACGCAGCTGCTCTTACGGCTTGCTCATACAGCCAGGGCCAATTTCCTTTTTCGGGGTCCAATACGCCTCGAAAAACTCTGTTTCAACTTGGGAAAAATGTCAGCGCCGATATGATTTCGCGCTATGATTCGTCTAAATCTCTCTTGGCCGTTATGGCGGGGCAAGGGATTCGATTTTTCCGAAGATTGATCCGTTTCAAAATAGAGTGCACGAACGTGGAGGATATCGTTGGAACGAAGAATAACCACGGTACAATGTGTGCATTAACTCGTTATTCACGATCCGTTAGACGCTTTTTCCCCCTTACGAATAAAATTCGAAAACTTGGCCACGTGAGGATCAACGTTTTGTTTAATTTATTCGTGCGTGGGCACGATTTAGTTTAATTTAATTCAATGGCCGGTCACTGGAACGTAGTCATGATTTATGCGCGAAACCGACCTGGTCACCGACACATCCGGATCGCAAGCGTGGCGCGTGCAACGCGTCGGAGAGTTATGAAACGGGAATGCAGAGGACAAATCCCCCCATGGAACGGGAAAAATATGCGGTGGCCTCGTTCGGAGGCCTGGGTGTAGTAGATTTTTCTTCGATCGTTCTCGGAGGAATTTTTCAATAGCACACTCGAATTCACTAGTTCCCTCGTCATTGGCCGCTGTGCTTTCCTTGCCGCGCGCCCTCGAAAAATCATCGTAACAGTCGACGATTCCACGCTATGCTCCGTCCTCTCCTCTCTCCCCCTCCCCTATCATTTATTACGTTTATTTCCTGCTCGATGCCCGGTGCACCGTTATTGGAACTTTATGAGAAACCGACATAAATGAAAGACGGAAGCAACTACTGTTAAGGAACCACGAAGCCGGAATACAAAAGAATAAAATAGCTGGCATTCCTTGGAAACGTTCTCAATATCCTCGATATACGCGAACAAGCTGTTTGTTTCCTCGAATCGAAATAGAACGTTATTGGGGCACGACATTGTCCGTCGTGTTAATCATTCAGCGGTAACGATCGAGCTTTGCCCCGGAGAAAATGAAGAGGAATTAAATTGGAAGGCATTTTTAAAAAATAGGCAATTATTATCTTCCGATGAAAACGGTCAGGTATAATTAATTCGATTAAGAAGAAAATTTCGTGTGCAATCTAAATAATCTTGAGGGAAAATTTGATAGATCGTTCCAATCGAATTAATCTTGCATAAAAATTAAGAAAAGAGAAAGAACGCTACCAATCAAGTTCTTCTTCTGTACTTTTAGAGATCGCGGCCACAAACGCGTTGATAAATCGGCAATAACCGAGATACGAGCCGTACGACGGACCATTGAAAAATAGCTATCCACTTCCACTATGAAATTTCGCGCATATCGTAAAGCATACCCTTTACGATGCGGCTGATACGGAAGATAAAATCAGGCGGGCGGCATTAAAGGGAAATTTAATCGTGGCACGAGGAGGAACCGATGTATCTGTGTACACACAAATTCTTCTGGAGGAGCGGACACAGAGAGGAAAAGCCGCAAATTGTCTTTTTGTCGCGCGCAATCACGCCGCCACGATGGCGGCCGAGAATGTATAGGTATACACTTATATATGTATATATATATATATATATATGTGTGTATATATCCCGGCCTTTCCAGAAGGCAGGGGGCTAATGCGACGAGGGATGATGGAATTTGCAAATCACCCTGCACTTCACTTTTCTCCCCTTGGTTCTCGATTCTCCCATCTGCGTGCTCATCTAAAACCTCATCCTCGTTTTCATCTCTATCCACTCGTTCCTCCTCCTCCTCCTCCTCCTCTAGCGCTTCCCTTCTCCGTCGTGTTTCCCTCCAGTCTCATCCTATTTATCTCACTTCTTGATATCTCTTTCTTGCCCCCCTTTGTCTTCCTATCCGACATATTTCAAACGTTACGTCTGTCCCGTTTCACCGTTACGCTATTATTCCCATGTTTTTTTCTCTCTTTATCTTCCCTCTCCCCTCTTCCTTTCCCTTCCCCTTTCCCTTCGTCGCGCGCCCTCGTCACCTCTTCATCATCGACTCCATCATCCCCTCCCCCGCAGCGCCCATAATCCAGCCACTCTTTTCCTTTCCCGCCTCTTATCCCACTCTCGCCCCCTCGATGTACACGTGCTTCCACGGTTACTTCCGCGACCACGATACGACCGAGCGAGCGGGGCACACCCGCGCTTCACACTCACGGAGCGAAGCGCGTCCTTGTTAACCCCGGCTGGTTTTAATAAAAAGTTGAAGAGCCCAGGCTTACACCGCACCACCCTCCACCACCATCGATCAATCCCTCCCCTCTTTTTCTCTCGCTCTCTCTCTCTCCCCCAACGCGCCGGTTATGAGGAATAAATAACGAGTTCATATTGCTCGTAACTCGGGGAAAGGGGGGGAGGAGGGATCGCCGTGATTCCCTATCGAAATAACGCGATAGAGGGACCATGGTGAAATTTAAACGGGGAGATTCGATAACCGATTCGTTCGCCATTTCGGTGAACTAGCCGTGAAATTATTGTAATTGTGGGGAGGGAAGGGGAGAGAGGGAGAATGGGGGAGCGCGGAATCTCGCCACCGCGATTAATTTGATGAAAATTTTCGGAGTAATTTGCATGGAAAACGATTTCGGGCAAATTATTAATTATATATCGGAGGGAGGAATTGGGGAAGGATTCTTTGTTACGTATGTGCTCGTATGTGTGTGTGTGTACAATGTCTCGTTTATTTCTCGTCGCGTATTTCTAAAATAATATTTACGCGTGTTTCAGCGGAGTGAACATTTTTCACGCGTTTCCTGTCTTCACGTCATGCCCCATATACGGTGAAGAGGTTCACGAGCGCGTAACGTAATGATCCAAGAAACGAGGCGGTGTGGAACCATTATACCTGTCAAAGAAGCTATAATCTTATCCGACCCTTTCAAGGGTCCATCTCTTTTCTCCGGCCGAGTTTAATCATTTCATACGTAGCCTATTCAAGCCTTTCTATAGAGGCGAGCTGCTCTTTCAAGAGGGAGATACACGGCTCTTCGATTCCGCCTCCTATTCGTCAGCTCGTTTCTTTCCAACAACAAATGGGCACACGCGGAGGCACAACGGTAAGAAGCATTTATTTCGTCTAATCGCCCTTTGTCCTCGATACTCTCCACGAGAGACTTGTACAAATGCCCGTCCAAAGAGATAACGCGATAACCGATCTTTTTTTTCCAATCCTCGATCCTCTCGCCACTATTTTTCCAACGAAACGATTCAACGGTACGATCAAGCGTAATCTTAATTTCGGAATAATGTAAAATTGTCTTTCCTCCGAATTGCATGTATTTAAATTCCAATATATTTTAGGTATTGGTGATAAATTTTACAGATATATTTTTCATTAACTCGTTCTTAATTCGTGGAGCATCGAAATATCGAAAATTGCTGCGCGCATTAGACGAAAGTAACACCGTGTTTTCCCACGCGGTATAATATCATCGAGGGCTGATAATTGAAATTTCCTATTTACACAACCGGAATTTTTAAACGATTCCCCGATCCAGGAGAGGGGGTGGGGGATGATGTTTAATCTACCATACGATAAATTACGTTCACGATAATTTCCCTCGGCGAGAATTTCACCTTTCAATCGAGATATATTTTTATGACGATTAATCAAACTTGACGTATTTTATTATTTTTTTCTTCTTTCTTCTTCCCCCTCCCCTATTTTTCCACGAAAGTCGATCGTTTCGGTATAAAGTAAAATGCAAATATGACCTCCCGAAATAATTGACGAGCATCGATTCGGAATTATTTGTACGCGCGTTTATCGAATTTAAACGATACCTAGAAGGTAAAACCGATTTTTCGCTTTGCCCTCGTCAAAATTATCCAATGAGCGTGCACCATCGTTCTCGAATTATTTAAAATTATCCGTGGTAACGTCGATCAAATTGACGAAAGAGAGACAAAGAGAGAGAGAGAGAAAGAGAGGGCTGTAAATTCGAAAATTGTTTTCATTGTCCGGATGAAGTAGGCGAGAAGAGGATCTTTATAAAGGTGAATCGGTTGGGAAATCGCTGAATCCGGTATTAATCACTAGTGCGAGATAGTTGAAGGGAAGATAACTAGTTCGCTAGTTGGCATGCGAGTCGATAGCAGCTGGGTCAGGGCGTGCGTTTCAAAGTGACGCCGTGATTGTAAGGCGTCGTGGTAATCTTCGACTAACAACCCATTCACCGGGTCACTTCGTCGGCATAGGGCATTCCTCTGTGAACAGGGTTGCCGGCAATAGCAATTACCGATCACCCGATTGCTATTTGCTTCGCCAACACCGTGCTCGTCTTATTTAACGTCGAAAATCTGTCGGTTCTCTTCCCAACCGGGATCGCCCGTATCCTTGAGACAAATCAGAATTTTTGATCAGAGGATTGCAATCACTCGACGAGCGATTGTATCTATTAGAAATTACGTAAACTCGTCTCAATCTGTGTTCTTCCTTGATCGATAAAAATTTTTATGAGAAACGTGGTGTCAAGATTTATCGGTATTGTCAACAGAGAATCGGTCGATGCTCCGTCGATAGATGAGATTAAGCAGTTAAGATTTGATCAGAGCTCTATTTAATAACGGCGGATTAATCGGTTCTAATTTCGTGACTGGTCATGCTCCACGTGAAATCACGATTACGTCGTTCGGAACCCGTTATGAATCATGGATACACTTGCGCACTGTCCGCGTACAACGTGTATTCGCTTCGTGGGTCGATACCGTTTACGACGTGTACGAAACCGTGACATTCATATACGTTGCACTATCTTCACGGTGGGTCACGACGAAAGTTGCCACGGAATCTATAGTATATTATTTACGATTTACAATAGACCGAGCGATCACGAAATCTCTCCTTGTTGCTTGCATTTTAAACGGAATGTCTTCGGGTGCATCGATACGAAAATATTCTATACGAGGTCGTTTCATTGGTCGTGAAAGGACCGTGCACGTCTTATATGCATCGAATTTATGGTTGTCGGAATTTCTATCCAACTTACCATACATTTTTCATCTTTCTCGCCTCTTCTTTCTTCTCCTTCCTTTTTTTTCCCCGCCTCTTTCTACCTTTTTAAATGCGGTATTAGCTATAAATCACTTATGTTGCACCCATTACTGTCGAAACTTCTACCGATGTTCATAAATTTTTCTCCTTTTCTTCCGCGCAAAAGCAACGTCTATTAGTCATAAATAGAAGTCGTGGTTGAAATCAAAGTTTAAACCAAAGAATTTGCAATAGTGTTAAAAAGAGGGGGAGGAGGAAGAAAATCGAAAACGTTCCACGCGATATTCCGTACGCGCAGTGCATCGCTCGTTTGCGTACGGAAACGCAACGTGATCCATCGTAAACTTTCTCAACTTCCGAAGCGGTAACTTGCCTCTTTAGTCTCCCTTTTCGCTCTCCGCGGTTCTTCTCATCCCTCTTTCGGCCCGGTTCCTCTGTTTCTTTGCCAAGCCTCCGCCCCCACCAACTCTTTTTTCGCGAGAAAAAAGGTATCGTAAAGCATCGGAAGGAAGCAGTTAGACCGATCGTTCCGCAAATATACCGCGGTCTTTAATTCGCCGCCGCGCATACATCTTCTTCCCCTCCCCCTTGTGTCCTCGGTGACTGCAGTCGTTAAAAAAACCCGATCTTCCCTTGCCCCCTCCCTAAACTTTCCAACTTTTTAACGTCTTTTACACGTGTTCTGATATCCAATGCGCAGAGCTGGCGTGCATTATTAATTAATTCATAACGGAACGAACTTTGGACGACGACGAGTAGTTATAAAAATCGAGTGGCCCAAAGAACAGATCAATTTTGTGTATCCCTTTGTTTTGTTGCAGAGCAGAGCAAGCGAGTTTTCATGGTCGAAATTCGCAATGAAATTTAAATCGAGACACCAATTTCGAAATTAACAGCGCGAGCTGGGCGAGTTTGCGACGAGCGTTGCACGGAGGGGAAGGAAGGCAGGAAACTTAAAAAAACTTTTTATCCAGGCTGGTAGAGGTAAACCGTATTCCCGCGAAGAGAGTCTCGAAATAGGTCTCCCTCTGTTCCACGAAAAATTCGTCGCGCTTGATTTTTACCAGTAAACTGGCAAACGCTCCCGTGGAAATTTTTTTCTAACTAAGCCGCGCAACTCCATTCGCATTCTTTTCTTGGCATCCTCTTGGCACAATAAAAGGTGAAACTGCTCGTTCCCGTTTCCTTCTTAAATTGATTCGCGAGATGAAAATCAACCGTTTTTTTCCACGCGTCGTACGTATTTTTTTTCTTTTTTTTAATTAAACCGTAGGAAGAAAATTTTTGAACTATCCACAAAAAGAAGGAAAAATCGTGAAAAGTGGATTCTTTTTCTCTTCTTTCTTTTTTTAACTTCGCTACAACCGAAAGATAAATCTTGCCGGTTCCATTTTCGAAAACGCAATGTTTTTTGGTTTGGTCGAGATTCGCCCGTAAACATGTTGTGCCGTCTTTTTGATTGTGACCGAGATCTCGGTTGAATTTTCACCGGTCCCCAAGCGCGGCTCTCCGAGTTGTGCACACGTACGACGACTGTTCACCACAGGAAAACCTGCACCGTGCTTTTAGTACGACCGGTAATTACCTTTTGTAATAGCCCTATGTATATGCACGTGTATTCAATAATGCGTAGCATGCGGCACGAGTTGGAGCGAAACCGAGCTCCATTCTCCCTCTCTGCCCCTCTCTTGTTCTTTCTCCCTCTAAAATCGTAAAAGTTTTAAACGGAGCGAGTCTTTCCACGAATTTTATATGTTTTATTAAGGGTAATGGGAAGTAATTTCGTTTTTACTTAATTAAGATTATGGCAAATTGCGTTATGTATGGTAACTGAGAAACTTCTGTTCGTGTTTTTTTTAAGATCAGAAATGAAATACGACCTAATAAAGAGGAACACCATTTTCCAAAGTCTGAAATTACGCGTACGAAATCCTCCCTTTTCTTAACGAGAGAATTGCTTATGAATATTTGAATGTTTTGAACGAAAGATGAAATCGAAAAGGAGTTTCGATCGATGGTTGAATTGTTCTGTAAAAAAAAACGAAAAAAAGAAAATTTCGCCAATGAGCTTCGTTTCATTCGAGAAATCGAATTATTAAAGAGGCAAGAGGTAAAATTAAATGACGAAGAGAGGAGAATTTGATCGAGTTTCTAAATGTGATATTAATTTCGTTATTTTTTTCGATAACACGAATCTTTTTTGGGAATGAATTCAAGGAAAATTCGTCGTTTTCGATATTTTTGCACCGTTCAAATGCAATTATATCACACGATGAGATCCATAGATACAATTATTTATTAATTACATTATATTAGCCATTTCTTTTTATCTTTTTTTAATTTTATAACGATATTGTTACAGAGAGGGAGAAAGAGAGAGAAAGAGCAAAGTGAAGGGATGAGTGGAGAGGGGTTTCACGATAAATTGAATTTCAAAAACGATGTAATACTCGCAGCTCGAGGACGCTCGTACATAATTTCGTTCCGAGCCTATATATTATCGATTGCTCCATCAATTATTTATACATTAATGATTTCGATGTTGTATGCCGGTTGAAAATAAACACGGTGCTCGAAATCGTACGAAGAACGAGTTCGAAGAGCCTTTTCAAAAATATGATTTTTTTATTACCATTATTACACTTGCTCGTTAAAAATGCATTTCACTCGGATGGAAATAGGTAACAAGTAGTGCGATACGTGTTTCATTCTAGTTTCGCTTCTATTATATTATCGAATATTCGAATACATGTGCCAAATACGCAACAATTCTCGTAATATCGTTTTAAAATAATATCCCATCAATCGTAAAAATAATTTTGGTTGACAATGTTTTACAGACATCTTGTAATAGTGGGATGGTGGTGGAATAAACAGTCGAGTAACGTGATACTCGAAATACGAGAAATGATAAATCGACCGAGATAAATCGAATCCCGATGCTAAAAAATCTGTATTTTCTTGCGAATATTCGATACCTTTAATGTTCCATTTGTGTTTCAAGGATATATTATACAACGATACGATTCATAAAGAAGTATAACACAATGGAGCGAAATTGAAGAGGATGGAAATGGAAATATCGGTAAATATTTATAAATCCTTATAAAATTACGAGAAAAAAGGGAAAAAAGGAAAATAAACGCAAGAAGAATAAATATAAAAGAAATATATTTACATTGAACGTTTATTATACACGAAAAAAAGCTAATTCAATAAACTGTACATTTTATCCTTAACTATACCAGTATCATTAACCGTACAAATAAAACACCTAATCTTTCAAAATTAATTACACCGAATCAACTCCACCGAATTAAACTCTCAAATATCGAAACCTACCCTACAATTTATCCGAGACAAAAAAAAAAAGAAAATAAAATTTTCCCTCTGCTTTTCGATAACGCAAACACATCGTCGAAACACATTTTCGTGCAAGGGAGCCACGTATTACGAAGCCGAGATATATAATACGCGAGCAAAAGCGAGCACACGCCACACGAGCTTTTTAATTATGCATAATTGGCGGTAATTAAGGCACCGATACCGATCTCATCTAGATCGGAATTGCCAACCCCGTAAATCCATAAGAAAACTGAACCACCCCTTTAGCGGATTTATTTAAACGCTTTCTAAATTGCACGGGAAGTTGCGGGGCTGAGATATTTTCCTAGACTGAGGGGGGAGGTTAACGGCAACTACGCTGTCCACGACTTATGCGCGGCTGTAAATCTGTCGTAGCACGCAGTATCTAAACGGATTATTTTCCACGGGGAGCTTAATAACGTTCGCGCGCTATAAATATTTTGATGTACGGCTCGCGAATTACGCGTACTATAAGCGCACGCAACCGACTCTCTATCCTCTCAGTTGCTCGTTGCTCCTCGAAACGTGTGCGCGATAACTCTGGGTAGAAACCGCGCGTTGAAACAACAGAGGAAAGGGTGGAAATTACCCTCGACACGGTTGCGAGTCATATTTTCGATCTATGCGTCACCTTCTTAACGAATATTATGGCGTCGAGAGTCGTCACACATGGTTTGATTTTCAAATTGTAGAGACTCGTATCCGCATTACATTCCAATAAATTAAATCGGTTGTCAAGGAACTTCGCTCGTTTTCTCATTTCGTTCCTTCGATCCATATCTCTTCCGTGATTTTCTCGAATCGGGATCGCAAATAAACGGAACGATAAAGGTGTCCCGCAAACATTCAAATCGTGATGATACGCCCGCCGATATAAAATCTCGTCCTCCTCGTGAATTGGAGCGCTGAACAGGAGGAGAGAAAGGAAAAAGGTATGGTTTAAAGAGAGCGTCGAAGGCTGACCGTAATAAATTTCCTCCACGAGCTCGAGCTCGCACCGAGTTTCCTGGTGGCGCAATTTTCTGCGGTACGTTTCTCCACCTGGGGAGAATGGGAGGGCGGGAAGAGAAGAAGTAGGAAGGAACAAGCGCCCCTTCCAACAACCCTTTCTCACGGTGAGCACAGCAAGCAAGAAGGGTGGGAGGCCAAGAGTCGGGAATTGGAACGAGTGAAGTGGAATTAGAGCAATCCTCTCTAATGGTAATTAATGTGCGGCGTAGTCAATGTAACTCACGTCGAAAGAAGAGGGCACGATCAAGTCGGAAGCGGTTGGCAAGATTCAGCCTTCGATGCTTCGATGCTCGAGTATATGTGTACGTATGTGTATATGTGTGTGTGTATTCACGGAAGGGTGTCAGGGCTTGGCAGAAACGACGGAAACCCTCTGGGTGACTGGTTGGTTACCTCGTACCAGCTGCGCGAGGAACGAGAATTCTCCTGTGATAGTGATGGGCTTTCAATAGGGATAAGAAGCAACGTCGTGGTATCGCGGCAAGCACTTTTGAAACAATGAAGGCTGATTGAATCCGTGGCCTCCGTGCAAGGGGCCTGGACTTCGCCTTTTTTCTTGGACAGAGCTTCGAACCTCGTAGCGCACGTTTCGAGGAGCGAAGAAGACCACCGCTTGTTCGGGCGGTTTTGGATGGATCTTGAACCAACGATATCACGCCTTTTATTGCGGCCATTCTTATTATTATCGGTCGATACACCGAGCCGTCATTTATCGACGGATGATTTTCATTCCGCGATTTATTGGCCGCCAGATACGTTGGTATATTACTCATATTGTGAACGATGACATTATTCGATGGCTTTTCGAAATTTATGGCAGTGTGGCGGGGATATAAAGGTGAGGAATTATTGAGCGCGACACGGAATGGTACACGATTACTACATGGACCGTTTTCCTTTGTTCGAGGAAAATGGATGGTGGCTTTGAAAAAAAATACACGATTAATTTTGATACTACGAGGCGAAGACCGAGATTAATACCGTGGAAGCACCAGAAGGGAACGCTTCAATGATTCAGGCGGGCGACAAAGATTTCGTACGTCTGTGATGCTTTCGGTTCGTCCCGCTATCATCGCCACACCACTCTCTGATGCGCCGTTCCATTAAGTGTTAATTGAATCCCAGGGCTTGAACAGAGTAAAATAGATACGGCTGCAAGCGGAACAGGTACAAACTGCGGCTCCTAAAAGCCCTCTTTAAAACTATCCCCCACGGTGCTTAGCTCGGATCCCTCGCTGACCCGCGGTATGTTTCTTTCTGAAACGCTTTGAAGTTTCCCCAAAAGCATTAGCTAGTGTGTACCGGTTAAGTGCTAGTGGAACTTATATTCGCCATGTCCACGACTTTCGTTATTATAATTGCTGGGATATCGTGTCGCGATCAGTGAAATACGAATGATTTTAATTATTCCGCTTGGAGTGGAAAAATAATGGAAATAATTTTCAATTGAATTTCCTCGGAAACGGTTCTAAGAAAACTGTTCCTCGTCGAGATTCCACTTTCAGACGACGTATTTCATGAAAATTTCTCCCCTCTTTTTGCCGAATTTTTTAAAGAAGAATTTCTATCGAAAAAGAAAGAAGAAGAAAAAGAGGAAAGGTTTACGCGAACTTTCGTCTCCCTCGTGCCTCGTTCTTAGAACACGTCTCCGCCCTGTTCTTTGGTAGCGTATAAAAACGTTAGAGATGCAATAACCTACGTAGCTGCATCAATTTGTTATGAGTTTTGCAAATAACGGAGATTGAAATTGAAAAAATTTTTTCTTCGTTTAATTTGTAACTAAACTCTGTTACTGTTATGTCAACTAAACTCACAAATGAAATTTGGATTTTTCACATAAGATAAGTGAGAGGAAAAAAAAATTCGTCAAGAAACCAAGTCGCTTTTTGGTTCGCCCCGATATCTCGATCCGTTGCCGAGATATAAGCGCTTAAAGTTTCCATAACGCTTAGCATAGCGCAGACGTTATGAATGGGCTCGTGACCTACATTTCTTCCTGGAAACGCATACTACGTTTTTCCAGGAATCGCGTCTGACACTCGTCTGGAGTTTGGGGTAGGTCGGTGAGACGAGGCGCGAGCGAAAGGTCCGAGTAAGCGACAAGGACGAAGGCGGTAAACGATTAAAAATTATCCTTTTCTTTACACGACGATATCTCAAGAACCGGAAGTCGTATCGAGATAAATCGAAGAGCGTTTTAAAGGACAAGATCCCGCGTTTCCGACGATCTTTCATTCGTTGATCAAAAGTCGCTATCTTGGAAGTTATAACGGTCTAAACTTTATTTAATTTTAATCGAGTTTCAAGATAAATATACATAGCGATCGTTCAGGAATATTTCAGTGGCGTTAAAATTCGACGAAGGAATTATTACATTTTTGTGCCATGTCGCGTAATAATTTACTACAACTATTGAATTTCAAATCATCACTCTTCCCTTCTGAAATGTTATATATAATTTCACGTCAAACTGAATGATGGGGTGACTCGAAATTCATTTCGTTTACACAATTAAAAATTTTTGACAAAAATTTTTATTATTGTTTCAAGAGAATTTGAATTTGAGAATCGCGAAATTTCATTAATAATGTTAATTCATTCGTACAAGATGGGACAGGAACAGGGCGGAATTTTGTGCGCGAAACGCAAAATTCATAAATTAAATTGTTAAAAGCCCGCGTTTAACGTTAACTGGAAAGCTATCCTCTCATCGTTCCAACGTCCAACGATTTGTATTAATACACGGATCGGCGATCAGTATTCGCGACGTGTACATCAATTAGCGTTGACGCGATGGCGGCGGCTTTGACGGCGGGACACAGTTAATAATGGTGCGGCGCGCTACTACTTGCTAATGGTTTTCTATTACCAGCGCCAGAATAATTAGCTTATTACAAGTGATCGCGAGCTACCTGTTGCCGGTTGACTGCTGTTTAAAGTTGCCAACAACTCCGTGGGGTCAGCGCGCACATGCGAAATAATTAACGAACCGGCCGCGGCTCGTTGCGACAAACAAGCCGCGTCTACCTGTAATTAAAAGTAATATCGACTCGACAACACGACGAACCGGGTGAAACGAAACTTCGTAGAGCGGGGATCGATAACATCGCCGCTTGTTGAATAAATTTAACGCTCCACCTTCTCTCTCTCTCTCTCTTTCTCTCGCCTCGGTGTGTTTCGTGGGCGCGAAAGGGAGATGGCGCGAAGATGCGTCAAAGAGGGGAGATTAGAAGATGAAATCTTGGCAGCGAGCGAGGCTTTACGCGTTTTCAGTTTTAATCAACTGTACTACTCCTCCGCTGCTCGCGGTTATCAGTGGTGAAATAATTATTCGATAAAAAGCGGGCGAAAACTTGATAAATCCGCCGTTGAGGGGTTGTTTTAACGATTCGAAATGGAACGAAAAGCGAGGGGGATTGAACGAAGATTTTTGAATATAAAATTCGATAGAGAGAGAACTTTCTCATATACACATCTTGTGCAACTTGCAAATTCCTTCGCACGATCTTTAAATAACTTTGAAAAAGGGGACGGATTTAACGATTGTGCGAAAAGGCGAGCGGTAAGATTTTTTTTACTATCCACGGCTGACTTCTAAGAATAATTTTTTTTTCCGCCGTGAGGAACAAAGAGGGCAGACGAGCGGAGAAGAAAGCGGACGCGTTGCACGCGCCCAAGCGGCCTCTCAAAGCGGATTTCTTCCCCAACGGAACTGGAACGCGAATAACGCGAAGACGGCGATATCCATTCAATCGATTCGAGGCTGCTGCTCCTAATCGCTTATTCACCGATATCACCACCTCTCTTTGTCCCCCGTGTGTATAGCGCGGTTCCTCTGTGCAATCGACTGGTCGCTTTTCCACGGAACGGCCAGCTCGCTCGAGAAGACCCACTATAAATGTCTTCGCCCGGTTGATTGAAATTTATGTTTTAATTCATAGTCGGATAGGCGGGATCGGCGAATACATCGTGCCGGTTGGCCGCTGCGGCGGAAAGGGGTTGGGAGAATGGATGGGAGAAGGATGGTGGAGGGGGCACAATGAAAGGCGAGAAAAAGAGTTCGAGAGAGGGGAAGAGGTCATTTCGTTTCTGTGTGTTTGCTGTTAATTTACAGTGACGTGCCGCGGTTGAGCGCGTTCTAGGCTAATAAATTTCGGGACAGACGTACCGGGCTCACAGCTTTTTCCAGGATCCTCCTCCTTCCGTTTCTATCGTTCGCGAGAGACGTCTTCCTCGAATGGAAAACTTCCCTCTTCGTCTTAATAATTTATCGTACGTAAAAATCAAGCAAGGGCCGTTCAAAATTTTATATTTTCCCTTTCCAAAATCATCTCAAATCTCGTCAATTGAAAACTATATTCTTGAAGGTAATGATCGATGCATTGCATTTTTTAAAAATTTTTTATGAAAATTTTCTTCAATTGCGAATCTGGCCATTAATTATTTCCATAAGAATGATTACGATGATTCGATGTAAGGATGGCGATGCACGGGAAAGAAAAATCGCAGCTTTCCTCGTGAGAGAATTGTCGAGAAGCGTGGAAAGCTCGAGTTGGGACAGACAACGGAGGAAACGAGTTGGCGTACTTCCCTTCGAGGGCTCGGATTCGAATGCCCCTTCGGAATATGGTTGCGAGACCGGTGCGAACGGGGAAGCAGTTTTCGGGACTTTGCTATTTTCTGCAAATATAAATAAGGCGGTTGTTCTATTTACGAGTAACGGGCTGCCACGAAATAGCGAGATACAAGGAACAAACAACGCACACGGTCGATTGAACGCGTACAATTGAAATATTTAGCGACGTTCCCCTCTGTTCCTTTATCACGCGGCCGAGAGGGGGAAAGATAATGGAACGTGGTAGGGGGAAAAAAACTGTTGAAAGGAATCGTAAATTCGGAATATCTGTGATGAAGGTGAAAGGAATTGTAAAATAATATTCACAATCCGCAAGAAACGGCATACCCTGTTCATAGAGATCTTCGAGATTCTCTATCCTTAAGCCATGTATATTTAAATTTTCGCATCCTTTTTAAGACGCATCAATTTTAAGGGATCGTATCATAAATTCCGGAGGAGTAAATTATTATTATATTTTTCGTTGTGGCGACAATTTTGTTGGGCGATATATTGTTCATACGTTCAGACGATCGACGAAATTGATTCGGTGTGAGTTGAGTTTCACATATAACATGCATCTTTTCTTTCTTTTTTTCCTTTTTTTTAATTGTCTTCGTTCATCTATTGTGCGCTTCAACCGTGCAAACGTCTACGACCCCGCCTTATATTTCGAAATATAAGAGAGGAGGAAGGCTACCGCTCCAATGCAAATATGTGAAACGCCAAGAAGTCCGACCTCTGACCCGTTACAACTCTTAACAAAGTTTTAAAATCACGTCCTTCCATTACTCACCGTTTTCTTTCCACCGTTCCGCGGCTTTCCCTTTCTTCCCTACCGTAAAAATCCAACCCGGTGAATTTTAATGCAATTTGCTCTCGTTTCCTGGAAGACGAACTCCATTCTCCGACGTGTCGCGCTTCGCGGTGCTCGAGTTTCGAGCATAAGTGTGAGCAATCGTTAGAAAGGTCAGCGACCATCGAAACAGAGAGGGGGAAAATGGAACGGAGAGTAAATGCACGTCTCGATGTATGCAAACCTCCGGTGACAAATTGTGTCACGAACAAATTATCCCAGAGGCCGCTATTTTTCAGTTGGCAGTGATTTAACGTGAAACGTGAGCGATCGATAAATTTCGCAAATCTCTTCTTTTTTTTTTTTTTTCATCCCACGAAATCGTGCACGTGATGAACGAATATACGATATATATTTATTTATTTATTTTTCCTCGTTTCTTTCCATCCGTAGAAAATAAAAGGTTACGGGGACAAGCGTTATGGAGTCGCGGTATTCGATTATCGTTGGCGATGAAAAATCGATGGAAAAAAAAGATAACTTCCTGCCGCGGAATAAAACGACTTTACTACGTGCAGCTTGTTAAAATGCGGTTTCCACGAGTCTTTTCCCGATTTCTTGCAAGAGATAGAGATACTTCTCTATCGTCGAGCAACGTTGAGGGTTTTAAGTGCGATGCGCGCGAATTTTACGAAATCCAACGTTGTTGGAGCTGTTACCAGGGATGGATCCAAAGGGGAGGAAGATGGAATGTTTCGGTGTATAAGTTTACACCGAAGATGGACGGTTTTACGTGAAACTCGAACTTTCGAATATCTCATTAATTTCCAACTGTCTGCCGGTGGCAGTCATAAGTTCCGCCACGCTCGTGGCAGTTTGAAAAGTTGGGAAAGATCGCGGTCCAAACGTGAAATAAAGAAACGTTGGTTGGGGAGAGGGGAAAGTTGGCCTGGAGTTAGGCTTTTGAAACGATCGACAGGACGAGCTCGAAAGAAATATTCGAATTTATTCTTCGCGATGATTTTAAAATTTATCGCTATAAAGATGAACGATGATAATTTTGGAAAGGATGTGATACGAATTTCCGCTAGGATGATTAATGAATTTAAGTGTAAGGGGATAAACCTAAATTTTTACACAAAGTTTCGATGGCTCGATTCTCAAGATTCGATACTCGCAAGTTTCGAAGTTTCCATCCGATCTTCCGGATCATATTTCAAATTACTATACATCCAACTACGTTGATTTAATTAGTAGAATTTTAGAATTTCCAATTAACCCAACATGCTTGCAACATGCGTTTTAAATCTTTGTCTCGATTTAAATAACCAGCTTGCCATTTATTATATAAGAACCTACAATTACACAATCGTGCCCTTTATTTTTTATCCAGTTAGACAAATATATAAGAAAGAAGTATGAATCATTTAAACAAATATATATATATATAAATTTACGAGTTTCCAATAGTTTACGAGAATTTAAAAAAATCGAGAAAACATCCCCCTCCTACATTTCTCTAATCCCTTGCACAAACTCGAAATCTACGATGCTGTCTATCGAACTAACATAAGCTCAACTGTATAGAAATATTAAATCGATACAAAAGGCCAGGCTATTTAATCGATACAGATGAATCCGGCCTGACCGATAGGCGGACTCGTACCACTGCGAACGGGGCCATCAATTCCGAGCGTCAAGTGACCGCGAACGTACATTTTTCGTTGACAATTTAAATCTACGAGGAGGAGATAATGGGGTTTCACTGGATTTTAGAAAAACGGCGGGTAGGATGGACGCAAAGAAGGAAATAGAGCCGTGTACGTATAATTCAATGGTCAATAATTTATGGACTAATTAAACGATCGAACTTGCAACGCAAACAATCGAAGTCCCATTGTCGTGGACGGAAAGTGGGTCGGTGAATGGGGGAGTAGTAAAAAGAGGGAATGAAGGAGAGGGGGGAGAGATAGGAGAGAATAGGTAACAAGCGATCTTGATATCAGAATCGGAGTTTGGATTTTGTTACGGCGAAAGAGGGGGAGGGTAGATTTATACGGGTGAGCTCAAGTTGGAGCGTTTACCAAGCGCTCCGCGAGAAGTGGCGCGGTATTATGGATGCGTACAATAAGCTGTGCGCGTCTTCTACGGCCAATTCTGTGTAAATTGACCATTTGTTATCAGCGACGAGCAAATGGTTCGTTTAATGCGCGCATATGGCACGCAATCGTAACCGATCTCGAATAATGGAGAAAATTGCAGGTAAAGTTTCTCTCTCTCTTTCTCTCTCTTTCTCTCCCCCTCGTTCTTTTTCTCTTTCCGTCTCGCGGACTCTCGGTTACTCGGTAAACGCGCGGTTATATCGCTTGGAAATTTAAGAATTGTTTTATAATGAAAAAATACTTTGCGCGAGGCAACACCGTTTAAACGTTGTTCCACATTAATGGGAAAGGAGAAGGGAGGGAAGGGGAGGGGAAAAGTGTGTTTAATTCAAAGACCGTTTAAAGTTTATAGAAAAATGTTGATTTTAAAAACAGACTGACAACGGGTACAAACGTTGAATTCTATACGTATGTGTGCGCTCACGTACACATGTATGTATGCATGTACGTATTTACGCGTTTCTGGGCTCGATTCGTGTCAACCATTTTTCACCTTCCCGTCGCTCGTATGCACGTATATACCGTATATGCAACGTCGCGCTTCCTGGCTTTGTTCAACACATGCATTAAATATGGGGCGACCCGTTGTTGGCCGGCTTTATAAAATAATCTCTGGCGAAACATGGTATTGAAATTTATAGCGGAAACGCGCGCCGTTGTATTTAATATAAAATTAACGTCAACGTTGGTGAATTTAGAAGATATATCTTTCGACTGGTAATTGGAAAATTACCGAGAAGAAGAATTTCAAGGATCGAAATTATTAAAAAAGAAGGGCTGCAATTTTGAATAGCCGGTGAAACGAATGGGGAGGGTTTCGGCATCTTGGGCATAAAAGAAGAGGGGAGCGGGTTGGAATAAAATTTATAAACGAGATAAATTGTGGAGGGTCAACAAAACGAACCGCGCAGCGTTGGTTCTCATTTTCGTTAATACAGAATGCAATGTTTACGGTTAAATGTTGCGCGGGGTAAATTTGTTAAATAAGGTGCATAAAGATGCGAAATTAAATACGAACGGTATTGAATCAAAATGTATTGTACAACCGTGAACCGGGGCAAAATAGACTGGCCGCATAATTACACGAAAATGGTGGCGCTCAACATTTGTAAAATCGGTCGAGTTTACTCAGCTGTGAAATAAGCCAAGTATATATGTACACGTAGTTGGATTAAAAAAGATAATGGAGAAAGATCGTGCCAACGGGTTGGATATACCCGTTGTTCATACACGCGTTAGATAAAAAAAAAAAAATGCTATTCCGTCGGAAAATTTCATTTCCATCTTGAATTGCGAACTAATTTTTACCATAGAATTCATTCCACGCCCGTTATAATTTCCTATATATATATATATATATATATAGAAAAATTTCTCAACGACATCGTATTTTACTACGAAATACGTAATATATACATTTTACATTTGAATCGTCAAACGTAGCGGAAAGGAAACACAACTTACATATCCGATCCGCGTATCCAACGACGGTATTTCAATTCCAATTTTCCGCCCCGATGCTTATTTTATCGCGAGAAATCAAAGCCCGTTGATATTTGGAGAGCTGAGGATCATACTTGTAGCGTGAATCTCGGTATTTTTACTGTTCCAGAACGAGATTATAACTTAAAATCAACGACGCAAAACTAATACCGGAGGACGTAAAAATATTCAAAGAAATCTTCTCTTAAAAAATACCAAACTCCATTTTAAAAATATCCACAATCCATGCGCAATACCTTCGCACCAACGATTTCTTCAGCGATTCCCTGGCAACTTGCAAGTCAACCATCATACAATCGAAGGTAAAACCGAAGATTACGATTCATTTCCATTCTATTCCAATTTTATTTGCTTCCAATTTACCAACGAACCGTTAAACCATTCCGCCCCTTAACGCAATCCATCGCATCTCTCTTGGCCCGATTCCGCGCAACCTCTCCTCTCCCTCGATCGAGAAAATTCGAAAGAAAATGTTGGGCGTTTCTTTCGCCGGCAAATATAAAGAACGAAACCTTCCTCCCGGCTGTGTAACCAAAGCTGAAGAGAGAGAGAGAGATACGAAAAGCGAATTCAATCTGGAAACATTTGGCGGTGGGTGGTGGTCATCGGAAGGAGCAGGGAGGGGAAGTTTAGCAGAGTATTCTCACGGGTGTAGCAGGCGCGTAACGCCACGAAAATTTGGCGAGCAAGGGTTGGTATATGGCGACTCGAGCCGAGTGGAATTGGCGTGGTCCCATCGGGCATAAATTTCAATCAACGACGACGACGACGACGACGACGACGAGGACGACGCCTCCATTGGTGGTGGGACGATAGTTGGAAGGGAGGAAGGTCGAAACACAATCGGCGTTCTCGTTGAAGGCGTTGCTCGCATACTTCGCCCCGCGGATATTTATTGCTACCTGATCGAAAGGTACGCTGATTGGTTCTCGTCCCTCTCTTGTCTATGCCCGCTACGCAACACACTGGCCAACGGAAACGTAAATTTCATGAGCGTGCCGGATCGTTGATTGGCTCCTGGAATTTGCATTGAACGAAACGTCGATCCTTTGTCGTTCGCTCCTATCGATCCGTCTCGTGCGGATGGATAATTTTTGGGTCGATCGTGTTACTTCATCGTATCACTGGATCCTTCGTTTACGTGACGCCTAAATGTTGTTGAAGTAACTTTTCAAACTGTGAAAATTAATTTTTTTATCAAACTTTCTGAGATACGTAATTGTTAGGAAATTGTAAGGAATTGATTTTTAAGCTTCGTCTGTTATTTCTATTTAAATAATAGAAATTTCGCTGTTGTACGTAATAATTATAGATATCAAACAAGGAGAATGCTTAAACGCACTTTCTAAGGATCTAAAGAATTGAAAGAAAGGATTTTCAGTTTTACGATAGTATAATATTTACCATAATATCTTAAATATTTATAGAAATAAAAATATTTATTTCTAGAGAAGAAGGATTTGCGGTGAATTGATAAAATAAAATTGAAAAGTTTCATGCGTATTGCAATTCGATACAAGGTTACGGTATTTCTATCTCGTGGAATTCTAAGCAATTTTTACTAGGGTAGCGCAGAGTTATTTTTCTAAAATACTATCTTTTCTTTTTCTTTTTTTTTGTTTCTTTTTCGAAAATTCTGAAATATTCCCATATCCGTCGGTATTTGCCTTCTATACAGTCCAGATAGAAATATTATATTTTTAACCTACACCGTTCCAACACTGACGTAGCCAGGACGAGAGAGGTTGGACACAGATGAGATTGTACGACCTATTTCGTATCTCTCACGATCGGTTAAATCAATTTCTCATTTTTATATTTTTAATCAATCTTCGATCATACCATCGAAGAACGTCACCTCTTTTCATTTGCCCGTCTCGCACGACATCGTCCATCCATTTAATCTTTCCTATCGATAAAAAGTTTCTGGTGAATCGTCCACAAATAAACCTTCCTCGAACGAACGAACCAACGAACGAATAAACGTTGAAAATCCAAGATCCACACGTATACCGTACCACCATTCTCGCGTGTTTGATTGGAAGAATTTTTCAAAGGAATCCCAAGGAAAACGGTTTATATTTTTTCGAGCTCTCGTTGAAAATCTTATCGAAGATATTCATTATCTTCATGAATAATTAACTCTTCATAGATCAAAGTTCGCAATCAAATTAAATTTCTGATATACACAGCGACACGTTTTCCTTATTCCCGATATATAAGAAGTAAGATCATCGATGGATCGTCCGCAAAGCGGTTAATAATTAAATAATTGCATCGACAGGATCGATCGTGGATATAAATCACGAGAAAACAATTATACATATTTTAATTTAATCTTAATACCGCGGAGAAATCAATTTACTCGGGCAATACACAAAGGGCAATAAAGTGGCCTTCTTTACCGTGGTCGTTCAAACCGCACCCACTGACACAAGGGCACAAAATCCGTGCCGAGCAAACCTGTCACGGGGTGATGAACGGCCGTCGCACCCTCGTTCGAGCGAATATTGCTTCATCAAGCTTTCCTTAAAGCCTCGTTCTCGAGACGTTTTGTTTACCGATCACAAGTACCAACTCGGCCGGCTAACAAATCGTTTATAAGAGATTGACGTTCGCCGCACAATCGGGCACGTTTTCCGCGAACAGTTTGGAATATCGCCTTCCACCGTTCCATTGGCAGCTTTTAATTAACTTCGTGTTCGAGAAAGTAATAATACACGGCACGGATACTTTGCATAGACTCGATAACCGGGCACAAACGCCGGCAAAACTGCGCGAGCTATCGAGGGATTGGAGTTGTATATTGCGCCGGTGGTGAGGCTCGGTGTACATGCCCGGCTGCATCCGAGCAGAAACACCAACCAGCCGCTGATTGCTTGAAATTTTCACTCCAAGATGGATACCGGTTCGGCCGCGGACGGAAGATCGATGCTTGAATCGATCGAAACGCGAAAATTTGGTGAATCAATATTCCAAAGGACGGTAAGAAAATATATTTGCACTAGATTTTTTAATAAGGAGACGAGATTCATTTCTTTGAGATAATCTTTGAGGAATTTAATCGTTCAATTTTGTCTTGGCGATGCTGAAATGAAGAGTGTGGAGGGTGTTTAAGTTAACAGAAATTTCTTTTTTATTTAAAAACATTCTTATTAGTATATGTATCGTGTAACGAGGATTATTTAAAGTTGTTTTTTTCGTAAAAATCGATGAACAATTTTTAACTAAAAAAAAAAATTCTGTGCTTAATTACCCATCTTATTCCCTTAATTTAGCACCAACAGAGTTTCTGTTTCATCCATAATTAAAATTAAAACTGGAAGATAAACAATTCCAACAAAGTTTGAGCTTGATATTGAACAAAGTTTGACAAGGTAAGTAAACGCAATTCAAGCAGAAGAATTTTTAAACTCTCTCGAACAATTAAACGACCAAGATATCGTGGATATTATATTGAATTTTTTCAAGATTATTCAAAAAAAAAAAAGAAAAAAGTTTGTATTTCTTCTAATCTCGTTATTTTTCTGCCAGCCCCGTGTATATATATATATATATGTATATACATTATATTTTTTAAACGTGAATGGAAAATGTGTGTATCACGTTTATAATTAAAAGGAAACATTATGCGAAATTGCTAGAGTTTAAATACAGTTGCAAAATCGAATGAACGTTCAACTATATACTGGAGTAACTGGATGAATAAAGCCAAATACGGAACGGATTGTTAGCAAACAATTATATGCATCCGCGAGGCGTGTACAATGAAAACACACTCCTCAATTGGAATTATCACTTTACATACGCGTTTTATTTTTCTTTCTCATGATGAAACGTGAATACCGACATGTTTCAATGAGAAACACCGCACGAGGAACACTGCACAGGAGGAGGATCAATAGTTCTCATTCACACTTCTGTAACTTGAAACGTAACGAACGCCAATTTTCCCCCGAACAGTTTTACGGAGTCAATTATTTCCGATGGAAAAGATTGCTCTTTATGGCATTACGTCGATATTGATTCGCTCGTTACGTCTTTCTTTCTTATTTCGATCCGATCCTCCGCGACGAGGAAAATTGAACGAAAATAAAACGAGCTCCAAAATAAAAAGAAGAAAGAAAAAAAGAAATCCACGTATTTTATGACACGAGAAAAAAGCGCAACAAATAAATAATAAACTCGAGAATTTTTTACTTGCAATGAAATATAAAAGAATATTATATAATAGCGAAAAAAAAAGTTACGAAAGAAACACTAACTAATTTCCTTTAATCAAATATTAAACTTAGATACAATGTACCATCGTTAAAAAAGATATAAAATTTCTTTCGTGTAATCAATGATAAGGAAAAAAAAAATCTACGTTCCATCGTCTTATTATAGGGGGAAGGAGACTCACAACAAGTTTCCGTTTTGACAAGCAGCTTCCTCGATCGTTTTCGATCGACGCACGAACATCCGTTGCTGCGGTGAAACTTGGTGCAGGAACGCCCGGAGGACCTTCGCAATTAGTGAATTCATCTCCTCGAATGCACCGCCTCCTGGCCTCGAAATAAAAGAAGAAACCGCGTGTCTCGTTAAGGTTAACGCGCAAGGGCCGGAAGTTTGATTAGTCGGCAGCCTAGATGGAGGCAGAATATTAGGGAACTTAGCCGGGGAACTTGTTCATTAGCGGATCGGGCGAGGAGCGAGAGGTCGAGTTGGTGGTGGAACGAGAGCGGGAGAGGTCGAGTTGGACGCCTTGGTAAATCCACGTTGTAATCTGACGGTTAGATCGGGGCGGCGATTGAAACTGCCAGCAACAGCCCAACAGTTCCAACCCGCCGCGGTTTCGGAAGGGTCTGCCTCTGCAACTAATATACACGCGTGTAATTAGTTGTGTCGCGCTCGATAGTGCGCTTCGTAGCTGATTTGTTGTTGGCTATGCTAATTTTATTGGATCTCTATATATATATGTATATGTATGTGCGTAATTCTCGTTTGTACGATCAATACACGCGAAAGTGTTTGGGTTTTCTCATCGATGAAGAGGGAATTGGAAGACTTGTAAGGGTTGGGAGAGTGGTGAGCGTGAGGTATTCGAGATGCATTGCGTCGAAATTTGTAAATTGATTGTTGAACTTTGGAGGATAAGTGGATAAAATTGATGAAAAATAGAATTTCTTGAAATTTTGCTCTTTTTATTAATAGTTTTCGATACCACGAAATAAAGGGAAGGATAAAGGAAGCTGTGGCATCCTGTTTCCTGTTTCGTATTAGTCAGGGTTCACGGTGCTTTATTACGTATTCGTTTGACAGGCGATATTTTTACCAAAGTTTAGAAAGAAGTTTACTAAGCTAGTTTAAGAAGCTGGTCTTTAAGAAAGTTTCGTAATAAATTTAAGATTAATGAGAAAATAAATATTGTACTTACCCTCGACTACCTTCGTAGCTTCTTAATAAACTTGATTCTTTATTATTGTCCCGAACGATTAAATGGAAAGAAAAAAGGACCAGAGTAATTATCCAGAAGATAAGCAAACAGGAATAGAAAGAACGAATCGCAAAATGAAGAATACGGGCTCTTTTTTTTTTTTAGAAAAACATTTACATATTTATATATATAAAATATAATACAATTTGTTACAGTGTAGATGATAGTGTAGCGTTTAGACGTTAATATCCAGTGTAAATTAGGTATAAATCTAAGAGCGGTATGGAAGGACAGGGAACGCCCCAGGTAAACGCGTTACGATCCATGCGCGGGGTGGCGCGGGCGCGTGCCGATACACGAAAGGCACGCGCCCACGCACCTCAGAGAGAATATACAGGTTCAACGTGTTACATGTAAATTATAAAGATACAAGACACTATTTAGCTAGCTATCTGAATTCGAGTGTGTGTGTGTGTACGTGTGTGTAGGTGCCTATGAAGAGTCCGGGACGTATAATTTAAATCTAAAAACTATATACAGGGTTACCTATGTACACGCATACGCTATTCGCTCGATTCCATATTATTTCTTCTTTTTCCTTCTTTTTTTCATTTCCACTCGCCTATCGCGCACGATCACCATGCCCCACCACTTGTCCTGCTAATGGGCCACCGACATCGTTGCTCGATGCTCGCTAATCTTTTTCTACATACAGTACATACATTTCCCGACTCCCTGGCCCCGCCGAGTTTCCGATTGTATAAAGCTCTCTGGCCCATCCTCGATCCCCATCGTCGATTCCTTCCTTTTTACACACCGTCTCTCTAATGAACGCGAAAAATACTCTCGTACAGAGACACGCTCCACGACAATTACGAATCGACGAGAGATCGATAAATGGATTCTCATCGGATTTAATAAATTCCTCCTCCCTCTCCTCTTCCACGCATACTCCATTCAGGTACTGCACGTCGATTCGACTCCTATGTTCTTTCGTATTACATAGAATTGTCATTTATTTAGGAATAAAGGTTACGATTAAAGGAAAATTTCCGATCCTTCCTTCTCAAAATCTTCTCGAATCTTGCTGCACTCGAAAGCTCGACGGATGCCGGGAATGTCGGGCCAGCTAACATACGATGCAAGATCAATGGAGTAATATAAATGCGTAATATCGTCCCCTATAATATCTAACATGATTACCCCAGCGTAAATGATTATTTATTCGCGACACTTTGCTTGATTGTTCTGCTCATATCACCGGCAACTTCTTGCTATCCAATTACCCGAACATATACCGATCCCAAACGATTGGTGATTCGACACAATCGAACGATCGCCACGCGAAATCAATTCGCGTCTCGAAGAATCGCGGCGTGGAACAAGTCACGGAAGCAACCCTTCCTCTTCCTTTCGCACGGTCGATCGTGTAACGACGAGTTCCTTCGACGACGATGATAAATCATCGCTTATCCCGCAACCGATCGTACGTCACGTCACGTACGTCACGTCGAGCGAAGAAACTCGTGGTTTAAGGGAAATAGCGGTTCCTCGCCTCTCGCAAATCGTTCCATCCACGCGCTCTGCACACACTCTTGCTCCTCGCTACCTTGCTTCCCTCTCTCGATCCAATTATTACAATCGTCGTTTAACGCATCGTTAACATTCGTTAACATTCGTCCACGACGATGACGATAATGACGATCCTCGGACACCTGCACTCGCTGCGTACTATTAGGTCTGCGTGTCATACGTTTTGAACGCGTTAACAACGTTGAATGGTGACTCGATGGGTCCACGTTTGTCACAAGGCGTTTCTTGTTCCTGTTGTACGAAGTAAAAACACGATAGGAAACGAAACATAATAGGAGACATTCGATTTCTTTCGAAATTGTGAACGCTGACATTAGCGAAGCGACGATTGGCAGTATCGTACGGCGTATCGGAGCCGAGAAAATGTATCGTACGACCGATGATTAAAAAAAAAGGAAAAAAAAGGAACGGACCTTCGGCGCCTAAAATTAACGTTTCTCTCCTCGAAGGGTTGAAAGGTTATCGCTTCGACTGCTCCTACGATCTCTACACACACAGATCCCCTATGACATTTATCGAATTATCGTAGTATTAAATTGTAAAACGTGGCTACGCGCTTATTTTATTTTATTTTATTTTTTTTTTTTTACCGATTAGTCCGACTACTTAATGAGGTTTTTTATCTTTTTATTATTATTATTATTATTTTCTACGCTAGGGAGAGAAAGAGAGAGAGAGAGAGAGAAAGAGAGAGAGAGGTTTATCATCGACAACCGGTCGTCATGAATTGTAAAAGGACGAGGTATCGAATTGATTTGGATTTTAATCGACGACCGATCAGACAGGGTAAAAACGAAACAGGGGAGAGGGAAGGGGCAGGCACACGCGAATAGTGAAAACACGAGTTTTCCTCGTTCTTCTGAGGAGGGGACGGGAAGGGGGAGGAAGAGACGCGAAGCTCCTCGATCCTCGTGCTTTTTGACCACACACTGAAACTTCGAAAGCTGCATTCTTCTCGATGCAAATGGAATTCAGGAAAAGCGCGGCGCGTTTAAGGGCCTCTCGACTACAATGCCATTCTATCGATCCACGGTACTCTCTTGGCGCGGGTCCACTCCTTTGCCCACATAGATATCATACGTCGTCGCTCCTTCGTTTTCATCTCTCTTTCCCCTTTTTTTCCCCCGATAATTAAAGTGGTGCTTCGCGAGGGCTTAATCAATTGAACTGGCGTCAAATGAGGTGCACACGTACACATTGTGTAGCCGGGATCGAGAATTTGATCAAATTAAACCATCTATCTTATCTACGTGGATTCGATTAAATGTAAATTTAAATGTCGGAGGGAAAGGAAGAAGAAAGAAAAAAAAAGAAAGGAGAATACGATTGATCGATAGATATTTTCTTTGAGAGAAAAGGAATAGCGTTAAAAACGACTGCCGATTCCTCGTAATTGGAGAAATTATTTTTCTCAAAAATCGAGTTTTAATTTTTCGTAAATTTCTTTTTTTCTTACAAATATTACAAATATACCTTACACTTCGAATCGAAGTATATACACTTTATTTCCTGGCGACTTAACGCAACCAAAGATATATTTAATCGAACAATTAAACAATTATCTTGTCGTATCTCGAGTATCAATCGATATATAAAAAGATTCCAAGAGCAAAATATTTCGTTTCACTCTTCTGATTAACTCGTAGATCGCTTCCTTGCAGGGAAGCGAGTCAAAGCACCGCTTTAAATCATCGCGCGAAAAAGAAAAGAAAAAAACGGAAGCACGTGTCTTCCGTTTACGGAAACCGATCGCGCGTAGATCGATGCGAGACCGCGTGTATGCCATTCGTAGCGACAAGTGTCCCGCAGCGGGCGGTTGAGAAACGCATCAAGAAACTTAACTTCGTATATTCGCTTCGCGAACGTGCGGCGCGCTGAATACAAAACACGCATATGTATATATATATATATATTTGGAAACTTGAGCGGAACGTAGTGTGTGTCAACGGCGATAATTAAACTCGCTCTCTATACAATTCTTTTTTTTCTTTTCTTTCTTTCTTTCTTTCTTTCTTTCTTTTAAATTAAGAAATAAATAATCGCCGGCGCGAGCTTGGCCAGCCGAGCAACGAGAGTGTTACACTTAAGAAACTGTACAGAATATTACAAAGGAAATGGTACAAACGTTGGTCAAGTGACACGGAACGGGGCTGGAAATAATTCCATGATGCGCGTTAAGCTGTCTCGAAAGTTGTTCTCGTTGTTTAAAACGAGAAGATTTTGTTGATGAATTTGAGAATTTGAATGTACAATTTTTCTTTAAATAATTCTTTCTTAATAATAAGAAAGATAAGTTAAATTGTTTTGAAATTGTACGAAAAACGAGAACTAAGAACCAGATAATTTGATGATTTTATATTGAAATCGTTTTGAAAGATATTCGAGAAGAATATACATATAGAAATTTGTATAATAGGAAAACAAAATGGATTTCTGAGACAACGTGATGGATAATGGAATTTTACATGTTTATAATTAAAGCCCCAATAAGCGAGAATCGACCAACGTTTATACGATCTCCGTTAAAAAACGCATCTATTCGTATAAATCTAATTAGTAACAGAATTATACAGTCTCTGGCGCGAACCAAGCAATTCTCCGTGACTTTATCGTTTTTGAGAAAGCTAGAAAAGCTGGTGCTAGGAAATATTCTCTAGAAATTTTGTCATTGCTAGGATTGCATGCTTGGTTCGTGGCCTAAATAAACAGCCAACAATATAAATTCTTTCGAGTCCAGAAGCTTGAAAATAATTTTAATGTCAGGCAGGAGCCTCGTTTCCTCGCGGATATCTTTCGTTGGAGATCGTTAACCTTTAAAGTGGGATCAAGTACCGAACATTTCCGATTTCTATCGCTCTTGTCGAAGTCGCCAGTTCAAAATTGCTCGCACAAATGGACCAGCAAACTTGCGCCATATTCTTGGTTCAATAGAAGGATAGAAATTATACGTACGTTTCTGATAATTGACAAATAATATTTTATCAAGATACTTGAAATTTGTTAAGAATTTGCAGATCTATTCGAATAGACGAAACGATCAAACATTTGAATGTTTATAACCGAGAAATCGAGAAAGATTAAATAACTTTCCAGTAAGTTGATTTATGGAGACGAGTGTTATAAGTCCAAACAAAAGTCAAGATAGGATATGGAAAAGTACAAGGAAAGGAAGATGCTACGAGTGACTTTGTAAAATTTTGATTCACGATTCGTCGCATCGTTTCCTTTATCCGATCTTGTCAAAGAGGAGCCCATCCGTTTCGACGCTGGGAACAAACGTCAACCGTGTTAACGTTACGACAGAAAATGCAATTCGTTCCAGGATTTCTACACTGACCTTCTTTGATCGTATCGGCCACGTATCCTGGAAACGAAATACGAAGCGAAATGCTACGCGACTAACCGGAATCGAAAATCGGAAAATCAATTCTGATTGCGAATCGATCATTGTTTCCCAACGAATGAAAGTTTTCATTTTATCATGTACGCCGTCGATACGAATACCCTTTTTCGTCCAGCTACGGGTCTATCTCTGCAGTTTGCCATTATATACACGGTGCGCGGGTTACCAATCGCGAGAGAGATTAGACTCAGTAGCTAATAAAGAAACGAATCGAAGGGTATTCGAAGTACATAATCCGGTAAAAAAAAGAATAACGAGTATTCAAACTCGAAAGATATCCAAAGGAGGGAATTGGTCCTGCGCAAGCACGCGATATACATAGTAACAATACGGTGCACGAGCAGAGATCGCGAGAAAGGGAGGTCGATCTTTGATTGAGGACATCGTAGATCCTAGAAGCTCTTCGAAGAAACAGCTTCATCGAGGGAAAATATATATTTGGCAATCATCATCTATATCAACTTCTTCGTCGTGATTATTATACGCGATCACGACTCGAGGCCACATCGAAAAATATTTCTCTTCTCCCGCGCTATCTCGTACATTACTTATTCCTTTCTTATTTATTCACAGAACGTGTTCATTGTTTTACAAAAAGAAGGTAAAAAAGAAAAAAAAATCACGATCAGTTCAACGACAGACCGTGTCGTCAAATGCGTAGACTCAAACTCTAGGAAGGAGAGGGGGCGGGGGGAGGAGGAACCCTATATATTATATAAATCATCTACCTTGTCCTCATTCAACGATCTCTGGTTGATGAAACGAGCCACGTGATAATAGTTGTTTAATCCACGTGACGCGTGAGAGGGTACACACCGGTGCATACGTACTTACATATGAATCCACCTCCCCGATCCTCAGCTTGATCAACAAGAAGATAAAACGGCCGTCCTAGATAAACGAAATCGATCGGTTCTCGTTCGATCGGCGCGCAAGACGACCAGCCAGTGTTCACCTGAACGCGGCTGTGACGATGATCGCCAAGGTGGCGAGCGTAACGATCGTAGGTATCGACCTGGTCGAGGAACTTCCGCCCGTTGGTCCGTCACTGCTTCGTGACACTTTGCTGCGCACCAATTGTCCACGCTCGACTGCGTTCGTCTCGTCACTGTCCGGGTCCACGGGTGCACCGATGTCCTCGTCCTCGCTCAGCATTAACGACAACTTGTTCCTGAGAGGTTTCTTCGAGCATGGAAGGGCCACCTCCTCGTACGGCCTCAGGATCCTTGGATAATGGACTTCCAGGCTGTCCATGCCGGCCAGTTCCCCCTTGTTCGTCCAGCAAAGGGGTTTAAAGGTGCCGCCCCGAGTAGCTTCCTGAAAGCTCTGAAAACTGCTCTCCCAGTCGTAGCTGAGCAAACGTTCCTCCAACGTCATGCCGGCCAACTTTTGCGGTTCTTGAATCTTTACCGGGCTGGAACCCCTGTAACGAAAAGGATGCTGCCCTGAAGGATCTCGTTCGACCTATATGTACATATATATATATATATATTCATCGTGGAGAAGTTTCACGCTAGGGACGGATGCGCTCTCGTGACCCGCATCGCGAATGCACGCTCGTTTGCGGAAACAAAGCTTGTTGCCAAAGCTTTTTGGAGAAAATGCACGTTGTGCATGAATTTTCTTTCTTGGACGGAAATTTTCTTGGCGAACGTTTTCTCAAGGTGGAGGCATTGGTGGTAAAATAAAAGAGAGCTTGGAACCATTTTAATGGGACACTCGGCTCTTTCGAGTATTTTTTACGTATACGAGTGACGGAAAAAAAGAAAAAAAAGCAAAAGAAAAGAAAAAAATTCGAATAATTGCTCTAATTTTCAAAGAAGGAGGAGAAGGAGAAGGATACCGTCCTAATTATAACAAGATGATCGTTCGAGTATTTAGAGGGTAATTAGTTTGATGGTTCGGTTAACAACGAGTCGGGACAATGGATGGGTAACAGGTGTATGGTTATATTGAAATATAGAGGCGTTGCTCGCATCCCTCTTCGACCGATGCGGCAATTTAACCGCGATGTCACGCGAAGATGACAATGATCTCTGGCCGGAGTTAACGACCCAACTAGGCAACGACCTGCCGATATTAGTGGTAGTAATAACAGTAATTTAACTACGGTATTCAATGTAACCCGGAGTGTGTTTAGCGAAACAGGACGCTTGTTACATTAAGGTTCGTGACACGTCGCCAGGAAGCGTCTTCGTGACACACGTAACATTACGTAATGCAATAAACGATGCGTCTGGCGCAATATAACCGGCGCTCGTTGAGCTAACGACAGGTCGTGGCGGTCGTGACGCACGGGCCATCGCCGTCCCTAATTGCCAATTTAAAGTAATCAGAGTAAAAGGAGCGAACGTCTGGTCGTAGCTTTGTGTGTGTGTGCGGTGGGTGATGGTGGTGGTGGTGTCATGCGTCGTGATCATTAACGTGGTATCAACCGTCCCGTGTAAATTAATATGAAACGGTCTTTGAACTCTGTCTCTCGCTCTCTCTTTTTCTATTCGAAAAAAAATAAAAAATAAAAAAAGATAGAGAGAAGAAAGTGAAACGAGAGCGACGTCCGCGTGATTATTTCGCAAAATTCGAATCGACCGAGCTGTCTCGTTTGTCTCGCGGGTGAACGATCCGAACGTGCTTCGAAAATCGTTGTCGATATTTAAACAAGGGCTGGAAAACGTTATGACAAATACTCACTGCATCAGCTTTTGGATCCCCAAACTCTGCAGAACCGTTGGTAATGAAGGGAGAGAGTAGCAGAGCGACAGCTCGATGCGGGGATAATAAAGAGTGGACACCAGGCAAGTTTCTTCCCTCGTTGTCAGACCGCCGAGCGTGATTGCTTGCCTCGATTTAGACGAGTACGTGCATTCGGCCACCAAATGATCGCCCTGCAACGAAAATATCGTCGAATCGATTGTAATGTAATCGTTTTTCATCGATCGGAATATATACGATAATAATAATAAATCAAGATTATCGACGTAATCTATTTTTAACTTCGTTAAAGACGTTAAACGAATTATCGAACGTTTCATCCTTATCCTGAAGATTCGTCTCCAAAAATACTTGCAAATTTACACAAAACACATCGCTGAACTAAATTACTTGATTCCCTCCATCGTACTCGATCAAAATTTCTGAAAATCGGCGTTTAAATCGGTAATCCGATTTTCAGTTTGTGCCATCGGAATCACAGTAAATATAAATCAAAATTATAGACGTCTATTTTTAATTTTGATAAATTAAAGACGTTAGACGAATTATTAAACGTTTCATCCCTATCCTGAAGATTCGTCTCCAAAAATACTTGCAAATTTACACAAAACACATCGCTGAACTAAATTACTCGACAATTTCCCTCGATCAGAATTTCTGGGATCGGAACAAATCGTTTAAACGAGGGACTGCAAACGACTCACCGGATAGACCCTGACGGGCTTCTGCAGCTTCCGATACTCCTGATAGCTGGGATCGTAATTGGTGTCGGACGCAATGGGTGGCAGCTCCTCGCCTGATCTTATCTGACGCAATCTGACCTTCCTCCCCAGTTGATGGGTATGCATGATGACGGCGAATATGTTGATGCCGCTGTTGGGTATCGTGTGCCCGGTGCAGTCCGAGATGCAGTGACCTTCCGACACAACCTCCGCTTGGCCTGGCGGTATGATGTGCCTCCAGTTGGGGTCGATACCGACGCTGAGGATGCCGGCGTCGTGGGTGCGCAACTTGTCCGTGTAATGCAAACGCAGGCCGGAACTGTCGCTTATGAACGCGTCCATCTGAGGATTCGCGTAGTGGGTCTCCAGCATGTAGTAGCGCGGCCCCGTGTGCGGATCCAGCGCGTAGCCGGCCTCGGCCGGGTAATTGAACCCCTGCGAAAAGAAAAACCGTGGCGAACGCGCTCCATTATGCGCCGTGTTGGAAACGTGTTGGACGAATCGGGAGCGGTCGGATTTATGAAACGGTCGGCCGAGGGCACGCTCGTCGAGGGCTCCTTGTCCGGGTACAAATGGTTATTTTTCACGCTGTTTCTTGTTTCGAACGATTCGCTCGATGAATTATTGTCTTCGAGGCAGAGTTCTTTTCGAAACGATGCCGCTCTCTCGTCCACTTTTTATTTTTATGATATTTTTTACGATGCTCGTCGAGGTAGTAGAGGATTTTTGGAACGAATGGAGGGGAACATTTGATTTCTGTTTAAATTTTGGATAATCGGTGTGTATCTTTGGTTAAAAGGGAAAAGAAAAGTCTAGGAAATTTTAGAAATAATCAATTTCGTCGCGAGAATAATTATAATTATTCTCGTACGCGTTATTTATTTACATCGTAATAGGGGAAAAATATGTATATAAAGTGGAATAAGCGCAGGTGGTTTAATTGCGCGTATAAATCATTGGAGATATAATCGAGATTTGAATCACCGACCGAGGATAATTACACGGTGGATAAATCAGTGTCCACGAATGTTAATCCGACATCATCTTGGGACGAGTATAAGAGAGACACACGGTGGTGGGATGCGGGTATATATCGCGGTAATTCCGGGTTTTGTGTAATGCATACCAATGCGGAGGGGGGCAAGCGAGAGAGAGAGAGACAGAGATCGGCTACGAACTCGTTTCTTCGTGGTCACTGGTAACACGAACACCCTGCGAAGATGCGACTGATCGTGGTTAATCTCACACGCGACATCGTGTCACGATTTAATTGCTGGTACACGCGAAACCACTTCTGCCCACGTGGAATAATTAAAAAAAAAAAAAAGGAAAAAAAAGAAGGAAAAGAGATCCACGAATAAATGAATAAAATTAAAACCGACTTTGAAATGATATTCTCTACGCGAGAATTACAGGTCCAGATATCGTGTATTTCGAATTTATTTGATAAATTTCAATCAATCCCGCTTCAACGTTCCAGTCGTCTTTTTTACCCTCGAAATTTATTTTTCGATCTCCCCCTCTCCCGAAAAGGAAGATTGTTTAATTCTTAATTTACATTTAAATGTGTCACGTAGCATACCTCGGAGCCCAGACTCCAGATAGCGGCGATTGTATTACATTGAAGAGACGGCTGATTGGACTGATAGCAAACACTGCCTGACGTTTTCGCTGCGGATTCCAATTGCCCCTGATCCCCACGACACTCGTACAAAGTCATGTGATGCAGGTAATCGTGACTTCCGGGTTGTATCACCGGCTCGTGCTGAAAAAGGAACGAGACACAACGGCGTTACATCCAACACGTTGTCAGACGAACAAATGGGAGGGAAAAAGAAAAAAGGGGAGCCGCTGTCTCGTAAGAACTTAATTCATCGTTGGAACGCGATTGCGAAGGCGCATCTTCGATAAAAATCAGAGATCTTTTGACGAATCGACGTGCGCCTTTGAATCGATATGAATCGCGACGCTCGGAAGAATGTTAACCACGTGTTCCCTGTATTAGCGAGTATGCATCTACGTCTCGATGAATCGACGGATAAATCTTTGAATAGAAGAGAATTGTTCTCTGAAATCGCGTTACATGTGGTCACGAACGATTGAAGTACAAATATCGTGCGATTTCACGATTACAGGGAAATATCGCCTCTGTTTCCGCGATGTTTATTTTTAAATATCGGATCAATCGAGTTTGAATAATCGATTGGATTATCTCGGATATCATTCCATGGATATAAAAAAGAAAAATTAGGAATTAAGTTAGACGCGATAATTTAACATAACGATAAATATGCGGGACGTTAAGATGAATTTAAATTAGATCCCGAAATACTTTCCAATACTGAATCTTGCCGCTGTTACTGACGCGAAATCGACTCGCGGTTATACAGATTTTACAGATCGACTGTCACACGTCTCTCGTTCGATCGCTTAAAATATATATATAGGTCGAAAGACGTATATTTCCAATTTTCGGCGTGTCACGGCCGAGAATAGAGAACAAATTCGTCGAATGATTCCGCACGAGACACGAACCATCTAAGGATACGAAGTCGTACGAAATGAAACGAGAAAAAAAAAGACTGTGTTTAAAAATAAATTCCAATAAATCTCGCCTCCGCCCCTTCTTTTCTCGAAAGGGTATTTTCGGTATTCGCGTTTCTATCATTCGTCGGTCGTAATGGGAGGCGAGATTAAGGATAAATGGTGGGATGAAACGATCGTTCTCTGAATCTTGATAAGAAATTCGCGAGAATTTCGACGAGCCGACAAACCGGAGAGATCTCTCCGATGCTTGACAGCTCCCACGTCGACGGGAATCTGTTCGTACGTTCCAGGTTTAATCAAGTTTAGATGGGTTAGGGATGCGTAAGACGCGGCGTGGGAGGGTTGCTGCTAGTAAGTAGGTTATAGCTGTGGAGGTGAACTTACCTTCACGACGTGGTGTTTGTGATCAATGTTTGGCATCCTAAGAACGCGGCACCAAAGCAACGTGTCTTGTCCCTTGGGTAAGCGTACCTGCAAAGTAATTCGAACACGATGGTTGGTTAAACGAGCTTAATTCCGCGAGTTGTTTCGAAGATGAAAAACTTTTACGATAAATTAGCTCTAGATACTTCTTTTTCTTTTCTTTTCTGAAAATTTAAACTTCATATTTTAATAAGAAAACTATACGATTGTTATTATTTTAAATAATTAATTCACCTGATCCAGATTATTTTTAACCCCCATGTTTGATGCGGATAATAATATTTAAAATTCAAAAATCAAAAGTAATTTTGATCGGCGAATTTTTAAAATCTCGATACAAAATATCAGAAAAGAAGAAGAGAAATTGTTCTCTCAATAAAAATTCTCAATTTCTTCAAGCAACCTTATAATAAAACAGGATATCAGATATATCTGAAACAAATGATTGCATACACTACAGGAGGAAACGAATCGAGATTGGACAAGGATGGACGTTGTTAGCCTCGAGTTAATACTTTCTCAAAATTTCTCAAATGTTAACGCTCTGTGGAGAATGGCGCACAGCAGAGAAAGCTCATCCTCCATGCTGCACGAAACTGATAGGGAACGGTATGGATCTGTCTGTACTCCCGTTAATGGAGTAACGTGGTATTTAGCGAGGTACAACGGTTACCATCCCTCGGACTGCCAGCCTCCAAACTGTTTTTCTAATTGCAACTATCTTCGACCGAGTTTCCCCGACTATTCGCGTGACGAAGTTAATCCCGGCCAACGATTTTAGCTGCATGGGACGTGTTTCCCCGGCGAAACGAGCGGAACCATCGCTGTTTTCGACGATTCTGCACAGACAAAGTCTGTGTATCCTCGTGTTTCATTTTCTTTTCTCTTCGAAACGAACATTTGAAACATGAAATTTTTATTATTCCCTATAAGATGTAATTCGACGAGATGAATACTACGAGAAATATTAATTTATCTCTAAAAAGATAATTTTTAGAAAATAAATATAAAATTGGAACGGAAAGGAATAAAAGCTTCCTTTTGAAAAAAATCAATTCTAAGTGAATTTTTGGGAGAAAAATTAAATTTGTGTAGATTGAAAGGAAATGGAGGAATTTAAATTACAAATTCTTCCAAGCTTATTTTTTTTAAAAAGATAGCTTATCGTCGTTTTCAACGATCAAGCTTCCACCACAAAAAGGATTCTCAAAGCGTATATTACATCGGATAAAACGACGGATATTTGACGTAAATTTCCAACCGCTGGCGAGGATCGCAATTGTCCGCAAAAGGGGCACAAAGGGCGTATTGAACAAATTTAATCTTCGCCTTCGATATTCCATCTTTAACGTTACGGAGACGATTCCTCCTCCATTTCGCCACGCGATTACGAGTGAGAGGGCGTCTTAAAACCGAGATCCGAAAGAAAAATCCTCATCGAATCGAGTAGTGCGTTTTATTTCCCGAAAAAGATGTGGAAGAAAAGAAAAAAAAATCGGAAACGAAAGGTTGGAGCCGCGGGGTACGTGCGCGATCCCGAGAGAAAATTGCGATTCTTTTTTTCGCGGCCGTGCACCTTCGAGCCCGCCTCCGGCTTCTCCCACGCGTTTCTCCGAAATTATCGATGTCAAGATTACCGGGAAGGACGACTCTGCGTTTATTGTTTTGCGGTCGAATATGGTGAACGGCGCCCCGGGCACGGCGAAGATTTCGACCCGTGTTTACGATTCCTCCGGGCTTCTGCCTGTGTTTCCCGCCGAACGATTTCCCTCAGTCGACTTCGATACGATGATCTCCGTACACGCGGTAGGAACAGGATACGTGATCGTTTCGATATGCGAGGATAAGTCGAGAAATTGCATACATTGAAGAGTTGGTATGGAATTTTGCGAGAGGGTACGCGTAGATTGCCACTTTTCGAGTATTTTAGTTTAAAATAGTCGGAGTGTGTGCGCGTTTCGTTGGAAAATGTCGGTGGATGAATTGTAAACGACGAATTTGGTGTTTTGGTTTGTCAGGAATCGAAATTTTTACGATGTAAAAGATTTATTTATTTATATTCAAAAAGAAGAAATGAATATAAATAGTTCCATCTTTATTTTGCAATAATATTATTTCGCAATAAATAAATGCATCTATTCCTCGTGTAAAAATTTCTTGCATAGAATTCCAACGACAACTTTTCCATTCGCATTCGCGTTTAATTCATTTTGATAAAATCCTGGGTGAAACGTTATTAAAGACGCGTAAACGAATCCACGGTAAGCCCGGTTTATGAATTAAAATATGCATAAAAGGGGAGGAGAGCGATTCGTGACACGTCTCATCCTTGGCCGCTTTCCCCCCCTCTTCCCGTTTCCGTGAATTTCTTGGAAAGAGAGGAGAGACGATAATTATCCCAGCCGCGTGCTATGCGTTTCAAATGGGTTGCTTCCTTTGAACGTCGGCCCACATAAAAACGCGTTTTACGTTACTCGGCCGAGGCCACTTCGTGTTTCGCCCTTTTCTCATCGCGGCGCCAACTTTTTCTCTCCTCTCCTTCTCCCATCCACGCTGTTGCGCTCCTATAAATAACTAATAACGCGTCGCGATCTCGAAATCTCTGACATCTGATACATCTGATGATGCGGAGGAGGAATTAGTGCGAGTGAAAGAGACCCGTTGAAAAGTTATAGGAATGGAGGAAATAAGAAATGAGAGGAGAGAAAAAAAAAAGTACAGGGCTAGCGTTGGAAGCGGTGTCTGGCGGTGCTGCGAGACAGCGGAGATATATAACAGAAATTCAAGCAAGATAGAATCCTCTGAAATAACTATATCGGGAATGAAGAACGATGGCGTGTCCTTTCACCGGTCACGTTTTACCCCGGGCTATGATTGATGACGAATGCCATCGCTAATGAACTCGGTAGTTCGTGGAAACTGGTGCGTTTCTTGCAAACGTTAACTGAAATTTCTTCGTTTAAACCCTTCGGTACGAAAGGTTCATTCACGTGCGATTCGTGGACGTGGGTTGAAGTGGGATAGAAAATTTTAGAGAACGATGATCGTGAAAATTGATTTAAAAGCAAGGAAACGCTTTTATTTACGATTCGATTTTGCAACGCTGATGAAGCGAAATAAAAGAAAATAAGACAAATGGTAGTTTCTCAAATTTTAACTTGGAAATGAATCGCGAACGTGCATTTATATATCTTCCAAACAATTTATTTAACGATAGTGGAATCGTTTTGATTTGCAACTCAATAGATCTAGGCTATCCAATAAGGATTATCTCATCCATAAATTTTCTACCTACCATCTCTCCAACACCCTCTACACTGCTTCGCCACCAAAAATACGAAATAATCCCATGGTGTCGTGATAATGGTATGCAAACGATGTTTGGGGAGAGGAAAAAGGAGACAGGATGCGGTATTATATAAATTCACGAGGCAACAAGGGTGACGATGAGGCGCGAAAACGGCATCCGCCCGAGGCAAATTTGGCGCTCTCTCGTCGGCGAAGTTTCCCTTTCGACTCGAGAGTGAGCCGCGAAAAAAGTATCGCCGGAGAAAGGGTGGTTGGTCCGGAATGAATGCGAAATCCGTTCTAACAAGCTGGCCTGTTTCTCTTCCTCTCTCTCTCTCTCTCTCTCTTTCTCTTTGCGCCTCCAGACATTCATATTCATCTCGCCGCGATACAAAAGTTATTCGGCGTGAAACTTCCGCGTGCGTAGTTAGCGGGGAACAACATTCTCACGAGAAAGAAGTAAGGAACGGAGAAAAGAAATGGTTGCAAGATAAGCGATATTACGCACAATGTTACGTCGTCGTATCTTTGGCGAAAAAGAAGAAAAAGAAGAAGAAGATGAAGAGAAGTTTCTTGACTTGATTGAAACTGCGATCGTGTTACGTTTTTGTTTTTTCAAGAAAGCGACGGTTTAATCAAATGACGGTTGTTGAAATTAAGAAGTCTCGAAGAAACTTGACTTGTGTTATCGTAGCAAAGTACGATATCTTTTTTTTTTTTTTTTAAGAAATTGTTGCCCGTAAAATAGACGAGAGGAGAAATGAAAATTGCATAATCGATAATTTGATCGAGTAATAACGAATAAATAATCAAGTTGGTGGCGTAGAATTGATTCCGATCTCACAAACACAGTATTGAAAACTAAACCCATGTATGAGTTTCACGATAGTGGAAACTAGTTGTGGTAGTACACTATAATAGCATACCGTTCAACTTGGTCGAGGAAACTTGGAAATTAAACGAGGCCTCTCAACGTTGAATCCGAACCGCGTATTACCACGCATATTTACAACAGTATTTCTACAAATCGCACAAACATCAAAACGCTTGAAAATTTCTCTCTGCACGATCGCGTGGAACGTTGTATAACGTAGACGTCTCATTAAAACGTTAAAATTTAATCGTTCTCGTTTTTTTATTAAAATTTATTGTTCTCGCGAGAACGTACAACGATACGACGGTCCATGGTGATGATTCCACAGAGAGAAGGAAAAAAGCATCGTGGCGAGAGCGCGTCCAATTTCATTGAATATCGAAGTAAAAAAAAAAAAAGGAAAAAGAGGATCGTTCCATTTGCGAGCGAGTAATTCCTTTCCAGTTGAGAGACGCGGTAATTTGTTACAGCATGATGAGCATCGAAACAGCCCAGTTTCCCGATCCCCGTTTTGACGCGAAATTGTAAACAGAACTGATGAAATTAGCGTTGTTCGGTTTCGACTCACTCCTCTTCCCCCCTCTCTCCCCCCCGTAATTCCAATTTATTATTTCATCACTCGGCCTTTTTCTGATAATGCCGGACCCAGCTTCGTTCGTTTCCATTACCAGACTCGTTGACACGCGTCGCTCGATTGAATCGCGCAAAAATATCGAAAGTGCCATTTATCAGATATCGCGATACGTACATTGGCGAGCATCCTCGTCGAATTTCCCCGTCGCATGTACGAATGGAAACGATGAAGAGAGAAAGAGATTCGTTGAAAATTTTTCGCCGAACGCGAAAAGACGCCTAAGCTGATTGATAACTTGCACGTCTCCTCCTTTCGTATTGTCGTATTTGCACGAATCGTTCACAATCCCCGTGTTTACGACGTCCGTCTCGCTCGCTACAGCCTTACAACGCCGCTCTCTTCGTATTTCTGGCTGACAGAGAACGGATTGACCGTTTTTCATCTTCGTTATTCGCGCGGATGATCGATCCATCCCTGGCTCGTTGTCGACGCAGAAACAGGGGAGGGAGTAAATCCGCGTACACCGGATCATCCCTACCTTGGCCGGTGTATATAAACTATAAGCAAAAGCTCGGCAGCCCGTGGAATTAGCATTGTCCGATCCCCGCGATAGCGTCCAACCGTAATCTATGACCCGGCGACGCTAATGAACGAATAGTTTTTGCCGGATGTGACCCGGTTAAGATTTATGCTCTCATAAATTCGGCGCACAATGCTTCGCGGCTTGCATCCGATAAAAATCCACTCGTACCAGGCTGAACATTAAACGGGTTCGAACATTCATCTCGCGCCGTGCCACGCTTCGTTCCGTCTCGTTCCCTCTTGCTCGCCTTCGATCTCTGTCTCCATTCTTCCTGTCCTTTTTCTTCTCCTTTTCTTTCGCCTCTCCCCTCCCCCTCCTCCTCTTCGAATCGCTTGCAAACGCGTTGGCGAAACAGAAGCGTGACTGAATCGACCGCGAAGAGTATCGCCGCTAGAGTGCAATAAAACGAAAGGGACTGGGCCGCCTTCGAAAGAACGAAGAGGACGAGTAATGATCCTCCTGCGCGCGGGCGGATTGCCAACGACCGGCCAAATTAGCGGGTTTGAAATTGCGTTCGGGTGTTCCCTTTCGGAAATTTTGATTCTTAGATTTTTCAGAATTAAGATTGTTACATTTGATTTTATTTATTGCGATTTTGTCGACAAGAAATACTTGGAAAATCAGAGAAATGGTAATTAAGAATTCTTTTATATACATGTATCAAATTTGTCTAATTTTAAATTTATTTAATTTTTGATCAAACTCTGAACCATTATTGTAGAGATCGATAAAGTTATATTTGATTTTGTGCTACGAGTTTATAATTTTGTTAACAAGAAATATATATTAAAATTAGAGAAATTAAGAATTCTTTTTTTTTTTCTTTTCATACCAAATTTGTCCAAATTACGATTGGCATTTTTACGGATACAGATGGTTAATTAAAGACCATTTATCGTGGCGAAAATTCGCGCGAAGATTCGTCGCGAAGATATTAGACCAGCCATCGTCTGATGCAATTTCTCTGAAAACTTTCCACCGCGTTCTCGTTCAATTACAATTAAATTTTAATAGCCACGGTTACGGGACGAATGTGTCTAATAACTTCAAAGGCATTATCGAAGTTCGATGGAACCAGAGTGTCATAGCGACGAATCGGAGCTGGCGCGATTCATTTCGTCCGACAGACTTCCCCTGTGGAGAGTAAACTCACGGATACGGGGAGCTTTTGGAAAAGTAGCTTCTACGGAGAATCGAGTTTAATATGATATCGTTGACACTACGTTTCCAGCCCGTAATTAAAACTCTTTAATCGCCTTTCCACAGAAACTCCTTCGTCGTCTCGATGAATATTAAGCTCGTTCCATCGCCACTGTGTGCCTTGTGTTACTATGTGCCAACTGTTCCTTGAATAATTGGATAAACAACATAGAGAGAGAGAGAGAGAGAGAAAGAGAGACAGATACACACACAAATCTATAGGACAAATTTGTAACAAGATCTTAAACGAACGAATTCACGCATACAGAGAGTGATTGGTAAATTCATTATAATATCGAAGACTACAATTTTCTTTTTTCATAAAATCTTCTCTTACGACTCATACAAGTGTACAAGTCACATAATACAAATTGGCCGGTTCTCACCTATCTTTTGACTTAACCCTTAACGATTAAAGTCCGGCGAACACCTATCCATTACATTATTACCACCTACGCCTGCCTCTCTATCATTATGCATACGTAAGACGCGTTCCATCGCACCGTATCCTCCCTCCACGTATAATCATATTATCCGCCGCGCAATGGCTCGTATTACACCATAATTTTCCGCCCACGCGATTCCCCGTGTCGGTTTCGCACATCATCGGACCCGTCCAAGAACCAACCAACCGCGGTGGTTCCGCTCCACGACGGCATCGCGCACAACGGCGGAATACGAACGGTGACACGATCGGTTAAATCGACCGCGTTCTTCGAGCCCAGCAAGAATGAACAGGGTACCAACCTGCTGGTTCAATATGTCCCACGTTTGAAGCGGCGGCTCGGCCTCTTGGTTGCGCGACGTTGGCCTCGGTTGAGCGTCCCTTTGCACCAGATAAAGGGGCCTCGATCCCCGGATGGCGTCGTGATCCGGCAAAACTCCGGCCGCGGACACCGGCTCCTCGACGTGATATTGCCAAACCACTTGCATCGTGTCGTTCTGGAACACAAAGAAGGGAAAAGTTGCTGAATTTCGCGTTCGAGCGATGGTGGAGTCTCTCTCTCTCTTTCTGGCCAAGAGTCGAGACCCGGTTAAGGGGATCCACGGACCTGCTCCTTCATTTTTGTTATCGAAAAATATCGATAAGGACGGCTTACGGAGGCACAAAGGCCCGTCTTTTATACCGAACTTGCTATAAAAGTCGAAGCCTTCGGGTTACCGGAGGAATGAGGAGGATAAAGCGGAGAGGTAGGGAGGGAGGGAGAGGGGTTGGTTGGAAACTCTCTTTCACGTTCAAATTCCGCAGGCGTATTCTCAGAGGCTCCTCGGCCGGAGGACCGGCGCACTCGACCGAGAATTTTTAATTTAACCCTTTTTATTTCGCAATATCCCCCGCCGCCGGCCGAAATCGGTATATTGCAGTTACGGGCAGAGCCATCTCGAAAGGGGAAAAAGCGTTCCCGTGTACGCCGCGTTAACCTGTGTCCCATTATCGAAGACTCTACCCCCTCCGGTCGCTTTTAGACTAAGCCACCCCTGCACCACCGCCTCCTAGCCCGATGGCGTCGCGCCATCGCTCGTTCCGTCCCATTTTTCTGTTTTTATTTTCCAAGAGGCGGGGAACGGACGAAATCGACGAATCGTAAGTTGATTAGTCAACGTCGGTAATGGAGCATCGAGAGTTTCAACACGGAATGAAATGGATCGGGCTCGGTTTGATCACGATGACCTATTCTTGCAAACGAATATTTCCCTTCGACTCGTTCGCGTGGAATTTATCGCGATTCGATTATACCGGCCGTCTGAAATTAGATAGACTCGCTCTCTCTCTCCCTCTTTATCCACCACCTTCACCTTCGAAATCAATCTCTATCGGTCGACGAACAACCGAATCACCGAGTTATCGGGGTGAAATTAATTAATCCGTCGGTTCGATTGCTCGCCCCCTTGATATGCTCCCTCCCTCTCGTTGCACGCGAAAGAATCGATCGACGCTCGAAAGACGTGTGCATACAATCGTTGCGATTCTATCTCGAGAGAGGAAAGAGAAAGAGAGAGAGACTGTCTGTCGATAAATATGTCCGGATAATCCAGCCGGTAATCGGTTCCACGGGAGCGGATCCCAAAAATAAGAATCACGGGGCGGATTCATTTGCCATTCGCGTATCTGTGGAGAGGCCGCCGACGTTATCTTCATGAAAACGTTGTATTTACCTGGCTGCTGGCGCCGATCCAAGCGCAAAATAGTGTACGCTTGGTTTTGTACGGAGGCCGGCGAAATTAGTAGCGGGCCGCCAGTATATTCGTTTTTAACATTTTCGATTAAATTGTGTATGAAATCTGCACGTGCACTCCAGCATACGCCTCTTGACCACGAGCAGAGAATTTGAAGCATCGCGTGGAGCCAAGGTTCCATCTTTGTCTCATTATTCCGCCACGTATTTCGCAATCCATGTACCTTATTGATATACTCGCGAAAAGAAAAAGGAACGAATCGATATAATCGCGTAAGTATATTAATTAATTAATAAGAGAATAATTCGTATTGTTTCATATCACGAGAATGAAACCTACTAACCCCCTCGAAAAATAAGATTACATACACTCGTTTGTTCGCCCGTTGTGCGTAACAGAATCGAAGATAAACTTGTAGAAACAGAGAAGAATCTTGGTCTCAATAATTGGAATTGTTTTACCTCTGAAAGCACCTTTAACGACCAATTACATCGATCGAAAAGGAACGCACACATCAAAAAGCACAGATCCAACTGTTTTTTAAATAACCCGTTCCCGCAGCTTTACCGCGAAAACCGTCGCTTCGCTGCGGGATTACTTGGCCAAGCCTGTTCCCTGTTCCCGTTTAATAAATATGCCAACGAGCGTGTGTCCGGTTTATTCACGTGCCGCGGCTCCAATTTTCCCACGCGAACGCGTGCGAGCGATCAATGCGCCGCGCCATTTTCATTCTCCGCGAAAGTTTTACGTATGGGCATGCCTCGGGGATGAACCGAGCGCCGATAATCGCCGCATCGGCGAATGAGCAAAGAAGGGGTGGCACGCGGCCCCCACCGACATCGATGTGCTGGAGCTCGACCTCGAAACACGCATATCGATCAACGCGTTATGCGACCGAACGCGGTATACTCACAATTTCGAACAATCACGCTTGATTGAACCCTCGTTAATGTTTCATTTGGAAAGAGAGATAGAACACGTTATTAGGGACGAAGTCTGGATCAGAGAGATCGTTAATTAGAGTTTATTTGATTTGGAAAGATGGATCTATGAGATGAAGCAGAACTAGAACAACGACAGCAGATTCTTTTCTTTAATTTATTATTTTCTTCTATCCTCTTTGGAAGTTTTGTTATGAGATTTATTTCTATTTATTTCTGCACGAAACGAAGAGAGGAAAAGTCTCGACGATGCTGTGATTCAGTGACAAACAATGGAAGAATCACGCGTTTTCGATAATCGCTCTCTCTATTGACGTCGGAATCGATCCAGGTTAGGAATCATGGCTCGCACGTATCGGTGCATCTACGCTCGTTCCAGGCCGAGACAAGTGGATGCCGTTTACCTGAAATAGCCATCTAGACGACCTACATCTCGCGGAGAAGATCGAAAGATTTCTAAACGAAGAAATGGAAGGTCGGTAGAAGGAAATGGGGATCGCGTGAGAGGCTCTGACTGAATCACGCGATCTCACGGTATCGGCCCAGCCCGGAAACCATCTTTGACGACGTAATACGGAGCCACGCTTCTCCGTGCTTTTTCCTCTTCGTGCGTTCGAATCGAAGTTTGTCCGATCGTTAAGAAAAATTAAACGTGTCGCGTGTTGAGAGACGATAGATAAAAAAGTAGTCAAGAAGAATCTTTCCTTTCTTTTTTTCCTCTCTCTCGATCTTTGTAATAGCAAAGACACGAAAATGATAAACGAACGAGAAGCTATATTCGTATAAATAGGAAGGAAATTTTGCTTTACAAAATTTTATATGATTATTAAATTAAATTGTTTCCTTTCGCTTAAAAAAAATTTCAAATTTGCATAAATATCCTTCGAGCGAGCTTTCCTGATTCTCGCATTGTTCCCAAACGTTTATGAACGTTTCCCTGTGAAAAAGAGAAGAGGGCACGAATGGAATTCAGAGACAGAGTTTAGCCATCGAATGGAAGTCCATTATAGTCAAAATTCATTTCGTTTCCAAGAGGTTTCATTAAAACGCGAGATTGAATCGAAGGTTATACTACTCTTTCGACCGGGTACTGTCAATAGTCCGTGGAGAGGAGGGGCATTCTTAACGTTTCGGGAGGAACAACGGGAGATTAGGGGAGAAATGGGGAGCAATTCCCGTGGACAGGGAGCAAAGGAGAGGAAAGACTTGCCGAGAGAATTCCCGGTTAAGTGGAAATATCTTTCCTTTGCCTGGAACGTTATTCTTCATTAAGAAACTTTGTTGTTCTTCGCTCTCGAAACGCGGAAATCTTTCTCCCTCCCTCCCTCGCGTTTCCCCTTCACGTTCTTCTTCGCCTCTTCTTTCACCACTCTCGCATCCTTATCCCCGTCTATGCGTCTATCTCATGGAAGCTCATAGCTAGCTATTATCCTTTCCAATAATCGTCGAATCGTCCGAGAGATCCCATTTGGAAAGTTAAAGATATCGTTCGCGATGCGAGGCAAATGACTTCTTTCGAGCCGACTCGAGCCGAAATCATAAAAGATTTAACCCATGATCCCTCCTCCCTTTCAACGTTGTCGTTGGCTTGAATGGATGGAGAGGGGGATAAGAGTTGAGAATTGAAAACGACGTGACCACCAGATAGAGGTCCGCTTTAATTGTGTTTTTTAACGGTACGGCGTAAAAGTTTTCGATTTAATTGCTTAACGGTGTTACGAGAGCGAGAAAGAGAGAGAGAGAGAGAAGGTAGAAAGTTCCAATATCTTCGTAACAATGAGTTCGAAGTCACAAAGGGTCCGGAGGGAGTCAGAGGGGCAATGCGAGAGAAAAGAGATTAGTCAGAAGTCCGAATACCGTAATGGATCGCGAGAACGAGCCTTTTGTCAAAGCGATTCGCCCCGTTCCGCGTAAGTTCGTTTGTTTCCCTTTCCTCGCCTCTCTCCCTTTCCATTTTCCACCTCCTTTGCGCAATGCCATCTCCTGAAACCTCCTCGCGATTAACCATTCGGTACCGAATTGCAAGAAGGCGTGCTCCAATTCCACAGACTCCTTCCAGCCCCCCATCCTCCCCCTCCCTCGAGAGATGTCTGAGTCTCTGTGCGAGGGAGGCAGATACCTAGATACCTCGCCTATCGCGAGAAAAAAAGCTCGTCTACGGCACTTGTCTTTGACCTAGACTCGAAAGGCTTGGAAGGGCAGGAATCTTGGAACGGCCCCCATTTTCCCTTGGAAATTTCCGTATATTCAAATGGACGTTTGAATAGAGAATATCCTAGTCCTCATACAATATGGATCGAGATGCAGATTAAACGTGTATTCCCGAAACGAGAACAAAAGGATCGTTTCCTCGCGTAACTTACGATTTTGCTTGGTTTTTCGAAGGAAAAGTGAAAAAAAAAAAAAAAGAAATAAGAAAAAAGCTCGTCGAAAACATCGAAGCCTGTTTTTCCAACTTCTTATGTATGTATCAACTTGTACGTCTCGAATGAACCGTTTTCACGGACGATCGGACAGGGATCCCTTCCCTCGAATCGGAGAGAATCGGGATCATCACTATCGCGAGACGAAACTTCGTCAGAAGCAATAAAAGTGTCCATTGGTCCGAGAGATCGCGTCACACGTGCAAAATACGAGAGAGAGAGAGAGAGAGAGAAAGAGAGTCGGGGTAGAAAAGTTTGTGAAAACGTCCAGCCACTTTCCTCTCCGCGGAGTTTCGAAGCGGGGCGAGATCGGCGAGCCGATAGGAAAGTAGCAAGCGGACGTAGCTTCTTTTTTTTTCCAGTCGTCGTTAATTGCTTCGAGTGCAAAAACCAAGGAGGAAGGGGAAGATGAGCAGTGATGGGGTGGGGGTTGGTTGCTGATTATCGACGGCCAGGACTGTCTTTCCCCCTCTTCTGCCGGCTTTTCTTGCGCATCGCCACCCTCTTAGAGGGCCGGCTACCTTCGACGAGCTCTTTCACTCCCCCGTGGACGAACGTGTTTGCAACTCCGATAGGGAAAACTAATATTGAACATTCCAAAGTGGAATGCAAAGGGGTGCGACGACGAGGTTGCGGGAGACGAGGATGAAGAACGGAGGGTTCGAGTCGAACTTGAAAGTTTTAAAAAGCAATTAAGGGCTTCAAACTTCCGACGCTTACTTCTCCCGCTACAAACCCCATTCTTCTTTCCCAACCCTTATTTCTCTCGCGCCCATTTCCACCGCCATCATCGTTCTCGCTACCGGTCTTTGCCTCGCTTTGCCATCCCCGACGGCCGTGTCCTTGCTCTCGAGGGTGGTTTCGTCCATTATCCTCGATAGCGACCTCCGAGTGAAATCGGATTCTTCTCTGTTATTTGCACCAATTTTTCGACCCACGAGTAAAACGTTGCCGTTGTTTACCACGATTGAAGTTGAAGGAAGCCACGAGAATTTACGTTGCCATTGAACGAGTCCAGGAAACAGCGTTAATTGCTGTTAGCTGCCTATTTAACGGGTTTCCCTGTCCGTAGCCCGAGCCAAATGACCCAGTTCGGACTTTGTTTTAACAGGCACCGGTGTCCCAAGAATTTTTTATCGCGAAACTAACTTTGTCGCGGACCGCTATCGGATTTTAACTAACTTTTGCCTCAAATTGGTCCACCTTTAATGATGAATTCGCGAGTTTATTACGTGAGAATGGGATTTTCAGATGATTACTTGGTGAATGATAGAGTGTGAAAAGATCGATTTTTGAAATTGGAGCGTGAAAGAAAAACGAAAGAAACTTAGAGTTCAATCATTTCGAAAACTTTAACTGTGAAACTCGAAGAAAATTACCGCTATCATTTTTAATCAACACTGTATACTCGCGTTTCAATATTCTCAAATGATTAAAATCTACTTTTAATTTATATTTAATTTTCCTTACACGAGAATAAAAAATCGTAAATTATTCAAATATTAGAGAAAGAATACCCAATTTATGGACAATAATCGGAGGGAGAGAGTTGCATAAAATTTCTCTTTAAGACATCCATCGAATTTTCCTTCGACTCCTCGTCGAAAATAACTGCTTCCGCCTCGAACGAAGAACTTGGAGGCTGAATCTCGAGCAGACAACCACTTATGTAACACAGTTTGCTCCGAGAATCGAATCACATTTCAACCGATAGACATCTTTCCAAAGCGACGTTACGTAATGTGCGTAAATCTCGTAGATGCAACCTTCCTCTTCTTCTTCCTTCTCTTCTTCTTTTTCTTCTTCTTCTTCTTCTCTTCGCGAGGGGCAATGCAGATCTCGAACGCTTCGACTGGAACGCGATATGCATATCGTTCGCGCAACCCAGTCATCTGTAACACGACCCATCCTCCATCCATCCCATTGAAATCGTCGCGCTGCCACCGTTGCAACCCCTGCATGTCTACATCGATTAGATCCGAATTCGCATTGGAACGCTCGCCGCGTATCCGACACCTGCAGCTCGAATCTCCCGCTGACAGAGATAATCGAATTTCCCTGTAAATTTTTCCATCGCTCCTCCAATAGACTGCCTGTTATTACGACCGCGCGAGCATTTTCTCTCTCTCTCTCTTTCCCTTTGCAATTTTTTCCCCTCCCCTCCCCTTTCCTTTTTTCCCGCGGATCATAAATAAAGGGATTTAGAAACGTAGCATGCCGGTGATAAATTTATTTCGGTTCACGGATCTCGAAATTGATTAATGTAAAAAAATTTTCCACGTAAATTTCGCCCCTCTCGTTTTTAATTTCGTTCTGTTTTCTCTCTCTTTTTTTTTTTTTTTGATTTTGATATACCGTAAATAAAATCCACGAAACGAGACGCGTTTAACTCGGTAAAAAAAAAAAAAAAAAACATTCGGTCGAATTAAATGTACGTTTCTTTCGGTTAGAGAACGTGTCGTGACGAAACGAAGACACCATTCCCGATCTGATCATCTGACACGAAAAGAAAATTTCTATTTCCTTTTTTATTTTTTTTTTTTTATTTATTCTCGAGTCGCGACCAATGTCTAGGCTTTAACCCCAAGGCTCGGGCTAAAATCCTTCGTGGCGCCGGCAGATAATTTTAGAATCGCGTGATTAAAGTTTCTCGCGATTAAAGCTCCCGGCCGGCCGTGAATAATGAGTTTAAAGCGTGTAGAGGGAGAGGCGCGGCAAAGACACACCTGGTATACATGTTATATTCGTGTCGCACGACCCCGCGTTTGTTGGTAAAACAAATTGAATTTTAAATGATGCCCGGCCCGTGTATGATGAAATTTTATAAACCGCGCGGGGATCGATCGGGGAATCATTATAAATATTTCGCATTGTAATTAGGCCGCGAGCGATACTCGCGTGACACGCGATCACGCGCTTGAAATTCCGATGAATTCTCAATGCGTCGGGATTACCATTTAGTTCCGGCCGAAATTGGAATCTCGGTTATAAAATTGAAAAAGTTTACGCTGCGTGTATTTACGGGCAGGCTGTGAGTAAAATTCGAGTGAAAAATTTCAAAGCAAACAAATTGCTGGAATCACGCTATATTCGAGATCTCGTGAAAATAACTCTAATGATATATCGTACATAGATGGAGCAATATTCTCGACAATCGACCTTCGTCTTGAGGAACGTTTTTACCGATTGGACTAACTGGATTATAAATGACCATTATACCAATATCGAATATAATGAACGCGAAACAACCGTGAAAAGCAATTCCAAAGAAGTATCCTCTTAAATTTTATTCGCGCCCTTTTATTCACAAACAATTTCCAACATCGTTGGAACAGGGGAAGAGGCATCGGTTTCACAAACTGATCCGATATAATTCATGAGGAAACATTGATTGGTCCCGGTTGTGTGTACAATCGGGACCAGCGGCAGTTGAAAAGAGACAGTGCACGCTAACAAGATCCCATCGGTTCGCACCGAGGGTATCGCCTGTACCCACCTCTTCATCAGCCGACGACGAGCTAACATCGGTGAATACGCGGCCATCTAGATACCTGAGCACGCTCCCCCGCTATGTACTCGGTCATTAACGAGTAAACTCGGGCGAAAGTTTGGGTATATCCCCAGGTTAAGATCCCACGCGAAATAGACCGAAGACATCGCGCAGCCACGTGGTATACGACGTGATCGTGTCGATAAAAGAGAACGCTGTCTATTTTAGCGGATTAAGCTATCCAGCTAACCTTATATATCGCGATACATATCGAGTTCCGTTATTTCAACAAATGGGTGGAACATGGATTCAATTTCCAATTGAATGGACTTGGGGTGGTATCGATGGGATCAATAAGAGCAATTTTCTTTCATCGATGTCCATGAGTTCGTGCCTCCTCCCCGCGAAATGGTTCCTCGACAATTACGATCAATCTTGGTATCGATCCGCCGGTCTTACGTGGATTAAAACAGTCCAGATGAGGCAGAAACGATTTAAAATCGCACAGGTTCAACGTTTATATACATCGAAATTATGTCGAGTAACGTTAAAAGAAAGGAAAATCGGACGTTTCCAAAGTATATCGTTAAAAGCGTAATAAGACGCGAATCAGATATCCGATCGGATTTATCGATGGATGAAATTAAAAAAGTGAACCTGTGCAAAACCACTTCAAACGTGGTTTATCTGTGGAAGTTGGGCAGCGGCCCATGCAGAGAGAGCTAAGCCGATTGAATATTCGCGTCAGCAAACCTGGTAAGTACGTGCAACACTTGTATAATTAATGATTCAGAAGACCTTCCGCTTTCCACCGGCATCCAGAGCCATTCCCAATGGAATCACACGTGTGTTCGTTTACGACCACGCTACTTACTTTCCCGATCGTGAATTATTGGCGAGCTCGGCCCGACGTTTTCTTCCTTGTAATTGTAATCGATTTGAGTATCGAACACGTATCTTAGATTACAGGCCATATGAATACGCGCTGAGGAATTATGCAAGTGGTGTCGTTGTTAAATTTAGTCACTCAGTGTGCTATATGTATGCGCGTGCTATAAACGGATAAAGGGGAAAGAAAAGAAAAAATTCTCTACCCTTCGTATCGATTCGTTTATAAGCTCAAGAAAGTTTAATTTAAATCGAAGCCGTGTTGTTTAGCCTTGTTTTTGTTTGGAACGACAGGTTTAAAGTTGCTACGATTGCGAGGACGACGGGCTCTCCACGCTTGATCCGTTTAATTCGCGTTGAGCAGGAAGGGAAAGGGGGTGGAAGGTTTAATAAGAATACGCAAGTTAGTCTTGTCGATTGTCGGAACACGGGCCAGCGCCGAGATATCCTAACTTTTGACGCTGGCTGTCGTGTCGACGAGCCGAGGAATCCCTAAGGAGCAGGCAGACGCTAAAGTTTACCCGCCATGTCTCACCAGGAGACTATATTACTCCGCTTCAACGTACACGTGGGTCAATATTAATCATTGTCATTAACGCCGGCTGCAAGACAGTTTCGGAACAATGGATGTCTGGGGCCATAAAATTTCGTGGTCCCTTGCGATATATCTATACGGTTCGCGGACGGTCTTCGTGGACGTTCGTTGTGCTTGTACTATTTTACTAAAATCGAAGAATACTAGGGAGGTATATGAGGAGAGGAGGGAAAAAAAGAAAACGTTCCTTTTGTCGGATATTTTTGTAATAAACATCGTCATCTCAAATTTAAAAGGAGCAACGGGGTATAATAATTCGATTAAATATATTTGGGAAATTAAATGGTTTAAAAATTGAATGGTCGAAACGGAAGATAAACAGTGAAAAAGACGGTGTCTTTTAAGACATAAAAATAAATAACTCTCGTCTAAAATGGAATCTTCCATTACGGACCCCCGAGGTTCACGCGGGGGTTATCTAAGCCCCCTACGGTTATCTTAATGGTACTTATTGTCTTGACGTAGTACAACGATGCCTCTCCTCCCCTCTTCACCCTTCTTCCACTCCATCCCTTCCACTTTCAACTCCTTTTCCACTCCTATATAGAAACATTAAGCTCGTAGAAACTAGGAAGGTAGGAAGAAGAGGCGCGTTGCTGCTGATGCCAGTCGTTATCGTGCACACTGAAAACTTGCCCTCTTCTCTCTTTCTCTTTCTCCCTACTTCCTCGTCTTCTGGCCCTATCGTGTCGCGATTACCCCTTTTCCTTTCCCCATCCTTCCTCATCTTTTCCCTCGTAAACACGCATGCGTGCTTCTCATCGAGCATCGGCTGATTTCGAGGAACGGACAAAGGAGAAAGAAGGACGGGAGGGAAAGAAAGGAAGTTCGACACGTCCGATATCCGTGCACATATTGGCTGGAACGCCGCGTGCCTTATCCCGATCAGTAATTAGTCCGATCGTTTGCCAAAGACCGAAAGGGAAGGACCGTTGATTGCTATTAACGGCGTCGCTGATTGGGTGAAATCGATTCAATTCGCCACTGGCGAACCTTTTCCATGCCTTCGTTTCTTTCACCTCGTTTTTTTCGCCACCCCTATCCTTCCCCCGCTTCTTTTCCGTTCGATTCCTCAGTTTCGTTCGGTTTGTCGGTCCCTCGATCCGCCTATCAATCCTTCGCTCCCTAGTTCGCTGGTTTCATCGTGCATGATATAAAGGATAATAAATTGCAGCCATTGAACGATTTCACTCGCGTGTAGCCGGGCAGTAAGTTCATTGTATCTAGCGATACAAGCCACTACGTCGTTAACGTTCAATCCGGATTCCATTGCTATCTTTTCAACTCTTTCTTCCTTCTTTTTCTTGTTATTCATCTATTAAAAATATATCGCACGGGATCTGGGAAAATGAAAATGAGAAGATCTCGAATAACGATGAAAGTGTAAGTGATTATCAGGTTGCGATTTCTTTTCTATGCAAATATGTATATATTTAATACACATTTTGCATATTTTATACGAATGTAGATGTCTTAAAGAGTGAAGATAGGATGAAAGTTTATAGTTTTATAGTTTTATATATTATAACTTTTTTTTATCGACGATTAGAATATTTACGTGCACGAATAAAGAATATAATGATTCTCAAAGATCCAGTGTTAAACCGTAGAAAACAAGACTGATATCGAAGGTTAAGATTTGAATTTAATTAAACTTGAACCGGATCGATTAAATAGGGATTCAATTTCACTTTACAGGAGAACTTAAGATAACTTTTAATTCAATTTAGAATCTTCAATGTACCACTAGCAAGATCGTTATAAGCAATATTCTTCCAGAAATAAACACATTCATCGTATAATTTACCTCAAAATACAATTAAATACAATTAAACGATATTAAAATTACGAAAAGTTTGAAACGCTATATCTCCAAAAATATTAAGTTCTAACGAATAAATAAAAGACTAACAGAAGCATGGAATCTTGCTCTTTAAAAGGCTTTTCGATTTATTCCGATACGACCTCTGCTTCCCGAGATATCGTCGTGCAAAGAAAAGATAATTTTTAACCATTTAACTTAAACCGGATTAAACTCTATTAAAATTAGCAAAATTTTAAACTTTTATATTTCCGAAGATATTCACTTTTAATGAACGAATAAAAAACCATTGGAAACACGGAACCTTCCCCTTTAAAATGTATTTTGGTTTATCCCGATCCGACTTTCGGTTCCCGAGATATGGTCGTGCAAAGAAAGGGATAATTTTTAATCGTTTACTCGGATCTCTCGCTCCCACCTCGTCTCATCGACCTATCCCAAACTCCAGACAAGTGTCAGACGCGATTCCTAGAAAAACGTAGTACGCATTTCCAGGAAATAATGTAGGTCAGTGACTCGCGGGTCCATTCATAATTCTTGCGCTACGTTGAGCGAAACTTTGAGTGCTTATAACTCGGCAACGGATTGAGATATCGGGATGAATCAAAAAGCGACTTGAAAAGTATGATTCCCACCGTCTTTCGCGTGACGAGGACAAAATTTTTCATTTCTTCTCATTTATCTTACATGAAAATTTCAAATTTCGTTTGTTACTTTGCCTGATTACAATGCTCCATTCCATCGCAACACAAGAGATCCATTTCATTTCGAGAAAATCACTTTCGATAATAGAATTTTACGTTTATTTAATCTATCTATCTGGGAAGTGGAAGTAGAATCGAGAAAAAGAGAAAGAGATAAAATCGAATAGAAAGGAGATGCGAAAAAGAGCGGCACGTACTGTTTGGCCAATACGATGGAGACCTCGCAATATCCCCAGTGTACAACAAAATCATGAGCCGAATGCAATAGACGTCAAGATTGGATAAAAACAGTATCGATCCGATACTGCGAAAATTCTTTTCGATCTTTCCAACTCTCTCCTCGATTTTCCCTCCCTTTGTTCTCGTTTGTTCTTCGCATCTCGCTCGATGCCTCCCTCTCCCCCAGTCTCCGAATAGACAAAACTTCCAAACACGCGCGCAGGAAATCGTTGAAACAAACTGCCGAAAAACGGGGAAGCGGATACAAATAGGGGATGTACAACGGTGGACGTGAAGTGAATCGGAGGTAGCTGACAAGGTAGCTTCGAGCGGATGTGGATGGAGCCGACTCCGACACCCGCGAGGATTACACGCGTATACACAGACGGGAAGACGGGAACAGGAAAACGAATACCTTATGGGCTTTGAATCGAACCGACGGGCCGCGATTGATCCGAAAGTTCCGCTCATTCGACTCATTGATGCGTGTGCCTGGCCGAACCATCCAATCAAGCCAACGGTAGCAAAAGACCAACCCGGCTATTTAGCCGAATATACCCGGCGGAGGGAAGCAACAAGGCGAGAAAACGGTGAAAGATTGGAAGGAGGATGGAGAAAAATGGAGCGTGGAGCGGTAGACGCGAAACGGGTAAAACGTTCGACTCCATTGGAGCCGCGGTGCGCGATGTATAAGAAAGATCGGTATAAGGGATGGGAGGAAGGGGCGAGAGCCGTGGGGATCGATGGGATGGGATGGAGGATTGGAGCAGGGGGGCTGCCCTGCTCGTTCTGCTCGGGCGGAAGGGTAGAAATGACGCACGGTTGGGTTGCTGTCGGCAGTAGGTTTTCAGAAAGCCTTGAACGTACACGGGGGAAGTGGGGAAGGCAGCCGTGAACTCGTACTCCTCGGAGTACACGAGCTGGCAAATACGCGGAATGGGCGCGGAAGGAGGGGGATAGCAAGTCGAATAGCGAGAAATAGCGCGGGATTTCGCGGGAATGCCGGGATTTCGTGTATGGAGGGACGAAATTGAAGATCGAGTGGCGAATACCGGAAGAGTGGTTGCCACTCTGCGGGCGCAAAACGGGTGTATTCACCGGCCGTCGTACACCCGGGGCCTCTGTAAAAGGGAAAACGACTTTGGCGCCCTCGGCAGAAGACCGGTGGATTGGGACGAATAAGCCGCGTAATAGGAATGGAATACGTTTTTTTCCTCGATCGCTGCGTCCCCGCGATACCAAACCGATTTACCCCCTTTCCCCAAGCGAGCGCGTGTATTCTCAACTGACTGATTGAATTTTTCGGTGTGTGTATGTGTACGTGTGTGTGTGTGGCCGCAAACGACGAATCGGAATACCGTCATCTCGACACGCCACTCTCCTGATGCCTGGTGAATTCTTATGCATCCGAGAACGTTGACTTCGCATTGATTTAGAGGCATGTCGGCCCCGGGAAATGGAAAGCAGACAGCTCCGCAGATTTGTTTGCCGCGGATTTGAAATATTGGGACACAACGAAAACGGTTTGCGTTTTACGAATAGGATTTCGCGTTCCTAGGGAGAGGATATATCGATTCCGATCAGGGCTGTTCGATTCGTTGCCGCAGGAGCGATAATTCAGTCGATCGGAGATAATTATCTGCGGAGATCGTAGAAGAATTTTTCCCCTTGCTAATATCGCTGACTAATTCCTTCCTTTTTCTCATATTTATCATACGATAACGTCACGAACTTATATTCCTGGCAACTTTCCCGGCAGATTTATCTGGCTACGTCATCGGGGGTTGGTCGTCCGACCCTTTCTTGAAGCAGTTTTGCTCCCTGGAATTCATACTTATTGGACGAAGAGAGATAAGTACTGTTTTTCTCAGTTAAACATTTCGTGTCTGATATTTTTTTAAATTTTTAGTCGAGGTTTTTTAAACAGTCAGAAATTTTCTTTCACACCGTTCAAAATGTGAAATAATAGATTTCAAGTAAGTCAGAATATATTTAAAATCATTTATCTATATCCCACGTAAAACTTATCCACTTATTATCTATAATATTGATATCAAGCTTAGCTTAAATCGCTAAGAGATCCCATTTAAACGTTGAAATAAAGACTGTTCGTAATTATTAATCCTTTATTTCGACACATTCGGCGTACGAAATATTCGCAATTCTGTTCACTGAATTTTTTCCTCTCCCTCTCTCTTTTTCTTTTTCCTCCACTGCAACGTGACCCAAATACGGCATTATTTTCCACCAGATTTTACGCGGCCGGATATCACCGCGCTCAAAGTCGTCGCGTTTCCGCGCGTATAAATCGCTACCGTAAAAAGCTGATGAGAGAGTCGACTCGCGTGTAACTCGAAATAAAGCCAGCCTGATGAAAGTGGAGTCCCCGTAAATGAAACATATGAACCGCGCCGTGTTATTCCCTCCCCGTTGTTACGTGAGCCGCAAACCTTTTGTAAACGGCTATCGCGCCGAGTCGCGATATTATTTTCTATACGCGACAGGATCGACAAAAGCAACGCGTGTCTAGCACGTGTGTGCACGCGCGACAAGTTAGACAGTGGCCAGAAACCGGACGATAACGCTCTTAGCCGATAGTTGGTGATTTATCTCCGGTTATAACAGTCCAACGCTGTATCCGTTGGATGGAAAAACATACGCGGATGGATAGCCACGCTTTCAATTCAATTTGTATCGTGTGAAATTACCAGATACGTTTATCGCGAGGGATTTTCCCAACTTATTAACGCAGAGCTGAGAGTAAAAATCATCTCTTTTCTGAATTTTTCCGCGGCGCCCAACATTTGCATTCCATGGAAAATCGTTGGCCGTGGAGAAGGTCTTGAAGGGAGATTTAGAATGCTGTATGCAGCGAAATTAAGCGCGAGAAAACTTGGTGTGGAGGTGAAAAGATGAGAGGCAGGTGTTAATTAAACTCGGCTCGTTCGAAAATCGTGCGACCGAATTTCCCAGATATTGCAATTTGTAAGGTTATTAACGGAGCCTGAAAATAAGATAAAACCATTTCTTTCGGGATTTTTGCAGGGGGCGGGTTTGCGGCGTATTTGCATTCCATGGAAATCATTCCATGGAAGATCCTGAAGAGATTTGGAATCCTGTGGGGCCGAGGGGAGTGAACTTTGGTGCAGGAGGATGAAAAGGCAGGTGTTAATTAGCGCTAGAGAATTCGTGATATCGAATTTTCGTGATATCGCCATCTATAGAATTATGAAACTTTTCAGCTGCCATCATTTGCATAAAACAAACATCGAACTTCACCTGCCCTTCCTTTCAGGGTTAACGTCCGACCTGGGATGTCGCGACGTCGATCTCATCTCGCTTGACGAACCTCGATCGAAACTATATAATCGTTTTTGTTCCAATAGAGATTTCAATTTTGTTTTTACACCGAGCAGGAACACGTAACAATTAAGTGTTTGAAAAGTTTCGAAAACGTAACGCGATAATTGAGTGGAACGGTCGGATCGTAGGTCGGGGGAACGACTGGTTTTATCCGTAGTTTTGAATTTCTGCCGTCCATTTCCATTTACAGGTCACTGCCCTTTGACAGTAGAACGGAAACGAGTGTATTTTCGTTTAAGATTTCTCTACTTTTCCTTCGAGAATTTCGAGATAAGATTTCTTGATCCAAGAGAGATACCGATTTTTCTTATAAATTTAAGCAAAGGATTTTATATAACAATAATTTTACTATATTATTATAACAATGCACGCGACATTTGTGAAATTATGTATAATGGAAAAGAAAATTCTTGAAAATTGTGACAAAATTGTTACAATTAATCTATACTTTAATCTATACTTTAATATACAAGAATTACAGTAAATTGCAAACAAGAAATTGTTACTCAAAACAAAAAATACGAAATAGTAAGATGTAAGTTTGATTAAAATAAAACTAATATTTCACAAATATCTCAACAAAATTCTTCAATGCTTATATTTATCGAAAAAACAACCAAGCTCTAACAATTATCAAGAAATTTGAAACCGAATTTCAATCGAAGCGACAATTACACACATTACAGATGAACCTTTCCCCCTCCCCCCTTCTTTTGTTCCCTCGAATAACGGATTTCTTTCCATTCCCATACTTCTATCCGTTCTCGACGTTCCGCCACAATGTCTCTCCGCCCGAAGAATTGATAACGGCTGCTTTATTATTCCGGCATCCGAGCGGCGCATGTCGCCTCCATTGTCGCTTCTTGACTCGAGATAGCGAGCTCGTGAACACTCGCATTCGAGTCCCGGCCATTGATAAAAGCCGGTGATGAGAAAGCTTGTTAGAAACGTTATCCACGGCGGGACACCTGTTACTGGCGCGTCGCCGCGGGAGCTGGTTCTTGCGGAGTGAAAAAAAAAAAAAAAAGAAAAAAAAAGAAAAATTTATCGAACCGAGAACAGAACCGCGAAACTGTGGAAAAACACGGGGATGATGGAATTTCGAGCGTGCCCGACCATGAGCTTATGGGATCGCGCAGTCTTAACTCATATTAATCCAAGGATTCAGGGGTGGAAGGGGGAGGGTGTGGGCGTTTCGATAAGCGCGTAATTCACGGCCAAAGAAGATTACAACCGAATGCGAGCTTTTTCCACGAGGTAATTCCAAATTTTATCCCAGCCGCGCTTTTAGATATTCGCGCTGGTTATACTGGGGGTTGATGCAGTTCGTAGCCTGGTTTTAGAATTATTTTTTTGAAAGCATTTCTCTTTCTTTTTTTTTTTTTTTTTTGAGGGAAATATTCTTGCGTTCGGTGGAATGGAGCGCGGAGAATAATTAGAAGAAGTAATTGTGGAAATTTGAATAGTTTGAGTATAATAATACGTATTGTACGCGTTGGACGCGTCTTTTTGCGCGCACATTCTGTAAATTTTTGTGTTATTCAAATTTTTGCGCTTATATTAAATACCATATAAATAGTGTCAGCGAATACAGGACAAAATTTCAAATATTCTGAATAGAAAAATTATTTCACCGATCAATAAAATATCCAACCTTGGTTATGAATAAACTAATTAAAAAATACAGCTTATAAAACTAAAAATATTCTATTTAAAAAAATTTACTTATGAGAATTAAACATCCCTCGTCCATGAAAAATGCTTGTTGCTAATTAACAATTAACAACGAACGAGCCAAGCGAAGCTTGTACATCCGATACAAACCTCCATAAAAACTCTATTATTCATTAATTAAAATTTACATAATCATCGGAGCAGAGAATTTTCGCTAATACATTTCTGATTAATTATTTCCCTCCCTCCCGAGAGTACGCTCTCTACGATTTCTATCACCTCGTCTACTTGTCATCTCGCGCAGCTTTCGTAATTCCGCCTCGTAAAACTTCGTAATGATGCAGATATTCAGGGTGCCTGTACGTGTCCCGTGTCACGTACGCGTCATGTGCACATGGATGTAAAATATATATATATATATAAAGGAATATAAATTGAACGGTGGCAAGGTTACTGCAATATGCAACTTGGCTTCTCAATTTCTTCGGCGCGCTTTCACGCATGGAATGGAATCCAATCGGTGACCCACATTTTCCTTCGATGCTCTCGCAGCTACGAGCGGATTTATAGAAGAGGAATCTTCGTAATATCCCGTCGTCGATTCGTGCAAACCTCGCCGATGTCTATTTCAAAAGAATTCCTCCGTTGTCGAGCTCGAAATGAAAGGAAGTTGGAGAAGAAAAGGATGAACCAATACGTAAAATAACCCGAATGTTGTCTTTTTTTTTTTCCTTTTTAAAGAGTTAGAGATTGACTTAAAAATATCGTCCAATACGAGGACGAAGAATTCATAATCGTTTGTGCAATACCATTGAAAAGTAAAAGATTTATTCTGGAAATATCATTTAATAATTATTCGTGACAGTATTATTCATTTGCGTTGCATCGATTTTCTATGAGCAAAAAGGAAAAGTTATTTTAGTGAAAAAATGATATAGAAATACACTTGTCAATTAAACCACTACTGTACCGTTTTTAACTTTCGACGAAAAAACAAATAAACGACAATATTATATTTCCAAAATTAAAAATATTAACGAGCTTGCTCTAATCATATATATTTTATGCGAGCAATCATTAAAGATACTTAAAATTTATTTTAATACTGTATTTGTAAAATAAAAGATTCTTATTAAAAACCTACGAATTCATATATTCTCATCAATCTCGTTATTTTTATAAATCGAATTTTCGAAAGAAATCGCACATATCATACGAGTTCTTCGAATCAATCGGATATCTTCACGGCGCCTAATCGCCATCAGGTCTAAAATTAAACGAAGAGGAAATATACTCTTCCTCCTTTGTCCCAGTTCTCGAAGGGTTGATACGATATTCTCACGGAGAACGATATATTATGTGCGATAACTTGGCTGCGGAAACGGGAAAGAGTTGTTCACCCGTAACTTACTTCAACTATCGCTGATCCCAAGATATTTGCTCGGAATTAGCTCTTCGTTTAACTTCCCTGTACTTCGAGTCGAGATGGTTCAACCACGTACGCCACACGTCAGGATTATACGAGGAACGATAACGAGAAAAATGGCATTTTGGTGAACGATGGATAGGGGAGAAGAGAAGGAAAAGGGAGGAGAAATAGAGGTGAATATCTTGTCTTTTAAGTCTTGAACGGAAGTCAAGTACGAAAAAGGCTTGAACGGGATACAGGCAAAAGGGAGAAGTTGGTAGAGATGAGAATTGGGAAGTAAGGAAACTTCAACGAGTGCTCTATCCAATGACTGGAAGAGGAGAAGGAGGAGGAGGAGGAGCAGGAATACAGTTTTCATGCCACGGATACGAGGGAGTCTTCTCCTGCTCCTGTTCTCAAAGATCGTCTCTCGTGGGACAGTTGCAGCGCGAATGTCGTTTTGGATCTTTTCCAGAGTTTGAATCTGGATCTCTGCTATCGTTAAAGTGAATCTTTCGAATTTGGATTGCTGATCGAGATTATTTGAAGATTCGAATCGAGTCTGAATATTAAAAAAACAACCGAGTGATTTTATTTTAAGAAATTAATCATTTAAGAGAATAATCTTTGTGTCGATCATTCAATTTTCCGATAATTCGAAATATATTAAAACATATTAAGTTCAATCATAATTAAAATAATATCTATTTATTAATGTAAAAATATTATCAATTATTTTCAATTACTTTCAAGATTCTTGAGATGCAATTAAGGAATAAACGCGAGAAACAATTTTCACCAATGAAAAGCTTAATTGTTTTTGAGACGAGGAACACACTTGTATTGTGCGTCACTTAGCAGATTCGATTCAATCGAAAAGTATTTTCACCATCTGGGTCTTGACGATTCTCTCCAGGGACACACCTGATCAAAAACACGAACAACTGCTCTCGCCTTCCTCTGTATGACGTATACCCATTGGAGGAGCGAAATTGGCACTTGGATAAGGTGCCACTTATCTTGCACCGTGTGCATCGATTTTCTCACTACGCACGCGAAAGATTTGAGTCAACGATCGAACGTGCAGACGTGCAGTAGTTGCGGGGATAGGAAGCAAAGCTGCAATTTTCGTTGGCTCGAGGCGAATCGAGAAGGCAGAAGCTCGACGGCGCACGATGGCGACAAGTCCTGCCGCCAATGTGCGCTTCGAACAACGAGGGTTACTTCGCTATCATCCTCGAGGATCCCACGATCAACGAGATTAAATTAACGTGTGCATGCGATCTGTTTAAAAAATTTCTCAGTCAGGATCTCTCGTTAGCAATCTCTCGATTGCTGGATTCTTTTTTTTTTTTTTACAAAATTCACGATTCGTGATTGAAATACTAATTTGAAACACTTTGAGTATAAGATTGCAGAAGTGTGATTAAAATTCGAGAATAATAAAGGATATACATATAAAGATTGTAGAAAATTTTTAAAAATGGAATGTGGGATCTGTATTTTCCAAATTATGCACATTGATTTTTTTTTCTCATCATTGCGAAAGGTTTATTGCGACCTAGGATTCTACGTTCCATTTTTGAAAATTACTGTACGTGGCTTACCTTTTCTCTATATTATATTTCTTTCATTCATCATTATTTCGTAAAATATTTATAATTCGCTAATTACAATTTTCGTAATTAAACATAGGATTACTAATACGTAACATGTACGATAAATATTTTAATATTTGGAATATGATTTCTCATATTTCTAATTCTTTTTCTTTCTTTTTTAATATAATTCAATTTTCTAAATTCTCGAAATTGCAATCTCTCTCAAAAATATTAGAGTTGTGTGTCGTGTGTCGTGCATATACATCACAGTTGAAAAGGGCAGGGACGCGTCCAAGATCGCCGGCAAACCGGAGAAAGTTTAAATTAACTCGCAATATCTGGCGGCTGTTAGCTACGCCAACTCTGATCCAAAGCACGGCCGCAGACATAATAGTTGCATTATCGCTGCCAACGGGTATTTCCTAGCTGGCATTTCGAGAAGAGATGATCGGACAGTTTAAACGTTCGGGCCAACACTTAATCGATCGGGCCGCGGTGGTTATCAGCACCGAAATAGAGGCGCGACTAGTGGGAAGAGCAAATGTGAACTTTGTTCGACAGTTAGCGGAGCGAATTTGGACGAAAAACGACGAAAAATCAACCATTTCGAGGATTTCTCTCAAGTTAGCATCAACGAAATCAACTTGGACGTATACTTTTTCGCGATGGATTCATCCTTTTAATATAACAGCATGTAGAAATCATTTGGACGCCGCTTCTCTCGTCACGGATAACTGGTAAAAGGATGGAAATTAACTTCAAAAGATCGCCTGTATGTATACCTTGTATACCTTGATTTTTCATTAGTATGAAATTCGTTTGTATTTTATAACACAGTTTGTATATTTTTAGACGTTTTTCTTCCAATATATAACGCAATCGACTTCAATCTTCCAGTTATTTGCGAAAGACATTAACAAAATTACAACATTGAATTCTTTTTACTATTTCTCTAAGTTAAAAAGAAAAAATATGAGATGGAGTAAAAAACGTATGTATATACTGTGAATCCTACATTTGTATTCTATGTATCTTATATCCCATATATCCTATATCATGTACTTTATATATACTACCTCTTAGTAATAAGTAAACTGTCAAAAAATGATTAATTGCGAAATATATGATAAACAGGTAAGTAATAGGTAAGTATGTAGTAACTTAAACTGCAGAAAAATTTTATACTATCAAATCTACAATTATATTCTGCAATTACAAAGTCGAAAATTTAAACAAATATTTTTTTTATACAATATCTTAAAAAATTTTATAAGACACTTCCTATAATGTTATAATTTTATAATACAAAAATATAAATTTAGTTAAAAATTCAATAATTTTTATTAGTTAATAAATTATTAACAAATTTCGGATCAAATTTCGATTTTTTATTAGAAGAATATAATTCTACAGGAAATAAAACGGAAAAATTCTCAAAAACTGTCAGTTTAATAATATGTCGGCCCACGCTGGAAGTTTCTCGGTACTCCGAAAACTTGCCAGCGGGGGTCGCAGGGTCGCCGTCGACACGGGTGGGGGCTCGTGTTGACCAAATGGCGATTCTAGGAGGTAGCAACGCCGGTGTGGCCCCGGCGTAGCTAAAAACAATGGGCAAGAGATTCGCCCCAAGCAATTATCGCAAAGAAGTAAACAAATTTCTGGGGAACACCGGAAATATACGAAATTCCCGTGTTCCCCAAAAGCGCAGGCCACCGTGGGGGTTTTAGCCGGTAAGAGTCCGGCACTACCTCGGTCTCTTCCCCCAAAAGAGGCCAAGGTGTCCTATGAGGATTTCCCCCACGTAAAAAAAAAAAAAAAAAAAAAACTTGGAAATTTTTAGTTTAAATCTTGACTCTTCATTACGAGAACATAAATCTAAAAAAACAAAAAATTCACAAAAAAAAATTAATACAAGATTTAAGCTAAAATTTCCGACTTTTTAGCAGATATAAAGAATACTGAAAATTTTAACAGAACACAATCTTAAACATTCTAGTTCAAATTTTCGACTTTTTAACAGGAGAATATGATGTGTAAAGAGGTGGCACTAAAAATTTTAACAGAGGGCCAATTCTTAAAGTTTCTTAAAATTTCTCGCCCAAATTTCCGACTTTTTAACAGGAGAATATGATGTGTAAAGAGGTGGCACTAAAAATTTTAACAGAGGGCCAATTCTTAAAGTTTCTTAAAATTTCTCGCCCAAATTTCCGACTTTTTAACAGGAGAATATGATGTGTAAAGAGGTGGCACTAAAAATTTTAACAGAGGGCCAATTCTTAAAGTTTCTTAAAATTTCTCGCCCAAATTTCCGACTTTTTAACAGGAGAATATGATGTGTAAAGAGGTGGCACTAAAAATTTTAACAGAGGGCCAATTCTTAAAGTTTCTTAAAATTTCTCGCCCAAATTTCCGACTTTTTAACAGGAGAATATGATGTGTAAAGAGGTGGCACTAAAAATTTTAACAGAGGGCCAATTCTTAAAGTTTCTTAAAATTTCTCGCCCAAATTTCCGACTTTTTAACAGGAGAATATGATGTGTAAAGAGGTGGCACTAAAAATTTTAACAGAGGGCCAATTCTTAAAGTTTCTTAAAATTTCTCGCCCAAATTTCCGACTTTTTAACAGGAGAATATGATGTGTAAAGAGGTGGCACTAAAAATTTTAACAGAGGGCCAATTCTTAAAGTTTCTTAAAATTTCTCGCCCAAATTTCCGACTTTTTAACAGGAGAATATGATGTGTAAAGAGGTGGCACTAAAAATTTTAACAGAGGGCCAATTCTTAAAGTTTCTTAAAATTTCTCGCCCAAATTTCCGACTTTAACAGGAGAATATGATGTGTAAAGAGGTGGCACTAAAAATTTTAACAGAGGGCCAATTCTTAAAGTTTCTTAAAATTTCTCGCCCAAATTTCCGACTTTTAAACAGGAGAATATGATGTGTAAAGAGGTGGCACTAAAAATTTTAACAGAGGGCCAATTCTTAAAGTTTCTTAAAATTTCTCGCCCAAATTTCCGACTTTTTAACAGGAGAATATGATGTGTAAAGAGGTGGCACTAAAAATTTTAACAGAGGGCCAATTCTTAAAGTTTCTTAAAATTTCTCGCCCAAATTTCCGACTTTTTAACAGGAGAATATGATGTGTAAAGAGGTGGCACTAAAAATTTTAACAGAGGGCCAATTCTTAAAGTTTCTTAAAATTTCTCGCCCAAATTTCCGACTTTTAACAGGAGAATATGATGTGTAAAGAGGTGGCACTAAAAATTTTAACAGAGGGCCAATTCTTAAAGTTTCTTAAAATTTCTCGCCCAAATTTCCGACTTTTTAACAGGAGAATATGATGTGTAAAGAGGTGGCACTAAAAATTTTAACAGAGGGCCAATTCTTAAAGTTTCTTAAAATTTCTCGCCCAAATTTCCGACTTTTTAACAGGAGAATATGATGTGTAAAGAGGTGGCACTAAAAATTTTAACAGAGGGCCAATTCTTAAAGTTTCTTAAAATTTCTCGCCCAAATTTCCGACTTTTTAACAGGAGAATATGATGTGTAAAGAGGTGGCACTAAAAATTTTAACAGAGGGCCAATTCTTAAAGTTTCTTAAAATTTCTCGCCCAAATTTCCGACTTTTTAACAGGAGAATATGATGTGTAAAGAGGTGGCACTAAAAATTTTAACAGAGGGCCAATTCTTAAAGTTTCTTAAAATTTCTCGCCCAAATTTCCGACTTTTTAACAGGAGAATATGATGTGTAAAGAGGTGGCACTAAAAATTTTAACAGAGGGCCAATTCTTAAAGTTTCTTAAAATTTCTCGCCCAAATTTCCGACTTTTTAACAGGAGAATATGATGTGTAAAGAGGTGGCACTAAAAATTTTAACAGAGGGCCAATTCTTAAAGTTTCTTAAAATTTCTCGCCCAAATTTCCGACTTTTTAACAGGAGAATATGATGTGTAAAGAGGTGGCACTAAAAATTTTAACAGAGGGCCAATTCTTAAAGTTTCTTAAAATTTCTCGCCCAAATTTCCGACTTTTTAACAGGAGAATATGATGTGTAAAGAGGTGGCACTAAAAATTTTAACAGAGGGCCAATTCTTAAAGTTTCTTAAAATTTCTCGCCCAAATTTCCGACTTTTAACAGGAGAATATGATGTGTAAAGAGGTGGCACTAAAAATTTTAACAGAGGGCCAATTCTTAAAGTTTCTTAAAATTTCTCGCCCAAATTTCCGACTTTTTAACAGGAGAATATGATGTGTAAAGAGGTGGCACTAAAAATTTTAACAGAGGGCCAATTCTTAAAGTTTCTTAAAATTTCTCGCCCAAATTTCCGACTTTTAACAGGAGAATATGATGTGTAAAGAGGTGGCACTAAAAATTTTAACAGAGGGCCAATTCTTAAAGTTTCTTAAAATTTCTCGCCCAAATTTCCGACTTTTTAACAGGAGAATATGATGTGTAAAGAGGTGGCACTAAAAATTTTAACAGAGGGCCAATTCTTAAAGTTTCTTAAAATTTCTCGCCCAAATTTCCGACTTTTAACAGGAGAATATGATGTGTGTAAAAGAGGTGGCACTAAAAATTTTAACAGAGGGCCAATTCTTAAAGTTTCTTAAAATTTCTCGCCCAAATTTCCGACTTTTTAACAGGAGAATATGATGTGTAAAGAGGTGGCACTAAAAATTTTAACAGAGGGCCAATTCTTAAAGTTTCTTAAAATTTCTCGCCCAAATTTCCGACTTTTAACAGGAGAATATGATGTGTAAAGAGGTGGCACTAAAAATTTTAACAGAGGGCCAATTCTTAAAGTTTCTTAAAATTTCTCGCCCAAATTTCCGACTTTTTAACAGGAGAATATGATGTGTAAAGAGGTGGCACTAAAAATTTTAACAGAGGGCCAATTCTTAAAGTTTCTTAAAATTTCTCGCCCAAATTTCCGACTTTTTAACAGGAGAATATGATGTGTAAAGAGGTGGCACTAAAAATTTTAACAGAGGGCCAATTCTTAAAGTTTCTTAAAATTTCTCGCCCAAATTTCCGACTTTTTAACAGGAGAATATGATGTGTAAAGAGGTGGCACTAAAAATTTTAACAGAGGGCCAATTCTTAAAGTTTCTTAAAATTTCTCGCCCAAATTTCCGACTTTTTAACAGGAGAATATGATGTGTAAAGAGGTGGCACTAAAAATTTTAACAGAGGGCCAATTCTTAAAGTTTCTTAAAATTTCTCGCCCAAATTTCCGACTTTAACAGGAGAATATGATGTGTAAAGAGGTGGCACTAAAAATTTTAACAGAGGGCCAATTCTTAAAGTTTCTTAAAATTTCTCGCCCAAATTTCCGACTTTTTAACAGGAGAATATGATGTGTAAAGAGGTGGCACTAAAAATTTTAACAGAGGGCCAATTCTTAAAGTTTCTTAAAATTTCTCGCCCAAATTTCCGACTTTTTAACAGGAGAATATGATGTGTAAAGAGGTGGCACTAAAAATTTTAACAGAGGGCCAATTCTTAAAGTTTCTTAAAATTTCTCGCCCAAATTTCCGACTTTTTAACAGGAGAATATGATGTGTAAAGAGGTGGCACTAAAATTTTAACAGAGGGCCAATTCTTAAAGTTTCTTAAAATTTCTCGCCCAAATTTCCGACTTTTTAACAGGAGAATATGATGTGTAAAGAGGTGGCACTAAAAATTTTAACAGAGGGCCAATTCTTAAAGTTTCTTAAAATTTCTCGCCCAAATTTCCGACTTTTAACAGGAGAATATGATGTGTAAAGAGGTGGCACTAAAAATTTTAACAGAGGGCCAATTCTTAAAGTTTCTTAAAATTTCTCGCCCAAATTTCCGACTTTTAACAGGAGAATATGATGTGTAAAGAGGTGGCACTAAAAATTTTAACAGAGGGCCAATTCTTAAAGTTTCTTAAAATTTCTCGCCCAAATTTCCGACTTTTTAACAGGAGAATATGATGTGTAAAGAGGTGGCACTAAAAATTTTAACAGAGGGCCAATTCTTAAAGTTTCTTAAAATTTCTCGCCCAAATTTCCGACTTTTAACAGGAGAATATGATGTGTAAAGAGGTGGCACTAAAAATTTTAACAGAGGGCCAATTCTTAAAGTTTCTTAAAATTTCTCGCCCAAATTTCCGACTTTTTAACAGGAGAATATGATGTGTAAAGAGGTGGCACTAAAAATTTTAACAGAGGGCCAATTCTTAAAGTTTCTTAAAATTTCTCGCCCAAATTTCCGACTTTTTAACAGGAGAATATGATGTGTAAAGAGGTGGCACTAAAAATTTTAACAGAGGGCCAATTCTTAAAGTTTCTTAAAATTTCTCGCCCAAATTTCCGACTTTTTAACAGGAGAATATGATGTGTAAAGAGGTGGCACTAAAAATTTTAACAGAGGGCCAATTCTTAAAGTTTCTTAAAATTTCTCGCCCAAATTTCCGACTTTTTAACAGGAGAATATGATGTGTAAAGAGGTGGCACTAAAAATTTTAACAGAGGGCCAATTCTTAAAGTTTCTTAAAATTTCTCGCCCAAATTTCCGACTTTTTAACAGGAGAATATGATGTGTAAAGAGGTGGCACTAAAAATTTTAACAGAGGGCCAATTCTTAAAGTTTCTTAAAATTTCTCGCCCAAATTTCCGACTTTTTAACAGGAGAATATGATGTGTAAAGAGGTGGCACTAAAAATTTTAACAGAGGGCCAATTCTTAAAGTTTCTTAAAATTTCTCGCCCAAATTTCCGACTTTTAACAGGAGAATATGATGTGTAAAGAGGTGGCACTAAAAATTTTAACAGAGGGCCAATTTTAAAGTTTCTTAAAATTTCTCGCCCAAATTTTGACTTTTTAACAGGAGAATATGATGTGTAAAGAGGTGGCACTAAAAATTTTAACAGAGGGCCAATTCTTAAAGTTTCTTAAAATTTCTCGCCCAAATTTCCGACTTTTTAACAGGAGAATATGATGTGTAAAGAGGTGGCACTAAAAATTTTAACAGAGGGCCAATTCTTAAAGTTTCTTAAAATTTCTCGCCCAAATTTCCGACTTTTTAACAGGAGAATATGATGTGTAAAGAGGTGGCACTAAAATTTTAACAGAGGGCCAATTCTTAAAGTTTCTTAAAATTTCTCGCCCAAATTTGACTTTTTAACAGGAGAATATGATGTGTAAAGAGGTGGCACTAAAAATTTTAACAGAGGGCCAATTCTTAAAGTTTCTTAAAATTTCTCGCCCAAATTTCCGACTTTTTAACAGGAGAATATGATGTGTAAAGAGGTGGCACTAAAAATTTTAACAGAGGGCCAATTCTTAAAGTTTCTTAAAATTTCTCGCCCAAATTTCCGACTTTTAACAGGAGAATATGATGTGTAAAGAGGTGGCACTAAAAATTTTAACAGAGGGCCAATTCTTAAAGTTTCTTAAAATTTCTCGCCCAAATTTCCGACTTTTTAACAGGAGAATATGATGTGTAAAGAGGTGGCACTAAAAATTTTAACAGAGGGCCAATTCTTAAAGTTTCTTAAAATTTCTCGCCCAAATTTCCGACTTTTTAACAGGAGAATATGATGTGTAAAGAGGTGGCACTAAAAATTTTAACAGAGGGCCAATTCTTAAAGTTTCTTAAAATTTCTCGCCCAAATTTCCGACTTTTAACAGGAGAATATGATGTGTAAAGAGGTGGCACTAAAAATTTTAACAGAGGGCCAATTCTTAAAGTTTCTTAAAATTTCTCGCCCAAATTTCCGACTTTTTAACAGGAGAATATGATGTGTAAAGAGGTGGCACTAAAAATTTTAACAGAGGGCCAATTCTTAAAGTTTCTTAAAATTTCTCGCCCAAATTTCCGACTTTTTAACAGGAGAATATGATGTGTAAAGAGGTGGCACTAAAAATTTTAACAGAGGGCCAATTCTTAAAGTTTCTTAAAATTTCTCGCCCAAATTTCCGACTTTTTAACAGGAGAATATGATGTGTAAAGAGGTGGCACTAAAAATTTTAACAGAGGGCCAATTCTTAAAGTTTCTTAAAATTTCTCGCCCAAATTTCCGACTTTTAACAGGAGAATATGATGTGTAAAGAGGTGGCACTAAAAATTTTAACAGAGGGCCAATTCTTAAAGTTTCTTAAAATTTCTCGCCCAAATTTCCGACTTTTTAACAGGAGAATATGATGTGTAAAGAGGTGGCACTAAAAATTTTAACAGAGGGCCAATTCTTAAAGTTTCTTAAAATTTCTCGCCCAAATTTCCGACTTTTTAACAGGAGAATATGATGTGTAAAGAGGTGGCACTAAAAATTTTAACAGAGGGCCAATTCTTAAAGTTTCTTAAAATTTCTCGCCCAAATTTCCGACTTTTTAACAGGAGAATATGATGTGTAAAGAGGTGGCACTAAAAATTTTAACAGAGGGCCAATTCTTAAAGTTTCTTAAAATTTCTCGCCCAAATTTCCGACTTTTTAACAGGAGAATATGATGTGTAAAGAGGTGGCACTAAAAATTTTAACAGAGGGCCAATTCTTAAAGTTTCTTAAAATTTCTCGCCCAAATTTCCGACTTTTTAACAGGAGAATATGATGTGTAAAGAGGTGGCACTAAAAATTTTAACAGAGGGCCAATTCTTAAAGTTTCTTAAAATTTCTCGCCCAAATTTCCGACTTTTTAACAGGAGAATATGATGTGTAAAGAGGTGGCACTAAAAATTTTAACAGAGGGCCAATTCTTAAAGTTTCTTAAAATTTCTCGCCCAAATTTCCGACTTTTAACAGGAGAATATGATGTGTAAAGAGGTGGCACTAAAAATTTTAACAGAGGGCCAATTCTTAAAGTTTCTTAAAATTTCTCGCCCAAATTTCCGACTTTTTAACAGGAGAATATGATGTGTAAAGAGGTGGCACTAAAAATTTTAACAGAGGGCCAATTCTTAAAGTTTCTTAAAATTTCTCGCCCAAATTTCCGACTTTTTAACAGGAGAATATGATGTGTAAAGAGGTGGCACTAAAAATTTTAACAGAGGGCCAATTCTTAAAGTTTCTTAAAATTTCTCGCCCAAATTTCCGACTTTTTAACAGGAGAATATGATGTGTAAAGAGGTGGCACTAAAAATTTTAACAGAGGGCCAATTCTTAAAGTTTCTTAAAATTTCTCGCCCAAATTTCCGACTTTTTAACAGGAGAATATGATGTGTAAAGAGGTGGCACTAAAAATTTTAACAGAGGGCCAATTCTTAAAGTTTCTTAAAATTTCTCGCCCAAATTTCCGACTTTTAACAGGAGAATATGATGTGTAAAGAGGTGGCACTAAAAATTTTAACAGAGGGCCAATTCTTAAAGTTTCTTAAAATTTCTCGCCCAAATTTCCGACTTTTTAACAGGAGAATATGATGTGTAAAGAGGTGGCACTAAAAATTTTAACAGAGGGCCAATTCTTAAAGTTTCTTAAAATTTCTCGCCCAAATTTCCGACTTTTTAACAGGAGAATATGATGTGTAAAGAGGTGGCACTAAAAATTTTAACAGAGGGCCAATTCTTAAAGTTTCTTAAAATTTCTCGCCCAAATTTCCGACTTTTTAACAGGAGAATATGATGTGTAAAGAGGTGGCACTAAAAATTTTAACAGAGGGCCAATTCTTAAAGTTTCTTAAAATTTCTCGCCCAAATTTCCGACTTTTTAACAGGAGAATATGATGTGTAAAGAGGTGGCACTAAAAATTTTAACAGAGGGCCAATTCTTAAAGTTTCTTAAAATTTCTCGCCCAAATTTCCGACTTTTTAACAGGAGAATATGATGTGTAAAGAGGTGGCACTAAAATTTTAACAGAGGGCCAATTCTTAAAGGTTCTTAAAATTTCTCGCCCAAATTTCCGACTTTTAACAGGAGAATATGATGTGTAAAGAGGTGGCACTAAAAATTTTAACAGAGGGCCAATTCTTAAAGTTTCTTAAAATTTCTCGCCCAAATTTCCGACTTTTAACAGGAGAATATGATGTGTAAAGAGGTGGCACTAAAAATTTTAACAGAGGGCCAATTCTTAAAGTTTCTTAAAATTTCTCGCCCAAATTTCCGACTTTTTAACAGGAGAATATGATGTGTAAAGAGGTGGCACTAAAAATTTTAACAGAGGGCCAATTCTTAAAGTTTCTTAAAATTTCTCGCCCAAATTTCCGACTTTTAACAGGAGAATATGATGTGTAAAGAGGTGGCACTAAAAATTTTAACAGAGGGCCAATTCTTAAAGTTTCTTAAAATTTCTCGCCCAAATTTCCGACTTTTTAACAGGAGAATATGATGTGTAAAGAGGTGGCACTAAAAATTTTAACAGAGGGCCAATTCTTAAAGTTTCTTAAAATTTCTCGCCCAAATTTCCGACTTTTTAACAGGAGAATATGATGTGTAAAGAGGTGGCACTAAAAATTTTAACAGAGGGCCAATTCTTAAAGTTTCTTAAAATTTCTCGCCCAAATTTCCGACTTTTTAACAGGAGAATATGATGTGTAAAGAGGTGGCACTAAAAATTTTAACAGAGGGCCAATTCTTAAAGTTTCTTAAAATTTCTCGCCCAAATTTCCGACTTTTTAACAGGAGAATATGATGTGTAAAGAGGTGGCACTAAAAATTTTAACAGAGGGCCAATTCTTAAAGTTTCTTAAAATTTCTCGCCCAAATTTCCGACTTTTTAACAGGAGAATATGATGTGTAAAGAGGTGGCACTAAAAATTTTAACAGAGGGCCAATTCTTAAAGTTTCTTAAAATTTCTCGCCCAAATTTCCGACTTTTTAACAGGAGAATATGATGTGTAAAGAGGTGGCACTAAAAATTTTAACAGAGGGCCAATTCTTAAAGTTTCTTAAAATTTCTCGCCCAAATTTCCGACTTTTTAACAGGAGAATATGATGTGTAAAGAGGTGGCACTAAAAATTTTAACAGAGGGCCAATTCTTAAAGTTTCTTAAAATTTCTCGCCCAAATTTCCGACTTTTTAACAGGAGAATATGATGTGTAAAGAGGTGGCACTAAAAATTTTAACAGAGGGCCAATTCTTAAAGTTTCTTAAAATTTCTCGCCCAAATTTCCGACTTTTTAACAGGAGAATATGATGTGTAAAGAGGTGGCACTAAAAATTTTAACAGAGGGCCAATTCTTAAAGTTTCTTAAAATTTCTCGCCCAAATTTCCGACTTTTTAACAGGAGAATATGATGTGTAAAGAGGTGGCACTAAAAATTTTAACAGAGGGCCAATTCTTAAAGTTTCTTAAAATTTCTCGCCCAAATTTCCGACTTTTTAACAGGAGAATATGATGTGTAAAGAGGTGGCACTAAAAATTTTAACAGAGGGCCAATTCTTAAAGTTTCTTAAAATTTCTCGCCCAAATTTCCGACTTTTTAACAGGAGAATATGATGTGTAAAGAGGTGGCACTAAAAATTTTAACAGAGGGCCAATTCTTAAAGTTTCTTAAAATTTCTCGCCCAAATTTCCGACTTTTTAACAGGAGAATATGATGTGTAAAGAGGTGGCACTAAAAATTTTAACAGAGGGCCAATTCTTAAAGTTTCTTAAAATTTCTCGCCCAAATTTCCGACTTTTTAACAGGAGAATATGATGTGTAAAGAGGTGGCACTAAAAATTTTAACAGAGGGCCAATTCTTAAAGTTTCTTAAAATTTCTCGCCCAAATTTCCGACTTTTTAACAGGAGAATATGATGTGTAAAGAGGTGGCACTAAAAATTTTAACAGAGGGCCAATTCTTAAAGTTTCTTAAAATTTCTCGCCCAAATTTCCGACTTTTTAACAGGAGAATATGATGTGTAAAGAGGTGGCACTAAAAATTTTAACAGAGGGCCAATTCTTAAAGTTTCTTAAAATTTCTCGCCCAAATTTCCGACTTTTTAACAGGAGAATATGATGTGTAAAGAGGTGGCACTAAAAATTTTAACAGAGGGCCAATTTAAAGTTTCTTAAAATTTCTCGCCCAAATTTCCGACTTTTTAACAGGAGAATATGATGTGTAAAGAGGTGGCACTAAAAATTTTAACAGAGGGCCAATTCTTAAAGTTTCTTAAAATTTCTCGCCCAAATTTCCGACTTTTTAACAGGAGAATATGATGTGTAAAGAGGTGGCACTAAAAATTTTAACAGAGGGCCAATTCTTAAAGTTTCTTAAAATTTCTCGCCCAAATTTCCGACTTTTTAACAGGAGAATATGATGTGTAAAGAGGTGGCACTAAAAATTTTAACAGAGGGCCAATTCTTAAAGTTTCTTAAAATTTCTCGCCCAAATTTGACTTTTTAACAGGAGAATATGATGTGTAAAGAGGTGGCACTAAAAATTTTAACAGAGGGCCAATTCTTAAAGTTTCTTAAAATTTCTCGCCCAAATTTCCGACTTTTTAACAGGAGAATATGATGTGTAAAGAGGTGGCACTAAAAATTTTAACAGAGGGCCAATTCTTAAAGTTTCTTAAAATTTCTCGCCCAAATTTCCGACTTTTAACAGGAGAATATGATGTGTAAAGAGGTGGCACTAAAAATTTTAACAGAGGGCCAATTCTTAAAGTTTCTTAAAATTTCTCGCCCAAATTTCCGACTTTTTAACAGGAGAATATGATGTGTAAAGAGGTGGCACTAAAAATTTTAACAGAGGGCCAATTCTTAAAGTTTCTTAAAATTTCTCGCCCAAATTTCCGACTTTTTAACAGGAGAATATGATGTGTAAAGAGGTGGCACTAAAAATTTTAACAGAGGGCCAATTCTTAAAGTTTCTTAAAATTTCTCGCCCAAATTTCCGACTTTTAACAGGAGAATATGATGTGTAAAGAGGTGGCACTAAAAATTTTAACAGAGGGCCAATTCTTAAAGTTTCTTAAAATTTCTCGCCCAAATTTCCGACTTTTTAACAGGAGAATATGATGTGTAAAGAGGTGGCACTAAAAATTTTAACAGAGGGCCAATTCTTAAAGTTTCTTAAAATTTCTCGCCCAAATTTCCGACTTTTTAACAGGAGAATATGATGTGTAAAGAGGTGGCACTAAAAATTTTAACAGAGGGCCAATTCTTAAAGTTTCTTAAAATTTCTCGCCCAAATTTCCGACTTTTTAACAGGAGAATATGATGTGTAAAGAGGTGGCACTAAAAATTTTAACAGAGGGCCAATTCTTAAAGTTTCTTAAAATTTCTCGCCCAAATTTCCGACTTTTTAACAGGAGAATATGATGTGTAAAGAGGTGGCACTAAAAATTTTAACAGAGGGCCAATTCTTAAAGTTTCTTAAAATTTCTCGCCCAAATTTCCGACTTTTAACAGGAGAATATGATGTGTAAAGAGGTGGCACTAAAAATTTTAACAGAGGGCCAATTCTTAAAGTTTCTTAAAATTTCTCGCCCAAATTTCCGACTTTTTAACAGGAGAATATGATGTGTAAAGAGGTGGCACTAAAAATTTTAACAGAGGGCCAATTCTTAAAGTTTCTTAAAATTTCTCGCCCAAATTTCCGACTTTTTAACAGGAGAATATGATGTGTAAAGAGGTGGCACTAAAAATTTTAACAGAGGGCCAATTCTTAAAGTTTCTTAAAATTTCTCGCCCAAATTTCCGACTTTTTAACAGGAGAATATGATGTGTAAAGAGGTGGCACTAAAAATTTTAACAGAGGGCCAATTCTTAAAGTTTCTTAAAATTTCTCGCCCAAAGTTCCGACTTTTTAACAGGAGAATATGATGTGTAAAGAGGTGGCACTAAAATTTTAACAGAGGGCCAATTTTAAAGTTTCTTAAAATTTCTCGCCCAAATTTCCGACTTTTTAACAGGAGAATATGATGTGTAAAGAGGTGGCACTAAAAATTTTAACAGAGGGCCAATTCTTAAAGTTTCTTAAAATTTCTCGCCCAAATTTCCGACTTTTTAACAGGAGAATATGATGTGTAAAGAGGTGGCACTAAAAATTTTAACAGAGGGCCAATTCTTAAAGTTTCTTAAAATTTCTCGCCCAAATTTCCGACTTTTTAACAGGAGAATATGATGTGTAAAGAGGTGGCACTAAAAATTTTAACAGAGGGCCAATTCTTAAAGTTTCTTAAAATTTCTCGCCCAAATTTCCGACTTTTTAACAGGAGAATATGATGTGTAAAGAGGTGGCACTAAAAATTTTAACAGAGGGCCAATTCTTAAAGTTTCTTAAAATTTCTCGCCCAAATTTCCGACTTTTTAACAGGAGAATATGATGTGTAAAGAGGTGGCACTAAAAATTTTAACAGAGGGCCAATTCTTAAAGTTTCTTAAAATTTCTCGCCCAAATTTCCGACTTTTTAACAGGAGAATATGATGTGTAAAGAGGTGGCACTAAAAATTTTAACAGAGGGCCAATTCTTAAAGTTTCTTAAAATTTCTCGCCCAAATTTCCGACTTTTTAACAGGAGAATATGATGTGTAAAGAGGTGGCACTAAAAATTTTAACAGAGGGCCAATTCTTAAAGTTTCTAAAATTTCTCGCCCAAATTTCCGACTTTTAACAGGAGAATATGATGTGTAAAGAGGTGGCACTAAAAATTTTAACAGAGGGCCAATTCTTAAAGTTTCTTAAAATTTCTCGCCCAAATTTCCGACTTTTTAACAGGAGAATATGATGTGTAAAGAGGTGGCACTAAAAATTTTAACAGAGGGCCAATTCTTAAAGTTTCTTAAAATTTCTCGCCCAAATTTCCGACTTTTTAACAGGAGAATATGATGTGTAAAGAGGTGGCACTAAAAATTTTAACAGAGGGCCAATTCTTAAAGTTTCTTAAAATTTCTCGCCCAAATTTCCGACTTTTTAACAGGAGAATATGATGTGTAAAGAGGTGGCACTAAAAATTTTAACAGAGGGCCAATTCTTAAAGTTTCTTAAAATTTCTCGCCCAAATTTCCGACTTTTTAACAGGAGAATATGATGTGTAAAGAGGTGGCACTAAAAATTTTAACAGAGGGCCAATTCTTAAAGTTTCTTAAAATTTCTCGCCCAAATTTCCGACTTTTTAACAGGAGAATATGATGTGTAAAGAGGTGGCACTAAAAATTTTAACAGAGGGCCAATTCTTAAAGTTTCTTAAAATTTCTCGCCCAAATTTCCGACTTTTTAACAGGAGAATATGATGTGTAAAGAGGTGGCACTTATATTTTTTTTACCATTCAATTTTGTGATGTTTCTGCTTTAAATTTTCTATTTTTAGCAAAAGAATAATGTGATGAATTTTTCTTATAATAATTATGCGACAACTAGCTAATATTTCGATTTTTCATTTTGTGGACGCCTTAATGGTTTGTCGTTTTTGGTTTGAAATGTATAGGATTATTGGAAATTAGGATCATAGGAAATGATTAATAAATAGTCTTATAAGTTCTTTTATAATTTTATTTTATTCAATTTTATGTATTTACAATTCATATACATTTTGTTATTACATTTTATATATTTTATTTCACATCTTCTTGTTTTTCTGTTTTTTGTCTTTCATTTCTTCACTATGTATTCCCATTTTTTCGTTCGGAATTTTGGCACACAGAATTATAACCAGTACGCAGTTTTGTAAAGTTGTTTTCTATATTTTTCGCTTTTTAACAGGAAAATATGATAAGTAAGGAGGTAGTCCGCAGAATTATACGCAGGACGCTGTTTTATAAAGTTGTTTTCTATATTTTTCGCTTTTTAACAGGAGAATATAATAATTAAGCAGGTGGTCTGCAGAATTATACGCAGGACGCTGTTTTGTAAAGTTGTTGGCTATAGTTTTCGCTTTTTCACAGGACAATATGATAAGTAAGTGGGTGGCCCGCAGAATTACAGGCAGGACGCAGTTTTGTAAAATTGTTGGTTGTAGTTTCCTTTTTTCACAGGAGAATATGATAAATAAGTAGGTGGCCCGCAGAATTATACGTAGGACACAATTTTGTAAGGTTTTTGGCTTTTTTTAGCTTTTTGACATGAGAATATAATAAGTAATGATGTGGCACTTATAATTTTTTTAGGTTTTAATTTTGTGATGTTTCTAGTTTAAATTTTCTATTTTTAGCAAGAGAATAATGTGATGAGTTTTTCTTATAATAATCATGCAACATCTAACTAATATTTCGATTTTTCATTTAGTGGACACCAATTGATTGTCGTTTTTGGTTTGAAATGTATAGGATTATTGGAAATTAGGATCATAGGAAATGATTAATAAATAGTCTTATAAGTTCTTTTATAATTTTATTTTATTCAATTTTATGTATTTACAATTCATATACATTTTGTTATTACATTTTATATATTTTATTTCACATCTTCTTGTTTTTCTGTTTTTTGTCTTTCATTTCTTCACTATGTATTCCCATTTTTTCGTTCGGAATTTTGGCACACAGAATTATAACCAGTACGCAGTTTTGTAAAGTTGTTTTCTATATTTTTCGCTTTTTAACAGGAAAATATGATAAGTAAGGAGGTAGCCCGCAGAATTGTAGGCAGGATGCAGTTTTGTAAAGATGTTGGCTGTAGTTTTCGCTTTTTCACAAGAGAATATGATAAATAAGGAGGTGATCCGCAGAATTATACGCAGTTTTGTAAAGTTGTTGGCTATATTTTTCGCTTTTTCACAGGAGAATATGATAAGTAAGGAAGTAGCACTTATAATTTTTCTTAAGATTCAATTTTGTGATGTTTCTGACTTAAATTTTCTATTTTAGCAGGAGAATAATGTGATGAGTTTCTTTTATAATAGTTATGCAACTATTACTATCTGGCTAGGATTTCGATTTTTCATTTAGTGGACGCCATAATTGATTATCGTTTTTGATTTGGAATGTATAGGATTATGGGAAATTAGGAATATAGGAAATGATTAATAAATAGTCTTATAAATCCTTTTATAATTTTATTTTATTTCAATTATATGTATATACAATACGTATACATTTTATTGTTACATTTTATATATTTTATTTCACACATTCTTATTTTTCTGTTTTCTGTCTTTCATTTCTTCACTATGTATTCCCATTTTTTCGTTAGGAATTTTAGCACACAGAATTATACGTAGTACGCAGTTTTGTAATGTTGTTGGCTGTAGTTTTCTCTTTTTAACAGGAGAATATGATATAAGGTAAAGTGGTGGCCCGCCGAATTATAGGCAGGACGCAGTTTTGTAAAGTTGTTGGCTGTAGTTTTCGCTTTTTCACAGGAGAATATGATAAATAAGGAAGTGGCACTTATAATTTTTCTTAAGATTCAATTTTGTGATGTTTCTGACTTAAATTTTCTATTTTAGCAGAAGAATAATTTGATTTTCTTATAATAGTTATGCATCTGGCTAGGATTTCGATTTTTCATTTAGTGGACGCCATAATTGATTATCGTTTTTGATTTGGAATGTATAGGATTATGGGAAATTAGGAATATAGGAAATGATTAATAAATACTCTTATACATCTTTTTATAATTTTTATTTTATTTCAATTATATGTATATACAATACGTATACATTTTATTGTTACATTTTATATATTTTATTTCACACATTCTTGTTTTTCTGTTTTCTGTCTTTCATTTCTTCACTATTTATTCCCATTTTTTCATTGTGAATTTTCACTAAATTATCCAAAAGAACCAGGGATTACTATTGACAGCTTCAGCCAAAGATCTGTTGATTTTTTTGAAGCATTCTTGACATTATTTTGGTGAAGTGAAACGTGTTCGTTGTAAAAAATATAGGTTACCGGCTCATTAGTATTTCTGTAAAAGAAAAAGTAGCATTAATTAGTATAAGAATAATTAGTATAAGTATAAGAATTTTCAATTGGACACAAACGAAAGTGGAACGCATCTTTACGATTTTACTTTTAATTCATAAAATAAATAAAATTTTCTAATAGAAAATATCTGTTGATTGTTTGATCTTAAATTATAGATATAAATGATATTCTGTCCATAAATCTAAATTTCTTTATATACTTTCAAATTTAAATGAAAGTAATATGTCACTTTTAAGATAATTCTTAGATTTTAATCCATCATGAATAAATTTCTTCAAATTCAGCGTATATCTTATTTATTTCTTTTAAATTTTAAATCTATTAAATCTACTATTTTATACTTTACACAACAAATAAAATTTACACGAATTTTCCCATCAAAGTTAAATCTCATTCTTGATCGATCGTTGGACTACTCTTCACTGTAAACGAGTCTCGACGTTTTACGGCTGTTTCAAGATTTCCGGAATGCGATCCAATTTACGATAACGATCCTTATCCCGATTCCCGTGCAACGTAGAATATAGCCCTGAGGATCGAGGACAACTTTGCAGAACGTTCATATGCCGTCCACGCAATACTCGCTGACAGTTCTTGGGGATGATTGGAGACGTTTCACGATTCTTCTCCTGCGGTTTACATGCTTCCTTTGCGATCATTTTGCTTTCAATGATTTCTGTACTCGCCTCGAATATATTTCTATTTCGTTCTTGCTAAATTTAATTAAATTGGTTGAACGATGCGAACTTTAAATATTTTGTATTTATTGAAAAAATAGTTCATTATTACTTTCAATAATTTTTAAATGTATAAAGTTCTTCTTTTCCTTAATCGATTCTTGCGCTCTCTGTAAGGTTTGAATATAATTCATGATACATACGTATATATACTTTTGATTTTGTTACGGGACTTTTCAGAGGAAGGATATAAAATATATAAAAGTCGCTGATGAAGTTAAATTATGCAAATTTTACGAGAAGATCCCGTAATGGAATTGAATTTCACGAAATCCTGTTTTTTAGTCTTGGTTCTTGTTACGATAAGATTTTCATTGACCAAGAAAAGTTTGGGTTTAATCAAAATCTGTATATGATTTTATAATTCTTGAATAAATTTTAATGTTAATAAAAAAAATTTCGTTATTCAATCAAACCTTTTGATCTTTGTAAGAATTTATAATGCTTCAATGCTGAACTTATTATTTTCAATCATTACAAATCTTTTTTCCTTCGTTTCATTATTCGAGAAATACTTACGAAGAAGAAGATTTTGAAGTTATCCTTTAGAAAGTTGGATATCGTGGACGAGAGTAATTACTGTTCGAATTTGTGAATTAATACAGATAGACGAAAAAAAGAGACAGGTGAAAGTTTTAATAATGACAAGCATCAAATTGTAATAGATCTCTCCTTACAAATAAATAAATTATCGAAAAGTAGCAAAAAAAGTAAATAAATAAATGAAAAAAGAAATAAAAAAATAATCTCAAACGTAGAAATGTAATTTACACACGAGTAAATAACTTTGACTCCTGTTCTTCGTAAAACCACGTGCACCGTTTATTTTACGTTATAGATAAAAATAATCGTTTTCATTTTGAATAAAAAAAATTTCCAATATTAATATTTACGATAGATTTATCATGAATTAACCAACGATTGATAAATTGATTAAAATTGTTTGCTCAAAGTTATCAATTTACTTTTTACTATTTTCCATTCAGATAAGTATTTTCAATCAAACTCAAAGATGTATCGATGTGATGCGTTGGAATGCATTTATTTTTCTTGGAATGCGATGGAAGCAGGCTAATTAACACGGCGGAGTTAAGCGGTTGGCAATAATGGAGAAACAAGAAAACGAAGAGGATGATATCACCGTGACAATTCGTTCGTAAGTTTTCGCAATTAAATCGACGGGAGGCCGGGACTTTAATTGAGATCTGCATTCTCGGCCAATTATTCACGCACTTCTCGCGTGAAAAATGCAAAAACGTTCTATTAAAACACTTTCCTTCCCTTTTTCTTCGAGAATATGAAATTAAACGAAAGCTAATTTTAATTGCGTCTATCTACCTGCATCTCGACTCATCTTTCGTTCGTTTAAATTAAATTATTTATATTTTAATTAACAATCTTGATTTTGCCACGGCTCAAGTTGTTTATTATTTAAATATTTCTCTAGTTCATTAAGAGAGAAATCTTCGATTCGATGGAGAAAAAATTCTTCTCAAGAAAAAGTATTAAAAAAATAAATATTTCTATACTAAGAGATACAGGGAGGAAGAAATTTCTTGTGAAAGTGTAAGAAAGAAAAATAAAATTCATATGGGATTTACGACAACGTTTACTGACAAAAAAAAAACTTCTTATAATAATTGAGTTTACATACAATATTCTTGCATTTTTTTGGGGGGGGGCTGGGGTGTAACAAAGAACAATAGGCAAAAAAAAAAAAAAAGGTAGGAAAATAGTGTACGTGTATATACAATCGAATCGCAGAGCAACGTCTCGATAAAATCTAAAATAATAATTGCTTCTCTTCGATATTACGGAAGCGAGGTTGAAATTCTCGAAGAGAACTTTGAATCGACGTTGACGTAGAAAACTTAATAAAAATAATCAACCGCGAATGGTGGGGCTTTAATCGGTTTTTAATACGCATATAAAAAAAAACGAGAAAAAAAAGACACACGAAGATATCACAATCCAGAACAATAAATTTACACGTGCTTGAGGACCAATCGCCACCCCATACGCATCGAGAAAGACTAGAATGATTAAGAATATAACTCGACGATTGAAACTTTGTAAACGTTCGTGCTTAATAATGATACAATAATAATAATAATAATAATAATAATAATAATAATAATAATAATAATAATAATAATAATAATAATAACTATTGTTACAATAATCGATATAACTATGATGGAACGATAGAAAAAGATCGCATTTATTTTTTTCAAGATTTTTTTTTTGATCGATACGATGCGTTTGAAACATGAGTTTATATACAATGGAAAAGAAGTGAAAAATATATAATACACAACGATAAAACGATATACACCCTTGCTCAAAGTTTTAGAAAATTCATTATATTTCTTTCGATATTGAAATAAAGTAAATGTTAATTTAATTTTATACGAAATACCCTGCGACTTTTGAGCAAAAATGAAAATCGCTCGATTGATACATTGTCACTCGATTCATGTTTGATGCAATTGTGCAATTGATCGTTTATCGGAGCTTTTCTTCGAGCAATTTTTTTTATTACTCGTTAAATATATCTATGAGCAAACGATGTTTCTTTTTTTTTTGTTTCTACATTTTTTACAGCATGTTTTTTTAATTTACAATATTATTTTATATATCGATAAATCGTTAACTATTTAACGAAAAACACCGATAGGAACGAATCTTCGACGACTGGCGCATTGATTGAAGAAGGAGAGGAGATACATTACAAATAATACTAAACGAAATACTTAGAAAAGAATCTTAGATGTTTTCTCCTCGTTGGAAGAAAGAAACAGCGAAGAACGGCTCTTATCTTTAACTGTACATGTCATACGTTATTCTATTTTCATATTTGCATTGTTAGATCATTCGTTTTATCTTTTCAACGCCAAAACTATTCACACAACCACTCTGTCCTTTCTTGATTTTGCATCTCGTGCAAAATATTTTAATATTTAACTCGTCTTTCACGAATTTCATATTAGCACTTTTTCTTTGTATGCACCCATGTTAAAATATTTATTATTTCAAAGAACAGGGCATTGTCATAGTTCCAGAACTTTTACAAAAAGTTACAATATATAAAATCTACATATGCTCTCTCTCTCTCTTTCTCTCTCTTTCTCTCTGTCAGAAATTTCCTCGTTCCAAGTATAAAATCCTTATAGGAAAAAGAAAAAAAAAGAAAATTAGAACAGCATGGACGGATTCTTTAGTTCCAATTGTACAACAATTCTTTACAAATATTAATATCCCTCCCTATATGATACAAAGACCTATTCGTGTAAAGATTTTCATAATTGACTGCTTTTCCATTTCCCGGTCAAAGCGTGTAAAAAGATCGCGTTAAAAGAAACCTCATACATGAACAGAAACATCACGCCACTCGTACAATTATCGATTAAGTGTCAACACCTCATAAACGAATACGATTTCAAAAGTATCGAACGAGTTGTTTCAGCGAACATCGTTCAAATGTCCACTAATCGATATCGATGCAGATCCACGCGCGACGGTCTCGATGATCGTCGAAATAGAAAATAATTTCCAAAAGAATTTCGTTTGAATCGAAATGAATGCTCAATCGGTGCATTCGGATGCGAAACTCTCGAGGTCCACGTAATGTCCGTTCATATTGTCCTCGAGAAGCTGGGCCAGATCCCTTCTCAGCGTTTGGAATTCCGGCCTCCGGTCTGGATCGGCGTGCCAACACCGGGATATCACTCTGAACAACTCGCTTCGACAGTGCGAAGGCCTCTCCAGTCGATAACCGTTCTGCACGTTCCGCATCACTTCCCGTGCCGTCATGTCCGGGTACGGTGTCGAACCTGTAAACGAAGAATTTGTTCCTGTGTCAGCGACGAGGCTGATAACGAAATCGCGATTTGATACTTGAGAATATCGTAGCCAGGGAGATTCTATAACCTTTCCAACTGATATTGACATTCATTGAAGAATTGTAGAAATATGGAGGTGTCAGATTCCTCCTTTCTTTTTCTTTTTTTATCGTAAAGAAGATGGAAAGTCGCGAGTAGAAGTTAAAGATATCACAAATCTAAAAAGTTGTACAAGTTGAAAGTTGTTGGGGAAAGAAAGAAGAGAAAAAGAACTTTGAATCCATTATAATTTTTGAACAACATCTTTTAATTCTTCTTAATAATAATAAAGTAGGGATAAATTTCGTTATGAGAGAGATTGAAATAATCGATCATCGTATGTATATATATATATATGCATACCCAGGGTGACAATCTCCCACATCAAGATTCCAAAGCTCCACACGTCCGTTTTGGTGGTGAAGAGCGAGTAGATCAACGACTCGGGCGCCATCCACCTTATCGGCAACGCGTTTCTGCCATGTCTCGTCTCGATCACCTCTCCATCCCCGTCCGCGAATCTGGACATACCGAAGTCAGCGATCTTGCACAGCTTGTTGTGGTCCACGAGCACGTTCCTCGCGGCGAGATCGCGGTGGATGATCTGCAAAATCGAATAAAAACACACCGGCTCGATCAACATTCTTCTCCTCCGTACAAGCTAGTGACCGCAGGTGGATGTTCTGTTACGCAACCATCCAACCGTACCCCATCACGCGCATAGTGTCGAGTAACAGGACGCGTGAAATCGAATCCTCGCCAAGAAAAATTCTTGACCCTTTAAGATCGATTTATACCGATAAATTATACCAATTGAAGATCTACGTGAGAAGAGCGAGAAATTTGGTGAGGATAAGATGGAGATGCAAAGCAAACTCGATGAAACTATGCATCACTTGGATTAATATTATTGGATTAAATTTCTTAGATATGTATGAAAAACTGTTGCAATGTTTTCTTTAATATTGCGACAATCTTTGCGCCTTCTTAATTAATTAGATGTTAATTTCTATCTATGAAATTAACGGTAACATTTTTACTGAAAATGACGGCTTCGAATTTAATATCAATCTAGAGAGAGAGAGTTAATCAATCACGGTTAATCATCACTATCGATAATCGAAAGCAGACAATGTCCGAACGATTGGACTTTACGACACTCGGATTTCGCGTTGTTGCTTCGTAATACAGCAGCAGCGGACACGTTATTGCATATTATTTATCGCAGCAGTTGATTTATCGCGTGCTCGTCGTACTGTTATTCGCCGCGGAAGCCGGATTTGATTTATTTTACGTTCGAGCGTGGCCGTCGTACGCTTCGATTCGAAATTGTTCGCCGCGTGAAGTTTAATCGTTTTGGATAAGAATCGAGAATGATGTTCGAGCATTCGATCATTTGTTGCGATAAGTGTTATCATAGATTCAATTCTTCGAGAAACGTGGAAAAGAACGTTTGCACGGAAGTCGAGCAAGCGATTTTACTTTGGTGGGGACAAAGTCTTATTGGTTATTCACGGATCAATAGTATCTTTTTAATCTCAATTCGTGATAAGGTGATGATTCACGAACAAGAAACGCCAATTTCATTTCGTACGAAATTGAAAGCGTTTCTCGTTACTCTAATCATAATTAAAAAAATTCTTCCACGAAATGATTCCACCAGCCAATACCACCAGTTCGTAATTCTCGAAGAAAGATTATTTTTAAGGTGATAATAGGAGAAATAATCAATTCGCCAACCGAGAGATCCAAGGAATGGACCCGTTCAACCGTGGCCAATGCTAATGAACTTGCGGCTGCTCAATGTCAAGGCGGACTGGATGTACACTGAGCATCTCTGCTCTTACATTCCTTTAATGACTTCATCTTCTAGATTTATAGCGCGAGCGCGAAAAACTCGGACGCGACTCCATTTGTCGTCGTATCTGTGCGTTTTTGTTACGAGCAACGTTTCACGTCGGATGAAAAATGTATTTTCGCGACCAGGCTCGCGTAACATAAAATTATTTATCGTGCATCCTGGTGCTACCATGTCGTTGGTATTTATAAACGTGACGAGCAGCGGTGTCGCTCGTGTATGCTACTCGAACGTGATCTTTGAACCGAATGGAAATATTATTTATTATTGATAATATCCTGGATAATATAGCCATCGAGGTGTCGAAAATTGTAGCTGAGATGATGATAAATCCATTTTCGTTCTCTAATGGATCTCTCCTCTAATGGATTCGTTTCTTCGAACGATTGATGATGAACTGAATGATGATGATGATGAGTCTTACATTTTCGTTTTACAATTTTTTAGAAATCTAATTTCTGAAAAAAATTTCATAGTAGAGTGAGTACGGGTGAGTATCCCTGAGAACGAATATTCGTCAGAAGTTGATGTGTTGATGTATCGAAGAGTTAAATACATTATTATTGCAAAATACGAAAAGTGAAAGAAATAAAAAGAAAAAAGACATTGACATTCTGTACGGTTTAAGTCGCAATATTTTTATATACGTGTCGCACTGATAAATAATCTGAAACTGCTTGGACATCTTTATTGCCTATGCACTGTTATCTTTATTATGCTTGTAGAAAGAAACATTGTTTTTCCAGTTACAATGCTTTGTTTCAAAGAGCCAACTGTTCTCATATTTTTCTTTTCTCCTCCTCACCCAATATATAGCTTGCACGAATATAGTCGAAGGACGGCTTTATATAAAAATTACGACTTCCTCAAATATTTCCAAAAAATTAATTCAAAAAATTGCACAACTGCAAATTATATTTCGCGTGGAAATATCCATATTAATATTAATATTTAATATTTAATATTTAAAGATAAATATTTTATCGAGGATAACATCCGTATTTTAATTTGACAACTTAAACGACACTCGTGTAATTTAATGCATAAGCATCTTAAACCAATAAAGCTTCCGCTGTTTCGTGGCTTTAAATCATTTCATCTCGTTCGTGAATCGGCTATAGCTTCCACATTCAATTAAGGATTTGCTATGTATATCGGCCTTCACAGGAATTTCTACGAACTCGTATATATAATCTTTGATTGAAATCGAAATCCTGGCTGTATGGTTGCTGTTAAGTCGTTCTTCCAACTACCAACACCGGATACTGATTTCAATCGAAACTTCCTTCGATGCCTCGAGCATTCCACACCGTATCGATTTGTGGATCGTAACCGGTCGATGATGATGTTTAAATATTTTCTACTCTTTGCCTCTTTCGTCTCGCCGATTCTAATTGTAATCGATATTCAATAATTAATATTGTTCGTATTGTTCCCTTTTTTCCTTGTTTTTCTTCTTCAGAACAATAGGATTTTGAATCCTATTGTCGAAAACGAATGTTTCGTATGAAACGTTGCAAGAAATCTAGTAACGAATTAATTTTCGCGTCCCAAAAAGAAGTATATTTGAATTATTAAATAATTGTGTATACGTTCAATATTTTTTATTAAAAAAATTCAATTACTGAATCATATATCCATGAAAAAAAATAATTTACATTTCGTGATTCACGAATGTTTTAACTATATTTGTTATTCTAATTTTCTTCGGCAAAGAAAATCTTGGAGAGGGTTATAAGGGATAGATGACACGACAGAAGCACGAACCAGTCGAGCGAATTATGGAAATGAAGTAGATACGGATCAGGTACTTAGCTAGCTTATATAAATTAGCATATATACATATCAAACGTTAAATAAACCAGTTTCTCAAGAATTTTCATACTATGCAAAAACTCCCTCTTATAATCTCCGCTACATTCTTATTTTCCATCGCTGCACCTCCGTATCGTCTATAAAATATTTTACAATCCTCCTTCTTTTATTTTAATTTTCCAAATACTCGCTAATTTATTTATTATATGTAAAAAGAAAGAAAAAAAACCGCTTATTTCCATTGCAGGAAGCAATTGAAAAAATATTATCGAATCTTCGAATCGGAAGAATTTTATTCTCTTCCAAGGACAAGTGCATCGTTTATGGTTTATTTTTCACGAATATCGAATTACCGGCGTGTTAATCGTTTTTCGAGGAAAGCCACGCGAAATCTCCTGAAGTTAGCGGACGATCAATAATTATTCATCGGAAGGAAAACGAAACGTTGCATTCCGATATGGAGAACATCAAGATTCTTACTAACAAACATGTTTAAACACTTCATGAAACATTTTTCTTAAATTTCGATATCTTTTAAAGTATGTAATTTAAATTCTTATGTCCATTTTTTTTTTTTTTTACGTCATTGGATGTCGATATCCTTTTCTTTTTAATAATATAATGAAAAATTATGTTCGAACACGAGTTTGGTAAGGATACAAGTATGCGATAGACGAAAAAAATTTTACAGCCTCGACTTCGAAATTTTATTTGAAGGAAAAGATGTCCATTAAGTGTCGTCAGATGCATAAAAATATTTATTTTACGTTTCTAAAGCGAATCTGAAGCGTCAAGTGAAAGGTTACAACCATAAACGTGCTCGTGTCATTTCAAACGTGTCACATTATCATCCTCGAATTTTTCGCTTCGAAATATCGAAAATCGGCAATAAAAAATTCGATGACTATGGAAACTGCTTCATTCTCTACTCAGCATGCTTCCAACTCGTGCTCGTAGATATATTTTTAACCTAATTTGCATAACTAATCTCGCAATCACGAGATCACTTCCATTAGAAAATTAAAATCTTTCTAAAATTCTTTGACATTTTCACAAATTTTTAATAGATACTTATGAAAAAAACTTTATGTCGGATATACAGAGAGAATTTTAAGGATTTTTTTCTTTCTTTCTTTTTTTTACACGAGAAAAAATGGACAATTTTATCACGTTTATGATAATAAAATTTTTAACACACAAATTTTTAACGAGTAATTTTTGTTATCTGTCTGTAATATCATGGATCCCTTACCCATTGACACAGATTCATCTGACGAAATGAAAAGTCGGCCCCAATCTTCACGACGTTAAGATAATATTTGAAGCGCAAATACGAATGTTTGCCATTCCATCGCTTTTTCACTCTCGACCTTCAACTGTGACGTATAAGCAACCTCGAAGGACGAGAGATTTTTATCTTTTCACACTTCCATTTACGAAACTTTCGATCTCAAAGCGATTTCAAGTTTTCAAGTCGATTTCGGTATCGAGAACAGATTTTGATTTATACCCTTTCTATTTTTACGAGGTGTAAAATGAAAATTATAAAAAATCTTCTGACGATAAATAACGTTGAATAACGTATTCAGTTTAATCGTTGAAATTTTACATTTGGATTCGAGATATATCTCTACGATGAGATACAGAATCGAAAAGAAATGAAAAACGAGATCAACGTGGCATGAAGTAACAACATCGGAGGCAATATACCTCGATATAATGTTACAGTAAGTAGACTGTCGCTGTATCGTTTTGGTTCCGATGCTAAGACCCTTTGAACACGCGAGCATATATGGTCATAATAAATTTTCGGCCCCGAGAAGGGGGTAAGCGTAATGGAAATACAAATAGGGGGAAGTAATAATTTAAACACGGCCACGTACTTTTAATATTTCACGGATATCGAAAATACGAACGGCTCGCGTTTATCAATACCATTAAAAATGAATAAATCAACGAAAAGTGAAGTGTACAACGTCGAAACTAACATACGTCATCGTGAAAAAAGGAATCGAGATTTTCATAAAAAATTATCTACAAATATCAAGCTTATATAATTCGTTCGTTTCTCAGTTTTCCAATTCCAAATATCGAAATAAATACGAAAATTGTAATTTTTCAGAAACGAAACAATAATCTCTTCTAAACGACAGCCTTCGAATTTGATTAAAGAAAAAAAAAGGCCGAGCAAGAGTTATCAAAATTGCGATCTCACCTTTTTCGACGCAAGATACTCCATCCCTCTCGCCACGCAGTACCCAAACACGGTGAGATCCCTGGATGTAAGCGCCGCGGAGTCCTCGCTGAAATTGTAGAAATCCTGCCTGGTGCGATGATCTCGAAGATAGGCCAGCAATTTCCCGTACATCACGTACTCGAGTATGAGATAATGAGGCTCTGCGAACAAAACCGTGGCCACGATTATCAAATTACACGGATCGCAAAATTAATTGGAACGATCTGGAAAGAGTTTCGCGATGATTGCACGATGCGTTTGATCGGCGTTAACTCGGCGAGTGGAGGGAGGGGGAGGGATTAGAGGGGCCCCGTTGCGCGAAGGGCCTCTCTCGCTCACACGGTCGGGGAGGCCCTTCGAGTAATTTAACCGGAGCACTTTCGGGTTGCCCGGTGGGCAGTATCCGGCTGATTGTAACTTATGGCCCCACTTTTGCACGGCCCCACGAGCTCGTAACTTTCATATTAGGCTAGCATTACCTCCCTCTAATAACTTTCGTTTGTTAAGAAGCGTTTCTTTTCTGCGTTCCCCGCTTCGTTCCGCACGAATCGATCGTGCGTGCATCGTCGAGTCACAATATTTGCACGGCGAGAAACGGCAGCAACATTAGTACAACGCGTGCACGTCGAGATTTTACGTTACCTTACGTTACGGGATCGTGGATGATCCCGCGGAATTGGCGTGGATCATCTTTTCCAAAAAATTGTGAAAATTTTGTATAGAAGCGCGGATGGAAATAAATAAGTATCTGAATAATTGTAATTCTTGAATTTGTAATTTTTAGATCACAATGCCATAATGGAAGTTATTATATACGAGGAATTTTGATTAATTTTCCATTTTGGAAAATGTGGTGCGCGATCCTTATAAATATTCTTAATCGAATATTTTAGAAAATGATCAAAGCTAATTTACGAATGAATCATTCCTGACATCCAAGTATCCCAACGTGTTTTGCACCTGGACTAATAGGATTCCAGATAAGTGGCGCGGCAGGCCGTTTCAGCGAAATGGGTAAAATTTGTCACCGGTAATATCATCGCATAATTATCACAACACGTGATAATTTGTCTTGTTTCATCTATTTCTTACTGTATTTCCCCCGATTATCTATCCCCTAATTTGTATAAGAATTATCAATACCTGTATTTTGACATTATTACAATTTCTTCTCGCCTGTGAAAAATGATATCAAAATTCCTCGAATATCCGATAATTATCGAGAAGTTCATAAATTATATTTTTTTGTCCATTTCAAAAAAACGATGAAGGCTCTTTACACGCTTCTCTTTTTCGTTTTAGTTTGTTGAAAGGGATCCCTTTTTGACAAGAGGCGGCCGTCAAAGGACGAAAACGTCGTTCAAGAGGAATTCAAACGTGCCCACCATGGCCGAAACGATAAATACGGGGGCCGAGAAATTTAGATGTCGTAAATCTTGGTTCACGCAGGCGTGTTCTTTCTTCTACGCGCTTCAAAGAACGTTAAGGGTGGGGCTGTCCCCCCTAAAACGAACACTTCGTGTTCTCTACGGACCTTGAGGATCGTCCACAATTATTAAAACTGTTCCTTTCAACTCAACCTCCTTTTCGCACAATGTGTACGAATCGTTGCGATAATATGTAATCGTTGAAATAAATAACATTTTTAAACGAAGATAAAATTTTGTTCAATAATTTTTTTTCGTTTATTCATTATTTAAAAATTATTTTCCATAAAGAGATTAATGATTACACAAATTTCTCTTTGCGTAGAAATTTAATTATCTCCCCTTTACAAAATCTAATAGTAAATTTATAATCTTCGAAAGAGACACTTTTTAAAGATTAGCAATCGCTAATAAATATCGCGCATCTATTACCCGATCGCGCAATTTTTCCAAGCGTATCAAGCTATTTCCCACCAGGGGGTTAAATTTTATGCTATTACTAGACCAGATCGCCACTTGATATTACCATACAATCGAGGGAAAAAGACTAGACTCGGCGCATAAATAACGATGGGACGCCGTAACGACGTCAAATCCAGATCGACGTCCATGCACAGGGCCTGATCGTATCGATATATACGTGTATCCTCTGAAACTCGCTACGAACGATCATTTCGACTTAATAGACGTATTGTGCCACGAGGATCCTCGCCGTGGGGACACGTATGGAAATTTATACGATGAGAGCGACGATACCGACGAGAGTCTTGCAACGAAAGACGTATAATGGGCCTCCCTCCTTCGAGCCACGGCTAAAACTTCCAGATTGTCTCGTTTCTGTTTTGATGTCTCAACCATTGGATTTTATCGTTATAAGACGGAGTATGCTGCGTGCGATCAGGTGCATATGCAATTTTACGACTGTTGCATTCTATGATTTAGACAACTCTTGTGTATATTATAATGCGAGGGATGTGTCTCATAAAAATTTAAATTATCTATTAAAATATAATTTTTTTTTTATATATGAAAAATATAAACTATTATCTGTTGTGAAAAGAAAACAAAAGAAAAGAAGATGATCCTTCATTCCATTCTGAAAATTTCAATTTGAAACGTTATAAAGAATGTTTGATACATCGAAATCGTGATAAATGAATTGCAAGAAGATGAGAATTGCATTGAATAAAAAATCATGTTATATAAGCTCCTAAGTATTATCTGTAATTATATATTTTCCTTCTAAATTTTCATCGTCTAACATCTTAATTCGAGACGTTACATCAACTTCCATTTTAATTTTATTTATTTTTCCCAAGTACGTGTTCTTCAGATTTTTTATTTGACATCTTAATTAAAAAAAAAAAATTACGTCAACTTACTGTATCTGATTTTATTTATTTTTCTTCTAATTTTTCATGATTTGATTTTTCGTTCCTAAAGATCTTAATTAGAAAAATCATTTCAATTTCTATTTTTATTTCTTTTTTAATTCTTTATTTATGTTTTTTCCAATAACTATTCAATATTCTCGAGATTTTCTTTGAAATCCGTCGATGCAATAAGAACTTTCGAGAATAACTTGGTTTATTGAATATTGAAACAGGTGGTCATTTTTTTTTTCATTCGTTTTTTTTTATACGTTGTATATACATTTTGACGCAGTTTCGTGAGTGTGCAACTGCGCATTAATCGACAATTGGAAAAACGGAAACCACAATTTGCAATTTATCAAGATAATTGTCGGAAACAATGATTATTTAGCTATCTTATATCGATGAATAGTTTATTACCTCAATTAATCAGACACTGATTGCCCATAGACAAACAAAAAGCTATTAACACCAAGAATTTTCAGAATGATAATTGTGAAATTATTATATATTCTGCACTCGTAATAAATAACGTGTCGTAATTGATTTCTGTTGAACTTGCAAAAATATATTTTGCGCGATATGCTGATGTAAAAATTCAAATCAGCGAATTCCATGTAATTTTATTTTCTTCTTTTCTTTTTTTTTTTATTATTACCCAATTTCTAAACGAAACGAAACGATTCATTCCATTAAAAGAGATAAGATAATTTTCTTTCTATTTTTCAATTTTTGTCAAACAAATATAAAATAAATAGAATAGAAAGACCTATTTGTAACTTTTATAACAACGGCAACAAATTAAAAAATTTCAATTCAACCAACCATTGTCTCCATCATCCGTCCGCATAGAAATTCATCAATCCCTCCAATGCCAATTTCGCGGAGGCAGCGCGCAATGACTGTTACTCAATTACAAGCGTAGATGATGGCACGTAAACAGTCGATTCTTCCACACCATTACCATCTTCTATCGATTTTCGATCTTTTTTATCCGGGAAACAATAGCGCACGCGTGTGTATATAAACGATCACGATCATTTGAACGGAGACTAGGAAGAAGAAAAAAAAAAAAAAAAGAAAAATGTCTATCGAGTGACTCAATGACGTGGAATGCATCTCTCTGTCTCTCTTCTTTAATCCCCTAACGACGTCTTCAATATGCATTACGCCGTGTTTCACGCGATACGATCGGTGGATGGTGAATACACGAAATCGTAAATAATCGAAGATGCGCCAGATAGAAGAGATAAAATTGAGAGCCTATCGAAACCAGTTATCGTGATCACAGTTTTAGCTATACGCGAATGTAGTGAATTATTATATACGTCATCGATTATTATACACACTCTCGAAAAATATAACAATCGTGGAAAAGAAAACTAATTCTCTGTGTTTTTTCACACCGTGACCGCACGATGATGATTAAACAAGATGCTTGATGCTCGAAACGATATTGCAAATAATGTAAATTCTTCTTGGGCTGCGTCGAAGAGAAAAGGATTCTAACGACAGTGGAAGGGAGAATTTTGCTCCATGATTTTATCACGTGAATCCAATATCACGTCTTCGTAGAGGAATGTATTTGTCGCGAAGACGTAGATGGATTGGTATCATGAAATGTCAGTTTTCGATTGAACGAAGATCCATCTTGGAGGCTTGATTACTTAATCATCGTGCATTTTGCAATCTCTACGAACGAACGTGGCGGTTCGTGCATAGTTGTCGACGTTTGTAAAGTCAAGAGCAAACGAGACAAGGTCAAAAATAAATGACACGTGAATTAATAATGTGGACATACATATGCAAAAAAAGACAGTTAACTTGGCTGATTTAATGACTAGTAATAAGTGTTAAGCGCTATGTCAATTTGTATTTTGCATTTTTTTTCCTTTTTTACTTGTTTTAACTTTTCATCTCTAGAAAAGAAACCAATCGCTGATGAAACGAATGATCGAATTGATCACAATTTCCGCGAAACAGAATTAAGTTGAAATTAGGGAACAAGCTTTACCTTGTTCCGTACAGCAACCCAGAAGAGTGACAACGTTTGGATGGCTGCCAAGCTGCTGCATGATTTCCAGTTCTCGAACCAGATCCTCCTTCTCACGATCGGAAGCACCCTCTTTCACCGTTTTCACGGCCACTAACCGGGTCGTCCCCTGATGACCTGTCAAATCATCGGCTTCAGCCTTCCAGACCTAAGAAAATAAAAAGTCATTTCTAGACTTTCTAATAGGATTTTAATTATAAGATTCGTCCCTTGTGAAACTATGTTCAAATTAATTAATTTATCGTAGTATATCAGAGTTGAAATTATTATGCAACGAATAAATTATCACCTAACAGAACGACATTTTCAATTTAATTCTCTCGTCCATTAAAATCGTATTAAAACCTATTACAAACGTTAAAACAAAACAAATTAAATCCTTCCCAATTAGAAGATAATTTTTATAAATTACTAGGAAAAGAGAATGAATTACGCGATAATAAAATCCAATGCAAATAATCGATGAAGTCAATAAGGAATTTCAGAATTAATGAGAATGACTAAAAGTAATTCGAACGTTTACTTAAAAAAAAAAAAAACATTCGAAATCCATTACATTATCGCTGCCAATTCCTCGAATTATGCTAAAATTACATTCTTGAAGGAATCGTCGATAATATCAATAGTCGATATCGATCGTCAAGAATCAATATTGTAAAATAAAAATTTAACAAGAACGGAAACAACATCGTTTCGTTCAATCGAGAAGAAGAAGATTCAAAGCTTCGCAAACCGAATTTTCGCGCTTACGGCCGCAACGATTTATTATCACACCACTCTCTCTCGAGGCCTCGAAGATGTTCCTGTCCCGCGCGAAATGGAAGACCAACTCCTTACCTGGCCGAAGTTTCCTTGGCCGAGGACCGTCTGTAACCTAAGCTTATCTCTAGGAAACTCCCATCTGGATTCTTGAGACGAAGGGGGCGGTGGTTTCTCCGCTTCGTGACACTGGAACGGGAGAAAGAAGGTGGTTGGTATATCGTATCGTATCGCGAACGATAATTATTTAAAAATGCCTGACGAATAAATCTGCGGCACATCCTCCCTTTGATGTACCGCGACTCCGGGCGAGAAACAGAATTGCTCTCCGTTCCGCTCTCTCTGAATTATCGTTCCTTCCAGCCGATTATTTTTTAATGAGCGGGCCGAAGCAGTAATTTCTCTATGACTCGACGATTTTTATTTTTTTATTTTCTTTTCCCTCCTTTTTATTCCTTTTATTTTAATTGAGTTATAATAAGATGCTTAAAAGCGTTTTAACAGTAGTATTGTATATTGTAAAATATCATTTTACGCTTTATTGCTTCTTAATGAGAAGTTGGAGGAGAATGAAACAAGGTCGAAATGATCGATTAATCTTCGTGTATTTTTTTTTTTTTATTCTTTCGTATTAATTGAACTTATTTCGTATTCCATCTGCTTTTTAATGAGCGTCCGAATTGTTGTAGAAAATTAAAATTGTGATACGGAATACGAATAAATACTCTCAGTGATTTAAAAGTAATTTTTATCGTTTTAATCCAATCATACCGAATGAGTATTTTGTGAAAAAATAATTCATGTTTCGATTTAATTTAATAAATATATAATAAATATCTAATTCCTTGAATTAAATTTTATCATATTCCGTGAAAAAATGATTTTATATTTCATATTCGTAAGAAAGAGAGAAAGAAATTATTCGATTACTCACCAAGTGTTGTATCCTGGGAAGTTTAGTGATCGCTTTCTCGATGGACGTTTTGAAGTCGCCATTCTCGAGATTCAAAGCATCCTTCCTGCAACTTATTTCCGACGACGTATCCGATTCCTCCAGCACCTATGCAAAACATATAAACGTCATCATCGTCACGTACCTTCACTCGACAAGAACGTGCAATTCCCGCGAAACTTTGATTTTTCCTTCGAATATTTTCACAGTTCTTCGAGTGATCGTGACTCAACACGTCGAGGAATACAAGATAGTCACGTTCCAACGACAACGATTATTTATTTAAATTATGAATATTCGATTAATGCAAAATGCCGGTTTCTTATAAATGGAATCGTTCATACTAACGAAAGGGACGTGAATATTGTAGATAATGCTTATGAACTCGATCACGATGAAAATAAAACTTGAAATTTCGGGATAGAGCATCGCGAATTCGATGAGGAGGAGGAACGTGTTCGACGGACGATCTATACGCGACTATGTTTTCTCTCCGTGGAAGAAATCATTTTCTCTCTCCACTTCTTTTTAAAGCATCGATTAACGTGAATAAATAAATAACTCGAAGCGAATAAATTATCGATCGGTTTATAACTAGTCTTTGAATAATCGTTTATTCATACCTTCGAAAGATCATCGGATTGGTTATGAATTATACATTTTTGTTACAACTCGAGGACACGACAAATTGAAAAGATTTCATTTCGTCCAACAAGTTTCCTTTTAATTCTTTTCCGAAAAATTATTTTTTGAGATGCTTCTCCTTCGATATTTTTCTTTTTTCCCATTATCCGCGCAAAACGTTATTAATATTAGAACCGAAAGAACCAAAGATCCGACGAGTCCATTGAGAATCATCCGTAAAAATTAATCGAGGACCGAGCTCCATTGTGTCCATTCCATCAGGCGAGTTCAGAGATACAAATTCGAGAGTACAACTCGAACGAACGCTTATATCACGCTTATATCTCATATCACCTTCATTTCTACAAATTTATTTCTCTACTTCAACCTTATCTCGAATCAATCTCGAATTTCTTAATTGTCTCAAACTTATCTCGATAACTCGATCGAGAGAGAGGCACTTACTTTTCGTACTTGCGCCAAGGAAGATAACGAAAGTACACAGTGAGGTTTAATGGCCGGATGATAAATGCCCAGGACGGTCGACGATAATCCAAAGGGATACCGCGTAACGGTACATAAGTGGCGGTGCTATACAATTCGCGTCGTTTCGATTTAGCGATCATCGGCCAGATACGCTTTACGGTACACAATCGTAAATCAAAGTTTTTGCCCGGATAATACAGCAGGCGAAGGAAGAGGAGAAGGAGGAGGAGGAGGAGCAGGGACGAGAGGAAATTACACCCGCCGGACTGGAATCACGGCCGAATAAAAATGAAACGTTTAGCGGCTCAAGGATACCATTTCGAATGGCCTCCCTTCGCGCAGCTGGGAGCATCGCTTTGAGATCCTCGCGTCGATCAAACGGATAGTCGTTGAATTTCGTTCGAAGGGGAGGAAGGAGAAGGTTTTTGTCCACAATCTTGCGACTCTGATTCAGTATCCAAATCCCGTGGTATGCGGGAAAGAAGAATCTTCTCATAGAAGGTTCTATAATTGTATAAAAAAAAATATCGAAACTTAAAGCAAAGATATTCGAAAATAAAGTAAACGCAAGGTGAAATTACCAATGATCAAAAAAAAAAAAAAAACAAGATCACCGGCACCAACAACCTTGTTCCTCACCAATTGAAACGGAGTCTGGCCCGCCACCAAACATGCACCACTTTCACTCGACGACCTATATTACATACCCATATATATATATAATTTCTAAACACCCGTGCATCCACCACCATTTAAACCATTCTTCGATCGCTCACCTTACGATTCCTAAGTATCAGTCTTCTAAGAATTAGGCCAACGCCGACGGCGATCGGGAACACGACCAACGTCGCCAAGATGTAGCTGACCACGGCGACCGTCTCCTGGGACGCGATCGCGTCCCCGTCGTGCCTCTTCGATATCACTTCACTGATATTCACCGACTCCCTTGGACTGACCGATATCAGTCCAGTCTCGAACAACGTCCTGTTCAACTCGCTCGGATACACCGAAGTGTTGTATTCGGGCAAAATGGGATGGTGATACACGGTCCTGTGCCTCGTACGATTCCCACTTCCGTTGCTAGTCGACGATCCTCTGCCCGGGCCTGTCGCCGGGACCTGATTGCTCTCCTCGTGCCTGTCCTTCCTCGTGTCCGGGCCACGGGTCCAATTCTCCGCGCTCCTCGGTGTAATCGTGTCGCTGGTTTTCTCGGTCGTTCTCGAAGGTTCGGAGGGCTGCTTGGCCGGAAGCGGGTGTTCCGCCCGCCGCTCCGTTCCCCGGGAGAACGGGTTCACCGGGCCGGTGTTGTTGAAGATGTCCGACGTGTTGTACAGATGCATTATGGGTAGCACGTCGTCCTTGTCGGTGGACGCGTCCTGCGACTTGTCCGACAGATTCCTCCCTCTCACTTCCGGTGACCTTTCGCCGGACCCTCGCCTCCCATCTGCCAGGTCTGCCGTCAAGATCGAAGGAGACGCGTCTTCCAAGGGTCTCGGCTCCTTCGAATCGGTGGTGGTCGTCGCGCTTTGGTCTTGGGCGATCGTGGAGATCTCTATTTGCACGGTGGGCAAGGATGTGGTGACGGTGGTGGTGGCGGTGGTGGCAGTGGTGGTGGTCGTCGACGCTTCCGTCGTGGCGATGGACGAGGACGCGGTTGCACTCGCGGTCGTGGTCATGGTCGTGATCCCGCGATCCTTAGACTCGTACACTTTTTCCGTGTCGACGGAGGGATCGACGAGGCCGGCCACCGTTTTGGTATCCGCGATTTGGTTGGGGGCCTCGGTCGGCTTCGAGGTGAAAGTCTCGATCGGGTCTCGGGCCGCTTTCGCGATCATTCTGGGCGTAACGGGGAAAACGGGCGCCGGCGCGGTAGTCTCTTTGGCCACGATCGTTTCGTCGGACGCCGCGGTCACTGTCACGGTCGGCGAACCGCTTCCGTTCTCGGTGCCATTATCCGCGCCGCTCTTCCCGATACCGCGGGTGCTCGTGGACGGTACGACGACGCTCTCCTCGTCGCTCGCCCGCCCCACGGTTTCGTCTTTGGTTTCGAATGCGCTCGCCTTGGTCACCGCTTCCGCTTGCTCGCTACTTCCGCCCTCGTCCGTGGTGGTCGCGTTCACCGCTGTCGGAAGAGGACCACCGCTACCACCATCGCCACCACCGCCACCACCGGTCGAATCGAGCACCGTTTCCGTTTCCACGGAGGGAGCGGACGAAACTCTCTGCTGCATCGTGCCACCGCTCGTCGTATCCACCGTCGTCGCGTTTTCCAAAATCGTACCCTCTCCGCTCCCGTTCGCGATCGTCACATCCTCGACCCTCGCTCCGACCCTCGAATTCCTCTCGTCCCCTGCTATCGAACCGCTCTCGTTCTTAACCGTATCCGAATCCTCGTCTACGTTCCTCGTCCCTTTGACCCTCTTCTGGCTCTGGCCATTTGTCAACCTCCTCCTCTTCCCTGCCACCGCCCCGTCCTCCTCTCCCTCGGGACCAGCCCCGATCCTCTGATTCAACACAGCGCTCGCCGACTTCCTGAGAAACCTTCTATCGTTCAGCCCCTCGATCTCCGTGCTCCTGGGCTTCGCGCGACTCCAACGCACGCCGCCTCTCGGGTGATACGCTTCCGCGGTCTTGGCCGACCTCGGCCCGCTCTTGTTTACGGCGGTCAGCTGCAACTGCGCTCTGTTGACCGCGCGCTGCTGCTGCGACTGGTGCGCACCGACTGCAACGACCACTTTCCTCTGTCGTTCCCCCACCAGGTGAGCGGACGCTTCACCACCGGCTGCGGCTGGTTCGACGGTCGTGCCGGCACTGAGTTCCGCCGGCGCTCGGCCTGCCTCTATACCTGCCGCGCCGCCGCCACGAGGAGGAGGCAGAAGAGGCGGCGGCGGCGGCGGCTGCGACCGCGGCTGCGGCTGCGGCTCTGCCTCTGCCTGCTGACGCCGCGATCCGCTCGTTATCTCGGTCGTACCCGTGCTCGCCTCTCGACCTCCTTGTTCCTCTCTGCTTAACCCAGGTCCGGTGTAGTTGCGCAATAGCCGCGTCACGTTCGTTATCGTGTAAGCGTACACGTGCTGCTGCTGGTGCTGCTGTTCTTCTTCCCGATGCCGTGGATCCCGATCCCGCTCGTGTTCCCGCGCCAACACGCCGCTCCCTTCGTCGAGCCTTCCATAATGCTGCTGCTTCTGTTCCCTGTGCCGCCCCTTCCAACGTGCCCCCTCGGCCCCGCTCGGTCCCGCGAGAGTGCTCGGGGTGGCAAGGACGTCGAGGCCGCGCGCTCGTCCCTCCGTGGAATCGACGACCGGTTTAACGGTATACTCGTCGGCCGAGCCTTGCCCCAACCTTCCCTCCGTCACCACGATGCGGAGGGTGGACGTTTCCGGCGACGTCCACACGACTCGAAACGGTTCGGTGGAGGAACGGCCGAGGAGCTTCTCCCTCGAAGTCGACGTCTCGATGTTGTTGCTCTCGCGGCAGGCAACAACGGTCGTCCGATAGTTCGCTTCGTCGATCCCTCGTTCCTCTTTCGCGCTTCCGTCCATCCCCAACGATTCTCGAGGATTCGAGAAGGCTACCTCGTCCTCGAGGTACGCGGCGGGCGAGGATGGATCGTTGCTCTTCCTCTTTCGAGGATAAACCTTGGACGGCTTCTCCACTCCGTTCACGGTCGAGGATAATACGGGCTTCGATTTGTTCGAGGCGTCCGTGGGACGATCTTTCAGCTTGGTTTCACTTTCTGCCCCGTTCCGCTCGCGCGTGATCGCGGAAACGGGCTGCCCGCTCGGTATCTGGGTCGAGTTGGTCGCATTCCACGTTTCACCGGCCACGTGGGCAGCGGCACTTCCTCTCTCGCGCCGCGGCTCGTGCTCCACGTGAGCGGACGGGTTATCGTCGCGAAATTTATTTTCCGCGACGGAGTCCGATCTATCGGTACCGTTCCCCGTTCCAATAACGTTCGAGGCGATCGTCGTCTCCGCAGGCCTCGCCTTCCTGTAGTAAACCCCGTTTTCCGCTCCCCTGAACGCGTTCTTCATCTTCGACACCTTGTTCTTCTCCACCGTCTGCCGTTCCACAGCGATGTTCATTTCCTCGTTGAGCATCTCCTCCAACCTGGCCACCGGTACCGGTGTCGTCGAATTCCTCTTCATGGAATACCTTCTTCTGGAGTTGGCCGCGGTCGGCGCCGTGGCCGTCGACTCAGCCGTATTGTTATTACTACCGCTACTCGTCCCGTTCTGAATTTCCGGTTGAATCTTCTGGCCGAAGTAGAGGAATTGCGACATGTCCTCGACCGGTATGTTACTCTCGACCGGCCTGAAATAATTGTAGAGCGACTCCGGCATAGGGACCGTGTTCCTTCCACGAGTTTCCGTGTCCGAAGATTTTTGATTTGGGACGAGGGACGAGAAAGATGTGGTGGACGGGGATAACGAGCTCTTGTCGCCGATCGAGAGATCCTCGTTCCCCGTTTTCCCCGTTGAACTCTGCTCGACGACCCGTTTCCCCCGTTCCTCGTCCCTCGACACGAACTCGATGTCCACGTTCGACGTCGCCTCGCCCCCGTCGATGACTCTGCCCGACGTTTCTTCGTCTCCCGGTTTGCCGGCAGCCGCGGTTACGTACATCCCATGCCTCGTCTCCTGGGCCTCGAGAACGTCGACCGACGCGTCTTTCGCGGACGCGTCCAACGGTCTCGGCGTACGGTTCAGATTCCGAGATTCCGAGATTGGCCGCTGGCTGAAGATCTGTCGCCTCCTCGCAGCGAGGATGCTGCGAAGCGCTTGCTCCCTCTTCGCCTTGGACGACGGTAGCTCGGCCTGGAGGGACATGCGACCCTGACGATGATCGCCGATCGAGGACTCTGCAAGCAAACGAGGCGTTCGTTCGTCAATTTCGATATTCTGAGAGACGAATACTCAACTTGTACGAATACACAATATTCATTCGTCCGCTAATTATACATCGAATCGATGGTAAAATGGAATAAGTCGAAATATATCTCGAAGCGAATTAATTAATTGGCAGAGTTTCAATTCCGCTTCGTTCCGCCACACTATTCGTATGGGGAAAGTTCGACTACTGTAAATGGATTCGAGAAACACGGAGAACGGATAATTGTTACACGAGACCAGGTGCTCGCGAATGCAAACTCCTTCGATTTTCCAACCGATAAATCACGAAACTACCTCTCCAGATGTCTCACGCGGATTAACAAACGATTAAACATGGCCAATTCACCACATTATTATTGCCAGAAACGAGTTGAACGTATTCTCGTTCACGAAATCTGAGCAAATAAAATAGATAGACGATTTTCATCGATCGTTAAAATAAAATTACAATTTATCGTGCGATCCATTTTTCGTATTAGGCAAGGTCAAAACGAGATATTCCCGAAGAGGAACAGCTGCGAGACGAACGGTTCCTCGAGATCGCGGATCCCCGACTTGTTATCCTTTTTACTTTTCTTCTCGTCTCTTTTTATATCCGGCCAAGGTTCCACCGACCCTGTACCGTTACCTCACGGTTCCTTCGCGCGACGGTTTGTTCCTTTTCGTCACATTTCACATTCGAGAACCGTTCACGAATTCCCCGATTAAAATTCGCGCGCATCAAACTCGAGATCGATCGACGATTTCTTTTTTCTTTCCTAAGGAAGGAAATTTATCTATATAAGTTTTATCTATATACCCTGTATAAGTTTTGGATTTTAAATTTTCGAACGATGCGAATCGAGATAATAATTTTGAATAAATGGATAGAATGTATCGAATAAGATATGTTTCGAGAAATGATCTAGACGGGGAATTTGGTCGATCGAGTAGATTTTAGGTCGAGCTCCTGCATGTGGACGAGCAAAGATACTTTCATCGTGAATACAGAGGCAGGAGAAGGAGAAAGGATCTGGTGAGTACCGTTAGCATCGAGAAACAGTACTCGTTTATCGTTCTTGAACTTCCGATCAGATATTGGAGAGGAGTTTTAGGAGAAAGTTGGAACATTTCACCAATATATTTCCAACATATATTATTTAAAATCCAATCTTCAAAGACATGTTATCCACTAAATAGTTACGATAAAACATATTTTAAAAGGTATAGAAAAATAAATGAATGTAATTGAAATTAATATCTTCCATTTAATATATCCAATTGATCCCAATCTCACACGTTTATTTATAATAAATACTGGATACTCTGATTGCTGGAAAAAGAAAATCGTAATTCTCAACTTCTTTTGACACCCTTTGCGCGTAAGGAGGAGAAAGTAGGATCGTCTTACCCTGGCCCGACTAACGGTGCAACGAAGAAAGGATTTGAAATCAAGGTCCCGGGTCAAATCGCTTTATAAAGACGGACGAGGCAAGATCTCTATCTCGACTCACGATACGACAAAGAGTGGAGAAGGAAGGGTGTGATAACATTGTAGCGGTATCTCAAGGTAATTACGTGGTACCGGTTTCCTTATAAGCGTGGAGAAATAAAAGATATCGAGGAAGAGACTCGGCACGCGGCCAATTCCATCCAATTCCCTCCTGTGTCCATTTCTCTCTCTCTTTTTTCTCTTTTCTATCAAATTTTTTTCTACTGATCCATACCACTCTCTCGTTGAACAGATTTCTCTCGGTATTCCAAACAGTAAAAAACAAATTACTCTCGCACTGGATTCACCTTTTAAGCGAATTAAACCTCGAAGCGAATGAAAACAAAAATTCTTTGATTCAATACCTTGAGAACTTTATTTATAGTAACTAAAGACTAATCGAAAGGTAAATAGTTGTATATCGTCGCATTTCTACTTCTACAAGTGAGCAAATATCATAGTAAATGTATCTACATCTATTTTCCAAGATAGGAAATATTTTTAAAAATCCTCGGGAATAGTTGAACGAATAAAAATCTTCTCTCGAAGACGAGAGAAAAGTCTCGAAAACTCATTTCACCTGCGCTGTGTTACGCTTATGACGATAATCGAACCTATTCGCCATGATAAACACGAGTGTAGAAACGCGATTAATCAAGTATTAATAATAAAAAACATGAAATAATACAGCACGATAATAGTAAAATACGACGGATAATTCAGAGATGTTCGAATTTATTCCCAAGGTGTCACGAATCGTCCGCAATTAAATCGGTAAATCAACCGATCTCTTCCGCTTCTCTTCCGGCAACGTTGCAAAAGGATTGGGCGATAATTTACCAGATTTTTCTCCCCCCTCCGCCTACCTCGAGCGTTGGAGGCGAACGAGGAAGAATTTTATCCGCAGGCCGAGAATGACCGCGTCAGCCACTTACGTCTCCATACCGCGCGAGCATAACTTACAAGCCTACGACACGTGGAAAGCAGCTTTAAACGCGGGGTACCGCTTCCGTGGTAAATCATCAGTGACGGGAAAAGGGATGCCCCTGTGCGCGGGTTAACACAGTTGTCTTACTGTTTCCACGGTGAAATGTAAATTGTGCATAAATTTCCACCTCCTATGAACACCCGACTTCCCTCTTTTCGCGTATTAAATGCTATTATTCTTGTTATTGTTACCTCGCGATATATTAGAGCGAAGTGTAGAAAAAGTGAAACGTATGGCATGAAGTCTGGGATGCTTTTGTAAATGAGCGAATGAAAATTTTTTTGCTACGTAATTATTCTGTATTATATGAATCGTGTATGGGATGAATTTGTTATTGCGTGTATTTGGAAATAAGTCGTTTGATTTGTGCGTGATGAGATTCCATTTAATTCCATTTAACTTTATGAATTTATACCAATGTGAAGGTAATGATCATTACGCTTTGTATAGTTTATAATAAAATTAATTACTCTTCATTTTTTGCTATTGCAAAATGATCTTAAAGATTTGGACTTTCAATAAGATTCAATAAGAAATGGTTAAAATTGTGAAACAAGGACGATAGTCAGGCTCTCTGCGACCGACATAAACCCTGTTGATCTCGTATCGACGTTACTTTCATCGCAAGATATTTACAACGTTTTCTGAGCCGTCTTTCAACTTGTCAATTGGATGTAAGGAAAGGTTATTAAAAAATGTTTTATCGAGGCCAAGTCTGATTGACGACTCATCCGTCTGGAAAGTGCAGTCGATTCTGCCAGACGTTCGAATATTTCACGAGAGACAAGCTGCAAATCGAAAATAAAATTGCGATTATTTTAAAAACTTCATCGACTTACAACTTACGCTATATAATTTGCCGTAAATATAAATTTTTAATTATCATTTTAATGATAATAATTTTAAGTCAAGTATAAATTTATAACACGAACGAAATCAATTTTTTCAACGTTTATGTCGTATTAACTTTTGTCATCTATATTTATTAATTTATCGTTCGTTTATCGTAAAATAAAAAACGATATATAAATTTTAAAAGGAACAACAGAAAATAGTCAATACCCTTTCGACAAAATCAAAAAATAATCAATCCATCGTTCCATTTAAACACGGTTGCTTTTTTGTCTAGTTATAAAACACGTAAAATCCCTATATATTAAATTTAATACGATACTCGCAAAGGGAGTACGTTCTTCTCGAGATTGATAAGAAAAGTAAGGAGGAACATCGCATTTACGTTATAAGAGGGGATCTTCGTTTTCTCACACGCGATGATACATCGATATCTTCCACCCTATCGTGCGGTTAATGGACGATTCTCGTTTTGTTCCATCTCGAAAAATGACCGGTCGGACGAATGGGTGTGCACGAATCGGCCACGCGATTCCGTCATTTTCGTTTCCAACGCGTTTAATTTTCGTTCGGAAAAGGAAAAACACGAGAGTCGAGATGTCGGAAAATAACGCGAAAAACGAGAGTTTAGATTAAATAACGAAGCTGAAAAACTCGAGCGTTTCCCAGAGAGAAGGTACTCTTCTTATTTCATTACAGTTATTAATTTTAACTCCCCATCGGTTCAATTTTTCACAAGCGCACAAGTATTTCTCGTCCAATTGACAAAAACTGGGCTTTCGAGTTTGATTATCGGCGCAATCAGCGAAGCTGAGGTTCGTATAATCACCGACGTGGCAAAAACTTGGCTATCCTCGTTTACGAAACAGGACCAGAGACACGATTGCCGCGGGAATACGCATTTTGTTGCGCGGAATCGTGCAAACCGGTCGTAATTTTCAGAACCGGACAAAGTGGAAAAAATTTCAAAAGCGACTTGTTCTCTGACGAATCGTTTTTTCCCCCTCCGAACACGTTTGTTACCCCCAATTTTTCGAAAATTCAATCATCCTTAAAACCCAAAAAATCGATCCTCGTTCTTCCCTAACGCATTCCATACCAACGAGAGTCTAACGAGTCTAAAAGTTAGGTTAGAATTTCACAAAAAACAATGTCAAAAGATTATTTCGTAGTGCAATCTACACTATCGATATACCCATTGTCAATTTTTCATCGACCAAGATCAAAGAGGAAAGATTCGATCACTTAAATATTCCCAAAAAGAACTGTCGTCCACTTCGTGTGGCAAACGCAAAACCGAAATCACGATGTTGCCGAAAACACCATTTCCGCCGAATCATATTCAGCGGTTGGCTCGGCCCCCTCGGTCACTCGATTCCAGGGATCGAAAGGAGGATCCCGAGGATCGTTTTCGCGTCGACAAACCGCAATTTTTGCAATCGTTGCGAGGAAACGTGAGGGCAGGCGCGGACTCGTTCGTTTCCCAGGTCCTGCACGGGTCCTGAATAATGCAGACCACCTATTATCCCTTCCGGAAATATCTCGTGAATCATCATCTGACCTTACCGCGCAAGAACCCACGTTGCGGGGGATTGTTCCAGGGGGGGAAGAACGGTGGTGTCCTCGCTGTCCCGTGAAACCGAGGGGAAAAAGGCCGCGGACGATGATAATAATAATAATAATGATAAAAATAACAATAATAATAATAATGGCGGTGGAAAAGGTGGAGGCATCTGGCGGAGGGAGTTGGCGTCGTTGGCGCAGAAGAAGGCACGAGGAGTCGTAGGTTATCGCCGCGAAACGTGACCGCATAAAAGATCGTAATGTTTTATGTGAACACGTGTATAAGGAAGGTCAGTGCTGTTCCTTCTGTCCTTGTTTCCTTGATTCCGCCACGACTCCGCCAGGGGACAGCCATTGTTCAGCGCGGGAAACATCCATGTCGCTGGACGATGTAGCGATTACCGTTTCTTCATCGATCACTCCATACAGGGAGGAGGGAGAGGGGTGAATCCTCGTCCCTTTCCTTCGATATTCCTTTTATCTCTTTGATACACAAGGAGATGGATATATATTTGGGAACAGTGAAAGAAAGATCCTGATGCTGAGAATTTGAAAGTAAAAAATTAGAGAGGGATGAAAATGGAATTTGAAGCGAATTTCGGCGAATTTTGGAAACGTTGGAAGCGTTAGACGAAGAATGGAAGGATGTTTGGGAGAAAATCTCGGACGAAGGAATACAAATTGCAACGATGAAACAGATAATATTGCATTTTCTGCCTGACATATCGTCTCATTGTCGTTCGAAGATAGAGATTTGAAAAATGGGAGGATTAACTCGAAGGTTGGGGCAAGAGTTTCTCGCGTGGAATTTCGAGCGGAACGCGACTCGGCTCGTGCGCGCGCCACAAAAGGAGGAGAGCGAGATTCGCGGCAGATAGAAGTCGGTCTTGTCGCGCCGGTTCGAGTGACGTACAAATTGTCGGACGGCTACTTAAAACGAACAAGTGTTCATTACTCGTGCAGCGATAACTTTGTCCCCCTCGTAAATCCAGCCCTCGAAACCGACTATGCTAAACCCGCCATGCAAACGCGCCTCTGTCCCCGGCCTGTGTTTCTCTATCTCTGTTCCAAACGATGAAACCACGTGATGAAACATAACGCCTTGAACAAAGGCTTAGTGGAACTCGTGACTCGTGAATTTGATTCTCGATCATCTTTTTCCTTCCTCTTCGTAATTCGTCACGCGAGAGATGCTCCATTCAATTTAATTTCCCTTCCATTGCTCTTTTCTTCGTTGGAAAAATTTTATACATTTCCTCATGAGCAAAATTTGTACAACGATATTAATTTGAATATCGAAGCAACTCACTCGTGCCCTTCCTCCATCGATTCCTCGAGTAGCGATCACCTCAACCTTACTGTGATCCAAACGATGTTTCTTGATTTCGATGACCGAGTTCGACGGTATCCCGCCGCGTACCACCATATTTTTCGTCCTTATTCGCCGCGTATACACGATCACCACGGAGTTATTGCAGAAATTTTAACTCCGGCCGAGCCTCTCCTTGGCGCCGTTTAACTTAATTCGCACGGTTAATAAAGCTCCGCCGCTATACGTAAATGTGATTATCGTAAATGCTCGTGGTTTTCATGTCCCCAGCAACAAGTAATTGCCGTGCAATTTTACACACGAGCTTTATCCGTGGATAAAGGCGCGTGGATGTTAATCCGAACGACGGGGGTTTAAATTTTGCGTAGGCCCGAGAATAATTGGCTTGATTCCGTGTTACCAGCCACGAAAGAGAGTGCGGCGATTGTCGCGTTCGAATTCTTTGTTGGCGCAGAGATTGATGGAATTTGAACGCTGCCTTTGTTTTAAGCGGTATAAGGTTTCGATTACATCTACGTGTATCATCCAACTGTTAATAGCAATCGAAAGACCAGTTTTTCCGCACGAACGATCTTGTGCGTGTATATTACGTAAGAGAATTTTTGGATCTCGATGAAATTTTTGAAACTTTGATGGAAATTGTCTTGTTACATTCAAAGATAAATAAGAATTTTTCCGATGTATTTTTCGAATATTCTTACTCATCGTGGAAACAACAATCTGTGGAAATTTCATTCTATTGATGCGATCAAGAGGATTCTTTTAATTGTTTTACGTAATGCCCTTAGAAGATGCGATAGATTAAGCAGATCTGATTCTCTCCTTCGTGGAACAATCACGCGAAATAATTATTCCTGGATCTTTGATTGTTTCAAACGCAAGAAGATGCTTGTACTTATTTTCGTTTCAAGGCGATGGAAATATTCCATATAACATTAATGAGAATCGTCACTCGACGCAAGTGTTTATTTTATTATTCGTGGAAAAAGAAAAGAATCAAACCACGTAACAAATATATGAATATTCGTCATTAGATATATATTAACTACGCTTTTAAATCTGCCGGATCGATCTCTAACAACTTCATTAACAAGATTAGCACCGGCCATTGAAGCCAGCCACACGAGAAATAGACAGCGATAAAACGAGAATAATACGCTTCCTATAAATATAATTCTATCATTATCGTTCCGAAAAGAAAAAAAAGAAGGAGAAGAAACACCTGCGTCTAATGTGCAAATAAGAAGCGAGGATCGCAATTGGAAACGTGTTTAAAGAGGCGAACGATCGCGTGTGTTGCCTAGGCGACGCGGGAACGCATTCAACGCGCATATGATGCACGCGTGTTGAACAAGTCTAACCACCTGTCCGACACAACTTCCTTTGTTGCCAGCAAGAGAATTTTTCGAAAGATAGCAACAGGTTACACGCTATCCGAACACGTTCGAATTATATCCGAACGTTCGTCACTCGTGTATCTGTTCTGCATCAAGTTAAAAAATACGTGGAAGCGCATTAATCGAAAGCGTGAGATGGAAATTTTACTATTTCTATACGATTTCACCGAATTTTAATTCAAAATTCGTATAAAATGAAATAATCTTCTCGAAGAAGCGTATAAAATCAATCTATATAATGCGATTTTGTATGCAAATTTTTTGATCGAAAGGAAAAGCAAGTAATAAATAGACTGTATACACTTTGAAAGATTGCTTTCGAAGGTTTAAGAAAAATTAATGAAACGAGAGATGTTTTCTTGCTGAACAGACAAATCAATCGAATAGATGGCTGTGAAACAGGTAAAACGTATTGAGTTTCAAAATAACCAACTCGGCCGATTCATAGCGAAACGATGATTTCATTACATAATTATCAATGAATTATACGTGTTCAGTGACCGGAGTGTCCTCTGCGACTCGTCCCACCGGAAGCGGATACACGCTTCACGAGAGACGACCACAAGTGGAACGAGTGCACGTACAGATGAGGCGCAGTAGGTGCGCCGGTGTGCGTCAGACGAACAACGCCTTTCTGCCGTGTAAAAGCAAACAATGAGCTTTCTTTTTCAATACTTTCGTTATAATTATCCTCCAATGTTCCTTTATTCCTAGATATCGAAAAATTTTCAATATCGTCTCGATTTCGATATTCTTCTCGAGATAAAGATTTTAAAAAGATTGTTTAGAATGATCAAGGATCAAAGGTATTAACGGACGATTGTTGTTTCGAATTCAGATCCACTTTCATGAATGAAATTACGAACTAAGAGCTACCAAGGAGAATGAAAAACTTTTATAAAAGTTTTATGGCAATCCGTCTGCGAACAGTTTCGACGTTCTATAATTCGAAAACGTGGTTTCCCTCCGAGAATCGTGTACGATTTAATGGAAGATCCCAGAGCTATTATGCAATTGGTAGTCGATGCAATCTCGGACGTGTGATCGTGGTTCGACCGATTCGCAACCAACTACACAACTGTGGAATTAATCGCACGTGTGTTATTGTTAAATTACTTTGGAAACGACCGTGACACTTTGTACACGGATTACATATTATGGAAACGTTCGATGGAGCATGGAAACTTTGAAACTATTTACAATTTTTTAAAATAAAATCCCCCCCGTGGAACAATTTTAACGATCGCTATTTTCGAGAATAATATCACGCGTTATTTAAAAAAAGTGTTCAAAAATGATCCAAACACCGTTTCGAATTTGTAGCAAATCATAGAAACCCTTGTCGATGCATTATCGACGTACCATCTCGTACGGAAGAAACCACTATTCCATCCAATGTTTAAGGGCCTTCGATTCAGCGATCGATAAAGTTACGCGTGCGATTACGTGTCGAAGATGGTATCACCTTGAGCGCCGTTACATAAGATTTCCAGGGACGCACAATAGGGATCCCGATGTTCCATTAAATCGTATGCAAATACCGGGAGAACAATGGAACGCGAACGATCGGATCGACGTTCGCGAAAAGTCAGTGCTGGTCGAGTGCTGGAACGCTTCCTGGATGTGGCAACCGATCCTCAGGATCTATCAACAGGAACCTAAGAATACACGTGACAAAAATTGATTTAAAATTTGCCCAATTCTTCAATTTTCTTAAAGAGAAAAATTTATTCGACGAGAGTTGTTCAAAAGAGACTTTTGAATTAAATTAATTGGACAAAATTTTAAATAATAATTTTTCCCAGAAAAAGAGATTTAAAAAAGGAAGAAAAGAAAAAATGAGAATTCGAAATCTATTTGGATTCACGCATTGTTCGTTCTTCAACAAATGTTGCGTCCATACGAGTTAAAATTATAGTCGCGCGAATGGAATCCCGTTGGACAGAGGGGGGGCAGCAAGTGCGGCTTATTGAATATAAATCATAATAAATTGTACGACACAGTGCGGAATTAATTTACGGGTCGATGATTTAAGATGTTGCGTATAGTGCGCATAATTGACGCCTCGTTTCCGTGTCCAGCCTCCTGAGACAGCAACACAAATTCATCTTCCTTCTAAAGAACCGGCCACTTCTCTTCCTGGTAAAGGAATTTGAATTGTTTCCTGGTGAACGCGTGATCGATCATCCGACCGACACGTTTCGTTATCTCCTTAACCGATCGAAGAATCCTTCCACGAATCCTTTCTACGCGCTTCCTTCCAAATTTCCAAATAAACTCGACGAATTTAGAAAAGGAGAAAAATCGTATCCCATTTTCGAAACCAACTTCTCCTTCGAATTCGAGGGAATAAAAGAAGAAGAGCGATCGAAAATAAAGAAATTCGTTGAAATTCCGGGACACTTAATTTTAGATGCTCGAAGAATTTCTTTAAATCGAGGAAGAGGGGGGGAATTGCGAAATTGCGAGGATTCGAAACGTCTCCAATTCCATGATGGAAATATTCATAAATTTCGTTGTTGGAGTATCAAAAGGTTTTCCAATCATTTCCTCCACGGTATTCGTGGCATGTTGCAATCAGTAACGAGCGATGGAAATACCAATGAGCGTGGTTTCGCGGTTGCATCCTTCTTCCACCCGAAGGTAAACGGGCGTAGCAACGATCACGATCAAGATCATTGACTTCTCACGAATGTAAAGCGATCCCCTGAAAGCCTCCGTGCTGCCGGTGCGATCTTTCGCCCGGATATCACGTGGACACGGAGAAAGGAAGGAATTATCAAAGTCGTGCATCGCCCCGACGTCACGAACTGGCTCACACAGAATTCTTTCCCCCCCTCTCCACTTCACTTCCCATTCTTTCTTTATACATTTTGGACGCTCAAGATTATTATTCGTATCCAAGAGTAGCTCCTCTCGTACCTTGGACATTAAAATATTACTTCTATATTCTTACTTTTTCTGCTCCACGCCCAAATGTACGTATAAATTCGAAATTGTCAAAATTTCTTCAATCTTGAAATAATCAACTTTAAAATTGTGCCACGCATCTTTTCAATCTTTTACACCAACGAAGAATTAAATTATATTCAAAAATAATCGTGGAAACTTCCATTCATCAAACACTTATTACTGCTACTTTTTAAACGAATATCTGACACCTTGCTAATACTCTCACTTTACCAAAATATCTTCATAACCAGGGAATCGCTTCTCTCAATCTCTGAGTTAATCCAAAAGCTCAGAAGCTCTCTGCTCGAGAGAGAAGGAGAAAAAGAGAGAGAAGCTTTCCAAGCACACGACGAGTAAAGATCGGGGAGATCTAAACAACTCCTCTGGCTCGACTTTATCACGAGGGGATACGGCCACCGGTGTTGGCTGGAAAACTTACGAACTGATAAAGGGAATAAATTGAATGGAAACGACGGCGGTGGCCGATCGTCCGAAAGGAACGAATCGACTTTCCTCAGTCGGTGGACGTTGAAGCCGGCCGTCCAAGGCCAAGATCACGGTCGAATGTTGGACAATCGCCATCTGTCATCGACCGTTTCTCTCGACGATGGCGTGGCGAGCAATGTGGAATACGCGAACGGGGAATGGTAATACGTCGATTACGTGTATCACCTGCCGCATTAAAATCTTCAGGAAGAAGACTTCGTCCAATACTTGCTCGTCCCCCTTATGTCCCTCGATGATCGTGAAGAAATCATGGATATCGATTCTGAGGATATTAGAGAAGAGGGAAAGAGGGTTTTTAATGTTATTACGTGTGCAAATAAGTTCCTCTTTTTCTACGATTCGTAACTTTTGATCGAATTCGAAATTACTTTACCATTCGTGGTGCCATTCGAAAGAGCGTTCTTTCGTTTTTAAGAGTTTTCTATGCAAGAATTTTAAGCGATAATATTAATTAAAGAGTCATTCGTTTACTTTTTGCATTCCAGTTTAGGAGATCAGCTGTCGAAGTTACTGAAATGATTTATATGTCACTGGGAGAGAACGATGTATCTTATAAAACGTGTAAAAAGTGGTAGCAAAGATTTAAAGCCGGAAATTTTAATTTAATGAGTTTGAATTGCGAGACGAAAATCCGATCCAGACGCGAGATTTGTATAAAGTAAAATCTTGAATTTGGAAAAAAAAACTTATTTGCCAACCATTCGATGTTTTGAATATAAATTTTCGTAACTTGTATAAAAAAGTGTATACGATTTATTTCGTTTTATAAATATATCACATGTTGCGATAAAACTTCGTTCACTGTTTGTTCACCAGAGATAAGTAAATGCTCTCTTAACGAACCTGATTCTATTTCGTTATTTCGTTAGGGGCGAAAAGGTTCGTGTTCCACGAATCAGATTTTTTTTTTCCTTTTCTTCTTTTTTTCTTTTTTTTTTCTCGCCGCGGAATCGTACGGTACACGAAGCAATCGTTGTACCGCAATTAGTCGAGCCTTGTTGCGGTTTTAATTAACGAATTAACTCGACAAGCTGTTAGCGGTGAAAAAATTATGTAACCGAAAAAAGTCTGAACGTTCTCGAGATCCATTAATAATGGATTTCGCGATTGTTTCTGTTAAGAAAATTTTCACGATTAAAGAAGAAAAATTCTAGAGGAATAAATTGCATCGCGAGATTAAATTGCAAATTTGTCGAAGCTTCGGTTTGAGAAAAGAAAAAAAAAACGGGAATTTTAGAATAGATGATACGATAAATTCTATTAGCTTCTATTAAATAGACGCAATGTAAAAAAAAATAAAAAATTTGAATAATTATGGGATAACGAAGCGCGTACGATCATAAAAAATACAGGATGCACGTAAATATAACGAACAACTCGTTATATTTACCCGATGATCGAATAGATAGATGAATAAATCCGCCCATCATTTACACGTGATCTTCTTCCGGCACGCAATACGGCGCGGCTGATGAGAATTATTCTGCGATGTGAAAGACGAAACAATTCGAATATTTCCTATTATTAAAATAAGGGATTGAATAATACAAAAAGAAAAAAATTCTGAAATATCTGAATTTCCTCTATAAAAAGAAATTGTAAAAAATTTTCATCAAAGCAAAAATGTATAATCGTTATCGGATATATGCGCACAATATTCACAAAGAAAAAAAAAGGAAACAAAAAGAAAAGAAAAAGATACAATTTCAAAAGAGAATTCGTGGAAAACGAAATAGAATTATTTCGAGTTAATGGAGATTAATTTTTGCGCAACGTGCAGCCCACGGAACGTGTCCTCCCACCGATGTGAGACAAAGCCTGTAAGGATACGTGGATAAGTATCGTTACATGTGCCAAGCCACAGGGATAGTCATAATGTAAGCATTGAACCGGCGACGGTGCCTGAACCGTCCATTGTATTCCGTAGCCGGAGTCGCAGGTTCGGCCAGCCTTGAAGCGGTGAACCTCCCAGCGCGACAAGATGATGCATTGTTACAATGCGCGGGCCTATAGTTGCCCTTTAGGGTCACGCAGAAAATCGCAAAGGTTAAGAGGTATCAACGCCGGTGCATCTATACCACTATATATACACATACGAAATATATTTCGAATTTCGATGATATCGAAATATATCCATAACAATTGCATATAACGCTGGAAATACGTAAAAAGGAAATTTGTCACTCGACAAATTTTTCATAAAAGGAATACGCTTGATTTGGATTGTTGTTCGAATCCATCGCGAGATCGCGAGTATTTAGAACGTCACGATTTCCTTCGCGGAATTCTCGGATCACATTGAACTCTAAATCATTTAGCGGTTTAATCCCAACATCTCTATTAATCCAATTATTATTGTACAGGATTCTAACAGATTAGAGTTAAATCTAGACAGGTCGAGATCGAGGTTTCTTGCGCGAGTAATGTTCAGTGCCGTTTATCAAAGCCTGTAAAACGCAATCGAGGACTGGTGCTCGAGACGAATACCTTCTCTAGGAGAGGAACAATGGATCCGTAAAGATCCAGCGCGTTTTGAAGTTTGGAAGGAGATCGAGGGGGAAGAGGGAGAAAGAAGGCGAAAGAAGAAGCTCAATAACGGATATCGATGACGTTGGAGGAGACATCGGCACGTCCGCACGCATTCCGGCAGCCAGTTATAAATCACTGATTCGTATCTCTTGGTAAGGCCTCCTTAACCAAATGGATGCTACTGTCGATTTGAATTACTGCCCTTACATCGAAGGGACGAGCCATTGCCAGCCGACATTGCCTCTCCAAACGGTTCAAAGTTCTATGTAAACTACCGCCCACGTTTACATTCTCTCTCTCTGGCCACCTCTTCCCCCCATCCCTCCCTAGGCGCAACAAGGGCCCTCTACGTCCCTCTGTATTCCTCTTCCAAGTGATCTAAGGAAACGTCTTCGGGTCCCTGAGCTGTCGCGCGCATGACTGCCGGGATTTAGAATCGGGGGTGATAGCGACTGAATAAAAGATGAAGGAACACGACCGTATACACCAAGGATCGTATCTCACCGTTTGGAATAAGGATTTTGTAAAAGTTTCCAAGCTTGCTCTTGCGATCCGTCTTCTCGCTTTTTCTCTTATTTCGGATCTCGAGAAGGGGGACGAGTCGAATGGGCCGCGTTTCTCGAGCGTTTCTTCTTGCCCCAGAATCGATCTGGGAAGGGATTCGTATCGGTTGTACATCGATAACGAAAATTGCAGAGAGAGGAATTAACGTGGAATGAAACATTCCTCGCCGCGTATGTAGATCATTTCTCTAACCCACGAAAATTTATATGAATCGTTTGTCTGCTGCTTAATCTTGTCGAGCATTTTTTTTTTTTTAAATTTCATAGCGGAAGTTGGACGCAAGTAAGTAAGAGGTATCTGTACGATTAATAATCACTATCCAAACGAAAATCCTCTTCTTCTGAGTTTCGGTTGGTTATTCCTCTTACAGCAACAAAACGAAAACTGTTTTGAAAGTATTAGGTGTCTGTGAGCGGAGAAGGGAGTACGAGTCGAGTGTGAGACTGCGTAGGCAGCGGAAGATGCGTCTTGGAAATGATTGTCTCCTCTTCGAACGAACCTGAGCCCGTCCCGCGAGCAACAATTGTCCATTTTCTTTAAGAAGAAGTCGGAAATTCCTTTAAACGAGTCGAAAAAGGGAGTAATTTTTAAACCGATCGTTTATAATTTACAATTCTTTCCTGTAAATCCTGTTTCACACAATCGAATATGATGTATAACGATATATAACAGGAGATAAAAATCGTCACCAGGTTGGAATGTGGACCAGTTCTCAGAGATAATCAGCATCTGAATTATTAGCCGGTTGTTATCAGTCGGGAACAGCTCGGCGAAATATCTCGTCACGAATTGTCGATCGCGAGGAATCCGAAAAATCCAACGCTGGAATTGGTCCACGTTCGTGGACGACAAGTGTGTTCTCGATTGCGTAACCTAACGATGCATTGGATCGAAGCGAGATCTCCAAGTTGGGGCTGGGTGTCGTTAGTATGCGAAGGGAAGGCCGAAAGCGCCTAGGAATTCCTCAAGAGAGGCGTAATTTTAGCTTCTCCTCCCGACCTTGCCAACTTTGCGAAACTTGCACGTCTCGAATTCGAGAGAACATTTCGAAGGGTTCTGGGAGAGGAAAGTTCGTGGAAAATGTGAGGAGAATACTCGAGGAAGTAATAATGGCGAGAATGGCGTTTCTCGAAGATCTTAAGAAAGGAAAACTTGATAATATACATCTTTGGAGTTTTCCTTTTTGTCACGATCATATCGAAAGATAGTATTATAAACGTGTTGATTCAATGCGTCGTTATTAGAAACTAATAAATGTCCAAGTTTTGCAAGTAGATAATGTATGCACAATTTTCATTGTACGTTTGTATTTATACGTAGTATTAATATCTTTTCAATTTTCGATGCGTGCGATAAAATTCATTTGAAACGTATATTTACTTTTGAAAGAATTCTCTAAACTCGACGATCATTAATTACACCTTCCCGAGGTGCAATAATATATACCGATAAAACTGCTCGCTTTTCGAATAAACTTCTCATATTTCTCTTACAAGCAAACGCAAAAAGAAAATTCCTTGAAAAGTTTATTAAAATTTTATTCGACTCCTCTCCAATCTCTTGAAACACAGACTTCATTAAAAATACGCATCCATAACACGCAAACGAATGACTCGTTCCGACGAGATATCAAACCTCGACTCCCACCTCTTCGCCTCTAGAACCTCTATCAATTTCTCCGACAATAAGGACACTTTTCACCGAACCTCCTTAGACTTGTCCGCCCTCACGACGAAAACCAAGTCCCAAGTGGAATTCGAATCGGAAACGTAGGCGCGCAACTTTTTTTCACGCGCGCGCGAAAAGAGTCCCCGCCATTATTCGAATTGGAATATGACACGAGTACATTCACACACTCGATTGCGCGCGCGTTTCTGCATTAGCAGAAGTGGCAGCGGGTACGTCGCGACAGAGCCGTACGACTCTGAATCATTCATTCGTCCCGTCGTTGCACATTCGTCGTCCTTTTTGTCGTCCACCCATATCGCGTTTAATATTGTACGTACACAATGCAACATCGCCTCGAGGCGTAGGCAGAGCCGCGAAAGGGAGGAGAGGCGAGCAGGACCGTCTAAAGGGACGGTTTTCTTTACCTTCCTTCCGTTCACCTTTTATCCACGTCGGCTTTCACTTGTTCCATCCGTGACGAATTTTGTTGTGGCAACGTTATACACGCCTTCGCGCGGCGTGTATATATATATATATTTTTCAAACGTTCAATCTTTGAATAATAACTCTCCTCTCCTCTCTTCATGTCTCACGAAGCGCGTTTCCCTCCGCGATTCGAGCAGTGTTTGAACAGTGTAGGTGAAATAGGCGAATCGAATACGTATTTATAGATTCTCTGAGAAACTATCGACCGTTTGTATCTTCCAAAGACACTCTCGAAGCTTTACTGAAGAATAAAGAAAACACCGTTGGACGATCCAACACCCCGTATCTCTTGACCAGACACGACGAAAAGCAAAAGCGTGGAGAAAAAGGTGGAGGAAGGGAGTAGCACGTACGTAGATGAAATAGGCGAATCGAGTACGTATTTATAGATTCTGCGAGAAAGTATCACCGTTCGTATCTTCTAAAGACACTCTCGAAGCTTTACTGAAGAAAAGAGAAAACACCGTTGAACGATCCAACACCCCGTATCTCTTGACCAGACACGACGAAAAGCAAAAGGTGGAGAAAATGGCGAGGAAGGGAGTACAACATCGATACACAGTCCCCTCTGTATACAGTAAAACATGGAGTCGAGGTTGATGTACAGGCAGTTCCGCCACTTGGAGGACGGATACAAACTGAGGGGAGGGGATGGGAAAACGAGGGTGAAGAAAAAGGGACTTGGCCAGCCAGGAGAACTAAGAAATACGCCTCTCGTCTCGAGGTTCCACCTGGACGAGAATGGTCGGTCGGTGGAACGCTCAACTTACGTGCAACAGCCTTTCCAAGCTTGACTTTCTCGCTACGGTTATAACGCTGCCTCTGAGCGGCTCGGAAGAATGTTGCTATGAGGAATCATAGACGGACGCGCAAGCGAGTGACTGGCCGAAAGGACATTAGAGAAACTAGCATCCTCCTTTTAGAACTTCCTTCCGGCGTACGCGCATCCTTCAACCCTCGACAACCAGTATTTCCTCGCCTTCGACGGGAAAATTGAAATGCTCGCGGCTTCCTCCGCCTGGAAAGGAAAAACTTTTTTCTTTGTATACAGCTTGGAACAGAGCCAGAGAGAGCCGAGCGCGGTTCGATAATTTCTTCGTTTTCGCGCGGTTCGAGAGGAGTTGTTGAGAGAAGGGTCGAGTTTGGTGGTTCAACATCTTTCGTTTTCTTCCTATCGATTTTCTAAAATTTCGTTTGCAAAATGCGGATTGCAAAATTGGTAAATCTTACGTTTTCGAAACGAAAGGAAGAGGAATCGTAAACTTAAAATTATCTCTCGATTTAATTTTTATATATTGGAAATATATAAAATTTTTTGAGATGATATATTCGTAATATTTTGAAAGATCGTTTTTTTTAACGAGCAGGGATAAGAGAAGATACGTGAAAAGAAGGGACCAATTCGATTTTTCTCTCGAGCGAACAATAGGTGATTTAACGTGTGCGATGGGAACGCGTATGGCCGCAGAGTTTTATCTCTTTATTTGCTGGTGAGTCTCCGACTGTCTAGTCTAGCGGGAAAGGGTCTGAACAGCGTCTGCGTTCAGTGCGTTTCGCGAATAAAATGCACGATATCGCGTAGTCAAGCAGGAAATATTGCGCTTAGAATATAAAGGGACAAACAATAAAATTATTTAATCAGATCGACCATCTACAACAAAAAATATATACATGTATAAAAATCGTAGGAAAATTATTTTAACTGAACGAATGATCATTTCCAAAAAAAAAAAAATTACGAAATTACAAAGATTGAGAGAAAGAGAGAGAGAGAGAAAAAAAGAATTAACGGGGCAAAGTATTAAAATTAATAGGCCGGTAATTGAAAACGTTTGCCGGCCAATTTAAAATTCATTCATCAGGGCAAAAATCCCTCTCGTGAGTTATCCCTCTCGGTCGAGAGCCATTATTCGGATAACTTTTCTTTCCTCGTAAGGGACGCCTCCTCGATTTCAAGCTGTCGTTCTCGAAACGAAGACGAACGATTGTCGGCCACGGCCTGCAACCCGTTCCGCCGTCATAATCGAGTTTGTAATCCGCTTAAAGCCGCGCCACGCCGTAATTACATAATTCAATCAGCGCGCGAGCGAGTGCATAAATCGTTGGTTGGAAACAAACTGCACTACCGTGGGAGTGAGGCGAAACACTGGTCCCTCCCTCCCTTTCTCTCCTTTCAAACATAATCTCAACACGTAAGCCGCGTACGTCTAATCTTCGCTGTGTTTCTCAATCGATCCTTCGCATAAGAATATTCACCTCGAGAAATTTGCGCGAATTAAATCTAGACGCGGCATTGCAACGATTATTGACGAGGAAATCGAGCAACTGGTGGATGGATAGAAAAAATATTTCCAAAAGAATTCGAAAGCATGCTGTTGAAATCATCGTCGTCGGGAATAAGTACATCCGGAATAACCATCCATCACCGCGTTCCAGTGTGAAGTGCAAGAAAGATGGCCGCGCGTAAAAGTCCAATCATCCAGAACGGAAGGAAGCCTGATCGAGCTCATTCACTCCTCGTTTCGCCTCGATAGTATAGGAGCGGGGAAGATGATAACTCGACGCTGTCGACGTTCCGCGCGGGCATTCCCTCGGTTAAAGACCCAGGAGAGAGAGGCTTACTTAACCTAGCCTTAACGCACGATCCCATAGAACCCTTCCTTCCTTCCTTCCTTCCTTCCTTTCTTACGTGCCGACGCATACACAGGGAGGATCACCGACAGGTAGAAGCGGTGTAGAAGAGGAGTGCGGCCATTTTGTTATATAACGCGCGCGAAAGGCCTCCTGGCCAGCTGGAAAAACGCTTAGACAATGCTGCTTCGATCGTATAAGGACCGTCTAAGATGCAACCAGAGGGTCCCCCTTTGCCGGGACCCTTTGTTCTCTCCCATCACCCTCGAATAATTACCAGGAACCTTGGGAGGCGCGGTTCTCGCGCTTCAGTGACGAACTTGGACCACTCATCCATAGAATGGAATATGGATTTTTAAAATCGATCCTGCGAAAAGAAAAATTGAGTCAAATCAAATTGGAGAATCAAGAGCGAGATTAAATTGCTCGTAAAAGGATATGATACGCAACGATGTATATCGTATCCTGCTATTAAAAAAAAATTCCATAAAATGAATTCTTAAATGAAATTAAATTTTTACGGAGGAATAAATTTCCAAAAGAAAGAAAAACGTTGTATGATAATGATCCCAATAAGAATCGCGAAACGTGCGTTAACCTTAAGCAACCCGAGGTGGAAACAATACCTCCAAAATAATAGAACAAAGGAGGGCGCCATGTTGGAAGAAATTTACATGGTTCGAGTTTCGTGTAAGCTCTTCGAAACAGGGACCTCTCGAAGGGAGGAGCGAAACTTGGAAGAATTCGTGAACAAGACAGGCCGGTCCCCGGTTTGGAAAAGGGCAAGAAGACGAGGTACGATTCGAACGAATCGTAAATTGCCTAAAGACCATCTGTTCATCCTGGTATCCGCGCAAACCATTGTCAGCTATTCTTTTTTTTTTCTTTATTCATTTATTTTTGTTCCTCCTTTTTCGTTTCTTCCCTCTCCTTCTCCTTCCTCCCCTCCCCCGTCGCTATTTACCACAGACCTATAAGGATTCGCGAGAGGGGGAACGGGCCACGTGTTCCTCTCCTCCGACGCGGTGGCATTCTAAGGGGAAGGTGGATGGAATGGAGAAGAACAATGGTGACGTCGGATGAAAAATCGAGAGAGAAATTCTGTAATTGCCAGATCTGGTATTTCACCCTTCGTCGTTGTATCTATTGCGAAACGATCGAACTCGTGTCACCGCATACTTTACACCGCATACGGAGGATGTAAACTCGCCACTTTGTCTCGAGTCGTTCGTTCGTTCACAGTATCCCTCTTTATTTTGCGACCAATGATATTTCGTTCATTTCGAAATATTGTAGGATTGAACGAAGGAAAAAGTATGCAGAGTTTGCTTAACTTTTGAGAAACGTTTTAAAATTTAAAACGTACCTAATATTCTCTGATTCTATACTATTCAGTGATGCTCATTATTAAAATTTTCTTCGAAATTGATAAAGTTGAGAATATTCTTCTCGCGTGCTCTTATGGATAATAAAAAGGAGAAAAGAAAAAAATAATATTTTTCACGCGTTGCAACGTAATTATAACCGCGCTGCAACGATGTTGTTCCAGCAGGCACGTTCAATCTGAAAAAAAAAAAAGAAAAAATCTAGCTGTCCGGGCTCGCGTCTTCAATTTAACTCGGCGCAGGATCCACGCGTCGAAACGTGTTTTCTTCTTGACTTGAGAATGTAGAAGAAGAAGAGGCGCGAGATAAAACCCTTTTTCTATCCCTCGAGAATTGCCCCGCGGCCCTCGTCCCCACCGCGAATCTGCATTCTGTAATGACTTCCTGCTGTAAACTGGCAAAATAATAAAACTGAATGGTCTCGTTACCGCGATGCGCGCACACGTGCTTCAAAGGCGTAACGAGGCGAGCGTTTTCAACCCGCATTCTCGCCTGTCCGTCAAATTCAGCTGAGAAATTGGACGAATGGTGAAAAAAAAAAAAGATGAAAGAGTGAATGGTTGACATTCAGAAAGAAATTTAATCCAACTAACTTCTGATCGCGTCCATTATGTTATAATTTTTATCGAAAGAGTTTCAAAAGAGGGGCAATCTTCTCTCGATGATGTAATAATTAATCTAAATTTGAAATACTGGAAGAAGATGAGGAAGTGAAGAGGATCGTGTAATAATTTAAAAAAGTACAAATTTTTTCCTCATCGAATTAACCTCGATTGTGATTTGTTTTCGAGAAGATGTTTATTTTTACAAGTTCTTCCACAAAGTTCGATGACTTTGTACGATCGAATATCGCCATCTGTTTCACCTGTTTTCACAGTATTTTATCAGTAGCGGATAATAAGACGCGTGAAGCGAAAAAACGATCGAATAAAAATCAGAGGGAGAAATCTTTCCAGAGGAACGATTCTTTTGGAGCGATTCGAAAAAAAAAAGTTGCTTGTATCGCGTCCATCTTCCCACATGCGATGATTATGCAAAGTGGCGAGCGGCTGTCAAAGAGTGTAGGCGCTAACGTTGGATACTTGGTGGGTTTTAACGTCGACATTGAACGATGAATTACAAGCGTACGGATAAAGTCGAGAAATAATTAATTATTTATCCACGCGATATTCAAATTATGATATAACTCCATGTTAAAATTTCTCATCGCGTTTGAAGATTTTTTTCTTCAAATAATCTTGACAAATGTATATGAAAGTAATAATTGTAGGTTTCCGATCCGTGGAAATCCAGTTAACAATTACAATAATCAGGAAGTGAGAGAATGTGCACGTGAAAGTGTATTCCAAGAAATAGAAAACCTCAATTAACCTTAATGTATGTAACTAATTTGTATCGTGCTGTTAATTTTATTAAATTCATCTCTTCGTCCAAAACTGAAACAATAAATTTGATAAGAGAAATGGATAAAACGTGTAATAAAAATTTCATACGATAATAAATAAATCTCGATAATATAACAAACCTAAATATATTATTATTATCACAACCCATATTATTCTTGGTAATATAATAACAAAACGAAAAAATTGGAAAGAATCCTTTTCAATAATAAAAGTCATTTCTATCCAATCTCGGTGACGGGCAATTTTCTCAGTGGCGTGAAATTCGAAGACCCTCTACGCGTTAGACTGCACGCTTGGAACTCGTCAAGGTGTCCATGTTTCCCGTGATTCACGCAGCAGGTGACGAATGACGAGTTCTATCCCCATTTGGAAAAATCGATCCCTAATTATCACGGACATTGAACCGAGAAATTAAGAGGCCTCGTTCAATAGATACTTCGTAGATACGTGAATCAAGTTTCGTACGATCAATGTTCGTAAAAATTCGAGTAATTCTCTGGGTCCAATTCGTTTGATCTTCATTGGATCATTGGACAAAGGGGAAAAAAAAATGACGAAGATGGAAATAGTTGTTGGACGAGGTTGTTAAGATTGTATTTTGGGTTAATGATAGGTGAAATAGCGGTGTATTAAGAGGAATCGTATATTAAGATGAATGCGTGGAAATGATTGATGGTGATAGTTAAGAAAAGGTTTTTGATAGTCTTCCAACGAGCGAAGAAAAAAATTGGAAAGTTAAAGAGTTCGAAACAAGTATAATCTTCGAAGGAAAATTTAATTTCTTTTTCTCTAGAAGAAAATAAAAAGGCAGGCATTTAATCACCGATATAGAATTTCTCGATGTAAAAATTTCTCCTCTAATCATTTCCAATTATTTTCCCGTATTTGAAAAAATACGTTCTCTCCTTGGAAACCTCTGATCAAGATCCAATGATGTATCGTAAAATAGTACAATGCTCGATGTATTTAATAATTATCATCGAATCTACAGATAATCTTCTTAATTACGAAAAATAAATTGCATTTACAACCTTCATTTCACTCGTCATTGAGAACCGATCGATGCCTCGATTTAAAATCTCGTTACACCTCGAAGGTTGCGGTAAACGAAAAACCCGCATAAAAGGCAAATAAATTTCCGAGATAATGTGCAATGATTAACGATGATAATCGCCAGTTTATCAGGAACACAGCGATTCCTTAGTGAATTAGTCATATTATTATTTAACTATCCTTTACGTTTCACCAACATACGCTCATTTTTCCACTGAATGACTTGGACCAAATGAATCACGACACGATAACGTGTTGGTACCTTGAAGTCGTAAACAAAGTGGAAAAAACACAATAGCCATGCCGTGTTCGATCCATCTCCCTTTCTAGAAATAATAATCCGTTGAAAAATTCTTTCCAAGTACACGTCTCTCAAAGCCGTGCCACGGACAGGTGTCAAGAAATTCACCTTGTAATACATTTTCCATAATAATTGGAGGCGTCGCATCTGATTGATTACCATTGAATTTATCGCTCCTTCGCAATCATCTTTCTGTTCTTCTTCATTCTGGATTACAATTATAAAGCAATCGATCAAGATATTACAATAGCGTCCTCTCGCTTCGATCACATCTTATCAATGATCTTTTATACACAATGCAAAAAAAACGAAAGGAATATCGATAATAAATGTTACAATTTCATGTAATGATACGATTAATAGAATCACAAAACTAGTTGGATTTTTCATTCTTGTAATTATTAATTCCTCGACTTCCATCTTTAGAATAATCGCGTAATTATCTCTCATAACTTCGATTGATCAAAGTGTTTCGATTTCATATATAAAAGATTCGTTTGAACAATATACTATATATATATATATATATATATATACTCTTTCTAAATTCATTTCATTTTTCTCTTCTTCTTCCTTTTTTTTCAAGAAACCAAATACTTCCAAACTCCGCGAAGAGAATACGAACGAGAACGAGGAATTCAGAAAATCTGCAAGCGTATCATCGCAAACGTATCACAACGCTCGTCGTATTCCTGACGTCTGAAACTCATCGCTCAGCTTCATGCATATTTAAACGACACCTGGATACACCCAAGAGCCGCCCCCCGATTCGGTTCAGTTTCGAGGCGAATCTACGTGCAGGCAATCGTCGAAAACCGCGCAAACCGCCATTTCACTTTCGTCCTTTCTTTCTTTCTTTCTTTCCTTCTCTCTTTTTTTTCTCGTACGACGAAATGGCAAATTGGAGATAACGACGCGGCGCTGGTCAAAGGGGGGCCCAGAATCCGCGGGGGCCCGATTATTCCGCTGCTCAATATTCCTCGCGTGCCGCCCTTTTCCATGTCGTCGATCGACGGCTTTTACACGCGCACGAAATCCAGGAGTGCGCCTCGTGAAGCTTCCACGTGAAAGGAACAAGACCTCTCTCTTTCTTTCTCTCTGGAGGATGGAAGCGTGACGCTTTTACCGAAACCGTGTGCTGTGTGATCGACCACCGTTCGCGAACGACTTTGGAGGGAGCTCTGTCTCGATATCGTGTCGAATCGAGATGGGATTACTCGATACGTGTATGGCGAGTCCAAACTGTTTGTAAATACGTTTCTCTTTCCTCTGTTATGGATCATACCGTGGAATTTCGTGCCAATTGAAATTTGTATGTAGGATACAAACGGAGAGTGTCGGATAGAAATCTAATAGAATTTTAAATATAAAAAAAGAAATGTATGTATAGAATATTAACACGTAAAATAATTAATAATTTGTAAAAGATATTAGGGAAATCTTTCTTTCAGAACAATTTAAAAAACTTTAAAAAAATTTACACGTTTTTCAAGAGTAACAAATTTCTTTACTATTCCTCTGATAGTACATGCATAAATGATTCGTATACACGAAGATTTGTAAATTCGAAAATGCGATTATAATAAAATACACGTGTAAATTTGAATTTTGTAGATTTACTATGTAATATTAACACGTAAAACGCGTATAATTGTCTAATTAATAATTTGTATTAGGGAAATCTTTCTTTCAGAACAATTTAAAAAATTTTTAAAAATTCCTATTCCTCTGATAGTACACGCATAAATGATTCGTATACGCGAATATCTGTAAATTCGAAAATGCGATTATAATAAAATACACGTGTAAATTTGAATTTTGTAGAAACAGTATCTATATATATCGGAACAGGGAGTATTCAGCAAGCGATAGTGCGAGTACAGGTTTACGGGGGTTTTACCCGTTCCATATGAATTTCACGCTCAGCATCTGTATTCATATCACTCTACTTCTGCGCGTCTCGTTACGTCCGCACGCGTCCCTTTACGTCCCCTTTATGTCTCCGTGGTGTCCTTTTAGCGATGCGGTTCTTTAAGGAGAGCTGCCGTCACACACCGGGGACATTTAAATAAAGCTTCGAACCGCTTTGTCGAATCCGACAAACGTCGGATTAACTCGCTCGAGAGAGAGAAAGAGAGAGGAAAAAAACCTATCCCCCTCGACGTGTAAAAACTTTCGTACTTTATCACGTAGGGGAGGCTTCTTTATCTTTCTCGAGACAACTTTCAAGAATTTCAATTTCTTAAATCAAAGTTGGGACGCTCTTCCTCAAAGCGAGCTCCATGATTAATTTTTCGGCCTCGTTTTCCAAGATTGAAACGACTATTCTCTCGAGTCGAAATCTTGCTTGGTTCCCACAGTTGGGATGGCACTCGACACCCTCGGTTTCTTTTCACGGTGAGAGAATTTTAGATCGGCGTCCCTGTCTTCGCCCGCGGATGAGCGAGCGCAATTTCCACGGGTCGGGCGGCGTGGCAAAAAGCTTGAAAGATCTACCCGCGTGTGTCGTTTGCGGCGTCCGTGCACCAGCGACAGAAGTGGTCAATGCCAACGGTGTCGTTCACCTCCTCCTCCGTCGAAGTCGTCGCCAACCTATGCCGCGCCGTGCAGCACCCCGCGTGATCGCGGCTCGAGCAATAGGAGAACCGGGAGCGAAGACACGGGCGGAATCCGCGTGACGAGCGGCTCGCTCATGACAGTTTTAAGTCAGCAAGAATTCGTGACAGTCAGCCGGAATTTCGTCCGAAATTTTGCCTCTCCTTCGAGTTCTCGAAAAATTGGAATTTTCATTCGAAAGCTGAGAAAATATATTCCTTTTGAAGATCCTTTCCTCTGTTGAAGATACGACTTATCGTTATTACTATTGTTGTTTTATCGTGCGGATTTCCCCGTCGCGTCCCTTTTCAGCATTTGTTATTAACTCGACTCGAGATTATATTGTGACTGAAAATATTCTCGAACGGGAACTTTTGATTCTTTAATCCGGTGTTTCAAAAAAGTATCGACTTACTTAAACCGTACTTCAAACAAGCAAGCCATCATTTATATATTCTGACAGTGCAGAATCACGTGGTCATGCTCCACGCTTTAATGGACCGTCTTTTTCACGCTTGCTCATCCGTGTCGATAACTCCTTCGCGCGCGCTTCGTATACACACACGCGCATACCATCCTTCACTCGCGATGTCGCGAAAATATTTTCAATAACCATGGAACAACAAGCTTGGGTTAAAAGAGGAAACTTTTAAATTCCAAAAATAAGTATCGTGCATATAGTCGCGTAACAATTTCTACTCGCAGGGATACTTTTTCTCGTATGCACAAGAAATTCGATCGATTAATTTATATAAAATTACCTCTTACTTTTTTACAAATAAATCGTCTCCGCGTTGAATGCAGAACCTTTCCAACCTTAGCTTCGATCTATGCGATCATCATTGGCGCAGGAAAGAAAATAAAGGCAGGTGGAAGAGAACAGAGATAGATAGAGAAAGAGGGAGAGGTGAGCAAGGAGGAAGGAAGACGAAGGCAGGTGGAAGGAAAGAGGGATCTGACGAGATGCCGCGCAAGTTGGAACAGTGACAAGAAAAGCGGCGAACGCATTTATTTTAATTGGAGGCAACGTACCTCTATCCGCGTGGCGGCTACCATGTCGCAAGGACACGGATGTTTCTTCTGCCGCTGCCACGCCGGAGGATAATTTAAGGATTCATTGTAAGTGTGACGCCCGAAACGAATGGCTTCCCTTCGTCATCGAGTCGGGAATCAAGCTCTGGGAACGGAGAGGATTCGATCATGATTCGACCTTCCATATTTTTGCTAAGTAATTGGAGAAAGAAAATTTGTGAAGTTGGTCGATGAGTTGGTGAGTTTGCCTGGTGAATACGAATACGAAGGAATAAGAATAATGCATACGAATGTATCGATAATACGAGATCGAGTTATAATTTAATTCTCATCCTTTATAATGTTTCCCTTCTCTTTCGAAATATTATTTTTCGGAAAAATTGCAATTTTCATCGTAACGTTTGCGAGACTTGTTCGTAATCTCGACGAATCGAGGCGAGAAGTAACAAGAAACGAGAGACTCGAGTGTTTACTTTTAACTGGAACTACGTTTGACAAAAGACAATCTCGATACTAATTTCTCGAACGGAAGAAAATCGATTTTCAAAACAATCATTTACCGATAGTTTCTCTAAATCTCCTCGAATCGAAACGGTGCATCTACATTCTTCATAACTCAACGATAACTCGAGTAAAATGGATGGACGATAAGAAATCACAAGTCTAACACTCCACTCCCATGAATAATTCCCGAACGTGTCCGACGATCTGTCATCGTGCGACTGATGCATAAACCAGGCCACGAAGAGAAAATAAACCGAACTATACGCAACCGAAACTACCGAAGAAGAAACGACGTGATCGAGTAAAACGAATTATTTACCATCAATGTCTCCGTCTTCGATAAATTTAATAATAAATTGTTGTCTCGAAATATATATATATATATATATATTTTTCATCTTGTGCATTTTCTTTCTACCATTCGTTCAGAACGCTATATACGTATATATCTGTATGGTATGAAACAAAACAAGGGTCTCGTAAAAGGCGCCATTAATGCGATGCCGCATCACACCGCTTCCAGAGGTCTCTCCTCTCCATCCGCCATGACAGAAGCGGTTATTAAAGTGATTACAGTGGTGCGTACCCCCGGTAAAGCAATTATTACTGAATTTACATTTATTCATTGCGTCCCGGGATCAGGAGAGAGAGAGCTCATGCCTTATACATGGCTGGTAGCTAGGAACTCGGCTATCTTTATGCAGCCACGGATAACAGTGTGCATGTCGAGTCCATGTTTCTTCGAATCCTTCTTCGCTCTTCTCCTTTTATTCTCTTCCCCTACTTTGTCCTTTTCGGAGAAAAAAAAAAGGAGAGAGACGATTTTGCGACGAAAGAAAAGATTTTTTATTATATAAGGATAGAATGTGGGACGAGAATGAAGTTGAAAATTTGAAATTAATTTTAAAATTAATAAGCTAGTATAGGTTTCACGTTGATATTTTTAGGAATATCATGCTCGAATTATTTTTTCTTTCTTTTTTTTTTTTTCGCTTTTCACAGACGTTGAATCGTTCGATAACGTAGCACTTTCGAGTGATCATTAGTCAAGGAACTGTCTCCGTAAAATATTATTTCCTTAGCCGAGTTTAATGGCTAGTTATAATCCCATCCGTGATTAATGACACGGCAAACTATAAATTTTCTGGATACTGGATTGAGAAATGAAATAAAAAGAAAGGAAAAAGAATCGCCAACTCCTATTAACTCGTTCCTCGAAGATACGCAGCAATCGATTAAATATTCGAGCGTAAACTGGTTAAAAGAATCTGTCGTGGTTGTTGAACGTTCCTTGGATGTGATCGATCGGCAAACTCGGCCGAGTAATTAGTTATACAAGCGATCATATACAAGCGAAAGCACGAGTTCTTGGCCTCGTTCACGTACGAGGTATGATTTCTCTTCGAGCAGAACCGTTGATGACCGCTTCTGAAACATCGATGGCCGCAGTTATGTAACCACAGATATATATATTTCGCGCCAACTTCGTCCGTGCCTGTTTTTCTCGCACGAAATTCCTCTCGTAATTGATTCTTCCCCATACGTTCTGCGCTTTAACGGCCGTTTCTCAAAAAAGGCCTTTCGTTACGCGCTCTTCCGCGTTCGAACGTGTCATTAACGATCGTAAAAAACGGCTCGGCAGAGGAAAACAAAAGATTTGACGAGGAATGATCTCACGAGCGATGAAAGAAATTGATAAAGAATTTTTTTCTTAAAACGACCCGCGCAACTTTGCCGTCCGAATTAAACGATCTGTTACTGTTTGGTCCATGTTTGGAAGGGAAGAAATATCAATTATTCCATTGCGAGGAAAAAATAATCTTTTTCGCGTCTATGAAAAACAACTTCCTAATAGAATTGGAGTTAACGAACGATTTTCCATTAAAATTCCCAAACTGCTAATTCTAAGCGAATTCTAACCGATCTCTGGCATCGAGCAGCGTATCTAGATTTTCTAAGGCGTCCGTTTGCTAATCCATTCCACCGTGGATGAGGGTATATTGCATTTGCTTGTTATTCTCCCCCTGCTGCCGCATATCTGCATTTATCACCAAGCTTTCTGAAGGGATTCTGTCCCTGGCCCGTGTCTAGGTGATCGTGCACGGCTCTCTCTCTCTCTCTCTCTCGCCGGTGCATGAGGGTATGGTAAGTCACGATGAGACCGGCAAAGGGAAACCGTATCGGCCGTATATGCGGGTCGTGCGAAAGTCGGGCTCGATTTGTCCATGCACGACTCACGATTCACGCGGTATTCAGGTTATGGTGGTATCCTGATGAAACCAAACGTGATGCACATTCTAATCCTAATAAGTGTGCGCACTGTACAATTTTGCCATATTTCTCCCTTTCTTTCCTTTCTTTCTTGCTTCTTAATTCTCATTCACGCCTCATTGTCCACGGAGAGGAGGATATGTGGTTGCGACATTATATATTTTCATATTCGTAACAAAGGATAGGAGATTGGTAAGAAGGATCGGTTGGTATCCTCCTAGTCTAAAATAGTTTCCGATTCATTAAGGTTTCTGCGAAAACTTAATCGATAGTACATACAGGTATACAGCATCCGCCTCGATTATCGTGTGCCGACGCCGCGTTAATTTCAATCAGGACCGGATAAAGTGTAAAAAATTTATCGCCAAGAAATGGCGCGTAACTCGAACCAACCGATTTATACCGCTCATCCTCCGATATTGAGTCCGCAGATAGGGGGAGGGACGTGTGCGTGAAGATAAAACGGCGAGGGTAGCCTGGTCGATCGTGCGAAAATCGATGGGTGACCTTCGATCGGTTCGTTAAACCGACACACAGGTTGCACACGCGACAAAACGCAACCGGACGTGCAACGTATCCGCGATACCACGCCACCGGTGTTGGTACAACGCACCATTTACTTTGTATTCGATCCATCGTGCTCGCCCATCCAATAATTCCAATTTACGACAGATTCGATCCTTTCCTAGCTGTAGAATTCGTTTCTTTCGCTTTCTCTTCGCTCGAATCTCCTATGTCCTCTATGATTATTGCGTACGATTAATACGTAAAATACAATTTCTATGCGATTTGTATTTATTTGTATTCTTTTTTTTTAATTCATCAATATGTAATTATTTGTCATTGTTAATTTTTTTCTTTATACGAGGAAGCTTCGATAAGGTTCGATGGCATTAGGCTCTTCTAATTAATAGAGGTAAGCACTTCCGAGTTGAGCACAGTTGTCAAACACCTGACTTCTTCAGCTGTGAGGGTCAAAGTCTTCGAGTCTCTTGGTTAAAAGGTACTTGCTCCCTCTTTTTTCTTTATCACATTCTCACGATTCTCTCTCACAATCGTACAATCATATATGGAAGAACGTTAAATATATTCGCAAAAGTTCGTCGTTGGTGCACGAATTAAAAATATTCCCGATACGAAATTCGTATCGAAACCACGTATGTAAATGTGAATCAGGTGTCCAAATACGAGCTGACGTATCGCCATGCGTCATCGATGCATGCAATAATCCGCATGCACTGTCTTCAATGGACAGTGAAAGCCACGTGGAGGCATTAATGGGAAAAAAGAAATTGCGTGTCACTTTGTACTTTAACGAGTGTGTCGCGATAACACTCAGAGAAATTTTAATCACTCGGCTACTGATTGTCGAATCACGCATCCGAATCGCGATTTCTTTGACTTCGCGCGCAATAAAACGCTATTGTGTATCGATGAATATCGAGGCGAAAGTTAATTCTTTTTTTTTCTTTTTCTTTTTCTTCTTTCCCCCAAGCGTTGTTCAAAGATTTCTCGTAAAATTCGGTTTACGTTGCTCGAACCTGCTTCTGCAAATGGTTCATAAAAAGCGACGTTACGGTATTGTAAATTGAAGTCCATAAACGATTTCCTTTTGAAGAGGGAATTCTTTCGTTCGGATGGTTCGTATGGTTGGAAACAATGAGGAAATATTTTCGTAAAGGGTATTAACTGAATAAGATAACTATATAATTCGAGAAAACAATTCTGAGGAGAACGTCTCGGATTCCGATCCAACTTATATAAGAAATTCGAATTATTTAAGGGATTATGCATGAATGCAATGATGCGTCTAAGTAGAGAAATGATATTTTTCTCTCGATATCTTCCAATATTTTCGCAATTATACCGAGTTTTGCCAACCGAGTGAAAAGAGATTTCGTACAAATGCGTTCAAGTAGAGAAAATTCAATTATCGAAGAGATAGAGAGAGAGGGGCAAATCCCATTTGCGACATCCGTTCATGAACGGAAATCTTAATTATCAGGCAAGTATGCGGGCTTGTTTAATGAACTAACGAGATAATTCGACCGAGCGCTTCGTTACGGTAATCAGACACAAGGCCGCCAACCTGTGTATTTTCACCTGCAATCCGCTGAAAGCAGCGTCGAGTAGGAGAAACGGTGGCACGCGCTTCTAACAATGGCAATTTATAACAATCGCAAGATTTATCACCGCCGCAATTGCCATAGATCCCATCTCATTTTGTTATCATCAAGCTTGAACAAATTAATTATATTTGCTCGAGAAGATTAACTAGCTCGATAAAACGAAGATTAGAAAGATTAGAGAAACTCGTTGAAAATATTTTTGCGAAAAGATATTAGGGAGCCTTGGTTTCTTAAAAAGCCAATTTAGTTTCCAAAAATTCATTCACGACACGATTGCTACGATTTTATTAAATATCGTTTCTCTCTTTCTATCAGAAAGATTATGCAAGTTGAAATAGACGCTCGAAACGATTCTGCCATACGTTTATCGATGTCACATAGCCGTTAAATTATCCAGGGAAAATTACGAAAATTAAATATATTTAACTTGACGAGGAAGCTCGTTTCGTAACACGTTACGTAGGCGTGTTTCGTGAGAATTTTTCATCATCCTGAAACCAATTTTACAAGAAAAATTACATTGCCATTGCAATAACCAATTTGTTACCATTTTTCAATCTCTCGCATCGCTTCGAGCAAAGTTATTTACCGAAAGGGGGAGAGGAAGTAGCTACAACTTGCAACTTTATAACCGATTAGTCTCGATGGGAGTGTTTTATTTTTTTTTTTTTTTTTGAACTCTCGATCTGGTTCCACGGCACGCAAGCGAAGCGTTTTCCAACGATTGCCGGTAAACGCAGCAACAAGGTCGGATGTTCTCACGCCGGTAATAGCATCCGGTTAACGTACCTGAAAAAGAAAAGAAGATTGAATTAGATCGAAGCTAATTACGAAACAAAGTGGTATATAAATATAGTTTTCGAGAAGGAGTTTGTAAATCGATGAAAGTCGTGAATACGAGTAAAAGCATTTATAACACAGTTTTAATGATAGTCACAATTAATACACTCGTGATTCCTCCAATTCCAAATTTGACCGTAGAATTAAAAATCTCCTTAATCCCATAAGTATCCCTCATACACGAAGATATCGCCAAAAATTAAACTTAACCATCATAGAAATCAAAACTCGAAATATTCGATCTTTAAATTTTTCCTCGATCAACGAATACGATATACGAGCCACTTTTTCATTTTTTTCCAAACAACTTTTCTCTCCCTCCTTCCTCTCCCTGTGCCTTGTTCATCATTCGCAATTTCAATATCACCGATCGACGAAGACGAACGGCAAAAAGCAAACGTATCTGGATCTGCATAAATTACCGATCACCTTCCACAACCGGTCGCCTTCCACAACATACGACAACACACCAATACCGATCATTCTTTTTACGGCAAGCGCAACCGACCCGGCAAGCTTCTTAGCGCGCTTGTTCCCGTCCACAACCGCTCGCGCAAAGCTCTCGATAGGCTTTGTACCGGCGTCACAACTAGTTCTCGGGATCACGAGGAACGAGCGAATGAGGAGAGGAGAGGAGGAGGAAAAGAAAATTCCGCGAGACGTGGCCTGCACACGCGAGTCATCTTGTCCAACGTTGTAAGGGCGTGCCGATGAACCTGTTGCGGCCTCGTGGATTTACGTGCCACCGATAACCACCACGGTGAATATTCACCGGACGACAACCGGTGGAATACGAGACGAGTAATTTGTTCGAGATCGGCGGCGGCGACGAGGGGATCGCCCTTCGGGCGAGGAAATTTGCATGATTAGCGTGCAATCGACGACGACGACGACGACGACGACGACGACGAACGAAGCGAGGAACGAGGCCGTCGAGGACGAGTTACACGAGATGTTTGGAGAGAGGGGGAGGGGGGAAAGTGTTGGTATGAAGAGTGTGATGGATCGTGGTCGACGTGGCGTTGCGTGGTTTGCGTACGCAAGACCACCTAATGCGACTATTTTCGCTTATTGCACCGTGCACATCTAACATTTAAACGTGGCGTGGCTATGTTGTGTTACGATACGGCTTCTGAAAAATTATGAATTATGCGTTTTTTCTTTTCTTTTCTTTTTTTTTTTCTTTCGCTTATCTTTGCTTCCTCGTGACAAATATGGATCGATCGCGAAGGGAAGTGATCAAGGTATTTAGAAGAACGTATTCGATGGAATACAACGAATTCGAAGAAAAATGCTTATTTTTTTTTTTTATATCGATCAATATTCATCGTTCAATTATAGCATAATTAAGCATTCCTGCGCATTGATTATTTCCAATGACTAATCACGTATCGATTCTCCTCCTTTTCATCATTATCAACTTTTGCCACGACAGGTAAGAAGTTGTCCGTTCAAGAGATTGCGCGCACACATTAACGCGCGAGGCGGAAAGGCCGGGTTTCGCGCTAATGACAATGGCCGAGCCCGAGCGAGTACGGGATCGTTTTCTGGGTGGACGCGCCGTAAGCGAAAGGACATGCACGACGACAAGACGCGAAAGTGAATCCACGTGTACCTCCGACTAATCGGCCGATAAACGCGGCTGAAAAGTCCGTCCACTATCACGCCCAACCCTTTTCCTCTTACCTTACGAGGCAACAAAGATCTATTTTCTTCTAGAGATACGCTCGCATTCTTACCGTAGATTTTCATTCAACCATACAATGGAGAACTTTAATAATTTTATCTTCGACGATTCTTCGATTTTATTAATAAAGATTACTTTGAAATAAAATAAATTTTCGCTATTCCTCTTCGTTCATTCAACGACAGAAAGAGAAGCGGAAAAAGGAAAAATTTAAAAAAATTACTTAATTGAGGCATTTATCCGTAATAAATATACCTAATACGATCGTGAAAGAAGAGAAATAAAATTCTAGAAACCGTAACGCACAACTAACGATCACGACATTTAACAACGACCAGCTTGTCACCACCAACGAGTTACCAACGAATCTCTCTCTCTCTTCATCTCTCCGTGCTTTCGAACCGTTCCACTGGAGCGAGAAGGGAATTTCATAAGCAAACAAAACCTTCTCACCTTTTTCGCGACTCGACGTGGCGAAGCGTGGGCCCAGCCCGTTAATTGGCCACGAACCATACAGACTTCGGCAAAAGTTTCGACCGCGAAACTGTTGTCGTCCCTCCGACCCGTTCTCAAATCCATTTCACGCTTCTCACGCGGCATTAGCGGGTGAAGCACGTGAAGCGCGCTCTTCCTCGTCCTCCTCGTTTCGTCCTTCCGAGCACTGGCCAATCGCCGAGGGAAAGAAAAAAAATTCGATCCACGAGTCGCGCGACGAGTGAGATAACGATTACGCGGCCGCTGTTACATAAAACCCGTCCACGCCCTTCCCTCGCTCGGTTTTCGAACCAGCGGAATTCCTCGTGTCTCCCCCTCCCCCGCTCTCGAAAACACTCCTGCGCTCCTCCTATTGTACAGTCGTGGCATGCACGTGGATCCAGCTGTAACCCCTTTCACCGTGATTTCTTTCTTCTTTCTTTTTTTTTTTTTCCTTTTTTCGCGTGTTTCGGGGAGAAGCCTGATTTTTCGCATTACGCATCCGCAATTTTGCATTCCGCTTCGAGTGACTCCAAGTGGATCTCGCGAAGGTGAGGTGAAATTGGAGTATCGTGGACGATTTGATCAAACGATATTTTTGATATTTTCAGCGAGTATTATTATTGCACAATGTTGCGTTTATTACGGTGATCACAATGGAGAAAAAAATTATTGTGGAATTTCATGGAAGAAGTATATGATAAATTATCGATTTCCAAAAATTTAACGATTCGACGTTGCTTTTCGCGTTATATCATTCTTGAGCGATCTACGGTGCGAAATTTGTTATTACGGCAAGATTGATAGAGATTTTAATAATCGTCTTGATATTATGGATGGTATATTTTTCCCCCCTCCCTCCTCCAATAAAGTTGCACTTTAAACGAAAAAATGTTGCTTTAATATAAACCGTAATTATTGAGCAAGAATAAGAAAAGGCTCGGGGCAGGACCAGTTAATTTAAACTAATTGCGCTCCTGTTGGATCCAGTTTATAATGTATTCATACCGCGTAATATTATGCATCAAGTCATCTAATTGCAAGCGGAATAACAACCTCTCCCCTCCTCTCCCATCTCGTATCTGCAAAGACAATATTTATCCTTCCTCCTCACAACAGGCAGACAGATTCTAATGAATTACACACTCCAATTTCCTTTTCACTTCATATTCAATTATCTTCGTAATTTTTTCGAGATGGATCTTTCAAACTCAGAATCAAACTCAACAGACAGAAAATTAACTTTGATTCGCGATAATAAATTCCAATTATCCGAATCCATTCCGAATCTAATCTCATTTCGCATTGCATCGGAGCAACGATGTAACCACAAATTTACAAGCAGATCGGGGGGAGGGGGAGAAAAAGTGAAACGAAAGCGAAACGGGGAAGATTGCACATTTCCAGTATCGTTCAATCTCGTGGCGGTGTTTCGCTAAGAAGAAGAGGAGGAGGAGGAGGAGGAGGTCGTCACACGTGAATCGGTAATATCCGAGAGATTTGCATGTTTTATGCATTGGCGGTACGCCCAGCAATAAAGGGGAGATATGGGCGGGAATCGATGCGCGTCCTAACGCAAAAATTCATGCGCCGCGGATGATATCTGCCCGTCGATTACGCCCCTCGACACGCCGAGATTTAGGGTCAACGCTCGTCCTACAACAAGGCCTACATCCACGAAATAATTTTCGAGCAAACGAGGCCTCGCCCCTCGATTTATTTCTTTTGTTCGGATCCCGATTCGGGGATTCGTTCGATTTGTTTTAATTGAGAATTGATGGGATGGATCATTGAATCGGATGTTTCGTCGTTTTATCCGATTGAACATGCGATGTAAAGATAAAATTTTCAGGAAAGAGATTCTCTCAGAGATCGATGAAAAGATGAAAATCTGTATACTATGTTTATTATTCAAGGCGAATGGAAAGGATGCAAATTGAGACGTGTTTATTAAACGGTTGGAATTATTTATCTGTTAAATATAGAATGTTAGTTAATTGTACGTCTTTTTTATTCCGTTTTTTTTCTTTTTTCTTTTTTTTCATTTAAAAGATATTAAACGCGTGACTAACGCATTATTATCTGTCTGATTGTTCTTTGAAATTACTCGACAAAGAGAGATTAGACATCGAGGATAAATCTTTCGTTTCCCATTCATCTTTCTAATAAAATTAAAAATACACGATCATTCAATATTCTATAACTACTTTCCCATCTACCATCCTAAATTCCAGAACCAATGACTCATCCAATTCGTATAATACCATAAACCCATTCTCCAGAATTATTCCCCATAATCGGTCGTAATTAGTACCATCTCCTAGATTGCGATAATTACTATCTAATTATCCTTGGAATTGACGAAAACTAGGCAAATTACTCTCCCACGGTGATTCTGTAATGGCCGGTAATAAACGAAATCGATGGGACTCGATCACGAAGTCGTCGTCCAAGTTCTCGTTTCCTTCTTTCCTTCTCCTCGAGGAAGAGGTTGGATTTTTCTATGGACTAATTATCATGGTAATCGGTGGCTGTCACGAAAGTGGCACGAGGTTAACCGTTACACGATTCACAGAGTCACGCGCCGATGAGAAGGAAAACCGCCGTCTTCGTCGTTGTCCCGGGACAGAGATCATCGATTGGGAGATGGGACGTGAAAATTGAGTCAAGGAAACCGCGCGACATAAAAGATTTCTCGTGTTACGAATATTCTCTTCTTTTTCTTCGTTTCCTCTCGTGATAAATTAATAAATAAATCAAATAAATTGATCGTTTCTTTTTGATTGAGTTGATAAGATCGATAATGGAAATTTTCATCTATTATTTTTCGTATATAGATTTTCAAAAATTCTGAAAAAAAATGTAGAGCTACTCGATGATTTCCTTATATTCCATATTTAATAAAATCGATCATTTGTCCCTAAGATTTTTCTCTAGTTACCCCTAGCTTATCTCTCATTTCCTTATACTCCATACTTCATAAAATCGATCATTTGTCCCTAAGATTTTTCTCTTAGTTTCTCTAGGTTATTTTTATATTATATTTCTTTATATTTGTTATATTCCTTAATAAAATCGATCATTTGTCCCTAAGATTGTTCTCTAGTTCCCTAGATTATCCTTCATTTCCTTATATTCCATATTTAATGAAATCGATTATTTATCCCTAAGATTGTTCTCTAGTTCCCTAGGTTATCCTTCATTCCCTTATATTCCATATTTAATGAAATCGATTATTTATCCCTAAGATTTTTCTCTAGTTACCCCTAACTTATCCCTCATTTCCTTATATTCCTTATATTCTAAAAACTAACGAACGCGAAATATCCTTAAAAGGGAGTACAATGATCGCGAATGTTGGCAAGTCGAAATAAAGATAGCGAAACGGAATATGTTTCGGTTTCCCCTTTAACAGGGCGCGAGGCGTTCCTTAAAATTCCTCGTGCTGGTAAATAACGAGCCGATTCTAATCAATTGCGATTTGTTTCGCGACCGATTCTATGCGCGCGCTGCGAAACAGAATGCATCTATTGAGACGTTTCCCGTTCTAACGAGCTCCTTGTTCCCTTCGTTCAAATTCCAATTACTTCGGGTTTATCGAGTGGATAAAAATAACGAAACTCGCTGGCTAATAATTGCGCCCCTTCTGAGTTACGCTCCTTTTAAGCGAATGATCATAATTATTTCTTTTGAAACTGATCGTTCGTTTCAAATCTCGCGATGGAGAAAGAAGAGAAAGGATCTTTCCAAATCGATCGAGTCTCTTTCAACTTTCGACTCGCGATGATATATATAATTACTTCTAATTACATTTTCCTAAAATAACACGTACGAAATCGATACATTTCCTCGGTGAAAGAAAGAAAGAAAGAAAGAAAGGCGGAAGACGCGATATTAATTGTGCACACAAGGAATTGGAAGGAGTTATTTCCTTCTCCTTACAAGAATGAAGAATCAAATTGTTTCAATTCAAAATGAATTCGCTTGAAAACACTGAAGAAGAAGAAACTGTAATAAAAAAAAATCAACTATTCTCTTCAATTCTATCTTCGAATTTTTCAAAACTTAGCACAACATCGCAATAAATTATACGATATCGAGCACGAATTAAAATATCATTATCATCCGTGTAAAGGAGCAATCGAATCGAATTAAACCGACCAATTTTCGCGGATTATCTCGGCCGGAATTTCGCACGCCAAACGACGTTCCTCTTCTTTCAATTAAGACCCCCCTCTCACGAGCCGATTCGTCGCGATAATCGCGCGCAGTTTTTGCCGGGGACCGTTCCACTCGCGTTCCGCCGCGAATAATCGGCTTAAACGGGCCTGGTTCCGCTAAAGGAGGATCGAAAAACGGCGAGGATGCTGCGAGGAACCGTTACACCACCGGTCATCTCGCTGTAAATTGCGCCTCGTCGAACACGAACTACTGAAATTCGTGCACACGGTCCACACACACACACACACACATACTTGTATCTGTTTCTTTCGCATACGAAGCGACGGTCTCTGGCCGCACGATCGCTTCCTGGTGTCACGGATGCCATCGATTTTCGATACCCTGAATTCCCCGACCGGTTTGTTTACCGGTTCGATGCTTTTTTCCACGGAGTTTGCGGAAGCGTGTGTACCCACGTTAGCTGGATAGCATTTAAAAGTGTAAACATATATATTAGACGGAATGATGATTGAAGGAGGAGGAGGCGAGTTTTTTCTTCTTTCTCTCGAAATTTCTTCAACGAGGAACGACGGAAAGATTAATCGTCGATGGAATTCAATTGTATCGATTCAACGGGAATTAGATCGATGAACGGGTTCTTAATTACGGATAATTGTAAGCAAGCTTCGAAGAATTTTCGATCCTATCGAATAAATATTATTTTTGTATCTTCAAGGCTCGGAATATTACGTTCGAGTATCGGGTTACGATTGAACACAGAAACTTATCTACCAGTTGAAAGGAGGTTGAGAACCTGGCAGCAAGATGGACGAGAAAAGTCAACGCACCGGAGACAGGTGGCTGAGGCTCCACTCTTTCACGTATCGCGCCTCAAAGTTTGACGGTAATTTCCTCGAGAATTCGCGGCAACGTTACCGATGGTACCGTTACATCGGCCGACAAAATATTTGTGCGCCTCTCCAACCACGATATCCCTTCGTTTCCTATCGTTCCAACATGTTACTCTCATTGGTCTACGAGATGATATTTCGAAAATTATGAAAATGAACAATTGTGACGTGTGAAAAGCGAACTAGGATTCTATTCTCAGTGATCTACGATTGATATTTCGAAAATTATGAAAATTCCAACGATCGTGGACGATTCTACTCTCATTGATCTACGATAAAATTATGAAAATTCTACTCGAACGATCGTGGTACATGAAAAGCGAACGATTTTATCGATGCACTTGTGTTGGATCGAGAAATTTGATTAGAGGAAAATTCGACTTGAATTTATATCATAGATTAATTTTTATAGTGTAGATAATCGTTGATAAACCGTACAAATGACGGTATGGGTCTGCGATGCGTGGAACGTGAAATTAGCATACGAAGTCGAGATTTATCTATGCTTAAATGTTTGTTGCAATGCAACACGCAAAGTAAAAAAAAGAAAGAGTTGCTCAATTCCTCGCTCTTCTTTCGTCAACTCGTTTCTCATACTTTTGTGTTTTAATAGATTTGTAGAAATTTCGTTGCAAAATTCTGCTCCACTGATCTCCACGATTACTATACTCCGCCACCGTGGTTCCTGCTTATTTTCCAATATTAACGCCCGTTATTGCCATATAATTTACTTTTTATTGCTATTTCGTTTTATCTTCGAGAATATCGCACGTCTCTCTGAACGTTTATCTTTAATTTTTATAGGTTCTGGTTATTGAATTGGAATTAGAGAAATGGCACTTAAATATATATATATATATATATTTCGCCACATAAATACCGCAATATTTAAATATCTCTTCCTTGTAATACACGGAACACACGAAACCAAATCTCAGTAAAAATTACATAAGAAACCAAGAATAGTAAACGAGAAATATTCCAACGTCTAATTTCAACTCGAATTATAAAAACTTCCTATTTAATATTCATTCGCAATTAAACAACCTAGTGAATATCGAGGGAACTAAGTTAAGCCAAGCATCATAAAAAAAAAGAAAAGAAAAATCTCAACGAAAGTTTAAAAGCCAGTGTAACGACGCATGCACAATCATCGAGCCATTAATTATAATCTAATAATCTAACGTTGGTTCCCTCGTCGCGTTAGAAATCAGTAAATAAACAGATGTTGTGTATCCAAGTGGTCGAGCAAATTACGCGACGGGAGCAACACAAGTGTCCAACTACGTTCCGAAGTAGCCGTGTAGTAACAGCGACACGAACAAATACTTGCAAATAAGTCAAATATGTGTACAAATGCGCGAGAGTTGTCAAACTGCCACGGAATACGGATGCTTGCCATTATCGTTCACGCGCGGCTCTCGATCCGATCTCGAAAGAATTTTCGCCGAATAATGGCCCCCTCCGACACTCCGCTTCCGAGACGAATAAATAATTCTGACGGTGGCTGCTATCGTGGTTTATCACACTGCGTTCAATCTACGATCATACGAATCTTCAGATAGAATTCTCCTTCTTTTTCTTTCTTTGATGTTTCAATTTCGTAATATTTTTCTTCGGAAAAGAAAAATCTGTCATTTTTTGAAGACGTAATTTTGCGACAAACGAAAGAAAAGTGACGATTCGTTAGATAGAGAACGATCAAAGAATATTAAATTTATAAAACTTTAGCGCGATCTCTTTAATTTCTAAAGATCTGCCTTCCCAAAAATTGATTAACTTCAAACAACTGCACCGGAATAAATCTAAATACTAAGTAAGAATAAAATGAATCGTTCTCCTGTTAATCCTTTGACGCTCAAAGAATACGAGTTCCCTGTTCGATAATTCCATTATCGAAATAAGAAAAAGAAGGAGAAGAAGAAGAAGAAATAACCAACCCTTTAACCAGAAGACGAATCGTTCATCGTCTTCCAAAAATTCTAAAAGGAATCATAAAAAAAAGAAAAGAAAAGAAACCGCCAAAGGAATAGAATTCGACAAAGGAATAAGTGTTTATCAGCTACCGAACTCATTTGTTCACGATCACACGATGAACATTCTAAATCCTGGCAAGAGAAAGAGAGAAAGAGAGAGGGACAAAGGGGGAGACACTTTATCACGGAAAGCTTTCGCAGGTTGCCCCGTTGTTGAAATTAATAAGAGCCAAATAAACGAACGAAGCAAGACAAATGGCGGCGCATTGTGCACGAAGGAGCGTGGTCGTGGCCGGGTTTATTTATTTCATCGTGCGCACACCGCCAACGTCACGGCCCTCGAACACGACCGTGTGATTAAGGAGATGAACAGTGGATACAGTGGCCCACCATTCCACACCCTCCCCCTTCCTCTTCACCCCCTCCCCCTTTTCGACCGCCGCGCGGAGCAGCCTCATTTGCTCCGATTTGCTTCGATCCTCGGTTGTCCAAGAACCGAGACTGATCTATGTAATCCGGTTTCGATCTTGTTGATAGTTGATACAATTTCACGAGGGACAAGTTTTCAATAACTGTTGATTTTGGAAATGATTATTATTAAACGATATCCATCCCTCGGTATTGTTTAAAATTTGGTGTAAATGGATGGTATAAATGAAGAAAATCGCTTCTATGAATAAAAACAAAGCAATGGGAAATTATTCGTCATAAAAAAATCTGAAAATCTCGTTTACCACGGTCAAATCACGGTCATCCACTCCAGTTTAACTCGATATTAGCTCGGCGAGGAGGTGGAATCCAGTTAGCGTCGCGCATTGGAATCGAGGAAGAGGGAGAAAGAGAGAGAGGGGCTTGTACACCGCATCATAAATCGTCCTCAAGATCGATTAACCCCTTCCAGTTAAAGGCCGCTCCCCAAGAAGCTTCCACAAGTCGCGGGAAGATTCCCTGGAAGCTGGCCTCACGGGACGTGTTTCCTGAGAGAAGAAGAGGAGGGAAGGGAAGGGAGGAGATTTTTTTGCCCCCTCGAGCCCGAAGGATCGAGGCTTGTCGAGGCTATGCGTTATAGATCGGAATCCCTCGATCCCGCAGCGGCAATGTGACGCCCTCGTTGCGACGACGCGAACGTGTGGCACAAGTGGTGGATCGGCCTGGCATAAATCACCCACGGGGAAATAAATGCCGGACTGGTACGTTTCTCGACCGAGGGTACCTATATATATATATATATATATAAACGAATCGAGGCTGCGTGTTACTATAAATCAACAGATTGTCCGCGGAAAGAGCCACTCCTGGTAGTCGTTGGCCGCCTCTCCTCTGTCGTTAGATGGAACAACGAGTATGCACTCGGTATAGGTCACCTCTCCCACGATCGATCCTCGAGTGCACCCCTGTGTTTGTGTATCATCACGAGTAATAAAGTAATTCCGGTTAAATGGATATAAATGGGCGAAAGTATAAATTGTGGGGAGAGCCGTCTCTATAATTATGTCAATAATGAGACGAGGGAAGATCGACAATGAAGGGATTTTTGCGTCATCTCGAAGAAATCCAGACGAAACGAAACGGAGAATGGACGATTCTCTCGTTACAGAAGTCCTGTTACATCGGTCCTCGTTTCGATTATCGATCGTTTCGATCGAATATCAAAGGGAACAATAGATATTACATCTCCGACGCGACGTTCCACAATAAGGAATAAAAGGGAATCGGGTGAACGTTCCTTGAGAAAGCTTAAATCGCTACTCGGTTCCACCGGCGATCGGTTTTAATCGATTCAACCATCTGAAAGCCGAGACAAAGCGGAACCCATCCCTCCTCTCTCTCTTTCTCTCTCTGGTAAATTGATCGAGGTAAAAGTGATCGAGAAGCATCCATCTACCTGTTGCGTCGAGGACGATCGAGGCCAATCAAAAATCGGACGTCGAACGCATCTCGAGTGGTTGGTTCGTCGATTAACGACTCGTTACGAGACTCCAACCAACGAGACTGTTTTTCCTTTTCTTCTCTTTCTTCTTCTTCTTCTTTTTTTTCCCCTTTATTTTTCGTAAGATAATCTTACGAGTAGCGAGGCCGCGGTATAATTAGAGAGAGGAGAGAATCGCGGATCGGAGGGGAAAAAATGGATTCCACATTCTTCGAGGCGCATACCATCCGACTTGATAATCTCCACGAATTGCAGGTATTCGAACCGTACCTAAAATCAGTAACTCCGATCCGTCTCGAGGCCGCCTCATTACCGTCCAACCTCTCTCCATAGATGCTTCTAATTGCTCGACCAAAGTCTCTCGAGATACTCGAGAGCAGGGGAAAGGAGAAAGAAGGAGGGGAATCGCGTGATCAGGCTCGCCGATCTCTGTGCTCGAGCCGATTCGAGGCGATTCTATTAGGGAGCTCTGGTGAAAATGGTAACTGGTAATTGATAGGAGAGATGTCCCATTTGTTCCTATGACGATTATCTCGGGCCGATGTCTCGATGCAAGTTGGACTGCATCGAGAAAATATCTGTATGAATTTTTCAATTTTTTTTCCTTGCTTCATCGTGGTTGATCGGTGTTACAGAATTTGTTAACGAGTGTTATATTAGGTTATACAGGATCTTGCGTTCCTTATTATTGAAATTTACATCATTCGAATATCGAATCTATCAACGATGATTCTGGATTTCTGGATTTCTGGATCGTTTAAATATAATCGTATTGAAAAATTCGATTTTCTTCAACGAATCAAACGAATAATTCTATTTCACCGTATCCCTAACCACATCTTCTCGAGGATGGATCGTTACGATCCATCGTAAATTTTAATTTCCTTCCAATAAAAACTTTAACTTCCTTAACAGCTTCCGTGGTCGTCCATCGACCTGATAAATGGTTTAGAAATTAATTTGCGCAGGCCATGAGTCAGTCGGGAGTGAAACAAAAAAATACGGTCCGGTGACATCGGTAAAACACGTTAATTTCGTAAGAAGACCCTTGGCCACCTTACCGGTTAACCATCGAAGACTAAGCACCGAACCGTGGTCTGAACGAGGAGCGGCCGTAATAATCGTGAATCATCCTCTTCCCTCCTCCTTCATCCTTCATCCTTCGTCCAACGTTCCTTCGTTCGAAAAGGGAAAGGAGAAAAAGAGAGAAAAGAATATCGAAACTGCGCCTACGCACCACCCCCCCTCATTCCACCTCAAATTGTTCCACAGTCTTTACAACCGTTCCGCCACTTTTCAGAAGCGATACCCCTCCTTTCTTCCTTCCTTCCTTCCTTGCTTCTTGCTTGTTGTTTCACGCTCGTTTAATGGAGGCCACGTTTCGAGGATCTACGATCATCGCGGTAGCCTGACAGTTTCAAAAACACGAGCTCGAGAAAATTCTCTTCCTTCCCCGAGAGGGAGGGTTGCTTGTTCTGCAACCAGGTCGAGACAAGCAGGAGCTCGACGTTAACCTCCTTTTGAAAATTTAGAAACCGAGTTAATAAAAGTTTGGTAATGGGACGGTAAATCCATCCAGGTAAATTGTGCATAATTCGCTTCGTTATTAAGTTGGTGTAATCGCTTAATAATACAGTTTCGACTTAAGAGACGAGGCTTCAACTTGATCGATTGAAATTCACACGCGAGCACAATTGTATTCGGTGAGTAAGATCAGATTCTACGTACAGACTCGCTTACTCTCGTGACAAATAATGCAAATCTCTTCGATGAGTCACGTCGATGAGTAATCCCGTAAGAATTAATGCAAATCTCAAAGAGATCCAGATCGATCTTTTCCTGTGCAGTAGTATTATCACTGTATATAAAATGGATAAAAGTATACTGTTGTCGAGGAAATAGTTCTTTATCCATTTCCACGCTTTCTCGAAAGACCGATCTATTGGATAAGAAGAAGGCAAGTCGATTCCAAAAGATTCTGAAAGTGTTTGCGATATTTCCCTAATCGGTTTAACCCTGTGAATCTGTTTCGAATATCACAGGCGGGGGGCCGACTTGAGGAGGGAGAATAATGGTCGCGTGCAGTCGCGTAGCATGAAGCTGGTTGGCAATTCAAATCGGCGAGTCGCGAATCAAAACTCTATCAGCATTCGGTGAAACGGTGCCGAATGAATAAGCAGGGAGAGGAGAACGGATTCGAAGGCAGGATGGAAGAAGGGATTTCTTATTCCAGATGGATTATTCGCTCGGGGTCAAAAAGGCTCGATCCTCGTTTCGTTTAATGGGCCAAGAGATTCTACTCGATTAACGTTCGACCGATTTTCTTCCCTCGGCTCGAATTAAATCGGGTGGAATAATTTGCTTGAGAAACTCTTCCTCGATTCTCTTCTTTTTATATATATATATATAATAATTGAAAATCTTTGTGCGAACTTTATATATCCTTCTCCATTTCAATTTTCACGAATCTCGTTAAGAAATTTTAGTAGAACGGACTCCATCAACTCTTTAACTATGTAATAAAATTACGAAGAATTCAATCGAGTCGCACTTTCACACTAATATTTTTCACGATCGATGCGATCTTCGAGAAAATAAAAATTTACAAAAATATTCGCCTTCAAAAAAATGAAAGATCAAGACTCTCCGTTCGTTCTTCGCCTCTGTTCGCGTCGAAGCTCGGTTGACCACAGGTGAAATTTACCACGCGAAGAGAGAGAGAAAGAGAAAGAAGAGATCGCGGAAGGAGGTCTTTGTTCGGAAAACACAACACTATCCCCGGCCGGAAATAATATTTCACCGGGGGAAGGAGTAACGAGCGCCTCTCTTCGGCCAAGACACGCTCGATGTTCTCTCCTCCCGTTATGAGATTTTACGGCGGATGCGCACATTATAAGATTTTTGCGCGTTGCGAGGGACGAGCAAAAACCTAGCCGTTTTCTTTTTTTCCACTTTTTTCCAGGCTGTCTGTTTGCCGAGAGGAAGAGGAACATCACTTCCGGCGCGTGTTCGTACACGTTCCACCGCTTCTTCCAGAGCGAATTTCTTGCCAAGGACGAGAAACGATCCTGTTTCTTGGAGACTTGGAAACTATTGAGTTTGAGTTTGATCTCTTTAAGGAGATGAGTATCTTATCCGTTGCACGCTGCATTCATATTTTTGACAGTTCCTCTTTCCTTCCTTCGGGAAGGGATATTGGTAAAAACGAATAAATCAAATTTCAATGAACCTGTATAATGGCTGCTTTGTAATTTTTCGCGATTATAGCTCGTAACTATAATAAATATTAGCCAGTCAAAAAAGTTTGATGCAAGCATATAACGCGACAATAAAGAATTCTGAAACTTCTCCATCGTTCTCCAGCTAGACGCTTCAGAAAACTTGTCGAGATGAAACGTCCTTCGATTACCTTTTATACTTTTAACACCAAGTGTTTCAAACTTCCTTAAAATCCCTTATCTTATCATTCTTCTTTCAAACCCGTTCTCCCAACCAAAATCCAATCGACGAGGCCTTGATCTCCATCGAGAAACAATCTCCCTGCGTGTATGCTAATCGCAGGAGGAAGGCTTCTCGAATTGCGAACGTGTGGACGAATCAAAAAAGAAGAAAAAAAGACACGGTTGACACGGGCGGAAGGCCGACCGATTATTTCCAAGGATGGCCGCGGAGATGGATGTATCTGGCCGATCTCTCCGCTTCGGCTGCGCTACGTCTCCATAGGCCGAAGGCCTCGGGGTCTCGGATGACCTCTGCTGCGCCACGTTGCAGATGCAAAAGAGTCGGCGCCGTCCCCTTTGATTCGATAATAATTATCGACCTCGTGATAGAAATAACAATATGAATACGCGCGAGACAATAAAGAAGACGAGAGAGTTATGCGCGCGCGCCGTTTCCAAGCCGGAACGTTCCTTAATTAACAACAGGCAAGTATTCTAACCTCGAGCGTTATACGCGATCCTCGTCGATAATCGTCATCGATCCAAGCGATCGATGACACGAGTAGATACTTTTTTCTTCCTTCGTTTATTCGAATGGAAATGGGTCGAGAGTTTTTTTTTTTTTTTACAGAAGAATTCTTTCTTTTTCCTGCGTGTAAGATTTATGTAATTTGTTGAAGACAGTGTTTTTAATAAAACTCTTCCTTCTTCTTTGGAAAATTTGAAGTAGATAAAAATATCTTGATCGATTCAAGATAAATTACCTCTTTTTCCGATAATTTTGCTGTAAAATTTCAATTCAAATACGAAGAATGCGATATTAAATTAGAAAACAAAGTTGAAGCGAATGCGGCATGGAAAATTGCGGGTAATTTTCAGTATTTTCAGTTTCGATTTTTCTAAATCGTGGAAATTAAAGGAAGTCGCAACTATTTTTATATCGATAATCCATCGAAACAACGTCGTTACACGGTTGGCCTCGAGGAATTGAATAAAATTCCCAGGTGTCGATGATATTTTTATCGACTAATTGCAAGCCGATGACCATCGTCGTCTCTGAAACATGTCAAAGAAAAATTATCGCAATCGCCGACGAATACAATCTATTAAGAAAATTATTGGGAAAATTATAAAGCGTGATCGAACGACGGAAATAGAATATTATCGATAATTCAACTCTATTAAATCACACAAAAGTCGAATCAAAAGAATTACGATTCTCTCTCTCGAATTAAAATGGTTCGATTTCCAAGTTGCTCGTAGAAAACAATTACACGAATTATATAGTATGAATTTATAAAAACCGATAATCTTGTCGATCGAAAAGTCTGATCGTTCGAAAAAGTGTGACCAAAAATCCGTCCAAAGATTATCGTTCCTCGGCCGAGGAGAAATATAAAACTGGAATCGAAGCTTACACAGAGGGAGCCTTGCACGCGTCTCGTCTCACGTTCGAGATCGAAGGACAGAGCCGATCGCATGGCTCTGAAAAAGAATCGGATGCCCCGATCGCAAATTACCCGAGCGGAACCACGAAGAAAGGGTTCGTTGCAGAGTCAAGGGTCCGTTCCAGAGTCAAAGGTCTCCGCCGGTCAGAGCTGAAGGCTAAGCAAAGGATAGGTTAGAATGATTGCATGGGAGGGGTGGGAATTTACCGCGCCATAGAATCTTTATTTTGGAATCAAGGGTGTAATATAGGGATGGATGGATTCACATTTTTCATTCCTCTTTGTCACTTGTTGTCTTCCACTGGAAGAGTGCTATTATTCGTAGCTTTTTTCGTCTGCGATTATTCGAATGTATTTCCTCAATCTGAAAATCAATCAGAAATAAGATTGAGTCAATGTGTACATTTTGGATTTCTTATCGAACACTTTGCGCCATGAGATTCGTCTCTGATAATTTAATTTTTCTTTGGAATTGTCGAAACGATTATAGGATTGATTATTAGTAATTACAAAGTGATTCGATTGTCTCAGAATTTTTTTAAATGCAAATTAAAAAATAAATACGATCTATCGTTTTTAATCCACTGCATCGTTCTAGGTATTGAGAATCGGAAAGATCCTACGTCGCCAAGTCTTTTTTCGTCAACTTATCGATCCTTTAATTAATTATCCATTATTCTGTGTCGCGTGAATACTCTATTCTCTCGTTGCGCAGGTAGAATATTCTTATGGCATTAAAGATGTATGAATACTTTTAGCGAGAAAGCACAATACAACGAAGTCTATTTTTCTTCGTTAACTGTCCAAATAGCTGTACACGGATGTGGCAGAATTCCGATCTGCTAATTATTTAACAGCCATTGTTATGCATTACGACGATGCATCAGAGGCATTATATTCTTTCGTCGTTTCGTGCCAACATTCTCCGCTTTCGCGTATAAAATATTTGCATCGTTGTTACTCTACCGATTAGCAGAATTCTTTGTTGCGCAAACAATTCTCCGTACAACTATTGTATATTATTATTTTCATAAGCGATATTCATGGAGGAATCGAATGAGAAATAAACAATTTTTAGCATGTTGCATAAAATTTTACAATGTCTTGATTTTCCGATCATTTCTAATCGCATAAAATCACGAAGAATTTTAGAAAAAAATAATAATAATATTACGGCTGAGATGATCTCTGCGCAAAAGCACTTATACATTTTTATAACATTTGCAAAACTAAAAAATCAATATAAATAATCCTTTAATTAATCAATTAATTAAAGATCGAAGCCTCGAAATTAACAAGACTTTCTTCCTTGCCTTTCGAACTTCGACTCCAGCACGATCCCGCTTTCCGACAAACTATTAGCATTTGTTGAATCGTGAATATTGCGAAATTCCGCGTCTATTCAACGGAATCGAGTTCGTTCGCGTATATACGCGCTTCGAATGTTAATTAACGCGGATTACTGAAAATTATCGACGGAACATCGAACTCAACGTCGATGGAATCGCCAATGAGAATATCCAACTGTGAGGATAGAAATTATCGAGCTATTATTTCACCGTATTTTCCAAATTCTTGAATTTTTCCCTTTTCCTTCTCGCTTCCTCTTTCGATATATCTGTAGCTTTCTGTTAATTGTTATGGCTCGAAAATTCGGCGATTCGATGAAGAACGATCTCAAAAGGCACGCGATGGTGGGTTTTTTCGGAAGGAAAGCGAAGGATACACTGATGGATACACTGTCGCCGTTAATGGCGTTATTAAGAGGAATTCGACGGTGACGCGCAGGTGCGTACAGGGCGTTGCAAAACGCTTACGACGCGACCGCCGACGATTTTATCGAAGCCAAGGAAACCTGTTGGAAGAAGTGTTATTGCGACGCGCCGGTGTATCTGTGTGTACGATCGCTAATAAATTCCAACAACTCTGGAGCTCCTCGCGGCTCCTCTCATTTTCCACAACCACCTTCTCCTCGCATCCCTCTCCTAACGCGAATTGAGTTTGCGCGCACTTTCGACGATCACGCAATAAAATTTACCCGCAACGAATAAATTAATATCGATATCGATACCCTTCTTTTCTTTTTTCGGCGAGAGAAACGGATATATTTTTATCTTTCTTTATGAATTCCTAAGTATGCGATCAGATCCGATATTCCTTCGTTTCCATTGATCTTTATATTCATCGATGAGATTAATAAAGTAGAACGGACATCCATAACGTTGGATATTCTCTTAAAATTTCTAAGTCTCTTGTATGTTAATAAGTGATTTCTTTTTTCTTCTACTCAATACACGCTCTAAACCGTAATAGTATCGTCAGTACGTACCTGAAAAATATAGAATGTTAGTATAAGAAGGAGTGAAATTTGTAATTTTAATTAAATATTTCGATATCCTTGGATTCCTTCCATTCCTTCCATGTTGAAATATAAGGTATAAGAATTCCAATCAATATTCGTTTAATCCCCTAATAAACGGGAGGAGAAACATTTCCATTTGGTAGCAAAATGCGAGAGAAAAATGGCTGCCGTTTCATTGAATCGCGATCCCGATCGGGCGCGAGCAAACCACTCAAGGTGAACCTATCAGGGATGCGCAATCTCTTTTTCTCGCTCCCCTGAAAACAATTATCGACCGGCGAGCTCTCTCGAGAACCGCTTTTCGTGTACATATAACGCCACGTCGAGAGGCGCAACGAATCTTCATCGAGATACCTCAGCAGCTCTCCTCCCTCCCCGAACGAGTAAAATATAAACGATGCCGGCATTTTAATTGCCACGGCATTCGTATCCCGTGCTATATATAAGTTTCCTTCTTTTTCCAGGGAGGGGGACGAAGATGGGATTGAATGATGCGGCGGACGATGAGAAGCGTATTCGCCCGGAAAAATGAACGCGTTGCTTGTTTTGCGCCGCCATTACGATATACTGCGAGTGTGTAACGCGTCGAAACCATGTGAATCGATTTTCGAGTTGGAAAAGAAGAAGAGAAAGGAAAATATGTGATAAATATTTATGAGAAAAAAAGAAAAAGTTTCAATCTAATCTCGCGTCGATGAGTCAAATTGTCGAGCCTGATTTATTTCTTTTCGATTTCTATCTATTTCGATTCCATTTCCAAAATTATTATATCTCGTTAAGCGATCGTTAATTAATTGTTAGAGGATAGAATATTACAAGATGGAAATATTTATGAAGATGTCTATGGATGTATTTTTCCACGATGGAAGCATGTACAAGGGGGAGGATCGATTGAGGGCGTGGGAGGCGGATGAGGAAACTTGAGTATGTCGAGCTTGTGTCGATATGATTTGCGGCTTCCCGCCTCGGTTGGCAGCAGAAAACAAAACATAATTTACTACCTTCCAGTCGGATATTTTATTTGTTGGAAAGAAATGTTGGAAAAAGTATTTCGTTTCTTCTTCTTTTCTTTTCTTTTCTTTTTTTCATTGGAAAAGGATATAAAAAGAGATGAAAGATCCGATTAACAGACGCGATACTGGATGAATTACTGTGACTGTTTTTGTTGGCAGTATCACAGTGTCAGTTGCGTTAAAGCGGTGAGGTAACAATGGCCCACAATAGTCGTCACAATCACAAGATAAACATCTTACCTCGCATATTCACAGGTTTTTTTTTACCGCGCATATATCAATGTTTAGCAATGCCACGAGACCGTCTTAGGAATGACGATCCTGCAACGCATTGTCCCACTTGCGGGCGATCATTGAGCAAGAATCGAGCGAGTCTCCGCGGAATCGTAAAACACGATCATCTTCGAGAACTCTTATTTTTTGCCGAGAGATAAATCGATTCTGTCCAATAGTATCCTCGATCCTTTTGCGATATTCAAATTTTTCTGAATCCTCTGAATCCGTATCTTCAATATCACCGATCATCAAGATCGTTGTAAAGAATATTCTTCCAAAAATAAATATATTTGTCCTCCTCGTTTAACAACTTAACTCGAGCGAAACTCTATTAAAATTAGAAAAACTTTGAACCGCTGTAACTCGGAAGATAATAACTTCCGGCCAACGAGTGAACCATCATTAGAAGCGTTGAACTTCCCCCTTTAAAACTCTTTTTCATTTATTCCGACACGACTTTCGATTCCGAAAATATCATCGTGCAAAGAAAAGGTAATTTTTAAGATCGTTCATCTTAAACTCGATCGAACTTTGTTAAAATTAGAAAAAACTTTGAACGGTTATGGCTTCGAGGATAATGACTTCCGGTGAACGAGCGAACGATCGTTAGACGCGCGGAACTTTCCTCTTTAAAACGCATTTTCATTTATCCCGATACGACTTCCGGTTTTCGAGATATCCTCGCGTAAAGACAAAGATAATTTTTAATCGTTTACCGTTTCCCTTTGTCCCTTACTCGGACCTCTCGCTCAAACCTCGTTAAACTGACCTATCCCAAACTCGAGACGAGCATCAGAGCGATTCTTGGAAAAACGTAGGACGCGTTTCCAAAGAATGTAGGTCACGAATCCATTCACAATATCGAGCGTTAGTGAAGAACGTCGAATCCTTATAACTCGGCAACGAATCGAGATATTGGAACGAACCAAAAAATGATTTCAATGGCATGGCTTCCTCCATTTCTCGAATAGATTTTGATAATAAAATTTACTGATTTTTTTCGTGTGGAAATTCGAACTTTCGTTTAAAAAAGTAATTATATAAAGGGATATTTAACGTATCTGAATTATAATATTTATAACATCGAAGCTATTGAAAAAAACTAATAAAACGGAAAAAAATTATATAACAATTCGAAAGACGATGAAAATACCGCAAACACCGTCTTTTACGAGGCAACAATGAACAGAACCAACGTCACAACCTACTTAAACAACCTAGGCGAGGCGTTGTTCCGAGTACCGTAAACCCAGGTTAAGACTGATAAAACCAGATTTCAAAGATGAGCTCTCCTCTTCTAGCTCTCCTCTTAAGCTCTCCATACACGCTCCGCGGACTCGATTTACAGTTACTTGGCCTACCTGTATACACACGAGACGTTCGAAATATTTACGCAAGAATATCGCGTTATCCGATTACCGATAATTAAAAAGAACGGATTCGAATCCTTTCTTCCCTCAATCAAACTCGAGGTACTCCTAGAAAGCATAATATCGACTTTCTAATCGTATCTCAAAGACCTAAAGAACAGTTGGTATCTGAGAAATAAAAGGATGCTGCTATCGACTTCCCTGTATCTCGTCGAACGCCACTTTCACCTTTCACACGATTTCTCATCCCCTAATTTTCGTGTATCTCCGACTTTCAAAGATAAAATACATTATAGACAAACGCAAAAGAGAATACCAATTCAACTATCAGCCCCGTTTTACATGGCAAAATCCATTAGGCAAATGTATCCTCTTGCTTTCGTTTCAGAGACGATAGCTCGGATCTTGATAGGGATGCATCCACACAAGCGCACGTGACTTCCTGCGCCGTGGTGCACCATCACCGTGACAAGAGATGCATGCCGGCCGCGTGGGCGTTTCGTTGCTTTCACTCAACAATAAGCCGCGTTGCGTCCGGTAATTGGCATACATACTGATGCTCTTCTGCTCTGACTCGGCAGAAATATTCAATTTCGGGTGGAGGAGGGGGAGGTTCGAAAAATCCTCGTCTTCGTCATATACACCCGCGGGCACACCCTCCGCGAGCTCGCGGAGAAACTCGCGGCAGCGACTCAACTTTAGCTCGAACAAATTGGCCGGCGCATTAAATTTTGAAACGAATCGCGTGGGCATACGTATGTATGAATCAATTGGATCGAGCCGTTCATTATTTAAATGGAGGCCATCTGTAATGAGCGGTGGTAATAATGGTAACAGGCTTCCGCTAATGATCCCACGAATCGGCCGGCGGAATAATAAATACGTCGGAAACAATATCTCGGTTCGGTACGTTCACCGAGAAAGCTCACGAACGTATTGTTCATTACGCGGTTTTAGAACGAAATTATGCGCGCGGCTGTGTTTAAGGCCACGACTGTTGAATTCCACGTTCGTCGAGGATCGTTTATTGCCAATAAATTTGTCGAGTCGTAAATTAGTTTTTGTTTTACCGCCATGTATAATTCTACCCCTTTGTAATCCTTTCCAACGTTTAATTGCAATAGCGCGTCCTTCGATGACTCGCGTTTTTTTTTAATATATATATATATAAAAATATATCTTTATATATATTTTTCTAGTTCCATCACACGGATCCACCATTTCTGACTGGTTAACTTAACCTCAAATCCCTTCGAAAAGCGAAGACCGCAGCGACGTTTTACGAGGCGGTGTTTTTGCGGCGGTGAAACCAGCCGAGAAACGCTGGCCAAATCTTCTCTCACGGTATTTCATCTTTCTAACATTTTATCTTTCACCCAATGATTATTATTGTCCAACCGCAGAAGATGGCGTTTCTTCGACCATCGATTTCTATCGTCGATTCCGCGTCAAATAAATCCCTCCGCTTGTATACCAACATTTTCAGCCCAGAAATAAAGAGATCTCGAACGGAATATTCCCGTTCGAGCGGGAACGGGAATGAAAGTGCTATAAGAAAGGACATTACTATGTATATATATATAAGACGTATAACTCGTGGCATGCTCTAACCTAACCTCAAACTTCACCCTTCGAAAATGAAAACCGCAACATTTTACGATACAACGAGGTTCGAAACGATTAAAAAACACCGACCCCTTCCCCCTTCACGATATTTTATTTTAATACCTTATTTTCCACCCCCGCGACGCGAAATAGCATTTCGAGTTAGCACCGACTTCCACGACCACCCACGTCAAATAAATCTTCGTTATACCGTGTTTTTCATCCCGGGAACAAACCCGATTACTCACTCCCTGATAGAACGGCTCGTTCGTATAGAAGAAAAGCGGGGATGAAGGTGAAGGTATTATCGGTATCGGTGGAAAAAATACGCGCTTGCTCAAGAAACGAGTAACTTATGGCGTCGTGCCGTATTCTCCCCTCGCTTGGAAGACCCCGTTCGCCAATATCGTATCGAGCTTTCAAGGTAAAATAAGGGAGGAGGGGGGAGAGGAATAAGGGAAAAAACTGGAAGGAAGAGGCTCGACGGGCTTTTCAATAAAACTTATAGTCCTTATAAACCATCCTCGTCGGGACCAGTGGAGCGGCATGCGGCCTGCACGCAAGGGTAGGAACATGCACTTTATAATAATAGTAAAAATGACGCGGCGGCGCGCAGCATGCGAACTTCTTGCATGCAAATGGATTGCAGGTAGGCTCGTAGGTACCTCGGTATCCCGTGTGCAACACGTATATATACATTGCTCTGTGGCAAAACGTATTTCACCATGGGCTACCAGACCGTTCGGCGCGTCCGCTCTTTTAGTCTGTCGGCCGATTTCCTTTCTTCTTCTTCTTCTTCTTCTTCCTCTTCTTTTTCTTCCTGTTGGCCGTGTCTTTATACGGTTAGCTTTATGCATCGATTATTGAAATAATTGTAACGCCTACAGCTGTCGTGAGCGAACACCGCAAACGAGGCTTTATGGCGTAATCATTGTCGGAGAGATATAGGCGGCCGATCTTTATGGGATCGTTATTCATTTGGATCTGGAACGGAGCTGGATCGTAGAGAGCTTAGGTGGACAGGTGTTGGAGTTATTTTTATTGAAAAGGATTTTCCCTTCGAGAATCGAAGGGTTTCTTTTCTTTTTGTTTTTTTTTTTTTTTTAATGGAAACGAGATCCTTGTACAATAATAAATTTGACGCGAGTCAATCTTGGCGAGTTTTTCTGTATCCATTAATCTTTTAAATCGAGATATTTACGTTCCCCGGATCCCGCTTTCTTCTTCTCCTCTTTTGTTATTAAACCACAGAGACACGATATTAAACTGGAAATGCATACAATAACAGTGGCTCCTACTGCAATCTCATATTATCTCCAATTTCATTTGTATTTTATTCTACCGCGACTCGAATAAAAACTAACTCTCGCGTATTGAGTTCACCAACTACCTCGAGCCCCGATAAACGTGGTTCGATTGTTATTGAAATCTGTTACAAGACCGCCAACGGAACGTGTATTTCACGAATGATCCTAAACTATGTCGCTTAAATAACGCGGTTGTATATTCGCTGTCGCGATCGGCTTCTGGAACGGAGAATATCGAACGAAGCCACCGTATAAAACGGGTCGAGTTGCATATACATATATATATACCCACGCGTGTTTCTTCTGCGTCTTGATAATAAAGAAAGAAGGAAAGCAAGAAGAATATACGCGTAAAACAATAATTCGTCCCATGAATTACACCATTATTAATAAAATACTTACAAAATACTTTCCCTGTCAAATTTCCAATATTTTACTTCGTAATAATAAAGTCGTTTAAGAGTTTCAAGAAAAATTTATCCCAACATCCAACCGTTTGGTGGATTGCAACAAATGTTTATTTTAAAATTTAAAAAGAAGAGACATCCTATCGTTATTTCTCAGATTATTGCTCTGTTTATTAATTATACAAATTCCTAACTACAAATACTTATAAAAGCATCGCGTATATGATTTAGGATCACCACAAAATGCACGGATCGATAATTCGATGCGGTTTAACCTAACCTAACCTCCTGTCGAGTCCCCTCGTGTTCGTGTTCCTCGAACGTTGGCAAACAGTTTCTTTCAGGAATGAAAAAGCGAGAAACACGACAAGTGACAAGCATGAAACTGCGTGTACATCAGCGTATATCATCGAGCGCCAGGTGATAAACGTTCGAATTAACGGAAGTTGGGAGGAGGAAGGAAGGGAGAAGAAAAAAAGAAATGCCCACCTGTTGAATTATTATTACTCTTGGCCGAGGTTGTTTTTAAAAAAAAGAAAAAACCTCGACTTACGAAAATGTCCGATGCAAGAAGCCGCGAATAAAATAGTCGCGAATGGCCACTTTCTACCCCATGGCGCGTACTAAGACGCGTTTAAACACCGTGGGCATTGCTCATCGCTCGAAAAATATACACCCGGACACTTCGCTTACGCGCTGCACTGTTAATCGATCCAACTCACGCGATTCCTGTATTTACCAACGTTTTTGCGCGGACGGATCGTTAAAAACCTCCCGAGCGGAGGTTTACGCTCCGATCGTGAATATACACGGTGTATCCAGAACACGGCTGTAACGAATTGGTATCGAAGCAGTTGGAATCGAGCGGGAATCGATCGTTTCCAAGATAATGGACGATAATTGAAATCATCGGGGGAGGAAATTTTTTCGATCGAATAGGAAAACGAGTAATCGATTATTTACCGAATTTTAACGAATCTTCTTCTCGAGGGGGGAAGGGTTCGAAATTGGCGGACACCGTGTGCATTGCACGGCTCGGTTAATTCCACGGCGACCGATTAAAGACCGCCTCGAGGAGGCTCGACACCTGTGCCGCTCGTTTATACGCCTCGGCCGCGTGTCATTTGCGTGAGAATGCGCGACGTTCTTTGAAGAACGTCTCGAGCGGATAGCGTTCATTGGTGGTCCATCCACTCGACAGCGCAGAAGCGATCGTAAACGTGAAAAATCTCGTGTCAACGGTTGTTTCAACTGCATTCGATGCGAAATGAGCCTGTGTTGAATTCTGAGAGGGGAAATTTTTTTCCAGAATAAATACATGCGTGAAGAGACCGGTGAGTTAATGAAGAGGGAAATTCAACTTTCACAAATATAAATTAAACGAGTATCACGATTCGTTACGCGTTGCATCCGATGATCGATACTCTTGGTTCGTCAGCATTATTCATCGCTTCGATCAGCTGTCGAATAAATGATACATGGCGACGAGTTTTCCATCATTGAGGATGGATTGTATCGTGCAATTTCACGGATTGTGGAAGAGTATCAAAGGTACGTGCATCGCTATGCCTTTGGAAAACACAAGAAGGATAAATTTTCTTCACGACTATCTTTCGTACAATTCGATAACCAGAATGACAGTGACTGCGACAACAGTGATCGTTGGATGAAAGTTATTATGGTAGAGAATTGGAAATTGAGCGAATAACGACGAAACATCGTCGAGAAGATTTTTTTACTTAATTTTCATCTTTGTGATCACTTTCTCTAAAATCGTTTCCGACGAGAATCGTCTTGGAAATTCTCTTCATCAAGGAACATTTCCGTTTTAACAAACGATTCCCTGATAAAATTATAGAAATTAAATATTGAAATGTTTCAAGGGAGAAAGTACACCGAAGAGAGCATCGTTCGAAGAATTCTACTAATAATAATGAAAAAAAGGATAATCTCTATAGCAGAAAAAGGGATACAGAAAACAGGCGTGCATCGAAAGAGAAAATTCAAGGACTCGTACGGCGCAAAACACAATTTTACAACGTCGTATATTAGAATTTATAGGTAAAAGCACCAACATCGCGTTTCTCGCGCAATTATTCTATTATTTTAACGCAATGCATGAATAATAACTTACGTAACCGGCATCACGGAATCTACACGCATAAAAGTCATGCACAAAGTCGAGAAATAAATGCAAACTCCACGCTACATAAAAACTTATCCGACCCAACTATCTGCTGCACAGATTCCTCCAATGCTCCGGATGATACGAAAAACAAAAGAAAAGGATAAAAACTACTGGAGAAATCGATAAAATTAATCTGTCTGAACTGCAAAAGAAAGGAATTCGAGCAAGTCCATTGACAATTTTTCCTTTCCTCGTCGGAGAGACCTTTCTTCCCCTTCATTCGCCATTAACAGGCATGCGCATGGGAACCGTTAGGTGAAAGGGAATCACGGAGGCGCTCGAGGTAAATCGAAGAAACTCTTTCGCCGGTTTCCAAGAGATTGTCTCGCAACTCACCGCTAAGTGGGTGCACACCTTCGATAGAGACCAACCAAGGTAATTTATAGCGGTCATAGCTCTCGTTCGACCGTTCAGGAATCGAACACCTTTCCCTCCTAACGTATCCCAAAAATATTCGTTTCGTTTTCAACCGTCCTTCCTTCGTTCCCGCGCAAGATTTGCAAGTTTAAGCTGCCTAAGCTGCTTAAGCTCGATCACAGCTCGATAAATAATTTCAAAAAGGATAACGCGCGAGACAAATGTATTATCGGAAGCTAGAAAGAAGCTTCCTTGGCCGGTATAAATTCAAACGTATTCTCTATAATACCGAAATTTATAGGATAACGAATAAAACCCATTGGCATCGCGCGTGTATATATATATATCGCTTGTAAATTCAACGAGCATTGTAAACGCAAATGGAAAGAGTTTGAACACGAACGCGAAATATAAATTTCTAGAGAATTGCCATTCCAGAAACCACCTAATTACTCGTAAAATACAAAAACTAAACGTACTTTCCCTCCCCCTTCGAATCGAAATCCTGAAATCCCCGTAGAAAACTCGTTCCCAAGGCGTTAGAGAATCCGCGTCCGCGAGACGAATTACCGCGTATTAACGCTTCGCGCTCGAGGACGCGCCTCGACCTCCCCGGCCGCCATACCACGCGATCGCTCATAAGACGCATTAACACACCAACTCTCGCGCATAACCTCTCCACCGGTTGTACACCTGCTTTATTAACGCGGCCGTATCTTCTAGAAGAAAACCGGTGGAGCAGAGCGTGGAGAGCATAGAGAACGTCCCTCCCTCCCCTGCTCGAGTGGGGAAAGAGGGAGAGAAAAAGAGAAAAGGAAAAGGGGAAAAAAAGGGGCGCGTTAAATTATCGGCATAGCCGGTGTCACGGGTTCTCGCGTGTATATTTTAGAGGCGAGCGTGATCTCTCCGCGAATATAAACGTGCGTTACCGTGAATGCATCGCCAACGCTTGCACCTATAACGCCTGGCCCTCTCCCGTACGATCATAAATCGCTGGTACCCGGGTGAAAAATCCTCTTATTCCGCGGCGGCGGCGGCGGCGGATCGGATATCCGGGGAATGTTTATCCATTTACGGTTTCCGTGATAATTTACCCCGGTCGTTAGCCGACGAGCCATTTTTTGGTTAGGCGTTGGTTAGATAGCTGGGTGAGGTAGGATGAGAGGGGTGGTATATCTTGGTTATAAGAAGGATAGGTTATAGGAAGGGTGCCGACAGATTACGCTCGAGTGATAAACGATGATCGTTTGATCGTTTTAATTTTTATGAGAGTATTTTTTTGATAAATATTTTTGTTTTAAATTTTCAGACTCGTTCGATGATTGCGTTTACATTTCGAGATTAAATTTGTAATAATGTTATCTAGCTTCAACGATGTATTATTATTTATTCTTAACTTGATGTTCTTTTTAATTTTTTATCTAATTAAAAAGATATAACAATGCGATTAAGATTAAAAGCCTGTCGCGTTTCTTATCGATGTTGAAAGCGTTAAATGGAATTGTTTCGATTTATGAGTGTCGCGGGGTTATCTTCGATACACGGTTAAAATTATTCGTTAGATTTATCTGTCTCTCGTGAGACTTTGTGGCAAGTCGAGCAACAACTTTCTCACCCGTTAAACGAACGCGGGTAAAATGCGACAGATCTTTCGTTGTCCCGCGGATTTTAGGCCGCGATATCTCGCGAAACGATCCACTACATTACTCGCGATATAACCGAGAAAAACGGTATCCCAGGAATTTCAGCATCCTCTGGAAACGTGTAATCGAACGATTCTCCTCTCGTCTTACGAAACGAACGAACGTTTTCCTGAAGATATCCCTCGCATAAAAATTAAAATCTGAACACGTTACGCGATAGTCGTCTTTTTTAAAAGATTGTTCGATCTTCGAGCTCAGAAGAATCGGTCGTAATATTAAATCGTGAGGCAATGCTATAAATCGATCGAAGAAATTCTGTTTCCAAACTATAAAATTATCTATAATCTTTGTAAAGGCTGAAATCTTCGAGTTCGACTGGAACTGGAAAAGATTCGAAAATATCTAAGATTTATTTCTCGATTCGACATCCTTTAAAATTCCACGACGATTTTCGAACATTATCGAAATTCAAATTTTTCGCATTTTCATTCTCGTCTCACCATGTTTCTTTATCCTCCTATGTTGTGTCTTTTTCTTTTTTTTTATAAATCGTATATACACACACATTTCCCATACACAAAGGAGCAAGTTCCTCGAACTGAATGGCGACAAACGACGAACCATTAGCGGCAACGAGCCGGTGGATGGGTCCCAGAAGTTCGATAACCTTCACCGACACGAATGGATAGATTGTACAAGCGCAGCCGGTCATTAATTTCGTGAGACTTGGCCATGTTTTAACATTATCGTAATCATCGCGAGGATGTTCCCGTTATTTCCTGCCCGCGTCCGTGGGAATGACACGGCGGACCCGTTTCGACGTATCGACGGACGGCGTCCGCTTTTCGCGATCGAAACCTTCGAAAATTAGACGGCGGATCGGGCGAATAATTGCCGATAAACTTCTCGTCGTCCTATTATCTTTGCAAAATCTTGTGCAACTTTGTGCAACGCAAAAGGATCACGACCGCGCGGATGAATCATAAAACTCGAATCGATCGCAACCGATCGATTTCGTAGACCGATTTCGTGCTTCCTCTTAACGAATTCCTCTAACACTTTCGTAAATTCATTCGAAGCAAAAGCTTCATTTTATTTTATAATAATATATATTCATATTAGACGAAATTATATTTTATTGTTTGTATAAATTATCAAGAGTTTGAGGTATTGGGATTTTAATTTTATTAATATCAATCGCTGCAGAATTTATAGGATATATTCTATCCTCAAATATCATACTGAGGTGCAACAGTTATTACAAACTTATTATCAGCAATTCCTTACATTGGTGGTACAATCGTATTATGAATTTGAGGTGGATTCTCGATTAACAATGCTACGTTAAATCGATTTTTCTCACTACACTTTCTCACTACCAATTCTAAACCGATCATCCGGTAAAATCGTAAAACGATTACCCTCCCTCTCTCTCTCTATTCTTGGCCATTTTTAAGTAGCCTCATCTCCTCTATAAATTCCATTTACCGTTCGACAATTTCCCTTCTTTCCCGTACAACAGACATTCCACAATAACGGTATCCTCTCTTTCAAACGCAAACAGTTTAAACGAAACGAAAAAAGGAGAAAAACTGTCGAGAGAGAGAGAGAGAGAGAAAATAAAAAATTCGAGTGTTATCTATTAATGGAATTCCTCGAGGATTCCCTCCTTGTTATATGCATATACCGCGGTCAATTCAAGAGAGAGAGAGATGGAAGATTCGCACTTCCGCCGTGGAAATTGCTGGATGTTGCGCGAGCAAGTTCGACAACCTTGCACGCTCGTGCGTGAACCGATGCTTGGCCGAGGAGAGGCGAGTTCGATGTTCCGCGCGTTAAAGATGATTATCGAACACGTGAAACGAGGATTCGAATCGTCAAACGAGCCTTGCCGCGCACAGATCCTAGATACAGAAATTCTTCCAGGCGACCAAGTGAGTCGCCTTGTCTTCGCCTCTCCCCTCCTGTCGCTGCTCGCGCGTAATTTGATCGATACCCCTTTCGATATTGCCTCCAGTTACATCATCCCCTCTTATCTATTCGTCTATTCACGCTTTTTTTCTCTCTCCTTCTTCGTATATCGCTCCTCCTTGCGCGCATCGATGTCCAATGCGTACGAGGCTACGCATTGATAGAGGATCTTGATAGAAGACGCGAGTAAAAACTGTGTGATGATGCAATTGAATCGAGTCGAGTCGTGGAATTCGTTTAAGATATTAAACACGAATACGAATTATTAGAGCATCATGCGAATCATTGGACTCGTGTCAATATTTATAGCATCTATATATGATATAATTGAAATTCGAATCACTCGCGCGGTAATGTATTTCAGAAGCATATAATTTTAGAAAACACTTTAGAGAATCGCGAGCGATGCGGAGAGCGAATATCCTCGACTCGATTCGAGCAACGTATTCGATACGTATCTCGATTCGACGAGACGTGTTTCTAAAGGAGGATGGCGAAGAGAGGATGGCGGCCTCGCCTCGTTACAGACTGGGATCAACTTTAGTCATCGGTAACGAGCGATTAGCCGACATGGCGAGGAATCTGTACGGTAACGAGGTCACGAATAAGTAACCGGTACGGTCATCACTCGCTAATTACGTAAGCCGCTCGACAGAGAACGCCAATTTGCACGTCGGGATGACGAAATGGAAATACACGATACTTTGCGAAATGATAACGGTTTCGAGCAACCGCGCCGGGTGGAAAAGAGGGAAAGCTTGTCGTCCAAGTCTCGACAAGCTTTTCGCATTATTTCGTTATTCTTTTACTTTTCTCTATCTCTCTCCTTTGCATCACGTTGCATCACCCATCGTTCGAAATTTTATTCTTATTTAAACTTCAACTCCCTGCGAATCCCTGGACACATTTTCCATTTTCCAGCATTCGAAAGACGAATCGTTGTACGCGGAAATGGAGGCAGAAGGAAGTTGAGAATATTTTACGCAATCGTTGCAGCCATTAACCTCTCGAGCGTGTGGTCGTTAAGCAACCTCTTAAAACACATCCCCGAGACCTGTTAAACTCCTCGAAACGAACGGCATCCAGGCTAATCCGTAAAACCTCGAGCATCGTACACGTCTTCTTGCGCAATTGACCGATAATCGGAGGAGGATACGTTCCAGTCTTTTTTTCTTTTCACGTGCCCCGCAATTATTTCTCCTTCTTCCTGTGTGAAAGCAACACGAGCCGATCGAGGAGGAAGAAACACTTGATAGAGTCGAGGGCGTGCACCTGTAGCCTAAATCGAAGCGCTAATCCGTCCTTCTGACCCGTAGACCCCCTCTCTCTCTCTCTCTTTCTCTCTGCCTCTCTTCTTTGCAGAAGAACGTTATTACACCAGGTGAAACTCATGGGAACTCTTCGGAGTGCACAACTCGGTTTTGCAAAGATACGACTGGTTATTTATGCGAGTATCGTAGACCAAAACGGGCAAGCTCGTTCTACGATCAAGTTTACGATCGTGAACATTGGCGCGAGTGTATGCAAGTTATGCAACGTAATTAATTCTTTTTTTTTTTTTTTTTTTTAAGAGAGAAGGTTTGCTGCTAAATACCGAAACGTTTCGTAAGGAATACAATAACGTTTAGTTAATGAACGAAGTTATTCTGCTGCACGTGAGCGAGCAGAGAATAATCGAAGAGAAACGAGAGTGCGATGTTCATGAAAATTTATAAATATTCGCGAAATATAAGGAGAAAAATAAAGAAATATACTGGATCGTACAATATTTTCGATGAAAACGGATGAAAGGAAGCGGTGGGCGCGCTTTCGTGTCGCAAATATCGCGATAGGAAGAAAGAGAGGAAGCTCTCTCTGCATACATTACGTTTCCATGCTCGTAATAATGTGCGCTATGTCTCTCGACTGGTTTCGATGTAACGTAAGCCACGCCAATAGTAGCGCCTTTATGTTACCATATTGTGTAACAGGATAATATTATCGGAGAAACAGCTTCCGACACTTGCTCCTTCATGCTTGGGCTGCGTGTACTGTCACCTCAACCGTCATTTCCTCCGTGTTACCGGTAACGTGCGGTATTACTATCGGGATGAACGACAGTTTTTAAACGATCCAATATTCTTCTTCGAAATTCCCTGTTCCCGTACGAGATTTACAGTTAATATACTCGATATTTCATTCGATAGAATAATAATAATCAGGAATAAACGGGCGTAACACGCAGCCGTAAAATATTGCACGATCTATCCGTTTTATTTCGAAATCCGCATCGCGTTCATACCGTCGAACGAAAAATAATTCGAGGAATCGGCACGCATAAATCCCGCAATACACTTGGACAAGAGACAATTGACAACGCTCGGTTAATATCCAATTCTCCGGTTGCACAATGGAAGAGAAAAGAAGCGAAATCAATTTGCATTCATCGATCTCGACACGAAACGCGACCGCACGTACGTGTGTCCATCGATCGTAATGACTCGAAATAGAGTTACGAGAGAGTTACGGCTCGATCGCCGCATTATCCACATTCCTCGAGCCCGATCGGTGAAAAGGGATTCCCTCGGCTTCCTGGTGAAACGCAACACGCCGATCGAGAGGATGCACCCATCGGTGAAATCGAGATAGCGAAACCCCGCTTATCTGGCAACATCTATCGGCCACCTTCGACCCCTCGTGATTCGTCTCCCTTGTCGAACGTGCCTACGTTCTCTCGATCGAGAGATGAATCGGATCGAGGACGCGTTTCGTTCCAAAGGTTTTTGTCACGACCGTTGTGCAAGATCTTTGGAAATTTTTGTTGGAAGAATTTTGTTTTAGGCCCTTTCAATTTCCGATTTTTTGTGGCGATCGTTGCAAGTTTGATCTTTGAAAATTTTAATCGAGGAAATGGAGATTTGTTTTAGGCCGTTCCAAAGATTTTTGTGATGATCGTTGCATAAGATCTTTGGAAATTTTTATTGGAAGAATTTTGTTTTAGGCCTTTTCAATTTCCGATTTTTGTGATGATCGTTGCAAATTTGATCTTTGAAAATTTTAGTCGAAGGAATGGAGATTTGTTTTAGGCCGTTCTAAAGATTATTATGATGATCGTTGCATAAGATTTTTGGAAATTTTTGTTGGACGAATTTTGTTTTAGGCCGTTCCAAAGATTTTTTTGATGATCGTTGCAAGCTTGATCTTTGACAATTTTTGTTCAACCATGGAGATTTATTTTTTAGAGATATTGAATTTCTCTCTACGATTGGTTTTTGAAAAAAGCTTGTTTCAATGATTTATTTCATGGAGATGTTTAGCTACGATCAAGATATTACGTGTTACGGTGAAAGTTATATGTCTTGCGTATGATAAACTACAATTTTAAAGTTTGAAAAAACCGATACAGGAAAAGCGAGGATATCCGAAGGTTGTTGCACGACACGCTGGAGGCGTGGGGAACGTTTCTAATCCTATAATCAAAATCGTTCGTTTAGCAAGTGAGATTAGAGTGGAATCGTAGAGAGAAATCGTCGGCAATTCGAGCGAAGATCGAACCACCGTGAGAAGAGATCCACAGATTTGTACGCACCTCTGCTACTTGATTGCTCTTAAGCGCTTTCAACTTCGCCTGATCGATACGTCTGGTGGAATAAATCATCGTGGTTGGGAAAGGTTGGCGGAATATTAAGGAAAGAATCGAAAGGGAAAGGAGGAGAATGATCCTTCGAAAATAATAATTATAAAATACGATAATTCAACTCGAATGAATCAAACACAAATTTTACCCTGAAATATTTCCTAATGAAAATAAATCGATTGTGTTCCGTTAGCGACAATTAATTCGGTCCTTTCCCCCCCTTTTTTTTATCTAAATATTAAACTTTAGAATTAAAAATAAAGACACACGTTTGGAAACCTAACCTAAAAAAAATTAATCGTGCAATTCTTTTCGAAGCTACATTAACACGTAAAAACGAAGAGGAACGCATTTACAAGTTCGGTCCCAAAGCCTTACTCTTCTTCTTTTGTCCAAATATTAAACTATAGAATTGAAAATAAAGACGCATTTCGAAACCCCAATTCTAATCCTAAATTAATCGATACGATTCTTTTCGAAGCTAAATTTAAACTAACTTTAAATTAATATATTAATCTTGCTCGATGACACATATATTTCCACGCGTATCTCTATTCCCCCTTTCTCTATTACCTCGTAGAAACGAAGAGAAATGCATTAACAAGCTCGATTCCAATGCGTTACTCTTCATTATACTTTCCACGTCCTGCGCGCTAAGTATTTTTCCACGCTTGACCCGCGAACAAGCGGCGAGGCGGACGTTTTCACGGCGTTTTACAGACATCCGGTGACCGGGATGGAGAAAGTTGGAAGAGGAAACGCGTAGCGCGCGCGTAATTCACGTCGGATCGCGCGTCTCGTTTCAGAAGGATTTCACGGTAATTCGTAACGATGCCCATAAAGGTGAAGCGAGGAGGAACGAGCTGCTGGAGCAAGGAGTTGGCCAAAAATGGAGACACGTTGCCTCTATCCACGATTTACGATATTGATTTTAAAAACGATCGATCGTGCCCTATCGATCCAGGAAGAGATTCCTCCCGTTTAGGTCGCGTGCATCGTTTCGGATTATTTCATGCTACGTTCCACGCTATAAATCTTCCTAGGAAACGATCGATTTTCCAACACCTTAAATTTTCCCTCGGTGTTTCCAAATTGATTTTCTTTTTTTTACTTTCAACTTTTTTCTTTCGAAAATGTTTTCCAAAAGTATGTATTCTCATCGTCGCATCGATCGATTTCCAGTGACAAACTCAAAATACTCGTGTAAATATTTCTTAAAATATCGATTAGACAGATCGATACCGATCCCTTCGATCGAGTCTTAATTTCGTATCGTAAATGGCACGATGATACTCGACTCTTATCGATAATTATCCAACAATTAAATAAATTACGATACATTCGATTCGAATCAAATTTTAAAAAGTCTTCAACTTTCAAGCACACTTTTCTCCTTCTCCTCTTCGTGACATCGATTTCGTGAATCTCTATACGCAACGAAGGCGTGTAGGATTATTCGAAAGTTCATCGTTCCCCACAGTTTCACGGGAAAAAGAGTGGTTGAATCATCGGTGGACGTACGGTGCACGCGGCGCATCGTAATGATCCATGGACGAGGGCAGAGCCAGTCAGAAAACCGCGAGTGAAAAATCGGCGACGAGCGAGAGCAACGGCTCGAGGAAACGTCTTACCGGGACCACGAACAGACAATTTATGGCGCAATGACGAACGATCGATTTACAAGCGCGAATCGATATTTGTATATATACAAAGCGCGACGTTCGACTTTGTTTTGGTTTCGGCACGCGTATATCGTTCGAATAATACGTTCCAATTATTTACACGATTATACTAATATACGGAAATTATTATTAGGAAATGGACGAGACAAAAATTTGCGCGATTCGACTTTTTATTGGAAAATTTTTATTATTTAAAAAATCAATTATTTCGAATCTTTTTTTTCTTAATTTTTCGAAAAAATCTTTAAAAAAAATCGAAAGAGAAGGAATGCGTATCGCTTTTAAAAAATCGATACTTTAAATATTCATATCTTTTTTTTTACTTCAGTTGCGTCCAACAATTTCTCGTATAATGAAATTTTAATCGTAAAATTATCTCGCCCGTCTTATTACGCTCGTGTTATTTCGATAAAACTTTTTTCCAGTAACAAGTACGTACAAGGGGATTATGGAGGCGAGCTCGTAATTTAGAAACTAGGCGAATATCAGGTTTTGTACAAGGGAAAGAGGCGTTTCGAGGCCTGGTTTCGCCGATAGATTCGCCGAGATAACTCTTGATGCCGTGTTAATTATCCGTTCCTGGCCAGTAATTACCATTGGGATAGCAACACGCCCTAAATTCCAGGCCTGCCACCATCGGTGAAAAACGTGTACCGATGGAACCGGCCCCCTGATCGTGGCCATGATACTTTTTTCTGGCCCTTGTACGCGATATTTATTTATTTTTTTCTTTCCTCGATCTTGCAACACGTTGTACAAACCCCGTTTCTTTTCTCCTTTTCTTTTTGTAGAGAGAAAGAGATCGCACAGTATTTCTATTCCTCGATAGAATTTTCGATCGCGTCCCAAACTTAATTCTCGAAACGAAGATATATGCACATTCGATATATTTTTTTATCGCAGGAATTTGCGATATGATCCATGATTCAAAGTTATCATCCATCTTCGGCAAATTTTCATTCATTCATCAACGATAGAATGGATCCTCTCCTCCGAGATTAAACAATTCACGCGCAACGTTTCGAAAGTGCAATTAAAACTTGCATAAACCGTGAGATTTACGATTCGCATGATCGAACTTGGAGATACACGCAGACAGGAGTAAAGTGGTGCGAATGATTCGTATGATAATCGAGCCAGAATTTCTTCAAAGTTTTATCCCCCATTTCGTCGGGGGATAATTTGGCTGGCATGCGTATATAATGAACGAGAGGGATCGATCGTTCGCAGCTAATACTTCTTCCAACCAAATCGTCCACTTAACGACGGAATTTGCGATCGAGCCATTTGCCATCCACTCAAGACGAAAACGACCGATATTATCTCTCTCAACGTGTATGAGAAACTTTTCCTATTTTTTATTTATCTTTGCACACTTCTTCTCGTACATAAGAATAATTAATTTGATATTAATTGTGACTTGTTCCATTTTTATCCAATTTCTCTTATTTAATACTTTTATACTAATCTACGTAGAAGAAATGTAATTTTTCCCTCGTTGGTCGGTGACGAAAAGAAAGAAAAATAAAAAAATTCGTCGTTACCTCCCCTTTTCCAATCTTATTATTTTTTACAAATCGTGGAAAACGAGAGCAATAAGTAATCGGCGGACGGGGCGAGGAAAATATTGCAACAATTTGACGATAATTACGGGGCGCGATACGATCGCCATTTGGCCGCAATTACGCGTCTTGATAGGACGCGTATCACTCTCGGGTAACAGGTTTCCTCCGTTGAAACACAATCCGGCCGAGCGTGCATCGATACGAGCCCCGATCCCTCGTTGCTGTGTACGCGAGCAAGAGTTGAATTCGAGCAACGATGCGTTCTAACGTGTGTACACGTGTGATGCTGCAGTTCGTAGCAATTAAACCTCGCGGCCAATTGGCCGTTCCACTCCTGTTATTACCATCAGATAATGCGAGCGTAACGTTCCGCGAGAACAGGTGGACGGTTCAAGGGCAACGCGTCGATGAAACCCTCCGCGAATTTTCACTTTTGCCCGATCTCGAGCGAGCCTCCTCCGTTCGTCGAGGAAGAATTTAATTTGAGAAATCGAGTGGACGGATGAGAGACGTTGGAACGAGACATAAGAAATTGTTCGTAGGAAAAACTGCGCGTAGATATGAGATATAATTGGGATGATCGATCGAGGTTCTTTTCCTTGTCTTGTTCCAAAGAGAGCACATAACTTCGACTTCACTTTTTTTTTTCTTCAGCGAGAAATAAATCCCTCGAAGCGTAGCCCTCCAACGTTTTCGTGCGTGAGCTCGATACATCACAATGCCTATCGACGTCCATCTCACACCGCCTCCTCCTTTAATTACAAACTGCCATTTACCGACATGCACCGTAGACATTTTTTTCACGCGTTTCACGCCTCGAGCTTCCATTGTTTGAAAACATATCCCTTATATCGGGGTATCGTTGCCCGCCATATTTCATATTTTTCGATATGCGATATTTCAGCTTCGTATTTCAGCCTTATCAATGCGTATTACCCACCAGGCAAATTCCCAATCTCTATCATCCTTCTAGGTGCAGAGGACCACCTTTAATCTAAACCATCAATTATTAATCTGATTTTCGTGAGGCAACGAGATATTCTCTTCTCGCATTTTTAAACTTGATAAGTGATAAATAAATGCAGGAGGAAATGCTTGTTGATCCGTATTTTTCGAGGAGAAGCCTCTCGCTCGAAGGCAGAAAAGAGCCAATATGATTCGTATGTTAATACTTCTTCTGAGCAGCAACGTCGAGACGAATATTCCAATTGTGTTTAAAGATCGGATAATACATCTATTGCCAGATATATTATACATATTCGATCTTTTTCGATTTCTTAATTGATTTGATCGATTAGTTTCGTTGGCAAATTTGATTACGATTTATTCGATTAAGTATGTTTCGTTCTTGTCGTTTTCGATTCGCCGATAATTAAAATGCTTGTTCCTGGATATTTTTGAAGTATATGGTTTAAGAACTACTCGTTTAACTACTAGTAACAACTAAGATTTGTAATCCAAGATTGACGGTATGATAATTGGCTGATCTAGTAATCGAGTAAACGATAGCGTAGACTGGCAATTTGTAAGGAATTCTGATGGAAGTTTCGAATTTAAGATTTCATTGGCAAACAGTTCTATATCAGAATATTATACACGATTTTTTCTTTTCTTCCTTTTATAATATCACTGCATAATCCATTTCCAACAACTTGTATGTGTCTTCAAAGATATATATTAAAAATCCATAAAATTATTATTAATGGATCACAGTTCTTTTATTTGAAATCTTCGATTCGTAAACAACTTCTTAGCTCGAGAGCCCGAGCTACGATAATTTTAATCCCAAGTAAAAGAAATGGAAATGCTTTATGATAAATATCGCTCGATACGATTCCTCGATCCATTAATCTTTGCAGCCACGACGATGTTTGCTCGACGATGGGATAAACGAAGTCTTTCCAACGCCGCAAATTACGATTTTTTTCAACTACAGACGTAAAACAGATCCGTCCAACTTCAATTTTCATTATCCAATCCAAGTAAAATTTGGGATAAACACGTTTCATGAAAATCAACATCGGTCCAGGAACGCAACACGAACAATTATTATTGAATCATCCGGTTACACGGCGCAATCTCGCGACTGATCTCCAGTCGGATTAAAACGTTGTAACTTTTTTTTAAAGATAAATCCGGTTCCCCGGCGCGATAAAAGCGTTTTAATTAAGTATTGAGCACCGGACGGTTGTTATTTATTTTCATTCGTTCCATTATTCATACGCCCCTATCCCATTTCTTCGCCTATCTACGCGCCACGGTATCGAATCCGGTCTTCAGATATTCAACTTCTCTTTCGAGAACGCAGCAATCATCGCGTCGCTCGCGAAATAGAAATATTTCGCCAATTGGCAAACGTTCCCTCTACCTGCTCCCAAACATCTCTCTTCCATTCTCCCTTCGTTTCTTCGTACCCAGAGAAAGAACGAGATCGTTCAAAACCTCTTCTTTCTTTCTCTCTTCGAAACTTTCCCAAGCAGCGCTCCAATTCCCCTTCCCAATTATCCCCTTCCTGATAATTCAATAAACTGGAATATCTCACGCGATCCGAGAAGAATCAAAGGCCATTCAACCCTTCCCTTCCTCTTAAGGTTCATTAACTTGGCGACGAGGCGATGATCGGGAAGGGATCGCGATTTAATCGCGATCCGATAAGCGGAGCTCGCGGCGTGATCCGGCGGAGTGGCGGAGAAAGGAGAGCCGAAAGGTTTACGGCGACTTCTAAAGTTCAATAGCAACCGGAGCAGGCAAGGTTCGCCGCTATTTATTTTATAGGCGCGCGCTCCACTTGCCAAGCGACCGAGAGTGGCGAGCCCCCATTCACCGTGAACGCGTTAGAGCGAGATGCTTGAAGGGAGCGGCGGTGACGGGACAGAGACGGGAAGAAATCAAGGTTTACGACGCGGTGCGTTTTCAGCTGTTTCAGCCCGCGTGCCACCGCGATGCCGCAACTCCAACATCGGCCTCGATGCGATTTACGCGACAAGTTTGCACGGCTCACTTCGCCTCGATGCGCTCTCGATCGGTCCGAGGATCGATATCGCAGCCGCGAGTGTTTCCAAGTCGCTCGAAACAAGTGGTTATCGGAATCTTTTCTTATTTTTTTTTCTTCTTTTTTCGTTTTGTTTCCTTGCTTTTTTTTCCTTTCTTTCTTTCTTCGCCTTGAACTTGACTCGATCGTACTCCGTACACGCAAACCGGTTTAAATCCAACTCGATTGAAGCCCCCGATCATTTGCCAATCGCTCGAGGGAAAGGAAGACGTTCGGAGGTAAAACGCGCTCTCCCAGAAGTCGTTTCTCCGTGATTACGTTCAGTTACGCGCGATTAACGAATCGGTTTCCCTCGAGTTTTCAATGGAAAAGGGGGATGAAGTAGTATTTGTATTTAAAAAAAAGAAAAACTTGTTTTCCTTTCTAAGGGAATTTAACACTGTTTCGATTCGTCCTCCTCCTCCGCGCTTAATTTATACAACAGCATAGGAAAATTACACGAATATTTTATATTTCACGATCATTTACAATTACGGTATCGTTCTATTAACTATATCTAATTAAGAAAACTATATTTATCCGTTCGATTTTTCTCTCTGAGAGAATTTAAAGCATCCCCAAAATTTCTTCTCCTCCCTTACACGTTTAATTTATACAGCATAGGAAAATTACACGAATATTTTATATTTCACGATCATTTACAATTACGTATCGTTCTATTAACTATATCTAATTAAGAAAACTATATTTATCCATTCGATTTTTCTCTCTGAGGGAATATAATAATATAATATAATGGCACAGAAAAATAACACGAATATTTTACATTTCACGACCATTTACAATTACGGTATCGTTCTATTAACGATCTAATTAAGAAAACTATATTTATCCATTCGATTTTTCTCTCTGAGGGAATTTAAAGCATCCCCAAAATTCCTTCTCCTTCCTCCCACGTTTAATTTATATAATAGCATAGGAAAATTACACGAATATTTTATATTTCACGACCATTTACAATTACGGTATCGTTCTATAACTATATCTAATTAAGAAAATTATATTTATCCGTTCGATTGAAAAAGAAAAAGTAGCCTTCGATTAGCCTACTCCGACCCGATCAATCATTAAGAGACCGTTATCCCATTCGGGTTGAGCGGAGAAACATCATCTTATCCATAATCTACTATACCAATAAGAGATAAGAGTCATCGGCATACGCCCGTCCGCACGGGCGTAAGTAACTCGTAATGAAAACGGCCATTCATTACGCTAACATTAATCAACGTCGCTTTATAATCGGTTTCCACGCTCGAAATTTATCTACGCCACGGACGAACCCTCCTCCTTCGCGCTACTCTACTCTTACCACCGTGTGTAAACCAGAGAGATTCCATTGCTACCGAAGGAACGAGTAAATCGGCCGAGCTCGAGTTCGATAGAATACAAGCGGAGACGAACTTCGTTTAAAGGAAGAGTCAATGGTTCAGCGGTAACTGATCCATCTTGGACGAGAAAGAGAGTCGATTACGCGGTCGAAATTGGATGATTCGATCAGGATTGACGACAAAATAGAACGGAAGAATGCGTGCGAAAGTTTGAATTTTGAAGAAAAGTCGAAGAAAGATCAGATTCGAGGATGCTTCGTGAAGGGAATCTTTTCTCTTTTAAGAAACCTCGTCGAATTATATCCACTTAGATACAGATGAAATTTCGGCAAGAGACGAGAGAAACAAAGTGGAGACTTTCGAAGAAGATCGCCAAGAATTCTAACTAGTCGCGCCGTGAGAAATGAATTAATTCAACGGTTAAACGGTTGCTCGAAGGTTCCATTACGCGAGTGTATAATACGCACTCGGGGGGAGATAAATCAGTTTCATAAACACTTGCAAGAGAGTAGACATTCCTCGACTGACGACATTAAGTAGATACGAATCTACCGGTTATCCCGGTTAAATTCTCCGCATTATGCGCGCGAAATGAGTCGTAACGTGGCTGGCCTCGCGCCAACTGCGTTCGAACGCGGAGGATACTCGAACGCGAGGTGGAAAGACTCGCTAACCGTGTCGCTTCTTTCATCGTGACTTTGACTCGCCACTCCAGTCTACTTTGTATCCCAATGTAAACTGCTTTTTCCATGGGAGCGCCCTTTCGATCCATCCTCGTCGATTAAAACCTGTATCAACTATAACATCACTACTACGAGCAATTTAACAGATCTGGAGTGTAAAAGACGATCGTAATAATAAAATTCACGTTCGAGTGATTCGCCATTTATATGACGGAATTTCTTCGAGGGATAAAAGGGACGAGGGAGGACGATGCTAGCAGCCTTGAACTCATCTCGGATACGTTCATCGTTCAGATGGAACGATCGCAAGGGGTTCACAATCGGTCGTAGAGACCTCTAATTGTCGAAGGGGGGCGGCCGATCGTGACGAAGAATGGAAGAATATCGCGAAGATCCGTGAGGAAGGGAAGGGAGACACGCAGAGGGGTCCGTTATTAAAGTATGGACTAAATGACCGGGTCGTCTTTGAGAAGCAAGAGCCGCTTGTCAGCTTATTGTAGCGAGGCCCGAACTAACGCACCCATTCATTTATATATCGGCCCTCCCATCAAGATAACAAGAGAAATTTTTTTCTCCCCCTCGTTAACAACGATCACGAGAATGTAACGCTACACGCGATACAAGATCCTTCCAAGTTACAGGCCCGCGTAATTAAACTTTGTACGAGGGAGAAAAAAAAAGCATTTTTTTCCATTCTCATCTTCGTTGCAATGGAAAATGACGCATGCTTTTTCGAACAACAACACCCTCGTGAAATTTGCCATTACGAAATATATCTGTTCTTGGAGTTTTGCGTCCAATTATCATCTTAAAAAGTAATACTTCAAGCAAAAATTATTGTGGCGATATGTAAGAATAGATAACAGATATTCCCTTCTTAATGATTAATTAATCGAGCCGCGTTACGCGATGACTTCAACGGGTGATAAAGAAACAGAACTCGATTCGAGCGAGTAAGTTAAGGATGACGAGTACATTTCGAGGCTAACGAATCGACGTGAATTACGATCCGGGATATAACGCGTATAACCGACACGATCGCCTCGTAAAAAGTTTAATCGCGTATAAAGACACGTACGAACGGCGAATCAACTTTCGTGTCACGGCCTGTAAAGTGGCTGCGTGCCGTCAACTCGCCTCGTTTCGTTCTATATATATATACACTCAAGTTCCATCATTAAAATTGGCCCTTTCCTATCTATACACGCGACAATTGTACCCGCCTAACAATTATTCCGTAATTTAAAACTCGTTCTTACCTCATACCACCTTTAATATCTTTGAGATTGCACGGTTTGAAAACTCGAGCACGTGGATTACACGCGCAATTACGATTACTCAAAATAATGTCGTGCCAAGGATTCGAATAAAATTCCAGCGAAATGTGTAGCCATTGATGGATATTTCCAGAAGAACGACTCGATGAAATTGAAGCAAAGCGAATAATGAAATGGCGCATTCGCATATTTTCCATTTCGAAAACGAGATCATCAACGGTTGCGACCTATGCCCTTCTCCTTCTCGTTATATTTCTCGCCCGTATTGTTAGCCGAGATTTACCGCTGTTCCATAGCAGTAAAACATCCCAACAGCGGTGCAATTTCTTGCCACTCGGGCTGATCTTTTGCGGAACACGGTCGTATTGGGGCAACGTATTAACACGTTTCCATGCATAACGAGATGCACGAAAGAATGGATATTATATCGCTTAAATAATACATCGATATCCTTATCGATTAGAGAATAGAGAACATGTCTAGTACGTAGATAAATTTCCACCAACTGAAAAAAAATAAAATCGGAATAAAGATCTCTTCCATTCCCTTTTGTTAATCTCGTCAAAATTCGACCACGATATCCATATCGAGACGACTGAAAAAAATGATCCTACTCCGATCGATAAAATTTACGACTCTTCGTGACCGTTTTAAGAAGAAACGAATGCGTGCTCCTCCGTCACCGCACGATTAGAATTCTCTTCGACAGGTCATTATCGAACGTTACACGGCACACGTTATATCTTACACCGTGCAACACGTGAAGATATATATATGCTTTTCACGAGAGAGCGTAATCAATGATCCGCAATACGATTACGGTTGCGTCAAGATATCTCTTGACGAGAGAGAGAGAGAGAGAGAGAGAGAAAGAGAGAGAGATCGTATATCATAGCTGTATCGTTGGAGAATAGTTAATAAGAATAAGAGTGAGTAACGTTTCTCGTAAAGCAGCCAGCGTGTGGATCCCCTTGCATAACGCGATCGAGGATAAATGCATGTACAGGGTGTGTCGTCGCGAGTAAGTTGCGAATTCTACGGCTGGCGAGATTCTAATTTCCGTCGATTCCGTGAATCAACGTGGAAAGAAGTCGAGAGACGGATTCAATAATTGAGTTTATGCGACGTTGATCGAAGGTGAAGCATTGAATTGAACGTCAGTTTGAATGAACGTAGTTTGATTTGTAACGCAGAGGAAATACCGATTATGGCAGAGGCGCAAGTAAAGATGTTGCGAGGATATTTTATGTTTGAGGTAAATCGTATGGTTGACGGTCATTTGTTGCTTGTTTTATGGTTAACGTTTTATAGTTATTGGTTACGTAAATATCAATTTTATGACATTCGGAATGTTTTATTTACATGTACGTACATTCGTGATTGATCTGTAAAATGAGGATCCGGTGTCTATACTTTTCGATCGATAATGTTATTATTTAATATCAATCTTCTTTTATAACGTACTTTCTGTTTATATTTTATATAGGGCGTTAATAATAAAATTTCTTTTCTAAAAATTAGAAATAAAATATAGAGTTGGATGGTCAGCCGGTATAAATAATAGGCTCCGTTTCTCGCGATCTTTCCCACCCATAAATATATCCAATAATATTTCACAAGATTTACACGGCGTGAATTCGATCCTTACAAACAATATTCTACTCCTTTCGCAATCTTTCGCGGAAACGCATTCTGGGAAAACCAAATCTTTATCCTTCACCCTCCCTTTATTAATTCGCGGGATCGTAAAATCGAACCATTTAACTTTTCGCGAGAAAAAGAAATATCGACGGAATTTTCGACGGAACGAGAAGAAACGAAAGGATCCACGATTAATTGCACACCCTGTGTGCACTCGTAATCGATCTCCTCTATGAAAAACGATCTTCTAACCCGCTGCAACAACACGATCTTCGCCGTTAACCACATTTCATCTTCGTCCACCGAGGACACGGAAGGTAGGCGTGAAACTTTAATAAACAAGTTGCTTCTCGCGCGTACATCAACTTTTCCATTAACGTTTCGACGAACGGTTGTCTCCCCTTTCTACACCCACGCGTGCCTTTCTCTCTCTCCCTACCTTTCTCTCTCTCTCCCTCTGCAGACAAGAGCAGAAAAATTAATGATGTAACGTTACACGCGAGTAAAGGAGCATCGAATGCCCTAGAATCCTCTCGAGAGTCGGTGATTTACGGAATCCCGTTCGCGCATCACGTTCTGCGGTTACAAAATGCCCGATCGAAACTCGTGTTGCTTAGAATGTACCGTCTAAATTCTCTGGGAACGGATTTTAACGGGTGGAAGAACCGTGTGGGGAGAAGGGAAGGGTGTGCGATTCCATTTGGACGGGATTTATTGGCAATTGCGTCTCTCCTTTTAGATAGATTCTCTCCTCTTCCTCGGATCGACGTTTATTATATCGCTTACAATTTGTGAAAATTGAAAAGGACCGATATAGAGAGGAAAGATCGTGTATTAAGAAAGTATCGAAGATATGGAAAATATTTAAAAAAAAAAAGAAGAGAAAAGAAAAGAAAACTTGGAAGATTTCTAATTCGTTCGATTAAATATGTTGTTTATTACGGCCACTCGTGTGTAACGCGTGTGACGATACTCGTACAAGGAATACGAATGTGCCTATTGTCTTTCACAAACGTTTGGGAGGGGGGGGTATCGCGATTTTTCCAGAAAATGTCGCAATAAAACAATAATGGAAACAATACAAGTGGACAAAGTGAAAGTTATGCGTTACGTATTAAAAAAAACTTATGCGTGTTATTATATTAAAATCATCCCGTACGTATTATCCCGTTTAATGGCCACGACGGAAATTAAAAAAAAAAAGGAAAAAAAAGAAAAAAAAATGTTCAAATTGTTCGTATGATCCGTGGAAAGTTTGGATCCGAGATAAAAACGAAATTGTCGTATTTTTAAAGTTAATAAATTCAACGATAATAAATTCTACGATAACTTTTACCATTGTTTTTAACACGTACCGAGCGGGCACCGACTTATTCATGTGCTAATACGAACGCCAATAACGGACACACCGGTCGCAACAAAGAAAGTCGACCTTGCAGATGGCTCTATAAGGCTCGAAAAAAGCCCAACGTACGCCTCTCGAAGGTGCAATTTATGACTTCGTCATTAAAATGTATAAAGGTTCTGCTTATCACGTCCCAGCGTCGTATATACTGTACGCTATTACGACTCGCGCTCGAGCCAACCATTTACACCATCGAAACCGCACACCATCTTCGAGACATTGACAACGAAATTCAATTCTCTCGAAAAGTATGAACCGAGATCGTATACGAGGTCTAAAAAATAAATCTTTCTGCACCGACTATCTATCGATTTCACGTCCTATATCAATAATCGAGGGAAATCTTTCGTCGAATCGCCCAAGAGAAATTAAACTAAATTGCGAGATCGTTTCCAAGTTCCAAGTAGAAGGGAAGAAGAAACAGATCCAAGGAAAACGATTTCAATTTATAATCGCGAGGATTGGCAAAGTCGTTTCTAAGTCGTTTCAAAACCCATCGAATCACGGCCTTCGAGGATTATCGCTAACGATTCCCCCCATCGTCCGTGCCGTGCGATGGGTGTGTACGAGATCCATTTTCGGACGGAGGAAAAAATGACGAGAATGTCGTCACTCGATGCTACCCCACAGTCTCGTACCCGACTTTATACGGTCTTGGAGAATTCTTACGATCGTAAAAGAGTAAATCTGTGGCCTCGTTCGTCGAGAGGGACGCCATACGTATCCCATACGTGTAGGCATGCGACCAGTTTGGAAACGACACAATTATCGCCACCGATCTCTGTCGAGACGATTATATTCAACGTTTCGATATCGATTGTTAATATTTTCTCTTCTTGTCCAATCGGATTCTAAATGCGTTTAGATACGTCTTTCGAGGACTTTTCGCGGAAAGAAGAGCAAAGTTCAACGAAGAAAGACACAAGATACATTTCTTTCGTGAAGTTTCGAAGGATAATTGGAATACAAAAAATTCATTGCGTTTAAGGGTTCGAAGATATCTCTCGAATCCCACGAATCTCGAATTTATCTACGAATTCCCTAGAAATCCGTGGATAGAGTTAACGATCTTCGATATCAGATTCTACAAATCACCTGTGTCACGTTCCCCGAAGAATCTCTTCCGACCATCTCTAAACTCCTACCACGTCTTATCGATTAAAAACTATCCACGTCGAATAGAATTTTGCAATAATTTCCAATTTACACTTGTACCCACTCCATAAACGTGTCCACGTCTAACGTTACAAGACTTCCAATTCATCTACACCTATCTCCACGAAACATATCTACGAATTTTACATTCCTAATTCTATTTAATCCACGACGCCAAAAACTTTAAGGTATTCTCGACTCGCTTCGAAACTTATCCGCGTTAAATTTTACAACATTCCCAATTTACACTCAATTATCCCAGAACGATACCTGTCGCAATCAACACACGTACAATCCCCATCGCACGTACTCACAAGGTTCGAGCTACCATAAACGTCTTCTCATCATAATCAAGGGCTTCCTTCTCAATGTCGCAACGGCAGCCCCATAAGCTTGACGGTGACACACACGTGACAATTGTCGAAATCGTGTCGAAATCGAGCATGTGGCTACAACAAGGTCGAGTCGAATATTGCAAAAACCGACTGCATTCTTGGTTCTTTCGAGCAATTACGAACTCCATCTATCCGAAATTGGAACAAGTGGATGCATCCATGTCAGATCGACAGGATCATACGATCAATGTGTGCTACGAATAATCGATACCTGCGCATTATTTTCCAGGCGTCGCCCTCTATTCGACTCGCGATCTTGGTGAATTTATGCGAATGGTTTTGGAATTTGTTTTTTAAATATGATTAATCGAAGAAACGGGATGATTGGAAATATTTTCACCTGGAATGTCGCGTACGCTCCTTGATAATGCGCACTTGATTACCGTCGCATCAGAGGGAAATCCATGCAATGAGGAAATACCATGGTCGCTCTTACCTGGAACAGAAAATATTTTCCCTGTTGTTAGTTAGCAAGTTGGAAAGTCTTGTTACAGTGATTTTTTTTTCTACTTTCATGCGTGTTGTTCACTTGTTCGTTGCGCAAGAGATCATTGTTCTTTATTTATGAAATAAAATAAAGGATTCGATACTTTCAGCGAGAAAGTAGTCGCGATATCCCACAACGCAAAATTTAATTCCCGGAATAATAATACGCCCCCCTATTTTAACTCGAAACATTTCAACATCGAAACGATAATTTTAATAACAAAAGCCTGGAAGAACGCGAAATCACGAGGAATCAATGTCGCATTTCGAAGCAGAAAACAACGACGTGGGATCCCTCGTTCTTACACTTCTCTCTTTCTCTCCGTTTCCACGCTTACGCAATCTCACGACACACAGGAGAAGAAGAAGAAGAAGAAAGAAAACTGTCTCTGTTGCTTATGCGTGGTCGATCACCGTGGGACACTTTGTGTGTAAAGCGTCCATACCTGGACGTGTACTCGTGGAACGGCACTTCTCAGGGGGTCGTTTCCTCGATACTCGGCCAATGTTCGAGATCGTTGTAATCCGATTTTTCCACTTCTCTCTTCGCCGAGTTGTTTGATCGGTCTCGAAACGAGTCGAGGGTATCGAGTTTCGAGTTGTGTACGATGCCGAGGTACAAGAGAGCGAGACACAAGCTGGCCTGGTGCGCGATGTACACGGCAACGTTTCTGCTCGCGAGTAATGCGACTGGCCGCCATTAAAACGAGATATACGATTCTGGATGGAGCGGATTTCGTATGTTGATTTGATGGTGACGACGCAATTTGAGCAACTGACTGGGCTCGCACGACCGTCCCTTGTGTTTCGTCGGGTCGCTCGAAAGGTAAACATCGGAGGAGTCGTGCGTCTTCGGACAAATTCGTTCGTCGTCGATCATAACGTATGGAAATTATACATAGACTTTGACGCGACTTGTCATTTATTGGTGAATAATCGACAACCGTGCTTTGAGATATTATTTCTTAAGAGGGAGATATTTGGAAGATAGAAGAATCGAAGAAAATTTTGATATTAAATGGAAAGTGAATGTTGAGAACGTATTTCTTGGTTAAATAATAAATTTAAAAATGTTGGTAGAGATTTTCGAAAGCACACGAATAATTTTTTTTCTCCAGAGAAAATAAACAAGTGATTGGTTTGTGGAACTCGTGTAACGTATGATAATGCAACACGTTAACGATAACATCGTTCGTAAGAAAGGGCTGGTTTCGTAGTATATTTCGCGGAGACGTCAAACCTGCCTGCAGGGGTGTGTATTGTAATACGCCCCTTCCTCGTGGCTTATATAGGTTTACGCGTGTATAACCAGCGCACAATCGCCATATCTCACAGAACGAAATCTCTTGCGCAGCCTGAGATATTATGGTTATAAAAGTATTTATACTTATTATTGACGGTGTGCGATATAGGCACGCTATAGGGATAGGGGGATGCAAGGCAAAGGTGTTGTTGATGGGGCATTCATGCGCTCGAATAATGTATTTATGAATGCCATTGAAATACGAAACAGAGAGGGCCCTGCGTTATTTTGAACACTCGGAGGAAAATTACAGAATCTCGGAATTTGATTCGGTGTTACGGAGTTGTTGAATTTCGTATAAAAGTATAATACTCACTTGTGGAAATGATTCGAGCAAGATAGAGAAAAAGAGGAAAAAGAAAAGAAAAGAAAAAGGGAAAACACGTGCCGCAAAAGAAGACAGGTTAATCGTTGTTCATAAAGCTATAAAGTTGGCAAAAATTATTACTTCGTAACATCATATACCATCCATTTCTAACATTCGATCACCGACTCGGATATTTAACTACTACTTCCACGTTAAATTCTTGCATGCTTCTACACCATGCGCACCAAGCTCATTCTTCTCCGGCTCATAAACAATTCAATCATATCTGCACGTGTACACGAGCCTATGCATTCGATTGTTCCTTTCTCATGACTTTTAGTGCCCCTTTGGATCGCGTGTATACCGGACAATATTGAATGGCAGATACAAGTTTCGTTACTTAACCAATATTCCTTCTGGGGAAGGAATGAAAAATATATTCGAATTGAATAAGCTCTTAATACCTCGTAAAAAAAGGATAACCGGAGTCATAACGCGCTTTAATAGTTGCGTAAAACGCATCGTGGATTTACGATTCGTTTTGTTCCGCGAGAAATGAAACTTTTCATGGAAATATCGTGATAAAATTCTCGATGGTAGGAAAGAATGTTTGCACGTTTCACGGTGTTCCATTATTGCCCGAGCCAACAATCTTTTTTACCTAGACCTCTATGAAATTAGTATTATTATGGATATCGTAATTTCTGCAAACTATACATTTTTTTTCCAATTTTTACAATGCAATTTACTGATTCGCAGATGTTACTTTCGATCGATTAGAGAGACCCTTGAATTTTTAAATTTTCGTATTATTGCATATCTCTAAATAACTTTAATTTCACTCGGTCATCATCGTACGATCGCGATAAATTACGCAATTTAAATACCGTTCGATTTTTCTATTATTATATTTTTGGATAAGAAGGAAGAATGGAAAAGATAAGATATTTTAATCGTCACTCGATAATAGTAATATCGCACGATATTACGGCGAATAAATTACACAAACTTTTAAATTTCGTACACGGTGTAATGATACAGAAACGCGAATATGTTTAATCGAATTAGTAATGGCATAAGCGGCGATGTTAATTAATAACCGCAATTTCCATTACTCGGCTCGAGTGTTGCTCGAACAAAGTGAGAGCACGCGATTAAGCAAATTGCACCCGTCACTTGGAGCAAGCTGAATACTAGCAATTTATAGCAAGGATAACGCGATATTAAACGTCCTCAAGCGTGCCATTAAATCGCAATAATTTAATCGATTATTTCCCATCGATTAAGTATAGCGATCGAGATAAATATTTTACAGAGAAACAAGGTTTTCTCGTGATAAAAGAAGTCGTCGTGGAAGAAGTAACGAAGGACAAAACGCATTATTGAAATGCACGCAAGAAAGTCATCGTGTGTTCCACGAGTCCAAGGTTTCGTCGAGGAAACGATTAGTTTAACTCGTGAGAAATCCTTACGAATGCCAAGTATTGTCACTTACGAAGATTAATTGGAATAAATGCGCTTTCCTATTGGGAAATCTTATTGATGGACGATTTGCACGAGAGGTGTATATGCACAGTTTTCTACGTAAAATATATACACGCGATGGATTTAAAAGTGGAAAGAAAAGAAATTTATTTATCTCTCGCTATAAATAGAATTCGATTTTATCCTTTAAATTTTTGAGTTCCTCTCAGTCTTCCGGATTTTTTAAATTTTTAATATCTCAAATTGTTCTTCGAAGCTCGTGAGTAAAATTTCGATGGACGAAGTGTTCGAGTTTCCTTTAATCTTTCATATTTTTCAAGTTTTTAATATCTCAAATTGTTCTTCGAAGCTTTTGAGCTGGCATAAAATTTCGATGGACGAACCCGCGTTTCCTTCCGAGTGACGTAAACGGTGGCCGAAAGAGAGAGAGAAGCACGGTTGGTAGCAGTTTGTTTCACAAATCACTTGGCCAGCGAGGGTCACGTTCACGTACACACACACGCGTGTGTTCCACCTTCCATCTACGACGTTTTATCTTTTCTAGGCGATTTATACCCGCGAGTCCCTCTCTCAACATCGTCTCCTAGACAACTTGTACAACCGCTACGCCTCTCAGCGGCTTCTCAAAGGCCACCGAAACCAGCTACGCTGCTCTCTCCACGAGTTAGAATATCGAAAGACGATATTTTCCCAACAAATGCTCCATTCTGCCCTCCAACTCGAGGTACTATATCTTTGCACGCGAGGGAAATATGCCTCTGCCTGTGACCGAGATAAAGGAGAGGGGAGGAAACATTTTCACGTTTCAAACATCGCGCTATTCTCTCGAATTTTCTCGCGTCTTCAAACTTAACTACCTAGCTTTCTCTTCGAAGTAAAACGAAACCCATTCCGATAGATCCATTAATATCTCTTTTAATATTCCCAACGATAATCCTCGTACCAAATTAACCAAATTATCTACAACGTGTCGAATATTCACGGTACGAACAGTACCTTCCTGATTCTTAATTTCATCCCACATTTCCCCTAAACTCTTAGCTTTAGTTTACCGGCATCGAGCATCACAGCGAGCAATGCGAGCGTTCAGAGAGAGAGAAAGAGAGAAGGAGAGAGAGAGAGAGAGAGATTTCAAAGCGAAGGAGCATCTGCATAGAAAAGGTGCGTAAACCGCGAATCTCGAACGATTCAATAGACCATTTCCTACCTAGTAGGTAACGTGCACGTAAATGTTTTACGATCGAGCTCGCTTGTCAGAAGTCCGCGGACTTTTATGACGATCGCCGCGCTCTTTGTTCATTGTTCTAACCACGCCCCCACGATACAAAGGGGGAATAAATTTCGCCCGATCCCTTATCTTCGATAGCGCTCGAACATCCCTTCCCTCCTCCTCCTCCTCCTCCTCCTGATCCGTATCGAAAATATCGATCGATCAGGAGGATAAATTAAACCGACTTTTGAAACTTGTACACGAAGAATCTCGTCTCGGATGTTGTTGTAATGTAACGAAGAAGAAAAAGATATCGGATCGAAAATTGTATCGATGATGCATTCTGAAGAAAGTAGATTATTTGTACTATTTACTCGACCTCGATCTCTTCCTTTGGTATTCGAGTCTTTGATTAAATCGAAATTGTCGTTTTTTGTTGCCGTTTAATTGGCGGCGATCTGCTAATAAGAACGGTAAGAGGGAAAGATCGGAGCGTGCGTGGAAAGTTTCTTTTCTCGGAATTCTAATTATAGGATTAAAAAGTTTTAAGAGTTCTCTCCCCGTTAATAAGAGAAAGAATTTCGATTAAAATGTAGAATAAGGTTTTATTCTTCTTTTCTCATTATTATCCGAACTTATTTCTTGGCAAACGCGTTTATCCAACTGTTGAATTACTTTTAAAAAGCTAAATTATTCAATTTACACTTGTCTAAAGGAACTTGAAAAGATAAAGGAATTAAGTCGCTCTTATTTTTTAAAACGTTGTAGACCACCTTACCTTTTAAATTAATTCACGCAATTTCAACGATCGGAAAAAAAAATAAAAAATAACGATTATCTTAAAAAAAAAAATTACTAAAATCTACACGTGAAAAACAAAATCAAAAAACGAATAATATTTTATTAATTTTAACCCTCTATTGCATTTCCCAATTGGAGCCTCAAAATTTCAAAGATACGTACAGGGATACACCTGTCAACGTTTTAAAAAACGAGAAAGCTATCAAAATGTTACATGTTATTATTTATTTCATTTTTAATTAGACTAACAGCCGTATAAATATATATATATTTTTTTCATTAACTCGTCATAAAAATTCCAATAAATGCAATAGGGGGTTAAAGAAAAATAATACGCAGAAGGGAGGAAAAAATAAAGCGGGCGACACACACCTCGTTATCCGAACCTTGCAGCACGGTCCCAAGGTCGGGATAGGATAAGCTGTCCGTTTTTCAGCTGGCTCGCCGGCTTCAGCAGCAGCCGGCGACACACTTACAAGACGTTGACCCCGCGGCCGGCTCTGTAAACACGGCGAATATCTTCATTTGCGTGCTCGTAGGCGGCCACCGGATGCCCGTATGCGAGCGGAATAAAGCGGGCGGGCAACAGCTGCAACTCGAATCGTATCTGGGTAACCCGGTCCCAGAAACTCGTTCCGCCCTTCCTCGTGGGGCCACTGGATGGAAGCAGCCGTGTTCGAAGCGGTTCAGGAAGCGGACGAGTCGAAATTCTTTCCCTCCTTGGCTCGCTCGAGTGGCGGCTACGAGGGAGGCTTCTCTCTCACCACGCCTCGACGCGGTGGATTGTAATCGATACGCTCGGTTACCAGGATACTCGCGTGTCTTTGATACCGCGTGAGATAATTTTGTTAAGGAATAGGATGTTATGGCTAATTTATGGGGGGATATATCCTGGTTGGATCCTCCCGGCTTCTGGGAGGAGAATTGCGACGTGATGGTGGTTTTCTTTTTAAGGATTTACGCAGGATTTTAGAAATTGGTATTGGAATATTTATTGGAATATTTACAAGGTGAAATTTCTTCAGAATCGAAATGCTGTTTTATATATAGATAGATTTTGTTAATCGAAATGATTATGGATAAGTACAGAATTGGAATTTCAAACGTGTAGAATATTAAATGGAAAATGATTAATTTCGGCAATAATCGTGTACTTTGGATCGTGTTCTCGAAATATGATAATTTAAATGGAGGGAGAAAATGGGATACGATCCATATGGAAATAAAAAGCAGAGTATTGCTTATTTTATGCGGGTGACCCAGTTTCGAAACTTGTTTCTGCCTTTTAAGAACGTTCCGAGTCCAGTTTCGCCGAATCCTCCAGGAAATAACAAAATCTCGCTCGGCCACATTTTTTTTAACCAACGTCATTCTTTTTGTAACGAGTCGTCCCAAACGTCAGTTCCTCTTAATTCATAATGAAAATGTAATGTAATGTAAAGGAAACTATTTGTCCATCTTATGTACGCAAAATTGTTTCACAACAATTATTTCAAAACTGTTTGGTTTATTATCTATCTATCTTTGCTGATTTCGTGAACGAATTGCGAATCCTATCTTTTCTCCAGATTTCTGACTAACGATATTCTTAATGATATCATTTTTCCAGCTCGAAATTACTACAAAAAAAAACGACGCGGATGGAATTCGAAAACACGATGGAATTGCAATTTTATTGCGTACGAAAAATCCTGTCGAGCGATAAAGAGATAAGAAGGACTTGTAATGCACTTATACCAGAGACTAATAGCGAAACTATTAAATTATAGTGGGTCATCGAAAATACTTCCAATTAAATGATAACAGAATCGCGATATTCGATAACCACGTGGCGGTTCTTCTTTTTTTTTCTTTTTCTTTAATTAACTCGTGATTCTGGTATCTTTACCAGTTAATAATTATGGTTACGTAACATTTTTTATATTCCACTGGCACACAACTCGATTTTTTCCAATGCAGGATGAATTATATTTTGATTATTCATCAAGTCACATCGCTTAATAAATTATTCAATGACACGATTATCATATTCATCCTTATACAGATAATTTTTGTTGTTATTTTACTCGATGATGGATTGATAGACGAAAAGAACCACGTGATCGAATAATATCAAATATTGCTCTATTAAAGATTCTTTGAAAAAAATTGTTTTACTAAAAAAAACTTATACTCGCGTATAAAAATCATTTCTACATTTTTCTATTAACTACTTCGAAAATTTTATTTACAAATTTTTAATTTTCACATTCGAACCTGTAATAAATTGATTTTCACGAAGACAAGAAATAAGTTTTTAACATATTGATAGGATAATTTGACACGCCTGAAAATCATCGAGGTGCAATTTCATCTCGACTTTTCGAAGACGATCGGCTACCTGACCGAGCGAAAAATCCAACAAGATGTAACACGATAACACGGATCCTCGATATATCGATTCTGACGTGCTCGACACAGATACAGGTATTGGAAAGGAGAAAAGGAAACGATAACGATGGAGTTCTCGATCCATGTCACACGGAACATCCGATCCGCGCACTTTCTCTGGTCCAATTTGCGGGAACACAGTGAGATCTGGATTTCTGGACGAACGTAAACTTTCCAACGAATAGATCTCGTGACGATTTTTCACCATCGTTATTTCGAATATCCGTGAAACTCATTAAACAAAGGATTTTTAATCGATCGACTTCCCCCGTAAATTTTCATCAATAAACGAGCCTTCTCAGTTTTAAACTATCATATAAAAGTTGATGGCTTACTTTCACGAAAAAGAATTCTTTCCTTTCTTTCTGTGGATCAAGCTAAATGATTCCTTTTTCGTTTTTTCAACAACAGATTTTTTTCTAATACAAATCTCGAGTATATTTGGGATACGAAATCGAAAACTGTGCCACACTGTGGAAAGCTGGAATATAATATACGAGGAGGATTCCCATCGAGGAGAAAGTCCACGTTTGCTTATTAAATATTTCGTAGTAATTATTGACTCGCTTACAAATACTACCTCTTACGTAACAACTGCTAACGGTTTCAAACGAGAGGATTGCAAGAGGATCTGATAGAAATGGTATATATCTGTAAAGATGGATCGGTTAGATAAACCGACTTGAGATTGTTCAATTCAACAACAAAGTAATCTATCTAGCAAGAGAATCGATCGTTCGTTCATCGTTCACTCGTGGATAATTTGAAATTGGGAAATTTTTTAAAACGAATTACGATGTATCAAAGGAGCCGTGATAATTGGTAAAGAATTATGTTGAAAGAAGGAAAGAGACGATGCGATGAATCGAAGAAGAGAGAGTATAAATTGTTGAAAAGAAATTGTTAATAGAAGGAGAAGAAGGTTCGAAAACGAGAGAGGGGAGGCAGAAATTATTTGACAGCAGGGTTCCTGCGCGAGCCAATTCGAATAAAATACACGGTAGTGAAAAAAGGCTGTTTCTATAACACGTCTTCATCGGTTTCGCTCGTAATTTAATTTTTCCTCTTCCTCTTGCGGATTCTTTAAAATGTATTTTTTAACCTCGATTTCCATCCTCGTAAAATTAGCGAGGATATTAAACGATGGGAGATACCGATCGGGGTATAAACAGGTATTTTTATAGAATAGATTTAAGGAGATTCTTTCTATATAAATTTTTACAGTCAATTTGGAAATTGAAATAGACCAAAAATATTCGAATTAACAAAAGAACATAACAACAAAGATAAAATTCACGGGGTGCTCACGACAGAAATGCTCATCGGTTGCGCCGAAATTTGAAAACACACTCTAAGAGTGATCCATCAAAATTATACCTGATCTCATCAAAGCATCCGCTTCGATGAAATTCTCACCAACTATATTATACGAATTATATCATCTCGCCAACGCCATCGCGCATCCCCAGCCAATAATTCACAAGAATAAAAAGGAAACCGTGGACAACCTAATCCGCGTCTACCCGAAAAATAAAAAATAAAAAAGACGAAAAAGGAAAGAAAAACCGAGCCAATATATCGGCCAAGCCAAGGGGAGAAGAAGATATTTTTCTGCGTGAAATGGAGGCGTCTGTTCCTCGTCGCTCCCGTTTCAAACGCACGTTCCTTGCCCTTCTAACTCGGCCGTGGGCGAGAAGATGATCGAGTCTATTAGCCGAATTTATAGGGGGTTTCGAGGAATCGAGGCGCAATTTCTCCCGCAGCGTGGGTATAGAAACTCGCTGGCTTCGACTGTGAGAGAGGAAAGGTGGGGAAGGGGGAGAGATAGAGAGAGAGAGAGGCAGAGGACGAACGGGAAGGGTGAGTGGACGACGTGGAAAAGGAAGGGTAGAGGTTCTAGGAACCGTCGTGCTCGCGCATCTTCATTATCCTCGTCCAGGGCCTAAGGGCATCCGTGTATACAACGGTAGAACCGTGCTTCGACTCGATCAATTAGCGTACCAGACTTCGTGATCCGAATGCGCAAAAAACGAAACGAAGCGAAGGAAGGATACACGCGCTTTTATGAAAAAATCTTTCTCCGTCTTTTTGCCGATTCGAATTTGTTCCGTTCCGCGGAGAGATACATCGCGGGATACGAGTTCATGTGCCGAAAAGAATTTGAATTAATACGATAAATGGAATGTCTGATAAATGCTAAACAATTTTTTACGTTTCATTTTGAAAGAGGGAGAAAGAGTCTTAGTTTTGGATATTGCAAGAAAAATAGAATTCATTTTCCGCGGTATTATTTCTGGCGAGGAATCCTTAAAGAAGAAAGTTTATTTTTAACCTTCTCCATGGCAGAAGTTACCGAACGTCTCGTTACGGAAATTGTTCTTACAATAGCTAATCGACATCACGATACAATTGCGCTCACGTCATCGAATAATCGCCACGATAAGAAAAGAAAATCGAAAAAATATCGTATATTTAAACGACGTGCGTAAAAAAAGTGAACGTAATTACGAGACACGCGAGAGAATAATTATCCATTGAACTAAGAGGCAACTGGCACCACTTGGGATGATCCACGGTTAAATGAAATGAGTCACGAATTCACGAGCTCCATGAAAGGGACACGTGGCGTATTCGACGGTTCGCATGGAACTGAACGTAACGCGAAGCGATACAATAATAAAAGAACGTCCTCGTGCCATATTTATATACAGAAAGGAAAATATATACTTTCGTTTCGCGATAATAATTAACTTTTGAATAATTCTCTCTGAACACAATTACGAAGTAAGATAAATAAGAAATAATCTGATAAATGAATCTTCTTTATATATAATAATAAAAAAATGATAATATCGAATCAAATACGCGTATAAAAATACACGTATATAACGGGAAAAGTTAAGAGAATAATAAAAGAGAATGGATACAATTGATCGCATGGGCAACCACAAAAAATATAGCAACAATGACCATTAGACATGCAACAGATTATCCCTGGCAATAAGTACAAATCGAACAACAATCCTTGCAGCATAGAATGCCAGACGAATCACATTCAAGACAGTACAACGTATAAATGTTATCACGGTTGAATCGAATGACCTAGCCGGGTCCTGCTTTGAATTGTCGGTCCAGTTAAGGGGCAATATCGAGCACGAGGCCCTGGATAGAACCCTAAGGCTAACGAACTCGACCAGGACCCACTCTGACAAAGAGAGACTCGACAAAGACCTATCCCTTAGATCGAGAGACCGGACCAGCCATCTAGGACCCCGAGGCAATTGTGCAGTCATGGCATGCAAGGACCCCTGACCTTCGACCCCCAGCTTGGTCCGGCTAACCTCTCTCCAAGAGACCTGAAAAGCTGATCCTGACCGGCTTTCTAAACCCGTGCCTCTTCAATTTTTAACAGATCTAGAACGAAATACCAAATTTCTGTATCGTTTTCGATTAAATAAAGTCTAAATTATAAAATATCACGCTTGCGTTTAATTGAATAAAATCTCCTTCCAATCTCCAATTTCTGTCCAATTTCCTTCCTAATTTCGTATTATGATCATATTCAAAACAATTTATTTTTTTTTGTATCATTCTGATCGCAATTGTAATCGTTACTTCACTCAAGTTCATAGATATAATTATCAATATATATTGTTAACTATTATCCTTTATATATTAGAGAGTAAGTATTCGTGTTCGACGCTCGTTTGCACATGCAATATATTCGATTTTAAGTCAATTGATACGAAGCGTTAATTTTAAGCGACATTAGCAACATTCTTCTTGGTGAGATATCGCTTCGAATTACGTGGACGTATTATGGTAGTACGATAATGGAACTGTTCAAAGTCAATTAACCGTTTCTACAAACAGGTAGACACAGTTCTTATTACCGCCACGTGTACGATATGAATTTAACGCTGCGTTCGATCGCAGACGATTTCATAACTGTCTTATGCAGCTGTGGTGACTCGAATGCTTGCACAAGCGCGATAGCTCTTTGGAGAGATTAATTTAATTTTTGCGAAATTTATTAAATCGTGTTCATGTCACGTTTATCGTACATTTCTTTTATCGTATTTATTATTATATTTGTTTTAAAATTTCTCACAATTTTAGATTTAACACACTTGCTACGATTTAATGTTTATTATTTATTTGCTCGTTGCGATCTTTTTATCTAAGGTTTCAACATTTTCTCAGTACGAGTTGAGAAATATGAACAAACACGATTCGATCCTGTTATTAACGTAGAATCGTAGTTTTAACAATTCCCTTTCTATGAGTGTTCTCAAACGTATCGTTATGAATTGAACGATGCGTCACAATCTTTACCGACTTTCATTCGATCAATACGAATACATTTAACGACAACCGAGACAATTTCTCTCTCTTCTTAACCTTTTTTAATTCTTTTAAATTACTATTTTATCATTGTCTCCAAGATACGATTGTGAAATTTTACATCCATTTTATTCGGTGTTAATAATCGTTTTTAACGGTTTCACAGGCGATGAGTTTAATAAGCAGCGAAAGCTAAAAGCTCGTTGAAAACCGAGGACAAGAGAATTATATCGTTTTCTCTATTCTCGATGATAATGGGATACAGTTTAGTTGCACGAGTTTATCCCTGCTAGTTAGTGATACTAATTATCGTAGAGTAAGTAAGAGAAACTGGACCTCTAAAAGTCTAGCCTGGTTTATGATCCTGAAATTACAAACCACGAGGAAAAGTACTTTCGTTAGCATCGTCTTTACGCTCGCTGATTTTTGCTACCAACGCATAGGGGATAGCAGTGAAAGAGGGAATCCAAGAACTTAACTCTCCGCACAAAGTACAGAGAAAACGACTCTCCCATTGTTCACGGGAAAAAAATAATTTCCATTTTCTGGTTGATACGGCGTGACAGTTGAAGATGAAGACGTACAGCCAGTAAAAAGCCATTCCGCAAATTACTTATATAATCAAAAAAATGAACTGAATTATAATTCGCAACGTTTCGAACAAAACACGCGTTGCGCAACTTTTCTCGCATAAAGTTCCTCGCATTTTTATAATTCTTACGCAAGACGTTATTATCCTTGCATTTTTAAATCATCCTTTACGTCATATTATACGACGTGCTTCCACTACTGAAAATATTCATTCATCAAAATATAAAATTCCCCCTTCACGCTGCTCCATCCATATTGAACAAGTTTCTCTAGAAGAAAGAAGAGAAAAAGAAAAGAGGAAATGAGGAAAATTCCTTCTTCGTTTCTCCCATACTTTTACTCACCGATTAACCGTTTCAAAATATAAATATTCCTTTTTTCGAACCTTCTCGATTCTAATTCTAATTCTTCTTTTCCTCGACCTCTCCTTATCAAAGCTCGTTTCCCATGAATCCTCCATTTCCATCCACTGCACTTTCCAAGCATGTTTTTCTCACAACAAACCGTCAAGATGAGGCAGCCTCGAGCGTTGGGCATGCACGCGCGCATGCACATCGGCGCGCATATTCGCGGTGCATCGGTGCATACACGCGTGTCGGAGGATCTACAACGCATCGGCGGCGATGTAACAGCGGATCCGTAGGTGGCTCAGTGATCTCATGTTTCATATTTATACTCTCATCTGCATATTACGAGCAGGGGTGTGCCTAGATGCCCGCCGCCACTGCCCGCCTCTCGCATCCAACTGACAGCTGGAATGCGCTGGATTAGATTGCCCGCAGCGTTTCTCTTATAACCTGCCGTGAATACACCGGTGTTGTTCCATGTTGCTCCCTGTACGCGACACCCATCCCTCAACCGGGGATACCGTTTTCTACCGAATCGACGATACCCGTCCGTCTTGCTAGCCACGCGCATCAATAATTCGATTTCCAGAAGAATTTTCTTCGATCCGAGGGATAGAAAGTTCCCTTAATAAATACTGGCTTACTTAACGGAATCGAGCTGTTCGTTCGTTCAAATTTCCTTCCTTGTATTATACGAGAGAAGGGAAAAGAAAAGAAATTCCTATTATTTACACTCGTTGATTCACTTATCTTATACGTTCAAAGAGTTACGTTACGCCTCGCTTTCGTTCCCCTGTGAATAACGATTAACCTGTTTTCCACAATTAACGGGGCCGTGTCGGGTTTTCAATTAACAGCGCGCTGCAAGGGTAAGATTCAATCGTCACGCAACCGGATAGACTTCGCGGCCTTAAAGGGAATACAATGTCGAGAGGGGAAGGGGGGGAGGGAGAAAGAGAGAGATATCTCAGCAGCGGTGCGTCTATTCTTGTTTACCGAATGAACGCGTATCGCGTGCAATTACATCGCAATTTGTCGCGACGATATTTCCCCCATTGGACGACACCTCGTCGCGTTGAATTTCAATGCCGCAAACCTGCCTTTGTATTATTACGTTAGACGTAATTGCGAAATTTCCTCGTTCGCGATAATTAATTGTACAAACGTGTAATAAAAACGCGTAACACCTCGTTCTGGAAGATGATGAATCCTTGTCAACGAACGCGCTTAACAATTTTCCGGTCGTCGAAACAAGTATTGTCGTTCTCGCCTCGCCATTTGCACCTTTGCAACCCGGCCGCGTAAAATTTCCATTGCAATGATTAAGGAAAATTTCGTACGATCGAAGAAGGGGGAAAGATGAAAGAGGAACACGGTCGAATTCGTCGGATCGAGGGGAGGATCCGATTTCCTCTTAACGATTGCATCTAGAAGAATCATAAGAATATTATGGTCCGCCGGTGCATAGACCACAACCGATTTTTCTGTCGGACTCGTTGAACCGGAGTGAAATGTTACCTCTCCGTTCCTCGCTCCTCTCGCTTAACCGCGGTGTAATGTTACTACGTAAAGGTGCACTCCATAAAGTCCCATAAAAGTGGCCGCGACTAGCCAACCTTTCAGAACGCTCGCGAGAGTGCGGAAAATGGTGGATTTTTTCTTTCTTTCTTTCTTTCTTTCTTTCCTTCCTTCCTTCTTTCTTTATCTTGGACCGCGACGTAACGCGTGCAGGAATTTTAAACATGAGGTACGTAACGCGTTCGCTTGTTCGCGTCGTAGCTCGAAAATAAATATTCCGCGCTTGCTACGTACAATATTGAACTTTATATACCATAGAGATACGTGTGCAAGGAGTACGTATATTTTGTGTTACGTTTCGACATATTTTTATGACATTTTAAATCGTGCAGGTCTTAATTTTTACAGGACGTTGAATTATAAAGTCGAACGTTCGCAATTGGAGAAATTGTATCGTATGGTGAGCGGTGAGAGGTTGGTAAGCGTAATTATTTCGTTACTTTTTTCGACTTAGTTATTTTTCCACTCGGAATTAAATGTTAAATTTATGGAAACCTTTCTAATTCTGAACGTACTAAAGTCTTTTTTTTTTTTCCTTTTTTATTTCGAAGAATATCTGATATTTAATCTTAGCCAGCACTCGGATTTAATTGCTGATTAAATTAATTATTGTTGTCCTTAAAGATTACGGATAATTAAAAGACACTTCCTTGATGAGATTTAATTGCCGTAAAGAGAAATGAAATCCGGAGGAAAGTAGAAAAACGTCTAGAATCAAGATTGTCTAGTTGAAATCTCTCCTCAAGATGACCATCCTTTTCCTTTCTCCACAGGCACGGTCGGCAGAAATTTCTCTTTCATTATTTCCAAAACGACTGTAATTACGCGGGGAATATCCTTTGAAGCAAGAAAAATTCGAGATTTAAGCGAGATTCTGATTGTCATCTTGTAGATTGAACCTTAATACGTGACTGTTCGACCGACTGGCGAAAGGTGAATGCACTGATGTACACCGTGTAAGAGGTGAGCAGCAGGCGAAGAAAATAGCGCAGCTATTCGCTACAGGATGAGCAGGAGAAGAGGAAGGCGAAACGAAATTCTGAATATGCAACTCTAAGGAGATAATTTCTCTCGTCGAAAAAAATCCAATGTACTTCAAAGGTGAAAAATATATTTTCGAAATGTCTATTGAGCGTGAAAGAAGAGATTACGAATGCCGACGATCCAATTTTTTCCCCCATTTAAAAGCAGAAAGTATTTTCTTACGTTTGTTCAAGCGGATAGAAGCAGAGACTCGAAACTAACTCGAAACTCCTCTCGAGAAAAACAATCTTTTTCTCATTTAGTTCGTCGAACTCTTCGATCGTTGCAGTAACGATCAGCTCGTTAATCGAAATCAACAAGCTAATTATTCCTTTCGTCGTAGCGAAAGTGTACCAATTTCGTTTTAAAATTCTTGTATTTGTATTCTTCGTATTTCCAATGAATCGTTTTATTTTACGTGTTTCTCCGTTATCTAGATCACAGGATCACAAATTAAAATTGTACAATCGTTTCATCTAGAAGAAATATTCTATTTTTATCTCGTGCAAACATTCCAAAGTTTCGCAGAAATGCTTTTCTCGCTCGCCAAGAAAGGAATTTCGAAGAATTCCGCGGCCACTCTTCTTCCTCTTAAATCCTTCCTTCTAACCCTTTTCATAGTTCCACGTCCAAGATAAGGGGAATCGTCGTAAAATTTGTATACAACTCCCAACTTCCTAACAAATTCGTAATTCCTCCTAGGCGAAGAAATATCTTCAGAAATGCTGGGCGATCTCGAGAGATAAAAAAAGGATTAGAAACATCATAGAATTCCTAATCTTTCAAATTAATAACGAATCCAGCCAGCTATTGCGCACATCTACAATCTACTCCACTCTCTGATCCTCCAAAGAGAAATAGAGACTGGGATATAAAAATTTCTATAATACCCCTTGACTTATTAACAAATTCATAACTCCTCTCTCTTGTGTAGACAACCTGAACGACCCGAACCCTTTCCTTCCAGCGTCCACGAAACAGCGAGGAAACAGCTTCAGAAGCCTGCTTCGGATCCTGTCCACGCGACGGAGAGGGAAGGAGCAAGGAAGGTGCGCCAAGGAAGGTGGAAAGAGAGGAGGGAACAGGAAGGAGCGCTCTGCCTGGTATAAAGGGGAGACGGTAGAAAAGCAGAGGTGTTCTTAAACCAAGGCGAAGCATGCAAGTGTCCTACGGTGGAACTAATGGCGGTGCCATTAATATAACTTTGCCTTGGCTCAGGATGCAACCGCGGTTTGTGTACATACGCGTTTTGTAGCAGCGACGAGTGATGCATGGCACACGGCGATTCACGGTCCTCTTAAACGTCACAATGCGACCCGCGGGATGGGAGCATTAATCCTTTCGCCGACTTTTAACGTTTCGTCCTCGCAACCCTCTCGCGCTCGGCCCTCGCTGTACGGACTGTACTTAGTCCTCGAGGAGAGCGAGTGTACCGATGTGTTCCAGTCCTCTGAACTTCTCGCCAGTAAGAGGATAAGGGGAGTTTCGTTACCCGTTAACGTTTAAACGCGTCACGGGGATACGAAAGGCCTCGATTATTCATCCCGCTTTCCTTATTATGCTCGTAATCCTCGTCCTGGGTCCGTGATAAGCTGGCCTTTATTCTTATCTTCTTATGATGTTGCTTTTATGAGGCGGGGATCTTGAGTTTCTTTTTCCTTTTTTTTTTTCGATTTCTAGCGAGATTTTTTAGAAATCATCGAAGAAAATCCTTGAAATTTGTAATTCGAAAATTGTTGAAGAGTATCCCAATTCTAGGGGCTTGATAAAATTTTGCGTAGGTAACAAACGAGGTTACTTGGCAACTACGATCTCGGTTTCTTTCTTGATACATTTTATTTTTAACGTAGGGAGTATAATCAATGTCGAAACGATTCTTTTACCTTGAAAATTAGAATCAAGTTCCAAGCAAAACTTTAATCGCGCGAGAATGAATTTAATCTCCGACGAGACACGATCTAAAACAGGCAAAGAGGAAACTTTAGATATCCTCTTAAGATAAATCTGTCGACGTGACATTTGCTCGCAGAAACGAGCATAAAATCCCACTGTTTACATATTCTCCTGCTGACACTTGATCGGCCATTTCGAAAAGATCGAACAGGTAGCGTCGTCCAGCAACAAGATTTTCGGCGAGCAAAAGGACACGATAGAGATTTCATTTTAGCCTCGACCGATATCAAAATCCCTGTAGAAACATTTCGCTACCAGTCCATCCTGCTTAGGATTCTGGGGATTCCTCTTCGCGTTTCGTGGATGATGTTGTGATCGCAGTTTAACGTCGACGCGAATTCGTTTCGCTTCGGCTCACCGATGATCGCCTGTTAGACGTCTTAAACGCGCGAGTGAATACTTTCGACTGAATATCCTAATATTTTTTTTTTATTTTTTAGAGGAGAAAAAAATTTGGATCCACGAATTCTAAGAATTACCACTCGTTTCCTCGATTCGTTAATTTGACGATATTTTTCGATATTCTCGGGAAAGAGACTTGGTCAAAAATAATTCGATATATATTACAAAATGAGAAATTTTACCACAAATTTTACTCTTGATACCTGGACGACGAAACCGAAATTCAACTTCTATTATTCAAATAAAATTCACAGACGAAATAAAATTCTAAAATTTCACCCTCCTCCCTAAAGAGTTAAAACAAAACTTGTCAAAGTTGCTTCAGCTATCATAGATCGATTCAAGGAAATAAAGTTCGAAAGGAAAAGGATTCCTATCTCTAATCTGGGCTTCGAATCACGTTCCAATTGACGATTTCGAGCAAGACGGGTGAGGCGCGGGTAGCGATGGGGAGGAATATTCGTTGCAAGTTCGGCTCGCAGCAGTCGAGAGAGGGGACGAGGAGAGAAGGAATATCCTACACAGGCGAACCTAACCTAAGACGATCGGGTTCATTGTTGGGCCTAACCTTCGATAAAGCCTTTGTCTCTGTCCTCTTCTTTTTCTCTTCCAGATCCATTGTTCCGAGTCGACGTAATTAGCGGGCCTTGAGGGATAATCTCTTCGTTCAACGACTCGTGTCTTAACAAGAGACACGATCCTTCATTCGTGACTTTTAAAACTGTTTGACGAGGCAGATAAGCCTCTGCTCGGATGAATGCAATCCCATCTAAGAGCCATCCTTCTCGTCGCAGTTTCCTTTTTTTTCTTCTTCTTCTTTTTCACTGTGTGTAATTTCATTTTTTCCTCCCCCTCAGGGACACGAGAGATGGGATATTTGTGGTTAATAATGTGTATGAATAAACGCGTTTCACACTTTGGAAAACCGAGTAATACCGAGGATCTACTAATAGAGGCCTCCATTTGCAAGTGAAAAGAAAAAACTGTTTTCCTCGTGGTAATACCGTTATGCAAGAATTTCAAACTGTAATCACCGATATTACAAGTGGAACTTATAAATATACATTTTTTGACATTTTAAACTGGAATTTTGTAAATATCTTTCCTTCGAGTTATTCATTTATGATTTTTCCGCTAATTTATCGAGAATGATGCAACGCATAGAATATGTATGAGGTCACTTCGAACCGTGTCAGCTTTTTGAAATATTGAAAAGAAGATGGATAGAAATTGTAACTGTGCGTTCATAAAATATTATTCGATCTTGGTACCAGAAATCAAACGAGGTATAAATAATTATTCGATATTTCCCGAGATCATCGTTAATTCTTCGATTAAGCTCGACGAAATATTATTATTATTATTATTATTATTATTAAATCTAGCATTCGTTAATTTTCTTTCGAGGAAAGAAGAAAAACGAGCAAAGGGGAAACACGATGATACGCGATTCGAAAGTTTTAATTCAAGTAAATTCAACGATCGATGCTCGATTATTTTATCCGATTCTCTTATCCAACGGCGAATCTCCGCGCCCAAGAATCTAATTACATTCCATTTCGTTGGGTCCGCATCCAAAAGTAGCCCGGCTTTGTATCCCGCTTTTGGATGAAAATAATCTATCCGCGGATCTTACGGCACGGTCCCACGATTTCTACATCGTCCGCCGTGTTCATTAGGACCGGAGATCCTCGCCACGAGCACGGTGCCATGAGAAAATAAAACGAGATAACGAGGAAAACGGAAAGCGGGTAATAGGGGGTCGAAACAACGAAGGAAGGATCTCGAAAGGGCCGCCTTCAAGATAACCCCGCCTTAACCAAAGAATAATCGAACAAAGTTCTCTCGAGAGAAAAGAAAAATGTAGTCTCGAAAATGGGAACAATACTAATTCTTTTGAACTAAGCTGAGTGAACAATTTGGCAAAGCGTAACGAAGACGTAATCTCTTAAAAGACGAAGTTAAAGAATCGAGTGTATCTTTATTTTTTTTTTCAAAGATGGATGGAATGTATAATGAGACGAGAACGATTGTGCTTCGTCAGACCTTAACCAAAGAATAATCGAACAAAGTTCTTTCGAGAGAAGAGAAAAATATAGTCTCGAAAATGGGAACAATATTAATTCTTTTGGCTAAGCGTAACAATTTGGCAAAGTGTAACGAAGACGTAATCTTTTAAAAGACCAAGTTAAAGAATCGAGTATATCTTTATTTTTCTTTTTTTTTTTTTTCAAAGATGGACGGAATGTATAATGAGACGAGAACGATTATGCTTCGTCAGGAAAAATAACGAAGATGAGATAAGGATCTAATATCCATATATAAATTCACAACTCGAATTTACGTTTAATTTAACGTCTAACAAATCGTATCTACTCGTGTTACCACGTGTTAATTTTACCGTAATTTTACATTCACGAAACAATTTATTGCCTCGAGCGGTCAATAAATAATTTTATTATACATCGTGTAAAGAGGAATTTTATATCAAGAGATAAAAGAACGTTATTTTCTTTCTATTTTCAACACCTGTTCTCCCAACTTGTTTCATCGAGATGGCTTACGGATTCACGTGTGCGTGTATCCATAATGGCACCCACAATCGTGAATTCCACCGATTCGCATCTCCATAATAATCTGTTTCGCGGAACGTTCAACAGATCGTTTGCCGGATGGACGCTGTTAGCCTTGAGAAGGAACGATCCATTCTAATTTGGCGATTTGCAGAGCACACATTCTCCGATTTCGAATCATCGTAAACCGATCTCTTCTCGAAGAGACGAGTAAATTCTTTCAAAATTATAATATTCGTATCTTGAAACAAATTATAATAATTCCAACCCATAATCACTTTCAATTTCTTCGACAAACGAGAAAAACTCACATATATAATTGTTTGTATGAATACTTCATCGGTCGGGAATGTGTTAGGCGTCCCAAAGAAGAGACTTTGGACTTTCGGCGGATCGAAAAGGAACACTTTCGATAACTTGACCTTTTTCCACGCACGAGGAACAATGGCAGCCACGCAGAGACGCATCGTCAATCATTAATCAATGCCCTGCGAAAACGGGCTCGAGCCTATTGTTCGAGCAGATGAACTCGTTGCCACGATAGAAAGGAACGTGCCCGCGAAAAAGTTAATTCGCTCGCAGAAACTTTGACCGATGCCTTCCATCATCTATGATCTCCTCTATAATCACCTTTCAATGGGAAATATTAAACGAAACGATCATTAAAATACTTGTTCGCGTTGTTGGAAACCTGTTGCATTCCTCTGCAGAAATATTCTTCAAGAGGTTAAAAAATAACTTGACATAAATATTTTGTAAAATATTACAAACACATATACTCTTGTTGATTTTAATTCCCTTGTCAAAAATACCACTTGATTTGGCAAATATAAAGTAAGAAATCGTGATAAATGGATTTCTCGTATCGAGGGGAGGAGATAAATTCGAGTTTCACGTGGTGAACGTTGGTCCAATGTGCAGAGCTGCTTACCTCGACGAATATAAATTGCATCGGTCATCAGTGATCCCTGTGTCTACTAAACGGCAAGAGAAAACACGTATTCATCTCTCGTCGGTGCTTAGAGTTGTCACGCCACAACGGGCCGATATATTATAATAAACCTACGCAGACGTATATATACGTGGAAACGCAACTCGATTTAAAGTAAATCTTGTTCCTGTTCCAACTATGAATTACGTTTATGGCATTGAAACACGATCCACCACGGTGTTCGATACAATATACTTCTTTTAACTTTTTCAAAAGAGAAAACTAACTTCGCTCTTCAACTCTTCCGACACGAAACAACTGATGTTAATAAAATCGTTTCCTCGATCAACTCGATAAAAAAAAAACAAATTTTAAATTCGAATTAAATTTTTACAAACAAATTCGCTTCTTGAGAACCGAAACTTGAAATCCAGTTTACGGGATCGTTGCTATGAATACCTTTAAGCGCATCCCGGAAGCCGATAATTCCAATTGCGATTGAAACGTTCTCGAATCGTTAATTATCTTTTATCAATCGTGCCAACCTTCACGTTGATTCACGACTCGAAGAAGCACGATCGAATCTCGGATCACGGATCTGACACGCCGTTGGATCTTGTTGCCGGAATAAACGAAAGATCGGATTTGCGGGAACGGTGTAGATCCTTGGAAGCCAATGATATAATCGAAGGTGATTTCTCCGCAACCGGATGATAATTAAAGTACGATTACGTGTGCTATTTAGAATTTTATAGCTAATTCGTATTCATGATTACCAAGGCTTCGAAGATAATATAATTTTTTATTTTATTTTGCTCCATCGCCAGATGAATTATTGTTACATTAGCAGGGAATTGATGAGGAATATTTGCGGATAAATCTCAATCGACTATCGGTAGAACATTTTTTAAACTTTACTTCGAGTCTCATCATTAATTAAAAATAATTGAAGTCGATCGATTTTTTTCTCCCTCTTAAAATATCGAATTTTTCTAATAACATCTCTACTGATTTCACCACCACAATCGAGTATATTATAATATAGTCAGTTCGAAAGATATGATCCTCTTCGACTGAGAAATTTTTTATCATTAATTTTTATTAATTTCGCCAAAGTTGATAAATATCTCGGATGATCATCGAAACGCGATGAGATCAATTGGCAAGCCTGTCACCTTTTTTTTCCCAAGGAAATCGCGTTAAGCCTGATCGATTTGCAATGCTGATGGATCGTTCGCGCGGCCATCCAAGGATTCGAGACTCTTGCGGATGCGCGTCGAAGACATGATCCTCGCGCTCGATCATCGATCACGCCGATTATTATGAAACGATCCCCTCCACGGAGATGCTTCTCGATCCGATCGTTAAACAGCCCAAGGTAACGTCATTGCTTCCGATAATGATGAACGTTTCGTTCGTGCCAAGATCGGCCTAAAAGATGTTCAACGACTCGTGGATGAATATATATACTTTTTTCCAATATTTCGAAGATATTAACAGGCATTCGTTTGACGCATATTTATCGAAGATGGATGATGCGATAATATATCCTTGACTCGATGTTGATCATTGCGATTTCTTATCGAATAATTTCATTCGTCTTCCTCTCTGAACATATGACAACACTCAGTCGAATATCGAATCTCTAAAATTTAATCTTTTAAAATTATCCTCGTTGATAATCTACAAATCTTGTTTCTATAAGTAAGATAATTCGCATTCAATGGATAAATAAGCTTAAGTTAAAAGGCTGGAGCTTATTCAGGGCGCATCGAGCGCGTCAATAAATCAAATCAGCATATCGTCTTGTTGCTCTTCCGCGTGTAGTCACGATACATGCATATTCTCGATTCTCTGCTTGCATTCTTCTATTCTAGAAAACACGAGGAAAAGGGTTGGGGATGTTGGCTCGTTGGGACAAAGTATAACGACCACGAAATGATTTATCGACAGGCCGACCTGTTCTACTCCAACCGAGACAACGACGAAGCCGAGGGACGACGCAACGGAGTTTGTACCGTATTGTCGCTTGTTTGTTGGAGGAAACAAGAGGAATAGGAAAGAGGGCTTGCGAACCTACCTCACGAGAGACTCTGAACAACGAGTCTAAGAAAACCGTGGAACTTTTTAGAGAAGAAAATCAGAGAATGAAGAAGAAGTTTTTTTGGTCGATCTCCATTATTTCCTAAGTTCGAGAGAAAATATGTAAAAAGAAAATTATAAATAAAGAAAGGAACTGGTCACTTTAAAGATCATCAAAAAAATAATGGAGGTGAGCGTGTATAAGACGCGAAGACGACACGACAGAATTGAGAATCGTAAGGTGGTCGGTTAATAAGAATCGATTGTAGGCCTTCCTTCGTCTAAAAATATATTTTCAGATAGCTAGCAGAAAACATAACATAGCATCCTTCACGATCCTTTCCATTCATCAGAATTCGACGCGCGTTGTTGAATGAAATTCTCCGAGCTACCGTATTTTATTAACCGCCATATCGATTCTCGCTGCATGAACCGCGTAAAGTATTCACGGAACGAATTCCCAACCCGATCCTGTTCTCGATCGATCTCGAAACTCGCATACCCAACGAACACCGCCGAGGACCCTCGCGTGCGTAACCTGTGCGCTCCTCGAAAATAAATCATTTACTAACTGTGGGAAAGATTGCGAGTGGCTCTCGGCAGAATTCGAGAGTGGGCGATGCGTATCTCGAAATTCTCTCCTCCCGATCAATAAACTTTTCCCAATCTTTTCCACAGAACCGACATAGTGAAAATTAATTTGTAAAATTTTACAGAATATATATATAAAACGTACGTGACGGAAAAAATCTTTATGATTTAACCACCAGATTTTCTTATTCTATTTTTTCTTTATCGTAATAATTGTAAATTTCGTGCAATCTCGGATAGAATCGAGACGGTCATCAACATGAATTCCCTGAAACGTTTCCCTGAAATTACACGTTTCGTTGAGGTAAAAAAAAAAAGAAAAAAGAAAAAATGATACTGAAGAAAATCATCCGGGCTACGTGGATGATTCATGGCCACTCGAGAGTTAATTTAGATCAGTAGATCGATAGGTTGCGCTCACTCGAGGTGGACTTTACGTGCACGTTACACTGCTTTCGCTTTTTCCAAACGGATCGCTGCACGAGATAATACGTTTCGTCAGGGAAGAAGAAGAAGAGGAGGATTGGTTATTTGGGTAAGCAAATTGTTCCCCGAACGTAAAACCGTATACCCGCATCACCAGGTGGCAAAAAAGGCAAAAAAAAAAAATAGAAAGAAATTTAATTAAATTCCAGAAATAGAGTACTAATTCTCATCTCAAAGAAATCTAAAAAGATCCTAATGAAACTTTCATCTATTTCTAAAATACTACTGCATTTCTCATTATTTTTCTCTACTTGTTTATCATCTCAAATAATTCTTAATAATGAATCACATCAATTCTTATAAAAGAAAATTAAAAACACGTAACGTTATTCAATCGTCGAGTTTATATAAAATTAGACACACGCACACACGCACGCACGCAGAGAAAAAGGAAAGAGAAACGTGGTAAACAAGCGTGCACGTGTAAATCGTGCGAAAAGATGGAATAAAAAGAAAGGCGGGCACGCGTGAATCGACGTTGACCTTGGTGGAAACGGGCGAAAAAGAATAATTATTCGCACGCGTCACGGTACAGGGAATACGATTTCGTTCGCTTCGAAATAAAGTAACAACCTCTCTTTGACGAGCGAAATTTTTCGCCTTCTTCGCCTTTATCGCGATCGAGCAAGGCAAACTCGTAACGTCGAGTCGCAGGAAAGAGCATACGCGCACACACACACACGTTTCTCGAAACGGGGACGCGAACACAATGGATTACAGGCGCACAAACCGCGCTTTCGGCTGCATTATGGAGGACGATGAAAGCAGCTCTCGCCGGATATGGGTGCCACTTCCTGTTCCCATCCGGGGACCGATTTCAATCCGGGGAGGTCATCGGAAGTTTTAACGAGTGAAGCCGCGATGAATCGCTCGAGTTGGCTAAATAAAATCATTTTTAACATCTCTGCTCCTCGACTCTCAAATGTTCGTGCAACATTTGAATTTCTTAATTAGGAAACGTTATAATTATTTCAATTAACGGAGAATGATCTTCCTTTGAGATCCAAGCGATTTCTATATTATACTTCCGTTAAAAAATATCACCACGACTTGTTTTCCAATGTATTCTTTTCTTCGATCGCAATTTAATAAAGAAGATCTCGCGGTTGATACATCGTTGCACGCTTTGATCCATAAATTATCTATGACAGCCGGATTTCGCGTGCTCGCTATCGAATAATTGCGTTGCTGGAACGCATAAATAAAACAGTGGAATGTGCGAGCGGAACGAATTCGTGAAGGGAAACAACTGTATTACCTGTCGCGAGTTTTAGCGGCCAGTCTTAGCAAAAACCTTAAGCGTAATCCGTGACTCCGAGTATGATCGAACGAGCGAATCCGTTCACTGACAGATTTATCTCGCGCTGGCCAATGCGAATTGCCAACATTCTCCGCGGGAGATTATTATAGTATAGCGTCGTTCTATGAGATGAATTTGTGATCGTGTGTTTATTAACAAAAATTTTCTTGTCGAGACACTTTCCATTCCATTTTCGTACGAAAATTCTCCATATTCGTATCTCGATTGCTTGATAAAAAAAGGGAAAAATCGTGAGAACAAGTGTCGACACCTATGCAGTATCACGATTCCCTTTCTTTTATCCGCATACGTTAAATCACAATGATTATCCAACGCAATGATAACACGTTTCGTTCGATCGGATCAATTCCACGATTGGCGCGGTAAAATACGCGTATGCGCATTTAAAATTGGCGTAGATGAATAAATTATTATCGCGAGGAAAATCGAGACGAGAAGTTTCCCAACGATAGATCTTCGAACGCGTTGCTTTAACGCGTATAATAACAATGTATTATTCAACACACACACACGGAAAAAGAAATTTCCACGGAAAAAAATTAAAACCAATTCCCTTTCGAGCGATATCTCCGCGGTATCAAGCAACGCGTACTATTCATAATATTCCATCACTCGAAAATACCTCATCCATTCCCGTCTTCCCTCGGGCACCTCCATTATCCTTAATTATCCACAGCTAGCGATCGTGCAACGAAACTCTCTCCTCTCTTTTCCACCTTTCTACAGAGAGAGAGAGAGAGAGGGAAAGGTCGAAACTCGGAAGGGCTTTTCCAGAACCTTTAGCGTGCGAGAGAAATATCGAGGATGTTAGTGGCCCTTCCAAGCGTCGATAAATTTTCAACGAACAGGCTGCAGAGGAATTAACTTTATTGAGCACAATCGGTTTCCGATTTTATTTACGATTCCGGTCGGCTGGAATTCTCGCTTATTCGTTTCAATAGAATTTATCGGTATATCGGTATTCTCTTTACGATTTCTCGATGCAAGGATCGGTGAAAAATGTGGATTTGAAGAATTTGAATTCGCGAATAAGTTATAAGAAGTGTTGTTACGCGAGGAATAAGTCGAATGATATTTAATAGAATGAATTTTGTAACAGTTCCAGGCTTGCGTAAGATCGTTATTCTTAATTATCTACAACCAGTTCTAGTAAAAGTTCGGGCAGGAACAGGTTTTTCTCGAGTCCACGTAACCTTTGAATGGAGTAAAATAAAATTCTTGCTCGTGGTGTTCTCGATGTTAAGGGCAAGGTGAATGATGTAACATCATTTTTCCTATGTATCTTACATTCGCGCGCTTTTACTTACGCGATTTTTAAATTTTGATTTATTTCTTTTGAGAATTAACGAAAACTTTTCTCGAATCATCGACCGACCGCATAATAACGATCATCGAAACATTCGTTGTTCAAATTTGTGCCAACAATTTTCTTATTTCTTTTGAGGAACGAGGAGATATCCAGCCATAAAAATATCAAATAATTTTCTACGTTTCGCGAAACTACTACCTTCGTTTAATCAAATCTCAGGCACCTTCTAACCTTTACAACAAGAGAATAGCAAAGACAAAGTAATCATCTAATCTACCATCTAATCAACATCAATACCATCGCATCTCCTCTATTATTTCCTATAAACGCATCTTTCACCAACCATTCAATCCTGTCAACAAATTCAAAAACCTCTTTCAACCAGTTTTACCAACTCCTCCTCCGAATCAACTCACACACCTTCGATTAACTCTCGACTATCATGACTTCATCCTCATCCATCAAACTCGTCGATCCCAGCTTTCTCTGACTTCAATATCCACAGCCGCGTCGACAGACTCTCTAATAGTTCTTGTATAATATACGAGAAAATAGCAAGAGGAGAATCTCCTCCAAACTTTGATATTCCATTGACAAAAAAAAATGTATAATCTCTATTACGCTCTACATACTCACGAGATTTATTATTACAAACTTGCATAAGATGTATAATAAAATAGAAATTCTTACAACCAAAAATCTAACATTTCTTATTAATAATCAAAATTAAAAGAAAAATCACTCTTCCTTACTCTTCGAAAAATTCTTCTCTAAATTCTTCCCCTCCTAAAAATTCTAAACACCCGTTCTCATACAATAATCTCATTACTAACCAAACCAAGAAGGCAATGAAACACAAGTAAAATCCTCCTCCCTTCGAAAACTCTAAATCTTCCCCTCCTTTTAAAAATTCTAAACATCTTCTCCGACCGACACAATAATTTTCCTTGCTCTAAAAATTCTAAATCTTCCTCCTCCTTATAAAACTCTAAATTCTTCTAAAAATTCTAAACACCCGTTCTCATACAATAATCTCATTACTAACCAAAGCTAGAAGGCAATGAAACACAAGTAGAATCCTCCTCCCTTCGAAAACTCTAAATCTTCCCCTTCTTTTAAAAATTCTAAACACCTTCTCCGACCGACACAATAATTTCCTTGCTCGAAAATTCTAAATCTTCCCCCTCCTTATAAAACTCTAAATCTTCCCCTCCTTTTAAAAATTCTAAACACCCGTTCTCATACAATAATCTCATTACTAACCAAACCAAGAAGGCAATGAAACACAAGTAGAATCCTCCTCCCTTCGAAAATTCTAAATCTTCCCCTTCTTTTAAAAATTCTAAACACCTTCTCCGACCGACACAATAATTTCCTTGCTCGAAAATTCTAAATCTTCCTCCTCCTTATAAAACTCTAAATTCTTCTAAAAATTCTAAACACCCGTTCTCATACAATAATCTCATTACTAACCAAACCAAGAAGGCAATGAAACACAAGTAAAATCCTCCTCCCTTCGAAAACTCTAAATCTTCCCCTCCTTTTAAAAATTCTAAACATCTTCTCCGACCGACACAATAATTTTCCTTGCTCTAAAAATTCTAAATCTTCCTCCTCCTTATAAAACTCTAAATTCTTCTAAAAATTCTAAACACCCGTTCTCATACAATAATCTCATTACTAACCAAAGCTAGAAGGCAATGAAACACAAGTAGAATCCTCCTCCCTTCGAAAACTCTAAATCTTCCCCTTCTTTCAAAAATTCTAAACATCTTCTCCGACCGACACAATAATTTTCCTTGCTCTAAAAATTCTAAATCTTCCCCCTCCTTATAAAACTCTAAATCTTCCCCTCCTTTTAAAAATTCTAAACACCCGTTCTCATACAATAATCTCATTACTAACCAAACCAAGAAGGCAATGAAACACAAGTAGAATCCTCCTCCCTTCGAAAACTCTAAATCTTCCCCTCCTTTCAAAAATTCTAAACACCTTCTCCGACCGACACAATAATTTCCTTGCTCGAAAATTCTAAATCTTCCCCCTCCTTATAAAATTCTAAATTCTTCTAAAAATTCTAAACACCCGTTCTCATACAATAATCTCATTACTAACCAAACCAAGAAGGCAATGAAACACAAGTAGAATCCTCCTCCCTTCGAAAACTCTAAATCTTCCCCTCCTTTCAAAAATTCTAAACAGCTTCTCCGACCGACACAATAATTTCCTTGCTCGAAAATTCTAAATCTTTCCCCTTCCCCTCCTTATAAAAAATCCCAAACACCTTCTCGACTTCCCCGCGCGTACTTTCATCGAACGAGAGGAAGTTTCGCGCTGCCGTCCCGAAGGAATATCGTTACCATTAGTTCTCGGCGCGCCAATAAATCTGGCCGTGGGATCAGGTAGGCAGGGAGCGTGGCAGTTCCTTACCTCTGGACGGCCCTCGAACGAAGAGAAACGCGGCCCTCGCCTCTTTCTTCGCGGTAACGAGCTCCCATGTAGCACGTCCGCCGTCCGCTCGTCCGTTTGCGCGTCTCCTCCGCTCGTGGCCGCGCTCGTGCTCGAATTATAGCGAGCGTAACGCTATATCCGCCGCGCGTACGACATCGACCGACATCGTTCCCGGGTCAAAGATCGGCCGAGCTTGTAATGCACGCTGTAGTACGCGGCGATCTCGTCGCGTGCACAACGTGAATGAAATGACGGAAGATGCGGAGAGAGAGAGGGAGAGAGAGGGAGGGGAGGACGGAAAAGGGAAAGCGAAAAACTTTGCACGCGTTGCTTGACGTTTACCGCTTTTCGTCCGATTTATGGGGGAAGATTGAGACGTCGCGCGGTTCGGTGTAAATTTCAAGGGGATTGAAAGTTAATGGTCGGCTTTCTGGAGGTGGATAGGATGGAGAGTTTAGATATGACGAGTTGTTAAATCCTTGTGATGCGTGAGAGGGAACGATTCGAAGGAAATTACGTGGATCGTTTAATAAAAGGAAAGAAGAGGAGAAAGAGAATAGCGATAGATTTTAAATTTTTAGATCCGTGGCTCAGAACGAAATTTCGTGCTCGAACATCCTTAACCACTTTCCTCGAGTGATGCAACACCTCGATGCTCATCGTTGTGCGCAACGAGCACGATGATTTGCATAATGCTTGGCGATAGTTATGGCGTTACAAATTATTCGGGATTACGAGCGGGGAGATGCTTCGACACGAAACAAGAGTTTGATCATTTGTCATCCAATAATAATCCTTTATGTTTAATGCAATATGATAAAATGCGATGATTGTTGATTTTTCGCGCGAGATATTGTCAGAGTGAAAATAATGACGAATCACGTTGTACGTGGGACGATACATGCGAAAGTATCGATCACTTTCGTACGTACGAAAGTAAAAAACTTTGTCATTTTTCTAATGACGAGTTTTCCTAACTGGCATTCTCGCGAAAAGAAAGTAGTATACAATTGTCTTTTTCCGCTACTTTCTCGGAAATCGTAATATCGATTATTGAAAGCTATCTAAAGAAAACCTCTGATCGAGGAATGAAGAAAAATTAAAACCCTTTAATACACTTACAATTCGCGTTACGAGTGAATTTTATAAAAACGTTAAAGATTCTCGCGTGTATAAGTATAAATTAATGAAAGAAATTAAAACCTTTATTGAAAAGCTGAGAGAATGTAAAAAAAATTAATTCAAGTAAAAGACTTACGTATCCGTCCAAGATTTTCGCACCACAGATCCAATCTTCTATATTCAAAATTCATCATACCTGTAACAAGCAAAAAGATATCCAGATATAGATCCATCTGATTAAAATATATCCGTTACAATCGCGATTATTCTATCTCTCCGCTCCACGAATTGTCTCGTACACTAGCACCTAGCCACATAAATACAATGAAAAAGAAACATGAGAAAAAGGAAAATTTCATTACACGAAACGATATTTACAACAACAAACGTATCCACGTGTACGAGATTCTCCTCTGAATTCAAGCCGGCAGGCAGCCAGCCACGATCCCCGTTGTTCCATCCGCTTGTTCACAGCTCGCCCGTCCTTTAAAAACATACTTTATGCCGCCTAAGTCACGTGCACCAGGTTAGAAAAGAGAACAACATCCGGTGGCCGGCCGGAGTAGGCGCTGCGATAGTAGGAGGGGAACCACATTTTGCATCGTTCCCAAACGATGTACCTTATTATACGCGAAATATATCACGCGCGATGTATCTTTTTCCTCGACTTGAATAAATCACGAATTTCGGGGAATATGAAAATGAAGAAAGGAAGCACGAAATTTTTATCACATTTGAAAATATTGCAGCGAGGATTCTCATCTCGGGCACAAAGAATAGGACTCGAAGAAAGGATCGAGAGCGAATTTTATTTCCCTCCGCCGTGGCATCCACTCGTTCTGGAAACGAATGGTTCGTAGGGGGAGAAAGAGAGAGAGAGAGAGCCTGTATTACCATATTCACGAGGCTTCCATCTCGAAGTCAATGTCATGGTCCGATGGAGCCTCCGGGCAACGCGGACGATCCCACAACCAGAGCCTCGAGGAATGTCAGTGTCAGGGCCTCGCTCGGCCCGAGGCGACAACGAAACCAGTTCGCAGTCACGTGTCGGACCACCACAGTGTTTTGAAACAATATTAATAGCCCCCTTCACGATATTGGACCGCCTCGGAAACGAAAACTCCGCCGCGCTTCTGTTAATGGGAACGCCAAGGTTGGAACCCTTGCCACGGGATACGTGAGATTGCGTGACGAATCTGGAACACGTCCGTGACTTTCGCGGATAGAGGTGGAATCTGGGTTAATTCGATGGCACGAGATTATTCTTTTTTTATTCTCTTCTCCTTTTTTTCTGGTTGCTTCTTCGTCCATTCTTCGATATCGAGTAGATCGTTGAATCGATTTTTGAATTATTTTATATATATTGTCTGGTTACCGACGCTAAATGGAATGTTTTCAAGTATGCTCGATGAACTTTTCCAACTTCGTCGTGAAATTATTCATCGATAAATCTTGAAATTCTGAATCTTGGAAGGGAGAAGAAGGATGAAGTTGCGACGTCGATCGCACGTGTGATGGAATTTTCTTGTTGTTGTGGTATCGCATTACGATACGTCGGAAGAGCATCAGAGTTCTAAGAAACGTTTAATTGTTAAGCCGGTATCGTAGTAGAAAGTATCGTCGGGAATACGAAGGGATTTTTACGCGGGATTTCGCTGGAATTTCTTTAACAATTGTACAAAAGAATTTTTACAACGCTTACATTAGAGAGCGATAGAATGGGCTTGAACAGGTTTCGTTGAAAGTTTATCTTCGACTCGGTAGAGTTGAAGTATATCCAACGAATATGAGAAAACATTTGGAGAAACATTTTCTCGAAACGTATTACGAATGAAATCTAGAAATCTACGTATCTATGATATTCGTTTCAATCTTCTCTCAAACGCGATTTTTCATTCCTTTCATCCGCTTAGCGGATACGATTCCTTGGGCGAGTCAATTGTCTTCGCTCGCCAGACTTTCTAACATCGACGCGTCAAAACATTTGCCTCGGTAAAATCGACCGGAATATAAATATCTCGCGTTGAAAATCGTGACGAGTATCGTCAATGTCTAATTAATGACTCTCTGGAAGAATTTTCCGAAGGCAAGGACGTTGATAAAGTGCAGAGAACTTTCACTAGCACGGTCGGTCTCACGCCGGAACACACTTTAAAATGTTACGCGCCTCCGTGTGCCGTGAATTGAACCAGCTTCACGGTCGATGAAAAATTCTTAACTCTTTCTTCGTGTTTCGATGAAAGCTAAGGTCAATCACGAGAGATCGATGAAAAATATTGTAGTTTTATTCCATTTCCTTCGATGAAAGCCAAGATATTATTTCCATCAATCACGATAATTGTTAAGAAATATATTTGTTAGAATTAACAAATTCAGAAAATTGGAATTGAAATGTTAAATAGCGAAATTGGAAGATAAAACGATCGAATCTTCACGTTCGATTTAATTGTTTGTAAAGAGAACTTAGAATAGGAAAAGTAATTTGAACAAGTATCTCTTAATTAAAATTTGAAATTTAACTAACTTCTTCTTATACTACCAACCTCCACTAACATAAACTCATTTTACTAAACAGAAGATTCGTTTCAATCTCTTATTGGTAAACGTTATTTAATTATATTATTAAAAAATATTATTTCCTCCAATCGCGATATCACTTACGATCTCTCCACTCCATATTACTTCTATAATATTTCTTTCTCGTCACGTGTTTCATCTTCACAAACTCGCAAAACGTTCCGCTCCTGCCGAGAGAATCGGTCGCTCTACCGCGAGGGAACCTCGATCGTCGTTTCGAGCGTAATAATCGCGTTCCATAACCATAACACGTCCCCTTTCCTCCTAGAGGCGACGACCTCCGCCGTGTATTTGGTATATTATTGTGTATTATGTTGTGTATTATTAAGGCATGTGTGTATTTTCTCTGTAGCGAGAACCGACTCTGCCAAGTGCACGCTACTTTCGCCGTTGCTTGCGCTGTGTTGCGTGGGAGAAACGAACATCGAAACGAGCGTCGAGCGTAAAAGTGATTCGAGACACGAGTTCACGCGTTCCATCCGTCCCTCTCGAACGGATTGGACGCGCGATCGAGAGACTTGGTCAGCATCGAAACACGCGCGATTCCTTTCGAGGGCGAGTGGAACCGCGTGGGCGGTTGTTCCAATGACCTGAATGTTTCCCTCGGCATGGAATCATTACCGGCCCAATGAGAGTGGAGAGTGGCCATTTTCTCGATTAACTCGAGGCGAGGAAAATGCGGAATTATTGTATCGATGTTGGAGAGATGCTTGGGGGGATATTTTATTTAATTTTGCTCGGAATGAAACGATCGATCGGGAGCTGTTGAAGAAAAAGGAGGAAAGTTTCTTCGAGAAACTGTTTACGATGGATAAATAAGTGAAACGATATTTAACACACCTGCGAAATTTCAAATCTACTTGCAAGGGAAAATATAAAAATCGATATCTCTTCAGCCTGCGAATTAATCTTGATGGAATTACAATAATTACAAGTGAAAACAATGAACAATCTTTCTAATTTTACTTAATATTCAACGAAGAAATTAGGTGCTTTTTCCTTACCAAGCAACTTTGTACCTCTTTATTTTATTGTATTCGCCAGCAATCATCAACCAAATCTGTAAATCTACGAATAAATTAGAAAATTCCCCCTCGAACTTTAGCTAATTCACGATCAACGACGATCGTTTCGCGAGCGCATTGTGCGGAATATCGTCAGAACTTCGAGTAGGAGTTGCGCACCGTGAGAGAGTTGCTCGACCCGTTTATTTTCTCGCGGCAGGTTGTAAAGTATATAAGAATAATCTAATCAAGAAGGAAATTCATCGGGCCCGATATTTTTTTTTCACCTCCCGACAGGAAGTGAGGATTTCTCTGCCTACGCTCATCCTTCACGGCATTAATACCTCGAATCTCGAAAGCGTTTTACAATTATCATCCGACTTTCCCGTGCAACAGTCGGAGAGGAACAATAAAATTGAACAGAGAAATCTCCGCAATAGCCGCGGATAAAAAAAAACAATAATGATTGCGCGATCCGCGAGAAAGCCGAGTGACATTGACGAAAACCTGAATACTTAAAATTGCCAGATCTCGTATTCATATCTGACTCTCGTTCGACCAAAGATGGAAGGAAATCTTTGATTGGATAGATTGATTTTTCACGAGAGAAAAACTTTTGTTTCTTCGAAAATTGAATTATTTTCAAGTTACAATTTTACAAATTGCATTCCTTACACTTTGTTCTTCATCCGAAGAAGAAGAAGAAGAAGAAGAAGATCGCGAAAATTTATGAACAAAAATTGTTTCGAAGCAACAAAGTACAAAAAGATTCATCTTATACGATGGACGGAGAAGCCGCGATCATCGATAGACGTCAACACCTAATCAAGCTTAACTAACATTATTCAACGTTACAACCATCATCCGAAGCCGATAGTTTCAAAGCCACGCCTATCAAAGACATGTTCCAACATCGGACAAGCTGGTAGGCGAATAGGGAAGGAGCAAAACGTGGAACGAGGCTGCTCGATAATCAACGAGCATCGAGCGCAAGCTTCAAGCTGACCGTGCCTAAGCGCAGATTCCTGTTTCTCTTCACCAACACGTCCAAGTAATTCCGCGAACCGCAACAACCTAACGCGTACATAAAGGCTACCACCAATGCCGCACCTTTTTCCACTATCCCGATTATGCTCTATAAGTAAGCTTGCCAAGTAAGCTTCTTTTCGATACTTTTCCTGCCGATAAGAGCAGAAAAGCGGACCCACTTGACGTCGCTGAGAAATTACAATTTTTTTTTTCTTAAATCGTCTTCGATTCTTTCTATTGTCCAAACAGAAAATATTTTTTCCAGGGGAAAATATAATGGTAATAATCGTGAAAGGAAAATCGAAAAGTGTTGAAAAGCAAATTTTAGATCTGCAAGTTAAAAGTTTCGTGGAATAAAATTACGAGATCGGAAATATCGCGATGAATGTAGCACAATGTTACGCGTCATAGTGCGATAGCCAATGCTAACAAGGGATACTGGATCGAGTTGGACGGAGCAGCAACACGTTTCTGCTCGTCTTTTTCCCCTCGGGTTTACGCTTTTTAAGCCTCGGGACAAGGCATTGTAAAAGAAAAGGGACGGCGGCTCTCGACCCCTCGGGACTCAATTTTACTCATTAAAGCTAGATTCCTGCACGAAGCGAGGGCCGGCAGCAACTAGATCCCGTGACGGGATAGCCGCGCTGCCGTAAACAGAAGCGAGCAACGATACCGTCTCGTGGAGGAACTCGCGTGAATTCTGTTTCCCCGCCGTTGTGGTGGCGAGGAACACGGATGCCGCGAGAAAAAATACGCACGCGAACTCTTCTTCCGATCGAGCGACGCCTTCTAAGAGGGCTTTCCCTTTCAACCACCTCTAATAATTTGTAGTTGGGAGCAAGATTTTAGAAAGCAGTGGTGGAATTCTAATAATTTACGCTCATGTAAGGTGTAAGGGAAATTTTAGAAAGTATATCGCAGGAAGGAAAATGATAGGATGCTCTCTTAATGTGCAATTAAAAGAAGAAAATGTTTTATGTACAAGTTGTACACAGAAAGTGATTATTTCCAAAAATGAGACGTATCCACTCTGGCTGTTCCGGCTAAATCATCGCAATCATTAAATTGAAAATTATTATATTATATTAGTGATGGAGTCAAACGACTTTTTTCTCTTTCTTTCTACAAGAATCGAAAGAGTAATAATTTTAGTCTCGAGTCGAAAGGGAAAGCAGGCTAAAAGCGAGAAGAAAAATCAAGGGAACAAAGTCACGTAGCACTACACCTTAAAGGTGAAATTGCTATCGAGAGCAAAGTTACAAGCTTGTTATCCCAGCCGTAACACGGCTCTCGGGATCCTCTCGCCATGGTTTATCCATAAAAAGGAAGATGCACAGTGGAGATCGTCGAAATTCAATTTCACCCTCGCGTGGTTTCGAGGTACCCGAGGAGACTTGTAAAAACCGTCACGCGCGCAGACACCCTGCGATTATCGGGCCAGCGGGAAAAGAATCGTTCTCGGACCACAGAGGAGGCACGGGTTATACGACGTGCTGGGAGCGAAACACAGGAATCGGATTAGATAATGGAAGGTTGAAAGCGGAACGAAATTGGCCCACCAAGCAGTCCCCCTCGATTTTATTCGTAACCAGAGCCCTACCTCGGGCTTCCAACTCCGTTCCAAGCGGATCCTAGACACGCGTGGCCGACGCTTTTTGCTTCGAATAACTTGCGCTACAAACTTGATTCCGTCCAATAAGATATCTGTTTTTATCTATTTTCTCAATAATTTCTTCGTATCTTGTGCATCGCGAGCGTGTAAGCATCAAAACATCGGTGGATGTAAAAAATGATTCGAAGATGAGGATGATTTGAAGAGTGTTAAAAATTATTGTGGATAAAATAGATAAACTCGGGGGGAGGTGAAACGTTTTCTTCTAACATTTTGCGAGGAATATTGAAAACAATGATAAAGCCACACCGTATCATTTACATGTTTAACCGAGAACCGGATAGGTCATTGTTTCCGTTGAATAATGCTGGCAACGCAGATTAAAGTTATTCACGGTGCACTGTAATTTTCCGTAAGTGGCTTTATGGGTATTAGAATTTAAAAGATGCGTACGCACAACTGGCATTCGAGCAGGCTATTGAAAATAGAAGTTCATGAATGCAGATAAGTACAGTGTTACGGCTCACCGGCCGTAAGCTTAACCACCATAGAACCACCAGTAGCCAGCGTTTTCATTCGTTTATTTGCAATTCTATCGATTTCTTATTTTATCCTCTCCTCCCGTCCCTCTCCAATTTCCGAAATATAACGCCGTGACGAGAGAAACAACCTTTTTTCCCATGTTCTGAAAAAATAAAAATAGTAGATAGTGGAAGGCGAACCGAATCCGTTATTTACGACTTTTATCAGCGCACACGATCTCGCCGCCAATTCGTATTCCTTCCATTGTTCCATTCGAATTTTTCTTCCCTCTCCTTTCCCTATTATTTTCTAATCGCGCAAAAATAAGCACCCAGGCCACCCAATGGCAGCTCGCCACAAAAATATTAATCAAACGCGTTTGAAGCGCGTCGCGAAGCATTGTTACACGCGTAGAATTTACAGCGTCATTAGTTGTATAATGAAAAGCGCATCTGAACAACGCAAGGGACGTGCGTAAGTGATGCGGGGAAAATAAAGGATCGGTGGCGTGGCATATGCGCATAAGTGGACGTGACCGGAATAAAGTTTACCGCGTACCGGCTTCGGTGAATCAGATGACACAGTTACGCACGGTGGACGAAGATGTCCACGTCGAAAACGAGCCGCTCGTCCATCCAAGATCAATCTCGATTTTCATATCGGCCGATATAAATCTGGGCTAGACATTGTTAAAATTCAAGGATGCTGGCCAAATATGGAATCATTATGAAACACGAATTTTGTAATCGATCCAAGATAATGTCATCCAAGAACGATGTATTGTACGATTGATCGTATTAATGATCGGTTAGATCGAAGAATAAATTTTCCTCCGTAAAGAAGAAAAAATGTTTCAATTCCTTGTTTCAATTGCTACTTAGCCGTACATAAATTATCTCGATAAATCTTTCCATTATTGTTACAAATGAGGATAATTTTTTTAATAATTTTGTCTCCGTGAAACGTAAATCGTGAAACGATCATTCGATACAAGTATATAAAGAGATTAAAATAATTCGACCGACAACGATTTACTCACCAATGACGTAATGCTCGAGTATCATTTGTTACGTGCACGCGTCAGACACCTTGGCTATCGAATGGAAATGTTCCAATGTGAAAGTTCAAGCATCGATCGTACCGAGCATCAAACGAGCATACTAAAGCACAAGTGCACAATGGAAGAAGGAAGCGTAATCCGATTATGACGCGCGCATTTTCTCGTTTAATCCTCGCGCGACAATATAAAATAGAACGAAATCTGAGCGCGACAGATTTGGAAATGTTCACCGTGTGGGAAGATCCTTTAATCCTCTGCAATCAGGCATAGCTACAGGTGTTCCACACCTTGATCTTTACACCTACGTATCAGAGCTCATCTCGTAGGTATACTAATGAAACGTAATCGAAATGGCCGGGGAAGATAGCATGATAAAACCAACGTAGACTCGCGATATCTCGAGTGGAACATTTTGTACCGAGTTTCAAGAGCAGCGAGGGCCCCAGACGAGATCGTTAGATACGAGGGTACCTAGAAATGCCAGGGGAAAGAAACGGGTAGGAGAGATAGAGAAGTGGATGGTACAGAGAGAGAGAGAGAGGGGGAGAACAGTGGTTGCGCTATAAGCCACCTGCAAAAACCTGGATGGCAACCTGTTCCTCGAGCACCGATCGCGCATCTACTCGAGAGGCTCACTCGACTTCTGTGATGAGACTCGATAATACATGCTCCGGTAGGAATCGCGAATAGAGGAAAAAGGAAATTCCTGTTTTTAGTCCTTATTAACCTTGGACCGATCTTATCCCTCTCTTATCTTCTTACGGAATCTTGAAATGATGTTCAAGTATCATTATATTCGATTTTTGTCCGTCTTTTTATTTTTAATGAAATTATTACGGAGCGATTTGCATTTATAAGTCATTGCACGGTGTCAAATAGATTGCAGTCGATCCTGGACTTGATCTTATCCTCCTATGATAAGTTGAAGTATCGTTGGATTTTTCTCTATCTCCTACAATGGTGGAAAAAGGGGAAATATTTAATCGTAATACTGGAAAATCGTGTTTCGGATAAAATTACGGTGGAAATTCGACGCCATTTATCGGAGGAATCGTCAAAGATTTAATGAGCGGATCCCTTAAAAGAATCCCTTCTATATTTGAACACCACACTTTTTATCCGTTTACCTCGACTAGCATCTCTCGCCATGTTCCCCATGTTTTTTGTATTCTCGTTCCTGTTCAGAGGAAAAGGACATAACCTTCGGTATGATTGCTACTCGAACGCCAACTTTTTCTTACATTTGCGTGGTATTCCTTGTTCGGTGCTGTTACTAAGGGAGGCGGTTTTCTTCGAACGAAGGTTTCTACGAAACCCTTCTAGAGTCTAGCAAGAGCAAATATCAGCGCATGATTCTTCAACTTATTATATTATACTATTTAAATAAATATTATATAATGAGAAATCAGAAATAAGAATGTTTGCCTCATCGAATCGTGTCTATATCTCTGATCAAGACTCGAACTCGGCTAGATAGATCCAAACAATTTTAAATCCGTCTTGACAATGTGGTCAAATGCAACGTCATGCGGATAATCCTCCAATAAGAATATATTTTTTAATAAACAGATTACTCGATTCGAATTTTAGGTTACATAATTCTGCGTATATTGTAAATCCACAATTTAATTCTCTTCGCTAAATTATTTAACTTTCTCAAATAATTTAGTTTTCGTACATTTCGAACGAAACGAAGCAACTGGAGAAGACCGTGCTATTATATTTCCGGAGATCAAAGGAATTCCGAGGGCCTCATTGAAATTCTGGATGCATTCAGTCGCCTTGAGACTACGTTGCCGGTTATGTCATGTCACTAAGTGGGCCACATCATGTCTCCTCTTCGTTTCATTTCAAGCGAGACACGCCGAATATACGCACCGTCACGAGCCTTAACGTCTCGGCCTTTGGTCTCTTCTCGCTCTTTAGTGGCTCCCCTTTCGTACCTAAGAATTATTCCGCGGTTACGACCACCACGAAGTACCCGATTTCCTTCTCGTGTCACTCTTAATTTAGTCGCAGTAACGTTCAAAGGCTAAACGCGATGCGTCCGTTTATAGCTGATGTAAATTTTTATACCATCAATGTAAAATTTCTTCAAATTTAACCAATCACATTCATCTTCGAAACTAGTCTAAAGTTTCACCCGAATCTCTCGTAATATCTCATATTCAATTTTCTTTCTTTGTAAAATTTTCATATCGTTAAACGGTTTAAAATAAGTCTCTCCGCAGATTGGTGTTTCGAATCTTTTAGATTTCTAACTGCAATAATTAGATTCTCGTTCAATCAAAGAAACGTTGAATCATCGCCAACCTCATTTCTCAGAAGCCAGAAATGCTTCTGGATCCTATCGATGCAACTTATTAGGATCCGTTCTCGATAGAGCGAAATGATGAGAGGCGAAAGATTAATTGATTATCGCGAGACTTGGAATGCCAGCTCCTCCGCCTCGTTACCTGGTCTTATCTCGCCAATTCTGACCGACGGCGTTATTACCTTACACAAACCGAATAATCCCTCATAATGGCACAGCCAACAAGCCAGAACAACAACGTGCTGGACAACCGACCCGTGACCCGACACCCTAATGAGAGGATTCGAGAGGTGTTCTCGTCCCGATGTAATCGGCCAGTTGTGTTCGGTAAATTGGATTCGATGATAGAGGTCTTTCCAGTCGTACGCTTGCCCTCGTGTGGATCGCACCAATTGCTTCGAGTTAAAATGATCTCGTGGGCGGTTGTTTGACGCTTGTTCTCGATCGATGGACGAGCAGTTTCGAAGATCGAAGACGAGATTCGTAAGAGGTGATGATGATGGAAAAGTGCGGTGCCTTGCAAATTATCTTGAGATTTTTTTCTTGTAAGGAACGAAATGTCAGATATCCCATGTCGGATAAGTATCTCGTAGAAATTAGTTTGTTACACGATAATTTGATAAAAGTTGAAAAATTCTTGCTGGAAAGATAATAATTCGGGGGTTTTGTAAAATATTTTGTAAATCGTGTTTCGTGATGATGCAAGATAAATTGAACAGCACGAGGCATGAAATATAGCGAATTGTATATAATTTTGATACAAAGGATGATTATAAACCTGACGATCAATCATGAATCATCTTTTCTTATCTAAAGTCTTTAGTTTCGTTGCATTACACGTATCATTAAATAATTGACATGTATCGTGTCATATTTTTACGTAAATCATCATATTCAAATTTCTGATACACGTTTACAATCCTAAAATATCTTAGGAATTCGATTCTATTTGAAGATACGTTGAAAATTCTTTTTTTTTTATTACTAAAATCCTCTCTTGGAAGTTTATTTTGTCCTTTGAATCTCTTTTCAGGATTCCCGTGTCTATTTTCAGAACTTCTTCTTGTTTTGAAACTCGAACTCGTTCAATTTAGATCCCAATCTTGAATCGTAATATTCGTTAATTATTGCAAAAATTTTTTCCTTTAAGATTCTTTTAATTTCCAAACATATTTCCATACGTTTCGTAAGATCTTATCTAAATTTGGAATATTTTAGGACATAGTTCCATTATTATATTTTACATTTTATTATCAAGTTCCTTGGTCCTTTAATTTTAATCCTTTCTATATTCCCATCACAAAATTTATTGTGCTTGCCTAGAATAATAGTTGCGTGGATAATGTCGCATACGTTTGTCGCAATTGCAATCCAGCCACTGTCCGCCTACACGATACGGTGCAGCCGTTGGAATCAAGGAATTCACAACCATTCTTCTAAAACTTGTTTCCTTACACTTTCAACAACAGCGAAAAACAGCGATGCAATACGCACATGTATCTCGATAAAGATAACGGTGACGTGTTTATCAATTTCAAGTCGAAAATGATAATAATAAACACGAGATAAAGATAAAAACGCGTAAGATCGGTTTCCACGCCATTGTTATGCGGATAGGCTCGCGAATGGACCGTATCGACATCAAACGCCTGTGTGACATTACGTGCACCTATTACTTAGCTACTGCATTATTTCGAGCGGTGAGACAACGCAATATTATTTCCTCGATTATTCTCGCAAAGAGAATAATATCACTTCCCTACCATTATCCTTTTTTCTTTTTTTTTTTTTTTTTTGAGAAACGAAACGAATAAAAATTCAACCCCTTCGAAATTTAAATTACACACGTGCAAAAAAACCAGATAGTCAATATTTGGTGCAGAAATTCGCGCGAGAAAGATGAAAGAATCGAATTACGCGATATATAACGAAGCTGGGCGAAGAGAACAAGATCGACGATTTCATTCATGCGGCTAAAAAGCAGGTATATCACGCACGAGCAACATTCCTTTTAAATGGACGCGGAAGTTGTTTCACGCGTGAATAAAGAAACTCAAGCAACCGGTGCTGACGCCACTGTCGTAAAGTGAATTCCAATGGTTGGCGATTATGAAGAGCTGTGTGTACCTGCTTTGTAAGGACAACACGTTATGCGCGTCGTCCGATGCAAATCAAGCATTATCCTCGGCTGCGTTTAATAATCGTCTTCCAGATCGTTATTTCCACGAGGAACATCATGGACGGTTGGTGTAAATAAAGTCATCAAGGGATCAATGTGAAATGATTTTAATGGGCCGTGACATCGTAAAATCGATCGGAAGGAAACAACGTAGATGGAAATTCTTTTCACCTTGTTTCTTTTTTTTTTTTTTTAATCTTTCAAATTGAACGAAATTTTACTCGGTCGATTTAATCCGATATTAATAAAAGAACAAAGCGTTCTTTTTTTAATCTTGCTTTGGAGTAAAAGTAAATACTTATTACAAACGATGGTTCGTTTAATTATCCGTGGAATTGGGTTTCTCTTTTGTTCAAATGTTTCGTTATAAGTCGATTCTTTTCACTGTAGACTGTGGATATACTTAACGCTTGATTTCTATAATTTTTGTTAGTGAAATAACGGAGAGAAATCGGAAATGATGATAGCTGAAGATGATCTGAATACGAATAAAAGTTAAATTATACACAAATAACTTAGAATCCACATTTTTAAATAAATAAAATGGAATTGAATGAAATTGAATTTCACGTGTCGAAATAAAATACACCATTTTGAAGAGGTAAACGTTTTTGAAAAAAATATATTTGATGACTAATGGCCATCATCTTCGTACACCAGGATAAAATGTTAATGCACAAATGACGTTCATTTGCACGGGGGAACCTAACGAGGCATTTTTCTGCCAGTGTATACCAACAGGACAAAGGATTGCGTGGGTTACAAGGGTGGTGAGGGATTGCACTCGCAAGAAGGAACAGCAATTTGGGACTCCCCACATCGCATCTGCGCTTAACATCGCCATTTCGTGTTCTCTCGGTTCCCGGCCTATAAATCAACCCAAGACCACAGTTCCGGGCCACTACGTAAGTACAATGATACCTTCTTTTTCTCTCCTTTTTTCCTACGCCTCCAAATCGATTATATATGGATTAAATGCAATATAAATTTTAATCGAAAATATCTCGCAATACTAAAATCTAAACGATACGAAATCGATCCGATTTTAACCCTTTGCACCATGAAATCACCCTATTCGACTCTATTTTTCTCTAAAACTTTTCAGGCAGATAATTACAAACTAAAAGGGTTAATCATTTTTAATTGGAATTATATGAAAATTCACCGTCCGAAGCCAAACTACGATAAACTGTAACTGTTTAACCATGCTCATAACCGGTCGATATGACGATTATGCAAACAGAAAATAGAAGATGAAAAGACGAGTTGAAAAGCTTGGACTAAAGAGGCGTCGGATCGTCACAAGAAAACGAAACATCAAACTCGCGGTACCGTTAAATACATAATAACCTTAACGAAAAAAACGAACAATTTTCCACGACGCGATATGCGGCAAAGCTCGAAGCTATTCATCGAGCTTTAAAACAACATGGGAGAACGAGGTTGGATAAGCGCGGCGTATGCGTAGATGATCAATCTCGAGCACTAGAGGGCAAGAAGCGGTAGAACCAGGCCTCCACAGCTTGCTAGACTAGTCTAACGAGATGTTATCCTCCTTTCCTAGCTATTTTCTACTGTCCTCCTCCTCTCGTGATCTCGATCGTCTCTTTCTCTCTTTCTCTCCCTTTCCACTACTAACCGGCCGTATATAATTTTTTTCTTTCTTCTTTTTTTTCCCTCCTCCTCGTCTTCCTGTTCCTTCCCTCCGCTTCTTGTTTCTTCACGTCCACACGAGTGGTATCCCAGAGCGTTTCCTCCGCTCCCTCGCTTTATATCTCTGTTCGCGGTCGTTCGATCTCTCGATCCTTTCGGCCGAGAGCAACTACACGCTCCAGATCACGGCAGCTCGATATCGGCAGCAAACGAGTACGCGCGGCGAAGAAGAAACTGATATAGGCCGAGTAAAACGAAACGTACCACCGGTCGTACGTTTAATGAATGTAATCAAACGGAACGCCCACGAAAACGCTTCCTCCTCTTTCTCCATTCTTTCTTGCACTTTGGTGTACCGCGAGAATTCGATTCGAGGCATTAAAGTCCACGTGCAAAAATCTCGATTCGTTAATTATCTTTATCAAGTTAGATCCTTTATCGTCTAAAATTGTCCCATTCTTTGTACATTTTTATATACGAAATTATTTATTATTTTTCTTTCTTGTTTTTGTTTGTTCGAGAAAAGGATTGGTGGATCACGCGTGTTGTAAATCTGTCGATCGTAGCGTTTCGATAAATCATCTTGAGGGATGGCCACTTTGAGGATCCTAATAATGGATACGATCCGGGTATTTATAATTGGACGGAATTGATTCGACGTCGAGAAGTATAATCACTATATTTTTCAAATCGATTACGAGGGGATGATGATTCGATATTTGTTTCAATGATCTTATCGAAGGTAATTCCAATTAGAGGCGAGAATAACATATAGATATTTTTATTATATATAATCTACTTTTGCCAACAGTCTATACAAACGAAGAGCAATAAGAATATATATATAGAATATATCTAGCCACGATTAAACGATAAAAAGGAAAATCTCAAGGTTAATCTCGAGCAAGAAGATGAAATATGCCAGGCCATAAATAAACTTGAACGTCCAAAAGAAAAGAAATATTTGAATACAGACTAGTATGAAAAATGCCACGAATTTTTCTTCGATTTCGATCTCGTACGGATTAAAATCGAACACCCATTAATTCTCCGCTCATGATCGATAACGTGAACAAAATCACGCTGTTGATTGGCGGCGCACGGCACGACATAAAGCTCGAAAAGCCACTGCTCGCGGTTGTTCGAGGCAACCAGACCCCCGGCGAGGTGGTGAATAACGATTGAACGCCCACCAGCTTGCCGAGGAGTCGGCATCGTGATGATGAAACCGGTGCAGAGACCGCGCCCCAGACCCCTAAACTTTATGGCGACGTTCAATTTTATGACGCTGATTGTCGCTAGAAGTCAACTGGATAGAAACCGTCCCCTTCTCCCCTCTCTCGAGAGAAAAATCGTTACGGATTAATTGAATATACCCTTAAAAATGAACCGGTCATCCCGAGAGAAGCGTGCGGTGCCATTAGCTGGACGGTAGCTGGAATTATTATACACCTCGTCCAGCGATACAAGTCGAGCCTCGTATTTCAATCGGCGATAAATGAAATATTCAATTACTGTAAATCTGCAGAGATACTGCAGACTTTCATGCGTGCACCGCGTTAACTGGAAATTGAAAGGCAATCGAAACTCGGAGCCTGGGTAGGGAGTTTAACAAAAGAGATCCCGTCGAACTCTTGTAATTAAGGAAGATTTGAAGAATAAATACAGTAGAAATGAAATTCTTAAGGAAATAAGAATGGAAGTAAATTCTGTAGCAGTATTCGAAAAAGAAACTATGTTTACTACTATTTTTACTTAAAAATTTACAAATTAAAATATCTGTTATGTTTAAAAAAGAAACTATTCGTTTAACTTTTTTGCGCTCTTAATTTCTCTCGCGTTGTTCCTAGAGTGTCCTGAATAATAAATATAGTAGAGAAAAAAAAATGAATAAGATTCTTAAAGAATAGAACGTACGCCAAGCATTTCTTAGGCGCAAGATGCATTTCAGGATTGGCTGTATCTAGCATCTCGACTGGTAGTTCCCGTGCCATTCGGTTTCATAACAAGAGGGACAACAAGAGGGCAAATCCCACGTTCCTATCCGCATAATCTGCTTACGGAATTTCCATTAACGTCTGGTAACTAAGAGACCGGCGATCGTTGATGGACCTGCAATACCAAACGACAAACGACGTACGGAGAACAATGCGTGTACTTGCACGAGGCGACAAATCGAGCGACCCGGTGAGAAAGAAAATAAGATAGGCGTGTTCCGATTTAATAAATTCTATAGATTTTAACGATAATACGGCGAGAGATTTGTAATCCGCGTGATCGTGAGTGAATTTCGCAACACCCGGTTCCCCAGTTTTGTGGAAATATCCACGTCTTCGAGCGGAGATAGAAATTGCATATTGTCTGCGAAACGTGTTTGCGAAAGTGCATAAGCGTTCGCGGAAAGGCCTCGTAAATTTTATGCCAATTGGACGGAGAATGAGAACTGCGCGGAATTCTATTTACAATTTTAAGAAACGTGGACTCTCCGGCCAATTAACGTGACACGTTATATACGAAAATTCAACTTTTCGACTCATTGGGGTCCAAATCTAATTCTTCCTCGAATTTATTTAAAAAAAGAAAATATCTATTTTGCAATGCTCGGAATACAATTAATCGAACATCTTCCACCCATTCAAATCACGTATAGAGGAACTGATACTGAAACTACCTTGATTCCTTGAATCGACCTTGAATTCGCACAAAATCCTCCACGAATCTTTGCAAATATAATACCGAGTACGTAACGCGTGGAGAACGCAAGTCGGTCAACGTGTTATGCATCCGAAACGAATCGAGATTCCATCGATCGCTCTCGTGCAGATCTCGAACGCGTTAAAGTATACGATAATCGCTCTCGAGCTCATTGCATTTACTCGGCGAGCAACAAAACGGCCGCCAACAAATAAATCAAAGATCGGCCTCGATTCCTCTCGACGCAAGGGTACAAATGATCACGCGACCACGTGGGCACAGCCACGGTGCACGAAGCCACGGCCATTAGATTTCCATTAATGATTGCGTTTAATAGACCCTTACGTAATTATGCGCCGTGCCACCCACGCGCATGCGAACATTTCTCTTTTCTATCCCCTTCTTCCTCCACGCGTTCTCATCTATCCTTGCCCTTCGTTTCTCCCTCCTATTTTTTCTAAATTTCCCCATCACTCGTTTTATACTCGCCTCTTTTATGCTCGCTCGTTGTACACCGACCGATAAATACACCAAGTGTTAGATTCGATGCAAATCAAATCAATTTTACGATTCGACGAAACTTGAAAGTGCGCGCAGCAATTTAATCAGCCATCAGCGCGTGTATATATATATATATATGAACAAAGTATATTTATTCACCGATTCGAGAGGATGCACGCGAGCATTTGGAAGAGAGAAACGTTTCGTGCTGGTAGAACCCGGAGAGGAGATCCGGCGCTCATTGATAAAAGAATGGATGAGGATTTTCGTTTCCGCAGCCGCGAATTAATTAAGACGATCGATGCGTCCCGACGACGACCATCGCAACTTGCGTGTGCGCGTGTGTAAACGGCATCGTGGTAAGCGTGCCGTCTCCTGCGTGCCTCTGTCCTCCGCCTTCTTATCTGGATCTTGGTGAAATGCGACGTGCGCGGTGTCTCCCGATGACCGATCGCGAGGATTTACGCGGTTCGTTAAATTAAATTACGCCGACTTGTCTCCGCGAGGGCTATCGCCTCGATGGAACAAGTTATATATACAGCGAAGTATGGTATCGCGTGCGTTTCGCGATCGTAAGTCAAGAATAAACTCGTATCTCGTTATTAGAGCCCGGTTCGAGAAATATTAGCGCACCGAAGAGAGGTTTAAACGCTCGAATTACCGAGTTATAAATTTATGCCTCTATTGCACGTGGATAATTAAAGTAACGTCGTACATAATACGATATCGTGCGATACAATTTCTCCGTGTTTAATTAATTTTCTCGTATAATTTAGACGTTCTCGGGAATTTTCTCCTTTCTCGCCGTTGAAAACTTTGACCCGTGCCAGGATTTTAATTTACGAACAGGGAGACTTGTATTAAGAGCGTTATAAGATGTATCGATCGAAATCGAAAAATTCGATTTAGGCGACCGAAAATATTTCGAATTCATCGGTGAACTGTTAACTTGGAGATAAAGAATTACTCTATTTTAGTAAACTCGGGAAAGTAACACAAGTTGGCATAGGCTATTTATTAAGGGATATCGATAATTTTCATTCGGAACGTTCAAATTGACTCGATAACGATAACGATAAAAAATGGTACGATTGAGAAAAGGAAGAATCGCAGAAACATCGGCATTATCGTGGATAAGAATTTCAATATCGAACGACCTTGCCTCGATCGTAGTTAAAAGCCAACATGAATACAACATGGCGAATGCGAATAGCTATCGTCAACGTTTATAAAACGTCTCATGGTCAATAACTATCATCCGTGGCGCAGGTCTGGAGGCATAAAACTTTCATGAATTCGTGATAGGCCGAGTTCTACGGCCGTTTGAAACGAGAGAAAAAGAGAGAGAAAGAGAGAGAGAGACTGGTTCGGCTTACAAGTTCGTGCAATTACTTTTACCATTATAACAGATCCTATGATGACGCGTGTGCAGCTCGGACAGAGAGGAGGCCGCGGTCGACGATAAAAAGCTAGTTTCCTCGAGTAGCGAAGCACGTTGGAAGTGTAGAGGTTGTAATACGTCGGTCTCGTAAAGCAGAAATTATTAAGTGGTTCGTAAAGACGGGGCTCACCTTGTGGTTAACGTTCGAGGAACGAAACCTGTGTTTCTAGCCGAGATTTAAATCGGAATAACTGTTAATGCATCAACTGTTAAACAATTAAAAGATTTGTATCTATTTACTATTTTTTTCTTCCAGAAGTTTTGTTACTCACTTGGACAGTTTCATTTGACAAATTTAATTAAATTACTTAATCTTTATCTTTCTTCTTTTCTTTCTTTTTTTTTCTTTTTTCTTTTTTTTTAAGGATGTTTCAATTTCTATCAATCGGATCGAACTGGATTGGATTAATTTTTAATTCTTCAGAAAGAATTAACCTCGATTGGATAAATGTGACTCGCGTATAAAAATAGAATCGTCTGTGAATAAGTGAACGTATGCGATAAGAAGATGATGAAAAAAGACATAAAGATATAATTTGTTCCAGTTCTACTCGATCATCGGATATTGCTGCATCATCACCGCGTAACAAGACGTCAACAGATCTGAAAAAGAACCGTGTGATGAACCACTTCGCATGATTTATCTTCATTATATCGATTGCAGACAGCATGCAAAAAATTCTTCTCAAGAATGAGACGATTTTCCATTCCAGTTTTTTATAAACAAGATGAAACTGTTGGATGAAGAAGTAGATAGATATCTGGTCGAAACGATACCGAGTGGAATTTGTGGAAGACGTGGAACGTCGAGCAGTCGATCAATAATTAAAGTGTGACAAGGCGCTCGCCTAATTAATTTACAACGCAAGCGACGCACGCTTGCCTTCGATTTATACTCGATGCATCATTGAAATCGAAAAGAAAAAAATCTATCTATATTTAAACGCGATATACTTTTCGAACGATCCACGTACGTAAATCCACAAATGAAAATTTGAAAAAATCGAAATCGAAATTTACGAAATTCCAAATACCTTATAATTAAACATTAGCGGAAACAACAACCGTAAATAACGAATAAACTGCTTCCAAGACAGAATTGCCATAACCTCATTTTCCTAAACCGTGACGAGGAGGCATGCACGGATGTCGAAACGAAATATTTAATGACGGTGCTGGCTGACGGTGATGACACAATTACACGTACAATTAGCCTCAACATCGTCGCGATGGTCAACCATGCCAATGAACAGTAATGCAAAAAAACGTGGAAAGCGTTCCCGATTTCTCTGAGGTACGAAAATTATAGGAAGGAAAAATTGCGGGGAAATGGGGGAAACACGGGGTAGGGACAGGGGAGGAGAAGCATTGGCAACGCCTTTTTTGCTTCGTGAAACGATAATGAGACGGTAGGAGACAAGAGCGTTTTTCGGCTTGCGTAAATGGCCATTGAGAGGCATTTTAGCTCGCTTCCACGATCTTCTTAAATAGTACGTGCAACGACCGCAATACTGGCTCAAGGAGGAAAAGTTTCGGTTGCCTACGCGTGCAAGAACAAACGTTTCACGCAACGATGAAATGATGAAATTAACCGTTTCGAGGGTACCGAGGTAGTTGAGCGCGAAAACAGGTGAAATTTTCAATCAGGAGATATCCTCTGGTTCCCTGTAATTAATATTAACCCTTGTGCCTATAATCAAAGTTGAGAAATATGAGAAACAAAGGATAGATAAATGTTGTGTTATGTAAAAAAAATATTTGACGCGTCCATGTAAAACAATATTTCTCGGAAAGAGGATAAATTTTTTAACCATTCGTGAATAATGAATATTATAATATTGCTGATATTATAGCATCGTGCGTGAATTCTTTTGTCGCGAGAGAAAGAAAAGTCGTTTATCGACATTTTCATCGGAGGGGAACGATTTACGAGCATTAAAAAAATGCGTTAATGCGAACTATGCATACGCCTATAAAAACTCGATGACGGACGGCAAACACTTTCTCGAAACTCGTCCTATAATTCCTCCTCTACCTGTTGAACCATCGAAAATAACACTTACTTTCTGCCACGAGACGAAAATACGATAGAAAAAGTCAGACAAAATTACCTGTTTATCTCTTAATCTCTTTTCATCGCCTTCATCTCAACGAGGTAGATTGTTAAGTCTCGCCATTTAAAATTACCTATCCTATTCAATCCTTTATTTCCTTATTTTCTTTAAATCGCGCAAAATGCATCGATCGAAAATATCTCTCTCTCTCAATTTCAAATTCTCTTTTTCGAGAATTCCACTGCATTTACGCGGTGGTCTCTATTTTTGCATCGAACTCAGGCATCGATCGAAATGCCGTGGAGGCGCGCAAAGGGAGGCAACATTCCAAGAAGACATTATCGTCTATAAAGGCCGAGGATGAACAGGTCCACGGGACCGGCGTATCGTCGAGCGGCATAAGCTCACGCACACGCGCGATCCTATCTACTATTACATTGGCGAACACGCGTCCTCCGTGTGCGGAGATCGCGTATGGGGTTGACGCGATAAAAATGGAGACGAACGCCACTCGTCGCTTATCTGAAATGAACGGTCGCGGTGAACCGTGAGAGCTGCTCCGCGCAATCGGTTTAGACAAGTTTGAGAGCTTTTTGCTCGTCTCCCTCGATCCGGTTGATGGATCGTCCCGAGCTGTTCTATAACAGAGCGGTTCTATCGTCCGCCTCGTGAGCTGAAACAACAATGCGATCGTGCACCGTCCTACCACAGACATTACATTTTCAGTTTCGCAATCGAGCGGGTGACGTAACTTTTTCGCGTTATTTATGTAAAACGTTGACACATTCCTCGAACACCTTTGGAGGATCGGTCTCTAAGGAGGTTAGGACGATTTCTGAACGAAAAAAAATAAAATTCTCAAATTTTTATCCATGTTTTGATTTGAATCAGTCAAATTTTAACGAGATTCCAGTTTGACTTGTTCGCGAGCAACGATCGGAAAAAGAAAATCCATTCGGCGGCGCAAAATGGGATAGAAAAATGGAACGAGCGCGGCTATCCAATCTCGATTTCAAGTCCGATCGGTGGTAGATTCTGAGAAATACACCGGTGTCCCGGCGATTTTTCATCCGGCCTCCCTTGAAAACCTGTTTAGAATCGCGGCGATTATAGCTACGTGCTGTCGCGCAGTCATCCGCTATTTCTGATTAAAACGGAGCAGAACACGCGAACGACGACTACTTTAGAAGCTCGAAATGATATGCAAATTGCAATCAACTCTAAAAAAAAAATTTAAATACCAATTGCTTTGGAATCTCGTGAAAATCTCTCGGGGAATTGATTGTTAATTGCTTTTCTAAGAAAAGCACTTACTATTATACATTAAGACACGCATATTTTTGTTCCTTTCGAAACGAGTAGAAGGAATTAATGTGCTTTTCGATTCATCGTTTATGAAAATATATTAATAAAAATAATAATAGTAATAAAACGAAACCGCGCATCGAAGGAGGAAGAATTGTTTAAATAATCTATGTATTGTGCTCCAAGACAAAGAATCTCTATCTCGAACGAGCATCTCGTTCTTCTTGCGCTTCTCTTTCAACCTTGTTTCCCAATATTTCTCCTCTACGACGGCATAATATATATTAAGATCAACGTAACGAGTTTTAAAATAGCGCAACGTTTTCGCATGAAATGCTAATTATTACGTCACGTCTGTAAAAAGAAAAAAAAAATCTGTTACCGTTTACGCGAGTTTAAGTTTATAAGCTCGGACGGAAATTTCCTCCACAGGTCGTTTTTCCCTGCTTAATATATTTGAGGTTGGAAATAAATTGTGCGGTTGAAAAAATTATTCCCCCATGCGCAAGCGGCAAAACTCGCTTGTGTTCGCGCGCGGAATGAAATATGTTTACGAAGTAAAACTTCTAGATTCCCATTGCTCTTTAAAATCTTGTTCAATAAATTTTCCAAAGAGAGACGAAGAGGAGGGGGGAGGAGAGGGGGGACGACCCCGCTAACGTTTAAATAAATCATCGAATGCCTGAAAAGCCATCGCTGCAGGTGTTCTATTATAGATATACTTTATACAGCGATATATCACAATTAACGCTACCAGAAAAATTTCCAGTTGAACCTCCCAACTGTTTCCTACTTCCCTTTCTTCGCAGAATATACGGATTACACTAATCTCGATTTGATCGTCGTGCATTGTCGATCGTAAATTCCACGATAGTGAAATTATACACGAAAAATATACACGACGGGAAGATCACTTCCAAGACATTTAATATCATCGAATATCATCGATATTTCCTCGTGCAACGCCGATGTTCAGAAGTTAGGCGAAAAGTTGATTCTAAATGATACTATTTCCGTTGCAAAAAACCTCCGACCGTATCGATATCGTAAATGTAACAACCAATAACCGTAAAATTGAAACCGTATATACCCGCAAATTCGTAAAAATTGCACGTTTCCTCTTACGTTGAACCATCTCGCGTGGCGGTAAAATCGAAATATTCTTTGCCGATCTTGGGATGGAGGGGAAAAAAAGCAGAGAAAAATCTATCACCTGACCGAGCACTTATTGGGAAAATAAAGCATCCACGAGGGGAGTAGATGCTTGGCCTGGCTATCTCGGCTGACCGAGCTGGTTGGTGTAATCATCGGAACCCCCCCATATACCAGCAACCACCTTCAACAGCAGGACATAACAAGAGGTGAGCCAACCAACTGGGAATACCATGTAAGAGACTTTAATGCTTCGTATCACGAGAAAGAGAGGCCGGTACGCGTGTTTGCGGCGGAATATTTACAGACTGAGGTGTTATCGCACGAATTTGAGGGGCTGTCACCGATTAAAAAGGAGCCTGAGATAAAGAGTAAATGATATAGGGGTGTAATCGGACCTGAAGAAAAATGACGAGGTGGCGCGGACTGAAAGAATGATGCATCGAATTCTGATTTATCCTGTTTTTATTGATAATTCAAATATAATAATTGTAAATTGTAAAGAAATTAACCAAGTATGAATTGTTTCCAAATATATCGAATTCCACCGATTTCCATCATATTTCTCGAAATAAATTCCGCAATTTTCTTCTCGCCCAACACAATGCCAATAGAAGATCGTAGAAGAATAAAAATAATCTACAGGAGAGATTTCAACGAGCGCACAAGCGACATCGATCGCGATTCTTCGAAGCAAAACATACGCATAAATTCAACCAATTTCCAACGGTCCCCAAAATAAACGTTGTAATTCTTGGCTCGGCCAATACCTATTATCAGAGTCACACCGCAAACATCGCCGAGGCTGGCCAGGGGCAGCGATCAACAAAAGTGACCGAGGAGAGAAAAAAAGAAAAGGAGGAGGAAGAGGAGGAGGAGGAAGGGGTTTTACACGGCACGCCGGATCCCGACAGAGGCGATTCCTCACCGTTGTCCAGCTTCGTAATGATGGATAATGACACAGGATGCGAGTGACCGGTATAAACCGTGCGCGTATTCAGCAAGAGGACCACAACGACTCACAACTCGTATCGTATAAAATGGCGAACGAGACAGAAGGAGGAAAGAGGAGAGTGGCATCCGTTTACCACCCGAGATCCCGCTTCACCTGTGCACCTTATACGCGTCGTGTACGTCGACTAAGCAAGCTACCACACCGGATGTTCAATTCATATTCATCCTCATATCCCCTATTCCGAACATCCAATGCCTAGATTGTCCAATCCTTGCAATCTCCCGGGATCGATCGCCCCTTCAAAAACTTCTTCAAACTATCTTTAAAATCTCGGTGAACTATGTGTATTTCCAATATTTGAAATACCTATCCATCCTATCCAACTAGAAATTCTAGAAATTCTAGAAAAACTAGAAATTGCCCAACTAGAAATTCATCTTTCAGGGATCATCCTGTTCGACTATTTTACGAACGAATTATAGAAACGAAGCAAATCAAACAAATTTACAAATGTAAAAAGAAAGAAATAAAAAGGCAAAAATAAATAATGATTGTGTCGTTAATTATTCCATTTAAAAAATCGATTCGATAACACGAGTGGAGTCGAAGGGGAAAATGTCAGAACACGCTCCTTTAATCGTCCGAGCACGGCCAAGTCAACATGTACGTGGTATCGACGCTCTTTGTTTTATTCTTAATCAACGCGACGCGTGATCGTTTCTGGCAAGCAAGCGTGCCGGTGATTTGCCCGTAGCTTCTATGCCCGTACCACGTCACAGAACACGAATCGCGGGTAATTGTAGCGTTTTAGTACCTGATGCGCTCCCTCGTCGCTTTAATAAATAGAGAGACCTTGATGTCGGCATTGCGTGCTTTAACGTACCGACCGGTTATTATCGCGGAGTTTATTATTTTTACTTAATTACGAAGACGCGAGTCCACCGATGAAGAAGTTCTCCGTTTATATTACCATACCAAAGGTAATCTAATCGCCATGCCATTCTCCCGACTTCAACATTGCAAATGGTACACAAGTGCGGACAATGGGTATAACGTTACTAAAAAAATTCTTTCTCCCACCCACGATTCATCGATCTTATCAACATTATTCGATCCCTTCCATTCTTTCTATTTTTGTTATCTATCGGTTGTCGACCGCAGAAACTAGGTGTAGAATAGGTAGATTGCGAGCCGCGTTGACAAATGTGGAAAATCTAGTTCTCGAGTTTGAAGTTTGGAATGTTATCTTTTCCATCCGAGCTATGCGTATCGCGTAACATTACAGCGAATTTGATATTTTATTCTTCTAATAAATAGACGGTGGATAGTTTGAGAATGAGTGTACTCCTTGTGTTCTTATAGGCACTCATAGATTCTCCCCTCATGGGGCGCCAACTAATTTCGAATATTATCTTAAATCCCTGTGTCAAAATTTACATTTGAAGTGGCAAGAGTGAGAAAAAGATTATCGCGTGAAATACGTTTATTTCATTCCTATCTTAAGACAGAGCGCGAGTCAGGTATTGCAGAACGTCTATTCCACACACCCATTTCATCCTGAGTATCCGACTATACTCGGTCTAACCAGCATTTACATTCACCTGTGTATATACTCTCGACTCTCGATAATCGTCATTTTACCTGACTACCTTTTTAATTGCCACCATTGCCATTTGTGCAAATCTCGTCTCTTTTAGTCCTACTGTTACCCATTTATTGCAACGACCGTAATCATAAACTCGAGCCACGGAGCAACGTGAACAAGCACGAATCATATACTGTTTTATTCGACTGCAACTTGCAGGCATTCGAGACTTAAAAATCTTTAGATACAAAAATTAATAAATGGATCCGAAATAACAAATAATGATATACACACCGATAAAAAATTTTTATATATATAAGAAGGAAATATTTCGAAATAAATTGAAAAATGAACACGCCAACTTTTATATTTATTCTCAATTATATCAGATATAAGCATTAACATAATATTATACAGAGTATATCTACGCTCCACACCCTTTTCTTCGCAAATATGCACTCGCATTCACGTTCATCTATACACAAACTCCCAACGATAATTCTTCTCAAATATAGCGAAACATCGTTCTATCTTTCTCAAATTATCCTTTTCTTTTCCTTTTTTTTTTTTTTTACTTTTACCTAAAATCGTTCCACGAATCACCAAGAATTTCTATCGTTAAAATTTATTTCCTATCGATCTTAGCGAAGAAGAGACAAGAAAGAAAATCTTTTTTCTCCATCGATTTAACAAATTCACGCGCCTGTCATCCCTTTATAACGACGTGCATGTCTCGAGAGGTTACGTTGGTGAAACGTTGACAATGTTTTCGCCGGAGCCATTGTACTGTCAATATTGGCAAAATCTCGAACAGAGGACCACAATAGGGAAGGGGTATCAGAACGTCAAAACGAGGCGAGAAAAACCGCATTCCTTCGAGCACGACATACAATAAAGCGAAAAATATCGCCGAGGACGATAATTACTGTCTCACGGCAGCGATTTATTGCTCGACCATAGCCACGGAACCGACGCCTTTTCCTCGCCAATGTTTTCACCGATCCCGTGTTTCCCACCGTCTCTCTTTATTTACCAATTGTGCACCTGATGATATATTTTTTTCTCGCTCATGTAACAGAGACGTTATTTTTCTACGTGGATTCACGATCATTATAGAATTTCAACAAGGATGGGACTCTCAATTTTAATTGAATTTTTAAAGTCCGATTATTAGAAAAAAAATTGAATATCGCCCTTGAACGATTGATTAAAATCTAACAAGTAATATAATATATAATAATAATAAAAGATTCATCTTACTATGGAGTTCACCTTCGATGGTGATTTTATTCCACCTAATCCTATTGTTTGAAGAAAAAAGAATCTTAAACCGGAATGTTTTCAATGTCTCTCGAAAAGAGATAAAGGCAAAAGAGGAAAGCATCGAAACGAGCACAGCCCCGGTGGCTTGGCAATAAAGAGATCTTAACTATTCATTGTTCTGTATAATAACGGGAGCGAAACGAGCGTAACTGGTGGACTTGCGTATCCCATCGAGAAGAATCCAAAGCCATATTTGGTCCTAAAAAAGAAGTTAATGTCCCTAATCGCGATCGGTGGTAAAATTGCACCCTTCGAACGTGCCAAGGATCGTATTTTGCTCAGCTCGTAAAGCTCGAACCCGAAAAGAGAGAAGAAAAAAAAGGGAGAGAGAGAGAAAGAGAGGGGGGAACTCGTGCAGAAAATGGTAACACGCGAGAAAACTCGTCTCGTTACTAAAACACACTGCGCAAAGATATGCCATGTTTTTTTTTCAAGCAAGTTTGCTCGAGTTCGCACTTCATTTTGTATAAGGCGATATGCAAACGAGGTAAGAGAAAACGTGGTCAAGCTTATTGAATGTAAATTGAATTATATTATATGGATTCGCTCGTGAATGATCGATTGTATCGTTGTAAATGATTAACGAATTAACGCTGAATTCGAGATATACAATATATATAATATATATAAAACCCTGATTTCGACGGCATTGAGAGATAATTCTAATTATCGTCATTTTAAGTGAATCCATTTAAGGAAAAGCTCCTCGGAGTTGATCTTGAAAGTAATTTTTTTTATAATTGGGTTAAAAGTAACTTTCACTTCTCGACCTAATTAATTAACGACTCTCGAGATCGATCCTCGAGAATCTTATGCTCAAATGGATGTATCTCTTAATGTATCCTAAATTTCTAGATCTTTTTCAAAGTAAAATTTCACGAAATCGAGTCGACGATCGTAAAAATTGGCGAAATTTTAATCTCTTATGCAGACAGATCTCTTATGCAGCGATAAAATCGTCAGGAAAAAGTCAATAATGCAGGAGAACTGGTTTACTGTCCAACTTTCAACGGCAGATATGCATGATTTATCGCGACTTAAATCTCGTTCGGATCAGATTGGTGTATCCAATACATACAAATAAGGCAAAACTGTCCGTAGTTAAATAGACGAAACCTTGAAATCTTTGCATTCCATTACACGACCGTACACGTAACATGCGCATGAAATACGCAATAATTGAGGAACGTAACGAGACAACTTTAAAACTATTCATCCTTAAGACTTAGCTTGTTGCAACTAGTGGATAATTATTGAATTTTTAGCTTATGAATGAAAAGTGTGTTAATAATTAAAGAGAGGATTCTTTTTTTCGAAAAGCTTCTCAATTATTAGTTACGGAATCTCGTGGTATAATAACGATAGAACGATAAATCATATTATTCCATAACAGCGTAATACTGCGTACTTGTAAATTAGAGAGGAATCATCTAATGTGGTGGGGTTAATCTTAATTAAATCTCTTCCTCAATCACCTAACATCGCGTGTACATTAATCTTTCGAGGCTTCCTGGAGTTCTAACACGAAACCCGCTCTTTTATCCTATTTGCCTTTTCGCTTGTAACTAGCTACACATACGTTGAAAATAGATAAGAAGTCCGTTCACGATCTTGTAAGTACGTAGATCCTCTCTTATCAAAACGCACAAAACGTTCTTACACATTGTATCGTAGCATGGCGCTTCCTTCGTCTCCATCTTTTATTTTATTTCCTTCGCTTCTACGAACCCTCGTATCTTTTAGATAAGATTTTGAAACACAATAGAAACGAGATAAATTGCAATATCGAGGAAAGATTTTGTGCCGAGCGCGAAATTATTAAAAATTGGATGTAATGTTTTAAAAAGAAATATGCGTACATCTTACCTATTCCTATCTCTTTCTTCATTTTATTCAAGGTCTTTGCGAAAAAGATAATTTTCCTTTGGATTATACTCGATTCTTTCTAATATCGATTAATTTTGAAATGACAATATTGAAGAGATATTCGATCTCCTATCCACCGATTTGCATCAACGTTTTTCGAAAAACAACAGGTTTAACTGCTAACGCGCGCGCGCAAAAAAAAAAGAATTAATTAATAACACAGCAGGCAACTGTCGCGAACAAAGAGGGAAGCAATCGCGCGTTATGCTCGCATATACTTACTGTCGAATGATTTATTAACGAACCCGTTCCAAATCATAAATAACGCTAACGAATCGTAAATGTAAATCGTAAATGTTTCGTTAAACAAACGCTTGGAGCGCATCAGGTTCGTACAGTTAATCGTTGGCAGGATTCGTACGATTCCATCCTCTTAACAACAGGCTCGACACGTACACGGTATACCATTCGTAACCAAGGTTGAAAAAGAACTCTACGCTGGCAGCACGTTTACGTTTAGTGCATGCATATGCATCAGATGTGCCAGACACTGTCGCACGTACTAAAATAACTTGCCAACTTGTTTGATTCTCTCATCCTGCGAAAATCGCGGCTACGTTTCAACAATAAAGAGTTAATTAGATAAAGCATCCTAATAAATTGATACTATGAAATTGCTGTTGATATATTCGCAACTTAGCGTTTTCTATTGTAAAATGTTCTAAAAATTGTAAAAAAAAAAAAAAATTAAAATAATCGATCAGGAAAATTCTTATAAAAATAGAACTAAAGATCAAAGAAAAATTGGTCCAATTGGAATCGTGACAATCCATATTAATTTTGACTAAAAATTATAAAAATCCTAAGAGTTAAATTAAATTAAATTATTAAATTCGATACCGGATAAAAATTATGTACAAATAGATCTATATACATATATTTTTCTTAAAAAAATAGAAAAAGGATCGATTTCGTTACGAATCTTTCAATCAGCAACGATAGAAGACGGATACATGCGTAACTGTTTGCCTTATTAAATTTAAAAAAAAGAGAGAAAGAGAAAAAGAAAAATCCTCGATTGTTCGCGATCACTCGGTTAGAATGTCTCTGAATCAATTTCGTTGTAGCACGGGTTTCAACACGTCCAGGTTACACCATACATCCTGTGTTGTTTCACACCGGCAACACCGTGTATGCACGAAGATCTTTTAAACGGAGAATTTCGACTTAATTATCGTTCGGCTGATTAATGATCCCGTATATACGTTTCAATGTGGCACCGCGTCAAATTCTATTTAACATTTTGTACGTCGATAGAAAGCGCGATCACGCGAGTAATTTGCACGCACAGTTAGTCTGTTTTGAGAGTTCATCGAGTTGGCATGCGACACCTTTGTGGACACGAACAGAAACGCATTTCCGCCTTTCTAAGCGAATGCAAATTAAACGGGCGCGATTAAGTTGATGGACACGATCCAACCACGGTCGCCGAATTCTTTTCTGGCGTGAGAAATTTTTCTAGGCGTGGTGGTGTACGCGTTAATCACCGTTTAACTCTTTGGTAAAAGAATCAGGTTGGATTGTACACGTAGATGTAATTAAATTGAGGAGTGAGGAGTCATGCATACGAATTTTCTTATTTTTTGAAAAAATAATTCGAAAATGAGACGTGAGTACAGAGAGAGTGAGTTCAGCAGAAAAGAATTACGAGTAATAAAATCTACAAAATTTGTAATTTTGTAGATTTTATAAATTAAAAACGAGAAGGAAAATTTAAGTAATATTTTACCTGTACTTTTCGAAATTTCATTTGAATTCGGCGAGTTTAAGAAAGATCGTTGAAAAATTAAGGCGATCATGTTGTAAATTAACTATACAAGTTAAAACTTTCTCTAATATAATGGACACAATTAAAACTAAACAGCGAAACGATTTTTCCTGAGAATTATGTAATCTTTTTACTACGGATGTTACTTCAGATGTTACTTTGATGTGAATTATCGAGGACGATGCATTTCAATTGCACTTGCTCAATTCCACTTTAAGAGAGTCAATTTATCCTGCAAACTCGTTCCTTTTTTTATGTTAAATTACGAACGATTAAATAATTCGTACAGACCAAGATTCGTTCCTATTCTATGTAAAACTATAAATTTTTGATATCGCATTCATTCATATTCGCGCTTTATTCCTATTAAAAATTACTAAGTAGTTTATTACTAATTGAAAATTTGTAACAGATGTAAAGAAGAAAAAATAAAAAACTTCTAAAAATCTAAAAATAAAAAATATTTTAATGAAAATTTATTCTGAAAATATCTGAATCACGTTTTATATTAAGAATCAGCATCAGAAATTATGTTCATGATAATAAATTACAATATACAATAGTTTTACCCGTTTTTTAACGCGCGTGACATATTCACGTTTTATACTTCTATTTTTAAATAATTTCATAAATCAAAAAATACAGGGAGATACGTGAAAATAAAATAAGACGAAGATTTCTGGAAACAGAAAGGGAAAATGAAATTTTCCCCGTGAAAAGTAGGTGTGCGTTAGAAGATAGACTTCGGAAAGGCACAAGGCCTTACTCGGCGAACGTATAATACTTTCACAGAAGCGTTAGAGCAAAGGTCATTCTTCCCCGGCAAAAGACGAGTAACAAAGTTCAAGCATTCACCGTCATACCGTTGATTTCGAGAGAGTGCAATTGCCGCAAACGAAAAACGTTCATAAATGTTACGTATATTATTGTTTTACGACGAAGAATTTCGAAAAGAATCTCATTCAATGTGAAAAAAATAACGAATAAGAAAATATCGACTTTTTTTATGATAATTATGAAACGTTGCATATGTAATATATAATTGAAAAGAAAATATAATGGATGTACAAAATAATAAATGTAATTAACATTGCTAATATCTTTTTTTCTATAAGATCGTAACATTTTAAAAAAGGACCGTAACATTGTGCAATAACCATAATCGCGACACTTTCGATAATTTAAATGAGCGGTGACATTCGATGCAAATTATAATGTGTATAAAATCATCGATGAGAGGGCGTTGTCATGAAAATTTGATTCCTTTTCGAGAAATAAACATTTCTTTTTGTTATACATATTCAAAGAATTAGGATGAAAAATTAAAATTACAAACAACGTCCTGAAACAACGATTATAAATACTAAAATTGAAAATCCGTGTATATATATTATGAATATAATAAAATGAGTGAAAATAATTAATTAGAAAATTAAAGTGATAGAGAAAAATAAAAAGAAAAAGAAAAAAATGTGTCCATAACGAGTTCAATTGAAAAACATTGTATGTATGTATGCGTGTGAAATATAATTTATAGTTCATAGATGGCGTCTTCGAAATTTCTCAATATAAAAATACATGTAAACTGCACACATACAATTGAATCCACGAAAGAAACGTATTATTCGAAGTTTAATGTATTCTAAACTATTTCGATCCTGTTTATAAACACGTTGTGCTCGCTACTACGAAATCAATTTCTCAGAAATTTTTATCTATAATTACAGTTCTATTTACATTTTTTAAAGAGATGAACACAACATTTGACTTCGAAAATTCTTGGAAATATGACTACCCTTCATACGCACATAAACGTTTCTTAAATTCATTAATGCAAAATCTTAATAACGAACAAAGTTATCATACGATTAAGAATCAAACAGTGTTAAATAAAAGATTCGATGTCGAAAAGAAAATCATTGACTGACCTGTATGGACGCGATGCCTGGCGTTGGTCTCGTTTGCCAAAAGAAGATTGTCGTATTCCAGTGTCGTCACATCCTTCATATGCACTAACACAATCACAAAAGTCACTAATATTAACACTATTGTTACCACCGATCGGTTCACCGTCATTTTGATCGCGAAAATATGCGTTTTCCGGGCACGAAAAATCCGTCGCACGACGCGGGACACGCCATTCGATCACATTTTCGCAAACCGCGAGAATCGGAATTTCGATGAGGAAAGCTCGAAAATATCGAACGCTCGAAGCGGGAAGTTCGAATACCGCAATCGTGTACCGAATGCTAATCCTCGCATATTATTAAAAACGCGATAAACACGATGATAATAGGACAAAACACGATTAAAAAATTCGCACAAATTATTTCGATTGTGATTCACGCATTATTTCTCCGCGTTTAAATTTTCTTTGTCGATACAACGCGAAGTTGTCCCTTTGACGCCACAAATTCGATACGTGCGCAGATCGAACGAATTGTCATAATTACTGCGCATAGGACAGAACCCCGCGTACGAAACGAGTGCACCGTTCACGGATGAGAAACTCTAGGTCGGTGAAATTTCGCGAATTCTCTTCGTTCTCTCGATTCATATCACACGAAGGATTGTCAATCGGCAAACATTATACACTCGTCAACTGTCACTCGCGTCTACGTAATTGAATACGCCGAAAATAAAAGCAAATATTCGAAACCGCGCGTGCTACCACTTTTAAAAGAAGTGTGCGCCACACGAGTCCATGCTACACTGCGAGGCGACAGTCAGGTGTTTCAAGCAGCCGCCACGCGACATCCGCGCCATCCGTTGGCCTATCACTGAACATTCGATGTCGCGCGTAAACCACCGGCGCGCTTTTCACGCGCACGTTCCTTACGTCGTTCTTGGTGTCACGTGGCCTCACTTGACTTCATTCATGGAGACAGGTCCTTTTATATGAGCGTATGTATGCGTAAGCATTGCCCGGCTGTATAAGTATGCATCATTCTTATTTGCATCTTTTCTTTTTCTTTCCAATGTATAGAGGTCGATTTTTGCATACATAGAATAGAAAATTTAAATAATTATTTTATTAATAATACATACTACTTTCTTACAGCATAATCAGACGTCAGAATTTCTCCTCATTCTATATATCAATTTCAATGCCTAACATGTTCACCAATAAAAATGCACGATGTGTAATAAATATTTCTTCGAATCCCTGCAACCAACCAAAATGTAATCGATTCTTGGAAAATCGAATTTTAAAAACATATATAATGAAAAAATCAATACGTGTTCTATCTTCCTTTATTCGTTTCTCATTCGACGCACGTTTCCAATTCAACTTTAAAAAAATTCACATTTTTAACCCTATCAAATTTTCAATCACCCTCCCACGCTATCTCCCTTTTTTATGATTACCAATCTTGAATAGCGTGCAAATGTTGCCCAACATCTGTAAACCATCCGCCGACCGCTTCTAAGCAGTTTCCTGCACGAAAGCAGTCGCGGATTCGTTCGTTACCTACATTTCCCTATCGGCAGCGATTTCTCACCGTCTCTTCCTCCACCCCTATCCTTAGCAAAGTAAAATCGCGCGTCGAAATCACGTAAGCGTAACCTCTTCGCGAAGAAGACACGGATGCTTCGCTCTACCGGTATTTAATTAAGCCCGGTCGTTCGAGAGAGACAGAAAGAGAGAAAAAAAAAGTCGTTGGTACAGGAAGCGATGGGTTTCGAGTACGCGGAGCAGCGGACCGTAGTTCGAGCCCCGTTACGGGACCAGATACATTGGCGTAGTCTCGATCGATCGGATATCGTTGTTTTCGCGACCGATCCTCGCGCACAGTGACGTCCCGATGCCGGTGTAACTTGGTATTCCGAGGATCGCGAACCGCATCGATCTTAAAAATTATCGACACGAAACTCGAGAGTAATGGTCAAAGTGGTTTTGTCTTCGTCCTTTGCGTTCCTCTATTCCGCTTTATCTCGCTTCATCTGTCCACTACGAAAGGCAAACGATCCGTGTTCGTTTTTCACCCTGACAAGGAAATGAACGATCGATGCACTTCCAATCACGATACGTAATCCCTGACCGCAGAGACGATCCCGCCGAGTAATTTTCATGCTGCGAGAAGAAAAACACGGTTTCCATTATGATTGATAGAAGAATTGCCATGTTTTAATATTATTGTAGGATAATGGGAAAGCGATTTGATGTATTATCTGTGAAATAAGTATGTAACAGAATAAAATGAGGAAATAAAGATCGTGTTGGTCTCACAGGTAGTCAATTTTTTTTCTAAAGTCATAGAATAGTATAGAAGATCGTAAAATGTATCTTCCTCTAATGAGCCACTGTTCAACCATTTTTCTCACGAATGAAGAATTCACAATACTTTATTGTTCGGTCTAGTCTGGAGACGACAGACTTGTATCTTTCTAATAGTCGCTACAAGTTTAAGACATTTCCGGCGTGGTTATGAATGACTTCAAGCGACGAATTATTATTGTATTTTATTTATTATTTATACTTGGATTTTATTAGTGTTATTCGATGTTATAGGATGAGATTTGGAATAACTTTCAAAACATATCTAAGAAAAAAATCGCGGGTGATTTAATAAAGTCTAAACATGGCACTACGTACCAATGAAATTCTTCTATGCGTCTTTATTTTAGACGCTTCTTTTTTCAAGCCTTGGGGGACATATTCTCACGAAATCCGGTTCTACTGGTTTGGGGTTAGATACGAAGCTGAAGTTTAGCTGCGGTGGCCCGAGAAATCGGCACCTCTGCTGATTACTATATCGTAATGTATCGTTAGATTAGTTTATTTATTAGAAATGAAGTTATGTATCAAAATCAAGATCATCGCCAAAATATTTATAATCCTCTAATCTTTCTTTCTTGAAATCTATCTGTAAATGACAGAAATTGTTATTAAATGAAAGATTTAAATTATTTTTTTACGTTGTTAAATCATTTACATTCACACTAACTTTCACGTGAAAAAAAAGATCAGTTTGTTAAAAGAAAAAGAAAACGAAAGACTACGTACTGAGAAATTTGTCAGGTAGAATCTAATTAACTTAACACGCATACCTCAGGTTTGTAAAATCTTCGTAAACTAAGAATGAAAAAAAGATGATAATCTTTTTCAATGCCTCGTCGTGCATTGATATAAAATTTATAAATGCATATTTTAAAATGCATATAAATCATCAAATATGGTCATAGAAAAATTGATAATCTAGATGTTAAAATGGACAATAATTAAATAAATTTCAATTAATTTGTTAAGTTAATCTCTAATAACTTGATACAATATCGTGACAATATCGTTGGCTGGAATCTCGTTTATGAAGCAAAGTTACCTCTCTTTCGCCTTTCGTATGAATAAATGAAAAGATATTAGCGGCATTCATATTACAGATTGTCACGTTCGCCAAGGGGATGAAATTTATTACTTCAAATTGGTTACAAAATACGCAATAATTCTCGTATAATTTATGACCGTACCAACAGTGTTGACGACGCATCCTATGAATACATCTTTCTCATATAATGTTATACATACGAGAGCAATACGAGAGAAACCAGGTGGATTTAAATATTCATACGCAATGTATCTCGTATATCAGTTTGCGAGTACTACGAATACTAAGTCTACGTATACAGAGTGTCGTTTTAAAAATCCATGATTATTTTCTATTTATAAATTTATCCTAACATTTATACCGTAAAGCATAGAAGATTGATAATCTCGATCATAGATTTAAAAAATATCGCTATTTCGATTAAAAATTACTGAAAATATATAATTTGTTAAAAGTTTCATGAAACGGATAAATAAATATATATTTCATAATGTTTGAAAATCAATATTATATACTCACAAATTTGTTTTATACATTTTCAAGTTGTTCGTAAAAATTATTTAAATTTTAATTATAATGTTCATGTAGAAAGATAAACGTTTCACCCTGTATACAGTATCACACATAGCCAAACACCATGTCCGTGTAAAAGAGGTTGTTAATTTCTCCCTGTAAGATCCACGACGGTGGGCTTCATTAAAAATTGAACTGGTCAGAATATCAGAGAGAAGAATAAATTTAAAACGTATGAGCCATTAATTAACAGTCCAATTGCCGATATTCTTATTCCACGAAATGAAGTTTACATACGCAGTATCTGCCTCGAAAAAAATATCTTCGTAAATACACCAATTTATTTCTGCAAAATATAAAAATCTATATATAGCAATACTTGTGTATAAAGTATTACATTTAAATTACTTACGTAAAAATTTCCATAATTTTTTTTTCTACTCTCCTCTTTATTTAATATGTTATTTTTAATTAGTTGAAAATATTTCAAGAAAAAAATTCTTTTCATTGACAAGAGATCGCAATAAGAACTCTATACAAATGCATTTATAGCTGCTAGGTCGCGAACAATGAACTCATGGAAAGTAGGTATACTTGCATCGTGCCAAGATGTTTCTACGAATAACCGTAATGTTTATTAGTATATGTATTTATCGAATCTGAATTAATATAATAAATACAATTTGACCTTTATAAAAAATTTTGTTTAAAATTGCCATTTAATTGTATTGATATAAATTTATATCATATCTTATTTGCATTATACATTATTATTTTAATTACATTAAGAGAAATCTTCATATTTTAAATTAATGTATTACTTGCCATAATGTTTATTTGAAACAATTCTGATTAAAATACACATTTCTTTAGATATATAACTGTAGTTAAACAGAATATATATAATTGCTAGTATTCATATACATTTATTGAAATTTAAGAATTTTCCTTTCTTATGCTAATTTTGTTCTTTTTATGTATCTTTGTTCATTGTATGCATTCTGAAACTGCACTTATCCAAGTGAATAAAATAAAGAATAAAGGCATATTAAACGTGAAGAATGAGAAATGCAAAATAAAGACAATACACGAAATTCGAATATATACAATCGAATGAACGAGTAACTATTTTTAACTGTCAAATAATGGATTAAATATTAAATATACAAATTAATAAAAAATGATAATAATTTATCAAAATAAATTATAAATATAAAATACAATAAATATATAAAATAATATACAACAATATACAACAATATACAACAATAATATATAAAATACAATAAATAAATTATAAATACAAAAAAAAATATAAGTACAGATGTATATATTTGAAAGATATACTTGCGATAATATATAATAACATTCTGTATCGCATATAGCTCGAGGAATTTTTAAAATTTTTCTAGATACACTCACAATATGCAACAAATCAGATAAAAGAGATATAAAGAGTGGGAATATACAGAAAGGAAGCTTCTATAACGGTATAAAATGTAGTCAAATTGTTACTCATAGAAGATAAGAAATAAATTACACTGTCTTTTTTCTCCGAAGACGATCTAGATTATGAAATAAATTGCGCATTACAAAGGAGACTGCATTTCCTCAGGAAATATACAAATGTGTACACACAGAGATATAAGATTTGTATATATTCTTTTAATAATGCTAGTATTAAATAATGCCAGTATTTTTTATGGAAAAAAATATATAATAAAAATACTAATTTGCCATTGAAATAAGAGAAATTATAAAAATTTTTATAATGCAAAAAAAATGTAAAATCAAATAAAATATTTTAAAAAATGTTTTAAAATAAAAAGTAATTAAAAACCTATGATGAACATTATATATTTGATATTTAATATAATCCATATATTATATTAATATAATTTATATACTATATCTATATATTATATTAATATTAATATTAATATTAATATTATATATTATATAAATTATATCAAAAATATGTTTATATGATATTAATAATTATATAATATTAATATTAATAAAATTTATAGCATAATAAATTACCATTATTTTATTAATTTATAATTTTCTCACAGCACTATTAGCAATGTTTTAAAGCTTAAGTAATATCCTGAAGTGACAGCAACGGATATATCTATTGCAGTTTCATACAAAATAGATGTTGCGAGATTTGCCGATATACAATTGAGAAATTATTTGAATAATATTCCTAAAATAATTACTTTAGTCACGAATAAGACGAGCCATTATCTCAATCATTGGAACATTTAATTTTTAATTACTTTTTAATTAATTTTTAACATAAATAAATTTTTAATATAAAAATTAAACAAATAATAAATTGTAATTTACATACTGTAAATATCTGATATATTTAATTTTCATGATTCAATATATAAAATCTCATTATATAATTACATGAAACTTTGAAAGATTAACTTAATAATACATAAAAAATAAATAATTTATAACATAACATCTTAAGGCATATATACAACAAATTATAATATATGACATTGACAACGAAAGCAATCACCAGTGCACTTATAAGATTTCATAAATTTGAGCTCCGGAGATGGTTGTGCAGGTCCTAAGTTCAAAGAATCTTCACTTTCTTCACTCATTTCTTCAATACTAAATGTATCAGTAAGATCTTGTTTATGTTTAGAAGAATCTTTTGATTTAGTTGTTCGAAAAAGTGTCATTTCTCCTTCACTAAAAGCATAATATATATAAATATATATAATAATGAAAAATGTTGAAATGAACATGTGTATATATATATATATATATATATATATATATATACATAAATCTTTAACAACCTTTCACTATCACTATGCCAATATTCAACAAGAGGAAGATGTTCTTTATTTTTATTTGGTACAGGAAGTCTTTGAATAGAAATCAAACCAGCAGCACTCGTAGCAGCCCCACAACTCTTATCATATTTTGGCAATTTTACATAATCTGAATTACGTTGAATACGTTTAGCTTGTTCAATCCGTGCCTCTATTCAAAATAAATATCATATGAAAAAAATTGTAAACATTATCATATTTCTAGATCATAATTAACAATAATACCAAGTTTCTTTTGTAATTGTTTAGTAGTAGAATTATGCTGAGATGTTTGTGTCTGATTGCTACTACAACTGCTATCGCTTCCCTAAAATATAAAATGTATATGCTTTTTATTTTTTCTTTTATTTCATTTTTATTGTAATAAAATACATTTAAAATTATATATTTACCAAAAAAATTCTTTCATCTTCTACATGATTAGTAGTTTTTGGGTCACTGTCAATTCCACTATCTTCCATCACAAAATAAAAATATATACCAAATTAAAAATTAATACCTCCAATTCATCTGAAATAAGAGATTTTTAAATTAATAATAAAAAATTCTTATATATAATAACATATAAAAATAATATTTTTTAAATAACTGTCAAAATAATACCTCTGAATACTTAAATACTTAATAATGGATAAAATCCATCTTTAATTTAAATTTCATTTTTTTATACACAAGTACTTTGAACAAGTACTTATAAAATAATAATTTATTCTGAAATATAATACAATTTATAAATATATAATACACCAATATATAAAATTTTATTATGTAAAATTTTATTTAATAAAAGATAATTTAAAAATTTTACTCACAAATATTTGTAAGCTATCCTGACTTATCTACAAGTAGAAAACATGCTTACATTATCATGGTATGCTCCATTATTGATTTTCTTTCCTCTATATAACCATATGTAACATAACATATTTTAAAAATATTTCTCTTTCTTAAAATGTAATATTATAAATAAATATTCTACTTTTAAATTATATATATAAATTTACAATTAAATATATTATACTTTATCCTTTATCTATTCAAATATAATTTTAAATTTATTAATATATGTATATACTAACACAAAATTAAGTAAGGAATTTTAAAAACTTTAATTCTTTTTTATAATATTATAATACAATCTGAATATAATGATTATATCATATGAAATAATTATTTTCTTAAAACAAATAATATTTAAATGTTATGGTAATATAGTATGTTTCCTAGGAAACCAGAATTTATTTCTTTGTATATTTATTGAAAAGACAAAGATATAAAGAACTTCAGTTTAGTTTTCATTTAGTTTTCTGACATATGTTTACTGTATTAACAGTTTCCCAGTTATCTATTACAAAAGCATATTTAATTAATACAAATCATATAAATGAAATTCTAGATCTTTTTAGAATCAAAAATTTTTATATTCTTTAAATTAAAAGAATTTGAGTAAATATATAAACATAACAAAAAAAATTAAATTCACAATATTAATAATAAAAAAATTAAAAATTGTAAAAATAAACTATTATATTAATAATAAAATATATATTAGGTAATATAATAAATATAATACACATGATACATTAATCATTTATAATATTTATAATATTATAATATTATATATCAATTTATAATATTTCTATGTGTAGTTGAATATTAGATAATTTTCAACTTAAAAATTATGTATACATCATCATTAAAGAAAACAGCATCTAGAATGGCAGATACAATGCCAACAAAAGAGATAACAAGAGTTAGTACTTCATATGTATTTTTCATTTGATTATGATAATATAATTTCTGATATTTAAAAATCTATTATTATTATAAAATTATACATATAATAAAAAATTAATAATAATCATTTGCTATTTATATTTAGCATATAAGCTTCTTAAGAAGCCGTATGGACATAGGTGCTGATATAGATTGGTTACGAGGAAAAATTTTTTTAAAGCCAGAAGATCAATTACAATTAACTGATGTAGTATGTATGTTTTCATTATTAAAACTTCATATGAATTATGTGTTTTCAAATAAATTTGATAAAATTTTAGGAATTACAAGAAGAATTTGCTAGAGTTTTAACTATACATAACACAAGAATTCCAGATTCTTTAGTGGAGTGGTCATGGAAATTAAAAACATTCATAATGTTACCTCCTCCACCACATTTAGTAACATTTTTAAGTATACCTGGATTAATATTGCACAAAGATTCTGAGGAAGCCAAAATGCAATTAGTAGGAGAACTTGTTGGTAAACTTTCATAAAAACTATTAAAAAAACTTACAATTAATTTAATATTTTATTCAAAATATTGACTATCTTATTGTAGTGGAAACACCTTTAGAAGAACCTATTTTGTTAGAAGAAGAAGAAGAGGAAATTGAAGAAGAAGAAGAAGTAGTGATGGTAGAGGAAATAAAAAAGCCAGAAGGTAAAATAATAATGAAAGAACTAAAAAACTTTTTTATATATACTTCTTTAAATATTCAAAATAAAAATTAATTCAAAATTCCTTTTACTAATAATTATTAACAAAAAACTGAAGAGCCAAAAGAACATGAACATGAGCATGAGCATGAACATGAACATGAAGAGGAGGAAGAAATTGAAAGAGTAAAACCAAAAAAAATACCAAATCAATTTAATTTCTGTGAAAGGGCTGCTTTAACTTATACTAATCCTATGCGAGTAAGTAATGTTAAATGTTAAATATAATTTGTTTAATTACATTTATATTATTTATAGAAATAATAAATTTATATTATTTATAGGAAACAAGTACTCAAACAATACCACCTCCAACCGAATTATTTAATACTCATGTTTTTCAATGGACAATATTTGATGAGTACCAGGTATATATTTTTTTTAAACTATTTTGAAATCATTTGTATGAATTAAAAATATGACTAATATATATTTTAGGAAGATTTTGCTCAACAACAACGTGAAAAAGAAAAAGAAAGAAGAGTTCCACTTCCATTGAAAAAAGAGGATATAAAGAAAAAAGCTCAGACAGAATCTGATGCAATATCATATAGAATGATACAAGCTGCAAAAACATTAGAACGAATGGTGAATCAAAATATTTTTGATGAAATAGCTCAAGGTTGATATTTCAATTAAATTATTTTCAAAATAATATTTTATTTAATAATATTTGTTTTATATAAATATCATTAGACTATAGATATTGGGATGATCCAAGTGATGAATTTAAAACTGAAGGTTCATTATTACCCTTATGGAAATTTCGTTATGAAAAAACTAACAAACATGATGTTACATATTTATGCTTCAATAATAGATATTATGATTTATTTGCAGTTTCATATGGAGCAAGTTAGTAAAAAATATTCAAATTTAATTATACAAAAAATATTATTATATATATAATTATTATATATATATATATACATATTTCAGTGTCATTTAGTAGTTTGATAACAAATGGAAAAGTATGTTTATTTACTTTAAAAAATCCATCATATCCAGAATGGATTTGTTCAACTGACTCACCAGTAATGTGTTTGGATTTTAGTGAACAACATCCACATCTTTTAGTTATTGGTAATAAAATATGTAAAATATAAAAAAATAAAAAATCTTACATTTTTATAATGATACTTATACTTTCAATTAAAGGTACTATGGATGGTTCTGTTGCTGTTTATAATATAATGTTGCCACCTTCAACTCCTCAATATAGAAGCAATGATGTTATTCAAAAACATGGAGGTATTGTGTGGGAGGTTTGTTTATTATTAATAAAGAAATTTAATATCATATTTTTATTGTAAAATTGTTCAAAATTTTAAAAAATTTAATATATTGAATATTAATATAATATCCAAGGTACATTGGGCACCAGATACAGAAGAAGGTAAATTAGCATTCTACAGTGTTAGCATTGATGGGAAAATAAACTACTGGATATTAAATCAAAATGATCTTGGTTTGACAACTGTAATGACTCTTTTTCTGGATAGACCACCAATACCTGGACCAGATGGAACTATGATTACACTAAAAGGTAATTTTATATAATTACACTAAAATATATTTTATATAATTAATATTTTTCTTTACTTTAATAAATTTTAATTTAATTTATTAGGTTGTGGAACATGTTTTGCATTTCATCCTACGAATCAAAATATATTCTTAGTTGGAACAGAAGAAGGAACAATTTATAAATGTAATACAGCATATAGTAGTGTTTATATGAGTACTTATAACGAAGCACATAACATGCCAATCTATCAAATAGTTTACAATAAATTCAATTCTAGTATATTTGCAAGTTGTTCTGGTGATTGGAGAATAAAAATATGGGAAGATGACAGAATGTTAATATCAATTATCACTTATAATTATTTAACTTTTTATTTTTTTCTCATATTCATTAATGTTATAAATTTTTTATAGGGAACCTCTTTTTATGTTTGATCTTAATGTTCCAATTGGAGATGTTCAATGGGCACCATATAGTTCAACAGTATTAGCTTGTGTTTCAAATGATGGAAAAGTTACAGTTTTTGATTTGAATGTTAATAAATACAGACCAATATGCAGTCAACCAGTTGTTAATAGAAAGAAATATAAATTAACTAAACTTGCGTTTAATAATAAATTACCATTCATTATAGTAGGTGATGATAGGTAAGAATTTGTTTTATAATTTTATTTAACAATATAATCATTCATTTAATAAAAATAATATATATGTTTATATAAATAGAGGTACAATAAATACATTAAAACTATCACCAAATCTCAGATTGAAAGTAAAACCAACCAAGAAACAACTTCATTTAACTCATAGAGAATTAGAAATTTTAAAATTAGAAAGATTATTAAGTTTTGTACGTGAACCACTTGTTTTGCCACAACCAAAAGATACAAGAGTAATACATTAATTAAGTCATATTTTTAATCATAAATATATTTTATGTATGTATGTATTTTTTTAAATAAAATATATTTAAATATATTATAGATATCATTTTTTATCATTATTATTACATTATATTATAAAAAGACTTTTTATATTTTTGTAAACATCAACACTTTATTAACATTTTCTATAACAAAAAATAACTATCATACATATCTATCATTAATATCTTTATAAACAAATTGGCACTAAATTTAGAATAATTTATAAAATTAAACTTATCATCTATTGCTGTAACATGTCTTCTAAACTAGAAGCAATTATTAACGATTATGAAACTACTATAATATATTTCTTTATAAATAGAATTATGAAAATTTTTGCAATTCCATACATATAACAATGCCACATACTTTCATATAATTTAAATCTACTTTTAAATACTTCTAAAGAATAAGTTTGTAATTTTAGAAATACATTTAATTTATATATATACAAAATTTAATAAATTTATTATTAAATATATATTTAATAAATTTAATATATATTTAAAAAAATAATAATTAAAAAAAAATATATTTATAAATATTGCATTATATATTTAAAATCATTATAGAAAATATATCATATAAATGAAAATATAATATTTTCATAATTAAAAATTCAATTAGTATTTTTAAAAATTTTAATTCAATAATACATATGCAAATTCTTTATAAACTTAATACAAAATATTATCATTATACAAAATTTTATATGCAGATATTTCAAATATAGTAAGCACTGGCTATCACAGTGTCTGTTACATTTATTTTTAAATAAATATTTATATTATATAAAGTTTTCTTATATCAAATAAATTATTAAAGTTATTAAATATATGAGGTAAATAAATATTAAATAATATATAAAAATATAAAAAAATATATTATTCATAAAAATAAATAATTTTTGTATTATTGGCACATTAACTTCTTTATATAAAACAAAATAAAAATAAAATTTTTAATATTATAATTAATACTGAGATTGCATATGAAAGAATTAAAATTACAAAATATTACTTTCTAAATATTTTTATATTTTCTTTAGTAGAAAGAAATTTATATTTTTTTTAGAAGAAAGATTTTTGTATGTGTAACTTATTATAAATACAAGTTTCAATATCATATTTAAAACAATTAATTATTTAAAATAAATAATTTTTTTAGGAACTTGAAACATCTAATAATTTATCATTAATGAAATTTAAAAAAGTAAAATTTCTTATCAATATTTAATAATTATTTAAATATAATAAAAATTTGTTGGTATCTATATTTATTATAAATATTAAAAAATATATAACATCTACATTTTCAAAGATATTTTATAGAATTTTTTTTTGTTTTCATACTAAATTTCTAGCCAAATTAATAATAATTTATAATTAATATATAATTTTATAAAATATTAGAAAATAATATTTTTCATTTGAAAATACTATAATATATTTCTAATTCAATTTTTTATACTAATTTGGATAAAATTAAAATCATAAAAAGAGATTGTAAAATCTCAATATTAATATTTATAGTAAAAGACAATTATTAAGTAGATAATGTAAATTATATATTTAGAAAAAATTATTTTCCTAATTTTGTATATGATGTATTACAAGATTAATTTTTAATAAACAAAATTTTAAAAAGAAATTTTACCAGGAATTTCTGGATTTTCAATCACACCTCTAAAATATTTCAATTCTAAAAAATCCCTAATATTGTTTGGACATGGTACTTGTCTACCAGCAAATTCAATACTTGACATTGGATGAAGAAATTGCTCTGGAAAATCTTTATTATTTAAAAACCATGCATCTTTAACCATAGAACCATTTTTGACATAAAATGGAAGTATATTTACAGTTAAATGATTTATTTTTGAATACTGCACTTTAAAAAATTCTCCTTCTGTTGCTTTTTCCCAAACAAAACCATGATTATCAATAATAGGTTTATTCATGGCTTTAATTAACCATGGTGATCTTTCAAGATCATCACGATTTACTCCTATTTGTACTTCATGATCCCATGGTAAAATATCACCATTTCTCATAGCACCAAGTAAAGATCCACTTTCTAACCAAAATCTGATACCAACTTCTTCTAATTTATCAAATACATGATGAGCAACTTTCCTTAATCCTGAGAGGCAACAAGGTGGGGTATATCGATTTTGATAAAGATAAGAAGGAACACCATTTACAACTGATCCAAAACATCTAATACTTTCTCTAGAACAACCATACCATTCTATAGAATTGGAAGTTCTTATAACTTTTTTAATTCCCAACTTTTCAAACATAGATCTTTCGCGATTTTGATATAATTGTTGTATCTTCCATTGAGATTGCTGATTTTTATACAATGATTTTCCTTCATTAAAATGATAATTTGATAACATATGAATCTGGTAACATGTAATAAATTATCTACTAGAATCAATTTTACTAATTATTAATATTAGTGCTTATATATAATAATTATATATTACTAATTGAATTATTTTTATTGTAAATTTAAATTATTATAATATTTAAAAAAATAAAAAACACAAATTTTTTAAATATTCAAAATTACAAAAAAAACATCCACTAAATTAACTTAAATAATTTATTTAAAATTTTTTTCTTTTCTTATATAAAATTAATTAAAAATAAAATTAAGAAAGTTCAAATTAAATTAAGTTAAAATTAAGAAAATACAAACCTTTGCTCCTAATGCAGTTGTTTGAATGTATAATGCATCCGTAAAAGGTAATAAGAAAGGATCAGTTAATTTTTTTAATAATTTAGTTTCAAGCATTGTAGCATGTTTTCCATTTATTCCATCACATTCATTACCAGTTATATATGAAAACTTGACACTCCATTCCTTCACTTTTAAATCTATATGAATGCAATTTAAAGTTACAGTTCCTACTGGTACACTAACTATTCCTAATTTTGTAGCTTGTGTTACAGTTTCCTATAAAAATTTCAAACAATATTATATATACAATTATATTTATTTATTATAATAATTATTAAAATTTAAAAAATTGCTTTAAAAGAGAATAATAAAAATATATAATGTTTCTTACTTGTATGATTTGCTTAGTAGAAAGTCGACTACCATCAGGTAGAAATAAAACATATTTTGTTCGCACATAAAAAAGAGGATTTCTTTCATCGTAAGATTTATTAAATTCCGGTTGCAAATTTATTAATTTAACGTTCTGCATACTTTCATTTGCAAAGTCTAATTCCAATGGAGGATATGGCAATTCATTGCTTATTATTAAAATTGGTATAGTAGGAAAAAAGCTTAATACAGATTCTACAGTTGAAGTCACATCATTTTCAAAAGTTTCAAACTCTCGTATAACCACAGTTACTAATCGAGATAATCGACGATGAAATTTTTGTGGAGGATCAGGAGTAACGATATTTGGTGTCAACAATCGTAAAGTGTTTTGTGTAGCAAATAACCTCCATATTCTATACCATACAATGATATTACCTAATAGTGCAAGCACTAATAACGTTCTTACAAACTTAAAACGCATAATTATCGCTTATTATGCGATACCATTGTAAATTAAGTTTTCTTTACCTCATTTTTTTATGTATTATAGCATTTCTAAATTACATTTAAACGTTTGACAAATCATAATATCTCTATATATTTCAATTTATTTCTATTCAGCATTACCAATCTATTATTTTCCAGATATAATATAAGAATAATACTGAAATATTATTTTTATATAATATTATTGTTTAATAAATATTTCTATATTATTATAAAATCTTAATACTTCATATATTAAAAACAAAATCTTTATTTTGAAATTTAGAAAGTTTAAAATCATTTGGCGCTATAATCTGGTGACATTATAAATGTAAATGTTTAGAATACTGCTTTACTGTTGTTTTTACATAAACGTCAAGATCTACATTTGTAGCATTCGGTGTTCTAATAAAATTAATAGGAAGATAGTACTTATTCTGTGATTGTTACATTATAATTTAAATAGATAAAAAATAGTGAAGTTTAAGTACATTTTGAGAAAGAAATCTTTCTATTAGTGCATTATGCCTCTCCATCGTTATACTCATGCAGTTTTATGCAGAATTCCTCTTTCACTTCGTACAAGAGGCGAGGTCACATTAGATGAAGCTAGAACTCAACATTTGGCACTTGCTCAACTTTTACGAGAACTCGATATCGATGTTGTTGAAATGCCACCAGACGAAAATTCACCGCTTTGTGTTTTTGTTGAAGATATTGCAGTTGTATGCAATGGTATTGCACTTATAGCTCGACCCAATGAACCATCGCGCCTAAAAGAGGTATATTTATATAAAATTTTATAAAAATTAATAAATATTTTTAAATAATATTATTTTATAAAAAAAAAGATTCTAATTCATTGCATTTTTGTAAAAAAGTTATATTTTAATATACATGTATAATAATATGCATATATATATATATATATATGTATAATAATATGCATATATATATATATATATATATGTGTGTGTGTGTGTGTGTGTGTAATTTAAAAAACATAATTTAAATTATTTCTTTGTGTTTGCAAAAAAATAAATTTATTATATTTTCATGTATACTAACATTATTATATTAGTAATGTTTCTAAATATATGTTAAATATATGAATGACTAGACTAATAATATAATTTTAGATTGAGACAATTAGAGCTGTTTTGAAGAAGGAATTGGAAATTCCTCTTATAGAAATAGCCGATAAAAATGCTCGTTTAGATGGAGGAGATGTTTTATTTACTGGTAAATTTTGTTTTAAATATTAAATTATAATAAAAAAAAATATTAATTAAAAATAATTGTTTATAGGTCGTGAATTTTTTGTTGGATTATCTCATTATACAAATGAAGCAGGTGCGAGAGCAGTTGCAGCAGCATTTCCAGAATATCCCTGTGTACCTATTAAGGTTAGTAAATTATTGATTAATAATTACTAAATAATTAAATAATTATTTAGTATAATTTGTATAGTTATTTGCTTCTTAATATATATTATATATTATATTAATCTTTAAATCTTCTATCTTATACAAATCTATTTCTAATATTTCTTTATTCTGAAAATGTAAAATATATTGCATGAAAATTATTTAATTGAATATTTCTTAAAATAAAAAGAATTAATGTTGTTTGCTTTATAACTTTATTCAATATTCTTATTTGTAGCATAACTTGTGTCATCAAAAGTATTATGTGTTATAAGGACATCAAAATGTATATGTATATTGTGATTGTTTTAGAAATGTAATTTTTTATATTCTTAGTATTTCCATGATATGTTTATTTCTATATGTTAAAAATTTGTGAAATGTGATAATATTGATATAATTATAATAAAATAAATATATGGGTAATTGTATCTTATATTTTATATACATATATTTATACATATATTAATTTAATAATTATATTCTTTATTACTAATTTAACAATTATATATTTAATTCTATTATTTATTCTTTGAATAAATAATATTGAAATACAAAATATTATTATAACAAAAAACATTTAAAACATATTTTTATAAAATATGTAACACATATATATACTTACACATATTCATAAATATATTGGTTAAAAATATGATTAATTAAAATAAAATATCAAAGATTTACTTTTCTGATGTTCATTTAAGGTGGGTGATGGTGGCGAAGAGGTGATAGTGGAGAGTCTTACCTCAGCCCCAATTCAGGTTTGGGTGTATTAGACTGACTCTCTTTTGCATATTATATTGAAAAAATTTTTCACAATTTAGAAACACAATTTTGCACGATTCCAACAAATTTATTTGTTGAATATATTTTTTACAATTACCCATTGCAGATGTTTTACAGAATGCTTTCAGATGGAGTTTTATCTAGTATGTGAGTTATGGCTTAGTGCAATTTTGCACATGAAACACATACATACACTGGTACACAAAACTATATTTTAATCTCGCATGTGATTAATATTTATAATGTTTTGCATAAATTTATCATGTTATGAAATTTTATAATGTAATTTTAATCAATTGTATATAAAAAAAGATGTATAAAATATAAAAAATTATTTTTTTGGAAAAAAAATATTTCATTTTCTTGAAGTAATAATAATAATCATTTTCTTGAAATTTTAATAATTGATTAAAGTTACATTATTTATTGCTCATAATATGCATATTAAAGTCAATTCAAATTAGTATATTATATAATTTCTTTATTTTCTTTTCCTCTGCAATGCAATAAAGAAATAATATATATATTTTTATAATATATTTAAATAATAATATTTTTTTATTCGTGCCTTGTGTTAATTACAAAAAACAATTAGCTAATGAAAATAATGCTTAAATTATTTAAAAATCTATTTTATTGAAATAAAAACATTTTTTTATTATTTCTAATATAGTTAAAATATTATATATCTAAAGAAATTAATAATTTTCTATTTTATTGCATTTATAATTACATCATATATATTATTTAAGATTGAGAGTATGTGTATTTTTTATTCAATTATTATTTATAGGTTGCTGAATCCAAACGTCTTAAAGGTTTAGTTACAATGGCTGGTCCAGATATTATTTGTGTAGGTGCTGGAAAAGAATCTCAAGAAGTTTTAAAGGTATTTAATTGTAATCTAACAATAATTTTTATCTGTTTATATTTTTTTTTATATATATATGTTGTTTGTAATGTAGAGAATTGAGAGAGAAGCAACTTATAGTTACCAAACATTAACTGTGCCTGAAGATGCTGCAGCCAATGTACTTTATGTGAATGGAACACTAATTCACAGATCAGAAGATGAAATTCCACAATCAAGTAAAGTTTTTGCAGAAAAAATTGAATTTCCAACTAGATCATTACGTATGTCTGAATTAGCAAAGGTCAGTTCTGGTTTGACTTCTTGTTGTTTATTAGTACGTAGACCCAGACATATTCGCAGTATTTAAACCAAGAATTGAAAATACCTAGCATAAGTGCTAGAATTATATATTGATGTGAATTATAAAATCAAGAGTTTAAATATTTCTAATAGAAAATGATGTCAAAATGCTGTGCAAAAACATTAACATAATGACGTAGCATATATACGTCACTCTAAAACTTTAATAACTATTTTAATGTGAACAGAAAAGATTATTTTATAATTATTTTATAAAAAAATTATCTTAATATAAAAGAGATTTTATATAATTAAGAAGATTAATATATTTGATTTTAAGATATTTACAGTAGAAATAATATATTAAAACTTTATTAATTTAATTTATAGATTTATATGATATAAAATTATTACACCTATCTTGCCATTAATGTGAGATTTATTTTTTTCTAAGATTTTATCATGGCAACATTAGATATATATTTTTATATTTTTATGATTTCAAACATATTTTATGATTAATTAGTTATTACCTTATATTTTACTTGAATAATATATGAATGTTTATTCATAATAAATTTATCAAAATATCATAGAAATTCATATTGCACAAAATTTTTTTTACAAAAACAAAAAATACTTTAAAAAATTAATTTATAAATTAAATAAATAAATCAAAAAAATTTTAATGTAGCACAAAAAGAACAAAATCATAAAATTAAAATAATAATAAACTACATCTATATCTTCTACTTTTGATATCTTGTGTTAAATAGAAATCAATTATTAGACAGTTATTAAAAATCAATTATCAGTATTCTAATATCTTGAATGCATTTGCTACTAGTCTATAAAAAGTGTTCATTTAATTATTCAAATAGAGCTCTTTTATAATGCAATTATATACTGCAAAATTAATGATATATAAAAGCACTGATAGTTAAAAGTTAATGCTGATTCACATTATAGCAAAGTTACATGATTAAGAGTCTACGGATCAAAAAAAAATAAATAAATAAATGATGTGTATAAAAACAAATTTCATATATATACAATATATATTGCAACAAGCTTTAAATTGTTTTGGCAGAGTTATAATAACAGTAGAAAATTAATAATAGAATTTGCAGTACTATAATATAATTTTTTAATATTCTTTAAACTCATGACAATATTATAATAAGTTTATTGTATTTTTATATATTTTAATATGCATTTTCATATTAATCCATATATTTGTATTTTGTGATTTTTATCTTCTTTTTATTATAAAAATATTGCATTTCTTTGAATTTTGTGATAAAAATAGTTTTGCAATGAATATTTTATAAATTATAACAATTGTAACTTTGATATTATTTAATATGTTTCTTTAAAAAATTTTCCAAAATATATAGGCTATAAAATTGTAAACAAAATAAAAAATATATACTATATATATGTTATTAATTTCCTTATTAATTTCCTATTCTGTTTAATTTCCTTTTCAAAAGTATATATAAATATATTTATTATTAATTCAATTAATAAAATAATAGTTTTATTTTAAAAAAAATTTATATATTTGAAAAGTTTTGTAATAAGTTAAAATGTGTATGCGCGTGCGCGCGCGCGCATGTGTCAAAAATTCATATATAATTCTATCTTCTTTATCTATATATATATACACTATCTAAAATGAGGATTTTCTTTTTCAAATTTATGTTCTAAAAATTAATATTTGCTTATAATCATTTAAAATATTATGAATATTTTTTAAATAAATTTAATATAATCTATTATCGAAATTTTAAATAATTGTAAGCAAGCATGTAAAATGTATTATTAGTAATTGTACAATTTATAGTATATTATATTATTATTTATTTTAAGTATTTATAAGGATGTAATTTTTTTACAATTGGTGGATGGAAAACATTTCGAAATTTAGGAACAATTATTGTAGCAAACGTGTTATTAAAAAAATAATACAGTCTTGCTGCATTTATTATATTCAATATGTATATTCAAAAATTGACACTTACTAAACACACTTGAATATTATTGCTAACTCATTCAAACATCTGCCTTTTTATATAAATATATAAAGCCTTCTTTCTGTTTTTATCATATTCGACGGCAGTTCATCTATTTTATCTCTTTATCTTCGCATTCATGACAATATTTTAAGTCATTGATAAAATAAAATACTTTAATTAATTTCAATATCATATAATGCACAAGTCTTGTTATTTATTTTATATTATTAAGAGTAAAAAGTTAAAACAGATGTGTGATTTCCTCGAACAAGTAAAAATGGTGGCATATCACGCGTTAAAGTTTCGAGCCAAGCCATATAGAGAGGTGCTGAAACAGCACCCTTTCGAGGCATTGGCAATGTCCTAAAGAAGAAATAAAATAAAATAAAATTGATTTAAAATAATTAAAAAGATTAGTTTATGTAATTTTACTTACATAACTACTAAATTAGCGTCCATAGAATTTTCAAGTAATAATTCTCTTAAACGTAGATGTCTATTTGTTTTTTCTTTCATAGCAATTAATTCAGAATCTTTGATAATATCTGAAAATAAATTAATTTTTAATCTTTTCTTGTTCATAATTCAAAGTTATAAAAATTTCATAAAAATAATACCATCATTCATTGTTTTTGTATTTTCTGTTTCTTGGAAATTTGCTATTAATGAATCAAAGAAACTTTTGGTAGTATTCTGTGCTGGTTTTGAAATATCTGGTATAACTTTCAATGCAGAATAATCTATCCTGAATTTCGATAAAAGACTTGCCATACTAATAATAAAGCAATAATATAATTAATAAATTTATGTTATCTATTTTCATTTACAAGAATATATCTATTACTTACTTTCTTTGTTCATATTCGAGTTCAGAATTTTTATTTGCTAAAGCAAAAACTCTTAATTTATTATTAGACCAATTACGTCTTGTACTGATAATATAAGGTAATAAAAGAGTTAAACCACCATCATCATACAACCACCATACATCTATAGTACCCTTTTTTTGTTTACGTTGAAATTTTGTTACAGCATTAAGTATATCTTTCGCTATGGGTAAGAAATTTTGTCGATTTTCACGTTGATCTTCTGCAGTTGGATTAGGATATTCATTAATCATTTTAGATCTTCTTGGAGCTGGACTTCCAGGAATAGAAATATCTGATGTACTACTGGCTATAAAAATAAATATTAATTAAAGAAGATAAGAAAATATAAGATATATGATAAGAAAATATAAAAAAAATTTAATATTTATGAAAAAAAGTATTAAGTATTATATAAACCTTGGCTAAGTTGAGAAAAGCTTTGATTCCCTGGAATTGTTTGGATACTTTTCTTTTGTTCTTCAACATCTCCTATACTACAATCTAAACCTTCACTTATTCGAAGAAGAGCTACTGCTATATGCATATCTAAAGCTTTGCTATATAAAAAAAAATTACCACAAAATTTTTATTTTTCTTAATTCGTTTATAAATTTAATATGTATATATATATATATGTGTGTGTGTGTGTGTGCGTGCGTGTGTGTGTGTACTCACTGCATTATATTAAAGTACATATTTAAATTTTCTCGAGGACAAGTTGCCCAGTCTTGCTTATAGCCCATTAATAAAATATTAGGCTTCATTTTTCCTAAACCGGCAGCTTGTAAAAGAGAAGTAGTGCCGTCTTGAAAATTTGCACCATCCACCAGAGAATAAAATGCCTTAATTTTATTTGCTCTAAACCAGGAAGTACAATTCGCAATCATGGAATTTCGCGTCTTATATGATATTGGTGTCTAAAATATGGAAATTTAAATATATTATTATTTAAAGAATATGTAATAATTTTAATTAAAAAATACTATACCTCAATAATATGGCCACAAATAAATAAACTATTATTTTTAGTAATATGATGTGCAAAATCAATAAGTGCTGATCTTGCACTTGGAGTGCCACTTAATACTAACAATTGAGGTCTATAATTTTTAACATGTTCTTCAACTCTATCTAATTGTTGAACAGCATTTAAGGCATTATTATATGTTTGGGCTTGTGTTGTAGAACCCCAATTAACATCTACAAAATAATTATAATTAATTTGTTATTTTTATGTTTTTGTTCTTATATAATCAAAATACTTATAAAATATTACCTGGTTTTCTATAAGAAACTATTAAATAAAGTGTTAATACTACAAATAATGTGATCAACGCTGTCCACCATGAGATCAAGAACATCACAGAAACACAGAGAATAGCACCAGCAAGACTTAGCCACATATTATAATACTAAAATAATAAAATATAAAAAAAATCATATTACCATTATAAAATAAGTAATTTTTTTATCAATAAATTTAATGCAAATTTTACTTTAAACGTTGGTCTCCAACCAATTGGTTTTGCCAACGAAGCATGAAAAGTGCTAAAATTAATAAGAGTATAGGCAGCCAAGAAAAAATTTGAGATCAAAGGAGCTATAGCATTCAATTCTCCTGAAATAAATAAAAATTTTTATTTAAAATAATAAATATTAACAAATAATTTGTTTATTTATCAAAAATATAAAACCATGACGCTTACCGATTAAAATAAAACCAACTGCGATTATAAAAGTAAGAAGATAACCACGAATTGGTTCTTTATCTTTGTCGCCACTAAACCATGCTATTCCAGGATATAATTTATCAAGACAAAGTGCCTGAAATACTTTGGGTGCGGAAACTAATGATGCTAAAGCGCTTGATAAAGTAGCTGCAAAACATCCAGCATAAATAAAAGGTCCAAATGCAGAAACCAATTCGATCACCTAAAATAGTTTTCTATGAAATTATCAATATAAAATTTAAATATTTATTTACTTTTTATTTTTAAATAAAAATAATTTTAAAAAAATACCTGAAAACTATTATGGCTACCATATTGACAATTTCCTGTACAATTAAATTTTGTACTATATATACTCCATACTATTTGATTGGAATTTACAATAATTGAAGATTCAGTTGTTTCATTAGTCGTATTCGAACTTGATAAGGCAGTATATGAACTATTGAAAATGTTCCACAGATCATTAACATCGCCAGATGCATCTCGCATAACTGAGCCGCCCACCATAAGTGCCATAAAGAGGTAAGATATAGTTGTTAAAAGAATAGCTAACAATGTTCCTTTAGGAATAGCTGTTTGCGGATCCTAAAAAAATCGATTTTATTTATAGATTGTAATAATTGTAATTTATATTATATTTAAAAAGTTGATTTTGGGAAATAATACAATAATCAAATACAACGAAATATAAATTTAATTTTGCTTGATATAATGCGATTAAAAATCTTAGTAAAATTTTATGTTAGAATGTATATATTCCCTATATATGAAAAATCTAAATCACCTTCAAATCACCGGATATATTCGCACCTGCCAGGATACCTGTAGCCGCAGGGAAAAAAATAGCCAAGACTGAAAAAAAATTATGCTTCATTCCCTCACTATATCTATAATCCGGATAAAAGTTCTCCTTGAATAGATCAGCTGTGAATATAAAATGAAATTTTTGAAATTATCTATGACATTCTATCTATATGATATATATTACCGATATTGATTTCATTTAATTATTTTTATTATAATTTAGTTACTATTTTCTAAATAAGCAATATCTTTATCATGGATATTACCATTATATCCCATAAATCCTTTAGCCCGTTCTTGATCATCTTTAGGTCCAATAAAGGTGCCGATCATAAAATCAGCGATAGCTAAAAGCAATATAATCAGCAAACCAATTTGAGCTTTGGCTTCCCATTCCAATCCAATCATAACGATCAAAAGTAACAGAACTATCGTGATACAACCTATGGAAAAAGAAATTCTATAGTAAATTTTAGAAAAAAAAAATCATATTACACAATTTTTTTGTACTGACCTATAATTCTAATATCCGTATTGTCGCAATCAACAATACAAACTCCATTTGATTTTAAGCAATCGACCATACTCTCGCAAAATCCAACAACATACATAGAACAAGCGACCGCGTTCGCCAAAGAAAATATAAGTCCTATAGATCCTCCGAATTCTGGCCCCAGTGATCTGGAAATCATGTAATACGTGCCACCTGCAGGAAATATTTAATTAATCTTATCGACTGACACCAAAGGCAATTGAAATTTATAGAAAACCATATTAATCGATATAAATTCAAATAAAATTCTTAAAAATTATTGTTTTTAATTATTTATTATTTAAATCGATTAAATCGGGTATTAATCGATTATAAATTTATTGATAATATTCACCTCCTTTAATGAGACCATTTGTGCTAATTGCCGACATAGATAACGATGTTATCGTAGTCACAGTTGTCGTTGTTAAAATCAATAAAATAGCTTCTCCTAAAAAATATATATATAAAAAAATAATAATATTAAATCTGTAAAGTATTTTTTTTTTATAATTATACTATACCTATGCCTGCTTGTGCTACGACCCAGGAGAGACGTAAAAAAAGCATTACCCCCCAAATATTGAGAAGGCATCTTAATAAAACTCCTTGAATCCATCCGAATTTTATTCCGGAAGTCGGTGGCTTCACTTGCACTGGTGGCAAATTATGCGATCCTGCACCCTAGAATATCAAAGTCAAATATAATTTTAAGCAATTCGATTATCTTATAATAAAAATTCTACGATCAATTGTCCATATATTTTATTCACGTTCAAGTTAAATCATCATTTGGCATAATTTTAAAACAGAATTTCTAGAATGATGAACAATCTATATCAGTTTTTAATTCCATTCATATATAGAAGTATTTAGAGAATTAAAAAGAATTAAACTATAAAACTTGCTGAAAGATCTATAGATCTCTCTGCATGAGTGTTACGCGTAAATTGAGATTTAGAGGTGGTTATCGGCATTGAAGGTGATTCGTCTAGAGGAAGGGTCGCCAGTCGACCAATGAAGATTAACGATTTACGTAACAATGCCTCACATGTCATACATTATACATCGCCCAATGTTGAGATATTTTTTTAGAAATTCAGTTTGGAGATCTTAAGAAATGCTCTTATCCAACTTAAGACAAACTATATTATAATAATAATAATAATAATAGTACAATTATTAATTATTATTTCTATAACTATTAAATCTTTAGTATAAAAAATTAAAAACTGACTAAGAATTGAGATAAATATCAAAGAAATTAGAAAAACAAAAACTTATAATAAAACTTATAAATATGGAATAGAAGAATAATGGAAGATCTGTCAAAAAATTAATTTACGAATATTAATTTTTTAAAATCAAATATTACATGAAAATTGTAGAATTAGTTTCAGTTTTTCTAAATATCTAATCAGACAAATATTTGTGGAAACCTTATAAATGAACTACTAAATAAATACTGAGTAATTCAATTATACTTCCATTGACATCATCTTATAACGAATTAAGAACTTAGGATTTTCAATATTAAAACATAAATAATTTCAGCATTATCTAAATCAATTATTTAATCATTTTTTACTTAATTATATCAATTTCCTTTAAATGAATTCAATGATTTTTTCTTATCTTTAATAATTCAAAAATTTATTTGGAAAATAGTTAGAAACACGAACATCCGCGATTCAGGGATATCTTTTTGCTGTTCAAGCTTATAACTCTTAGAGAGACGATTATTTCATCCCATTATTTCCCGTTATATCTCCTCGAATATCGTGCCTTGGAGTTCGGTATAATTGTAAAATTATTCTTACGTATCTGCGCGGAGTTAATCTCGTGGCTTAACTCCTAATAACAAATGCAACGAGAAAATTCATCAAATTATTCAAATAAATTTCAAAAACAAGAGGTTTTGTAAATCAAAACTTTCAAAATTTTAAGTTTTCAATATGATTTCATTTTGATTGAAATCCATTGATGTGAAAAACTTAAAAAAATAATTTTTATATTATATTTTAATGTTATTGACAAAGCATTAGCGTATCATTTGCGTATAAAAGTATTGCTTTCCAATTTATAAAAGAATATTTGTTCCTTTTTTTTTTATTATATCTTGAAATCATCGAGAAATACAAATTCATTTTTTCTAATAAGCATATTATGAAGATGTACAATGAGAAAGAAAAAAAGACCTGTCGAAAGAGAACTCATTTGTTCATTGTCACAGATCATGCATGTAAGTACTCGAGACGCGTATAAGTGAATTATGAGCACGTTGCACGAAAGAAATGAACGACAAGGAAAGGAAGATGCTTCTCGCATACTGGCCATATATAAACTCTTTGATAGTGACACGTCGGTACGATACGTGGTATAATAGTCAAATAATAACGAACGCTTATCCCTCGACTCGTAATGTATTCGGAGCACGCGTTTTACTGGTCCTATCGACAGTATCATTAAGTCTTACACACACGACACACAATTTGGATTTGCCAGTGATATTTCAATTTTATTGTCTCTATTGTTTATTTTCTATTGTTTATTTTATCCATTGATTGTTCAATCCATAAGTTATTCATAATCGATTCAAATAAAATTGATTCGTTATTCGTCGTTGACCTTTTACACGTCGATTGATATGATGAAATAATAAGAATATATATATGTGCTAATATATATAGTCATTCGTTAGATATGTTCATTTCTTTCATATGTATTTTAATAATAAAATGAATAAAAAAAGAATAGCGAAATGAATATATGATGATAATGAAATAATTATGATAGATCATACTTCATTGAATCTAAAATCTAAAATATTATTATATTACTAAAAAATGCAATTGTAAAATATAAAGTCGTAGTACAAATAGAATTTAGCAAATGATCCTTTGTATAAAAATGAATTAAAAAATATAAAATAGAATTTTTTTTAAAATTTCATTCTAATTTTATACAAGAAACTATCTATTTCTGAAACTTTTTTTATCACGATTTTCGATATACACTTCTCGAATATACTTATTTCTCAAATAAATGGCATTATTTGTCGAGCATTGCGCAGTTGATGAGACAGTCTTGTGGCATTTGCGATCACTTCAAGTGATGCTTTAATTGTTCAACCGAACGTGGGTTTCTATTTTAATATGCCACGAACCATGAAGGTTATCCATGTTCGCGCACGCGATTTCCAAGATTTTTTGATGGAGGGCTATGATTGATCCTCGTGGAAGATATGTTGCTAATTAATTTTGACGATTCAAGAGAGACGGTGCGAAAATAAGATTTCGCCATTCTTTTTCCAAAGAAATTAGGGATAGTAAAAAAATGTCGATTTTCATCTTCACAAGAAACGCGTTGCTAATTAGCTCTACTGAATTGATGCGCTTCTAAAAAATAAATTTAAATATTACTTATACATGCGTTTTCCAATATTTACTGATCATTCTTGATCTTTTAATTAAAAATCTCATAAAAAATTCATTGCTAATAAATTTTAGCAGTTTACTATTATGAATATCGATTTATTCCAAAAAAATCTTCAAATCTTGTGTAAATTACTCTTAACTCTCCAATTTTATCTCTTAAAGGAACGAATATTTAATTTTGATTTAATTTAAAAATGCTTAGAAGGTAATAAAGTTATAATTTTCTATCTTTTTTTATAATTTCATTTCTCAAGAGTTTAAAAAACAATATAATAAGATATTTTTTAATGCACTCAATAGAATCTCAAATTAAGTAGTACGAACAGAGATTTAGCGAAACTCCAATAATTATAAGTAATAAAATAATTTATCTATATATTAAGTGCTGAATCAATAGATTACATTGATAATTAAGTGTTTTTATCGGTTGATATTGAACAAGATGCTTATCTGGTCTATATATGCTTGAAACAAATGCTTTCACGTGTCGTTCTCTAAAATTTTTCATTGTGATCACGTTCGAAAGTTTTCATTCCGTCACGTATCTATCATTAAATAAGCTGCGTTTTCTCCTTTTCTCTTTTAACTTAAATCAAACTCGATACAAAACATATTCTTGTTCGAAAATGAATTATTTCATGATACGACACACTTAATTGATTAGTATAATATATCATTAAATTAAGTATATGCAACGAAACAATCAAGCGAACTCGCGATCGCATTCGAATATATATTTCGATTGAATTATAGTTAACCCCGTGTCAGGGGCAATCTACATGATGAATTTAAGTCGTTACAGTACTATGGTTATGCCGGACATATCATATTTCGTCGTAGCAATCAGTTTAGCGAGGCTTATATTTAGCTAAACACATCATGAGACTTTGCAAAAGTAATTTCGGCTCGAAGCTGTTCTATTACGATTTATGGTCGAGATTTATGGTTCGTCGTCTTGAGGAGAAAAGTTGATTGGAACAAATGTTGATATTTGTTCCGACCGTGTCGTACAATTTCAAAAGGGTTAATTAAGAAACAGTTCCATTAAATATATGCAGTATTGAATCAGATTCGTTTAGATTCATCTAGTTCAATTAATTCAAACATTATAATTCAAGTATATAAATTATATCTTAAAAGAATACACAAATATGATGTCTTTTCTTGAACGAATATTTAATATAAAAATATTCTTTAATATTTCTTCAATATTTTTTTGATTGTGTAGAACGAAATATTATCAGCTGAACAAACAAAAATTGCTTCTGATTAATTTCTTATATGGTAAAAATGGAAATATTATATGGTATATTTTATAAAACATTTAATTTTTAACTTTAAAATTCATGGAAATATTCAATCAATTTTTATAGTTTTGGTTAAAGATAATTTTTTTAATTACTATATCTCTTAGAAAACATCAATTTTGTTCTAAAAAGAAAAGATTTATATCCGAAAGTCTCAACAATAATTTTATGATGTCAAATCTCAAATATCTAATTACTATAATATAATATATAAAGATATTTATAAAACTTAAGGATATATAGATTATTAAAGATAAAATGTAACTTCGTCTTAAAATAATTATAAAAATTTCTCGTTATTCTCATAATTTCAATTTTAACTATTTTGAATAATGAAAACAAAATATTTCGTGGCAAGATGATGGAAATACAGATGTATGACTCAAAGAATATACCAAACTAATAATAAAAATTTAGATATACAATATTAAGTTTTGATAAATCTATATCACAACACGAATGAAGATAACTATATATTACAATTTTAATTTCTTTTTTCTATCTTTTTTTTAGAAAACTTTTCATAGCATTGTTAAAAAAATTATTTCAATTATATTCTGTATATGTTCAATAAAGTAAAAATGATCAAATATTACTTATGGACGCTTACAAATTATTATGATTAGATTATGTATAATCACTTTGCTAACTCTCGTTTAATTTTAGATTTCTCGTTGAAAAAGAATCGTAGATAAGGGATAAACTGAGTTAAGAAATGGGTGAATGTCAATGTAGATGGTATGACATCAATCGTCGTGCATGTGTGTTCGTGCACACCATTATTGGTCATCGACATCACTATTTTAAATCAGGAAGACCAAAAGCAATACACAATGGAGTATAACGATGATTATATATAAAATACTTAGAAAATTCTTCGGATGAACGTTGATTTGATTTTAAAGAGAGGGATTACTTTTGAATAATCCACGTTTTTCTTTCTTGTATTACGTCTGATTAATTATAGTTATACTCTACTAGTTGTTGTAGTTCGAATAAAATGTGAATGCATTGAGTTAGCGATAAGCTGTAAATTAATTTATCGTTACAATTAGAGTTCCGCAATAAGCGATTATATAGTATTAATTCAAGCAATGTTATAAAAACAACATTAGTCAGAAAAGTCGTAAAAAATTCTATCTACCATTTCAACCAATATTAAATTAATCGCACCATAATAGTAGAGACTTCATTATGGAAATCTTTTGTAAACAACTTTTATATGACCTATTGTTTATTCATCATTTGAATAAAAAACAAAAGAATCGATTAAGAAGACTTGAAAATTTTCTTGCTTATCAAAACGACATTGGAATAAAAAAAATTATCTTGTACAAATCCATTAAATGATTGAAGTTGGGAAGGAGCAGAGAAGAATATACCGAGCGTATAGCATCACATATAGCCAGTAACCATAATGAACACACAACTACAGAAGCATTATAAAACAAAGAAATAGCGGTGCTATTAATGGTCAAGTATCATCATTCTTACCTTGTTAAGCACAGTGGGATTGTGAAGCTCGTCCAAAGACGGTCTATGAGCGGCCTGGATACTCATAATGTTTCTATAATTATCCAGTCTAGGCAGTGCCTCCCTAGTCATGTGTCGGAGGGACTTTCTCGTTTCTTGTTCTCCAAGAAGGCTCGCTCGACCTTCAAGACTGTCCACTCGATTTACATGGAATCTGGTTCTTCTCAATGGATTCAATTCTACCGTTTCGGAATCGGTATCACCGCTTATACCATTTTCATGTGCCATTTTTATTTTTAATCTATTCTTGTCTCTTAATTTCTTAATAATTCTTCGTCCGTGATTATCGTTGGCGATGTAATTGACAGCGGATTCGATTAGGATCTAGAAGCTGGTAAGTTGAACGTTTATTTAGACCAACTAAAATATATTATTAAAAAATAGATGATTAAAAAAAACAATCTGTTAATTCCTCCCTGTCTACCGCGAATTTGTCGATTGATTTATCTTTAAATCACAAGTTTTCTATTTACAATCGTTTTATAAGCAAAAACGTTGATCTTCAAAATGGTGACGTAACTTCAAAATGGCGTCGCACGTTTAAGGGTGACTATGTATGGCTACGAATGTTTCCTCCAATTTTGACTTGAGTATTTTATGTCAATGTGATTCATAATTCGATATCCAATTGATTCTGTGAAGAAAAAATAGATATTATTTTTTTGTATTTATTTACGAAAAAAATATGCATCATTTCTAATTTTTATTGAAAATTGTATTAATATTTCTATAAATTTGTAACATAATCTAATTATATTATATCTATTTTGAGATAAATAAAAATCATCATTATCATTAATAATGTACAAAAAAAATCATATCACTAAATAAAATATAATTTCATTTTAATCTACGTTGCTTAATAAAGAATATTTTAAAATATATGTGTTTCAAACATTTTCCATAAGAACGAAAAATTCTTGAACCAATTTTTATATAAGAATAGAAAAATTGTTCGATAAAATGAGAGTTGTCAAATTTTTCTTTAATATTGTAAACATTTAAAAATATTTTTCATCTTCTGGAAAATCTTTCTTTATGTTAAAAAAAAGGGACAATTTTGTAAAATATATTTTTATGTTGGCTATTGTACATGAACCTTAATATTTAAAGTTTAATCTAGAATAAATTAATATAAGATAAGAAGAAAATTTGTATTCATAGCATCCCTTAGAATCGATATGTCTTAAAAATAATCGGTACCCGGTGCCCTTGGTTCTTCTGTTACAATTAGTTAACAACTACCGTGTAGGCTTGTCAATTATGAAATTACCCTTGTTTACAACACTCCACACATAATTACTAGCTCTTGACGGGTTAATGCATGGATGATCTAGTTATTGAATTAATAGTTCGCAACATTGTTCGTAAAAATGTAATTTTCTGACTAGTGTAGAAATTATGTTTTATTTTCGATGCATGGATCTTGTAAAATAATTTTTTTAAATATTCTTTTTCTAAATATAAATTAATAAAAAGGACTATATAATTCATATAAGCTTCAATTAAAATATCAAATTTATTATTTCTTCTGGTAATTCGATGAAATAAAAGAGTACTGTAATCGTCATAAATAAATATTACGTTTTTTATAATTAAATCCGATTTATAGAAAAATATTATTATTAAATTTAGTACGATATCTTTTTTATTATTCTTAGAAGGAATTTCGGAGTAAGTCGAAACAAGCTAAATCAACTAATTAATGAAAGAATTGATCTTGATTAATGTCAAAATAGATCATTCTAATTTACACAAGTTCAAAACTATTTGCATTTCTAATGATCATTCACAAATGCACTTTTGAATCAGCTGCAACTTGGAAGCATCGTGTTACCTGAAACTGTTAAATGATTGTATACTATACTGGATTTATAATTAATATAAAATATTTTAAAATAAATAAATAATTTTATCTATTTATAATTTATTACCTATTATTAGTTATAGCTTCAAATTATTCCATCTAAATTATTAGATACTTTTAATTATTTTTGAAAATTATTATAGTAAAATTATTATTGAAATGAAAGAAAATATTTAAACAAATTTAGAATAAATTTTTGCATAAATTTGTGAGAAAATTATGTATAAATAAATAATTTAATTAAAAAAATATTAATTTAAGTAAAAAAAATTTATTTTAATCAACTCTCCATATTTTTGTTATATATTAGTAAATAATTTAACAACAATTTAACAATTTATTTATTTTACTAAAGTTAAAGTTTTAAAAAATTTCAATTTTTATTTAATAAATATTTTATCAAAATATATTATTAATAAAAATATGCTTCGAAATTCAAAGAGAACATTAGAAATTTTTATGAATCGTATTTAATTTGTTCACGTAATATTTACGAAACTGTCATGGAATGCAACGTGCAACGTGACAAATATTCTAACGAACCTATGATTATCCATTTTTCAAAGATATTTCGATCGATTATACATGAGAAATATATTTTTTTCATTCTATTTTAAAAATAAATTGTCATTTATTTGTCATTTTATATTCTATCGTATCAGAAAAGTGAACACATTCTTATCACAAATATTTTTTGCTTTTCTTTTTTTATATTATATCATTTTCTAATTTATATTACAGAATAAATAAAAATAAGTTAAAGTGAAAATGTTTGAATTCATTCTTGGCAATATAAAAAATGAAATTTTTATATTAGAAAAAGAAATATTGAAAATCTGACAAAATAAAAATATTAATTTTAAAAGAAATATGAAATTTTAGCAACGTAGCTGGCTCACCCTAGGTATCGGACCTCTGTTACAAATGTAGTCTAACGTTTCGTTGCATTATTCTCATATATAATGGAGGGGATAGACCGGTACAAATACGTGTCTTTCATTTAAAAAAGAATCAATCACAAACGAATAAAAGCAGGTATTTCATCCTTCACCTTCTTTCTCAACCTCGAGAAAAGATATCTCGAGTAGAGAACAAAGTATCTGTCAGGTATCCGATCCCCCCATAACCTCACACTATGAATATTCACGCTGTTGAGCTATCCTCACATCTGTCCATTGAAAAAAAACGACAATTCTAACATTCAATGTTTTTCAAAAATACAACCAACCGCATCTCATGTAACATAGACCGATGCTGGCAACTTCTTAACTAAGGTCCACGATTATACACCGAAGAGACCGATGCAACCGTCTCTTCTGTCACTGAAATTACACTGAACGAGAATTAACTTAATATGCACATTTATGCATTCGCGTAAGCACGTGCTGCTTCTGTCATACGTGCTCGTGTGATTTCTCAGACTCGCCACTCCACGACACGTCTAACCGTCACAAAATCCCGATTCCTACTGACGGAGCATCGCACAATTCCCCTTCTCTTTAGTTCATTCGCGCGCTCACATATATATATATATGCATAATCGTGTTCGTATAACAGTGCACCCCTGCACACATGTAACAGAATTAGCAATACATAAGCATTATGTTATACATTCACTTTCTTATAGTGCTCTGCGAAACATCACTTAATTCGAAACATCCTTTCTAAGTAAAATATTCTTTCTTTTTTCTTTTTCGTTTATTTCAATTCGAAAAATTAATAATATTAGAATTAATAATTTTAAATTCGTGAAATTATGAACTTATATACATGAAATTTATAATCGATATTTTTATTAGACTAATTTCTTAAGATTAAATAAAAAAAAATTAAATAATTCATTCATATACATTTATTTATATTTTATACTAAAAATTTGAATTATTATTTAAAATATATATTAAAATTCATCATAAAAATAAAATAAAACATAATCAAACAATAAATTAATTTTGAATAATATTTTTAAAAACATTACATTAAAGCCTTTATACTATATATACTTTAAAAACTATATATGCTTTATATATTTTAAAAAATACGATATACATTATAAAATATACATTAAATATTAAAAATATAATATTGCAATTGCACATTCATATTTATATAATAAAAAATTCATAATTAAAATATGCACATTTTTTTAATAATCCCTTAAAAAATGTACAAATAAAAATAAATTGTTTTATATTATATAAATTATATTATATCAAAATATTATATAAATATACGCAATTTTAAATTATAATTAAATTTTTATTATAAAAAAATCTGATTAAATTTAGTTAATTTAATATGTGAATTAAATGATAAAGGATATTTTTTAAAGAAATATGCAATTAAATTATTAATTACTTAGTTTTATTATTTCTTTATATTTATCAGTTTTATATATACATTAATAAAATTATATAAAATATAATTATTATAATATTATCAAAAGTATATAAACAGAGAAATTATATTGTTTTTTTTTATTTCTTAAAACACAAAAATTTTATTTTATATATCTATTCTGATATTATTAATTTTATGCATTCAAAAATATTTTTAAAATCAAAACAGTAATTAAAATTTTTCGGTTAAAAAATTGTTCATCTTTTAAATTTTATAAAGTACTTTTTAATTTAATGCATAAAAATAAGAAATATACAATTTTTGTATATAGTATTCAAATAAGTGTATTGTAAATTCTAATTTAATAAACTTAATTATTGATTAAACCACTGAGCACAAGTTCAATTGCTGCTCTTAAATCATGATTTGTGAGACGTAATGCTCGACGATTCACTCTATCATTTTGCAACCCTAATTCATGCATTTGCGCTAACATTCGTCGTAAATTTGACGGTCTCGGTAAAACTAATGGTGAATGAACTTGTTGCATAGCTTGTGTAAACATTTCTGCTGTTATTATTCGAGAATTCGCGCTACTAGCTGAAGTAGAAGAAGAAGAATCAGAAAGGGGAAAACTTCCAGCTCTTGCTCTAGAAACTGCTGCAGCAAGTTGTGCAACAGTAACAGCAGAATTTGTTGGATTAGAAGATAAATTTGATGGTTGTGTAGAATCTGAAGACTGAGAAGAATCCCCTGCCATTTCTTCATCACCACTTAAATTATCTAAACTATAAGAAAAAGCAGCAGATTCTGAATTAGACAATGAAGAATTGATGCCAAAAGTTATGTTGTTATGTGCTTCAGCATGAACAGCTGCAGCTATATTTTGGGCAGCTTCTACCAAAACAGGATGTGCCTCTGCAAATCTAATAAAAAAATTAATATATATTATAATTCTAAATAATTAGAAAATTAAAAAATATATAAAAGCTTACCTTCGAACAGTATCTACATCTGTAAAATATGACATTAAATCAGGATCTTGCAAAATAGCAATTGCTACAGTATCTTCATGTAATCCAGGAGAAGATGAAATAATATTATCCATAACTTCTGGTTTTTTCCCTATACGCTAAAATTAATAAGTGATTTCTGTAATAAATTTTAGATATTATAAATTACATAAATATATAGTAAAATCAATATACACTTAAAGCACTTCGAAGTCCAGGGTTTTCTTTGAAGGACTTAAATGCAGATACAAGTTGTAAAATACCATCTTCTGATATATATTTAGGAAATGATGGTAGTTCTGGTTCCCTTTTTCTTAAAACATGTATCATTGCACCATTTTTTAAACCATAAGATTCTAAAGTCATATCATCTTCAAGAACACATCCACAATAAATCAGTTCTACAAAAAAAACAAAATGAAACATATTAAGATACTTTTATTATATATATTTATAGTTGTAACTTAATAATTATCTAATGAAAACAATTACATATTTTTTTTATATAATATTATTTATATAATATATTTATATAATATCAATAGAATATTATATATTATTTTTCTATTAAAGAAAATTAAAACATTGACTTAAGAAAACTGATTTAAGAAAAAAAAGAACAAAAAAATATAAAAAAAAGAGAACAAAGAAATACATCTTACCAAATAATTCTTTTGATAGGTTAACCCTTCCAGCTGTTTCATATTTCAGTTCTGCTACTTTTGTCTTAAAATTAATATCACTTAATTTAATTGTAGTTAATGTTTGAAGATCTAAACGTACACCTAAAATTAATTCTGAACTCATTATTGTCACGAAATATTACTTGAAAACACAACACGATACACTTTTAAATCGATACACTCTTCGATTTTACAAAATCATCATGAAGCGTTTATCGTGTTTCTTGTATCGTTTTATTACTAATATTTTAATATTATCACTTAATCATTTTATAAAAATTTTTAAATAATTAAATTTAAAATTACTTTTGTAATATTAGTTCTAATATTTTATTATTATGAATGAACTTTAGAATAGAATATAAGATAAAATAAAATATTTTGTAGTTTTAAATTATTATAAGTTAGAAAATCAATTATTAATTATAGATAATTATTTATTAAGTTTTAAATATGTATCAGGCTATAATTGTTTCTTATTTGAAATTTTAATTATTTTAATAAAAATATAGGTCATGGAAATAACATTTTTAAAGTTTATTAAATCGATAAATAATTTCGATGACTCGATATTCATTTAGTCGGTATATCGATATCTTTGCGATATTCAATCTAACGCTATATCAGCAAAATGACGAGAAAGTTCAGTGAAATGTTTGTAATAGATTTACATAGCTGACATTGAAATAATTTGTATATAATGTTGTGCAATATACAACTTTGATATGACATAAGAACAAGCAGAAATGCAAGACATTTGCGAAAATATTCGTACAGCTATTGAACATGGACGTACAGATATAATTAGATCTCTTTTGGATGCATGTACGTGTCACAAATTTTTCATTATATTTAAATTTTACCATTATCATATAATGTTATGCAAAAAATATTTATATATAAAATAGAATAAAAAAAACAAACAAAATATGTCCTATAAAATAAGTTATAATTCATGTATATCTTTAAAGTACAATTTTGTACAAATTTGAAAATTTTTTTCATATAGGTGAAAATGGTAATACAACTGAAGGTATAACAAAAGAAAAAATTCTAAATCAACCATTTTTAGAAGAAGGTACTTTCCTTTCATATGCTTCAAAGGTAATGAGACAAATATTATAGTATATTGTAGAAAATAAAATAAAAATTCAAGAAAAATAAAAGGTCTTTCTAATTTATTTATATAAAAAAATGTAGGCAAATCAACCAGATATAGTAAGAACATTGTTAAGTTGTGGTGCTAATCCAGCTATTCAAAATACTAATGGACATAATGCTGTAGATGTTGCATCAAGTGATATAATACGTCGTACTTACATTGAAGAGTTATTAAGAGCAACTGCTGCATCTGAGTATGAATATTAATAATTAATATATGATATTAAAATAAAATTTATCTTGAAATAATTTTAATAATGAATATTTTACATAATTATTTAAAGGTTAGACAGAGTATTGCAATTACTAGATGCTGGATTAAATGTAAATTCATGGGATTCCCATGGTAGTAAAAACACACCTTTGCATTGGGCAGCTTGTTATGGAAATAAAAATATTGTTACATGTTTAATTGGTATTATTTTAAAATTATTTCTTTTGAAAAATTTAATTATTACTCTGTAATTTAACCTTTTTTCTGTAGATAGAGGTGCAGATGTAAATGCTGTTAATGGCTGTGGTGCTACACCATTACATGATGCTGTAAATCGTGGTGATGTTACTATTTGTCAAGAATTATTACAAGCTGGTGCAAATCCTCTTATACGAGCGATTAAAGGGTATATATAAATTATATATAAATAATATATAAATTAGTTAATATTTATTGATGTATTCTCAAAAATTGTTGTAGAACCTTTGCAGGAAAAACTCCATATGATCTTTCTAGAGGAAAACAATCTTTACACTGTTTTCTTCAAAGATTTCTATCAAACTTTATATCGAACGAGAGTGAAACAATGCATAGTCCAACTACAACATTTACAGAAGGAAATTTTTGTCAAAAAAGTATTTCAAGTAATATGAGTCAACTTTCAATAGAATCTAATAAATCGCTAGATCCAGTTTATGATGTACCATTACGTGAATCAGGCAAAGAAAGTCCAAGTAAGACTACAGAGAAAGGTAGACTTTATAGTTTACTTTGGCCACAACCAAAAACCATTGTTGAATTAAAAAATTTTTCTACACCTTTTATTGCTGGAAAAGAGCTTTTTATATCTATAATACAGGTATCATTTTGATACATAACATAACATAACATATTATTTCATTTTTATATTTAATAAATTATGTTATACAGGGTAGTGAATCCATACATAGAATATTAGATGTTTGGGAAATTAGCAGAACTCATTTATTAGAATTAGGCTATGATGTTAAAATTGGTGAAGTACATCCTAGTTCTGGTAAATTACTTAATGATAATCGAATTGAATGTATAGTAAATAAAAAATTATTTAATACATCTGAAGGATATCAATTACATATTTCGCAAAATACTATTAAAGTTGGTGCTGGAAGTTTAGCTGGATTACATTATGCAGTTTGTACTTTTGTACAAATTTTGCGATTAAGTAAAAATCATAATAAATCAGAAGTATGTGAAATTGAACCTGTTTTTATAAAAGATGAACCAAGATTTATGCATCGTGGTATATTGTTAGATATCTCACCTAGAGGACGTATACCTACATTAGAATATTTGCTTCATATGATCGATTTATGGTCGTCCTTTAAAATATCTTATTTGCATTTATATTCAAGACTTACACCAAATTGCGATTGGCAATTATGTTATTCAAAATCAGAAATGGTTACTCTTGATCGTTATTGCAGGTTTGCATATAATTCTATAAAATTATTTTTTTCATATATATTTAATATTTTCTAAAATAATTATTATTTCAGAGATCGACATTTAGATTTAGTTCCAACTTTGGATGTTGATTCTAATGTAGGACAGCATCATTTATCACAAATGTGGCCTATATTTCAAGAATTATTAGCAGTATTTCCAAGTTTAACTTATGTTCATGTTGGACCTAGATTGGCTAATTTGCTTGTTCAAGCCGAAAATTTCGATTTGAATTTGTCAATTAATGAAACTATAGAAACAGATATGTCAGAAGTATTTAAATCATATTCTTGTCTTCAAGAACTTTGGCATATTTTAAATTTAAATCCAAATACAACTTTATTGCTTTGTTCTAATGGATTACATTCTAAAGCAGAATTTCATAATATACCTAGCAATATTATTCTTGTTGAATATGGATTTCAGGTAAAATTATACAATTTATGAAATTATAATGAAATTAAAGTCATTATGATGACAATGAGATTTTATATTATAGGCTGATTATGATTTTTCTGAATGGACAGAAGCATTTAGAATAGCAGGTGGTAATGTATTACCCAGTTCTGGAACAGCAAGTTATAACAGCTTAGCAGGATGTCCAGCATCAACATATGCAAATACAAAGAATGCAATAAAAACTTCTCTTGAACAAGATTCAGTTGGTATAGTTGTAGCTCATTGGTCTGGAAGTCATCATCTTACACCTCATCCTTTTGCATGGATTGGATATTTAATAGCAGCAGGATTAGCATGGAATCCAATTAGTGAAATAGATATAGGAATTGATGATAATTATGAAATATCTGAAATATCAAGGTAATAAATAATAATTTATAATTAATATAATAGATGATAATTATATATAAATATATTATAAATTTTAATAAATATAATTTTATTTTACAGACAAAAGTGTATCACAAAATTATTAGATGTTCATGTTTTTCAAGATTCTGAATATAAAATTGGTAATGCAATATTAGAATTAGGACGTTTAGATACTTTAGTACTTACCTTAAGTAAAAATCAAGGAACAAAAGATTTGCAACAAATTCCTGATAATCGAGGATCAACATTATATAGATTATTAACAGATCCAGATAATGTAAATTTAGAATATCTTTCAGCTGATTTATTTGCAGTAAGTATATATAAATATATATAACCATACAATAATTATAAATATTATATTAAGGAATATATAATAAATAAATATTTTTATTTAATAGAAAGTAACAAAACAAGTTAAACGTATTTCACATTCATTATATGAAGGAAATCTATCATCAAAATTTGCGTCGATGGAAATACAAGAACTTCAATTAACCGCCGATTTAATGTTGACAGCATGTAAAATTGGCAGAACATTGATTGGTGTTGGTGTTAATCCTAATAGTAATATGGGTCTTGCAGTGATTAATTTAGGAATATGTAATCTACCACCTACATTTAGAACAGATGTAGCAAATAAAATGTTGGCTCATATAGAACAATATAAAGGTTCATGGTTGCAAAGGCATTTACCTCAGGGCCTTCAAAGCTCTTTACTAGTCTTAACTAGTGCTTTACATAGGTTTGTGCCAGAAACATAATTTTTTAAGCTTTGAAAGCATAAAATAAAAGACTACTCATATAAAATTAAATATTAGTTTTCTGCTATACAAGACTGCAGATAAATAACTATGTATATGCTATGCTAAAAACAAGAAATTAGGAATGTTTATTTATAAGAACACTTATAATAATATAAAATGGTATCATTCCATTTATTTTTACAATTTGAATTCTTTTTTTAATATAATAGTTCATATTATAACAACTTTTAATTTTTGAATAAAAGTAATTCTATATAATAAGGAAACATTCTCAAGATCGAATAAGAGATTTATATAAAGTATTATTCAAACCAATTTATAAATATGAAGTGATAGCTACAAAAATTATAATTTTATTAAATAATTATATTTAATAGTTATGTATGATTTAAAGTCATTACATATAGTTTGTATAAGAACATTATATAATATAATTATATAAGATTTCTGAACTAGAATTAATATTACAAACTTATATATAAAAGTATTTTAATACTAAATATTTCTAGAACAAAAAAATTGTTGTATATAAATCTTTTATATACACAACTTATAACAATATTATTATTAAATAAAAAAAATTAATTCATATGCAATTTCAAATAAAATGAAAAGCTACAATATATTGTTATTTATATTATTGTAAGTTTTCTAAAAAAAAAAATAACATTTTTATATTTAAATGTTTGTAATATTAATTTGTGTTACTCCAATATAATACATTCTGGTATTAAAAATTTTTTATACTATATTAAATATATATGTAAAAAAATAAAAATACTATAGGTATTTTTAAAAATGACATTTTTTATGTATAATATTAGAATAAATAAATATAATTATTATAATAATTAATCCTATAACTTAGATATTTTTAATATATGGAATATATATTATAAATATACTTTATTAATATAAAATTAATAATTTAATGAAAGAATATTATAAAACTTAAATTATAAATTTATTGTATATTATTCACAAGATTATTTTTATTGTTTTCATTCCATCCACCCATTTCTAAATCTTGTTTATGTAACATCTCATTTTCAAGAGCTTGAAGTCTATAAAATTCATTGATTTCAAATTGATATTTAGGTGCTGTGATACCAAAAAAATTAGCTAACCATTCACCCATGTAATCACATCCATCTAATAACTTATTACCAATTGAAGTAGTTTGATACCATGCCCAAGGTAACCAATTTAGAGATTTCTAGAAAAAAATTTCATTGAATTTATTTAATGGAAGTTATAAAATAAGAAAATTAAAGAATTAATTTAATAATAATTATAAATAAAACCTAACTGGATCTATATGGTTCAGTGTTTTATTTACACTTTTTGAATCTGTTTCATCTTCAGAATATTCTTCTAAATCACCATCCGAAAAATGTAATACACGCTTTGGTCGCTTTAATGTCTTATGAAACTAAAATTAATTTATATTTCAATAAAAATAAAATTTTATTAACTTGCATTTATATTTTTTTAATATTACGTACTTGTGTAGTACTGTCAGTGTTTTCATTTAAAATAATTTCAGATAAATCACAAAATTCATTTTTCTGTGAAGCCATAATGAATGATTTAACTACTTATAATAAAAATTTTATATTAAATTAAAGTCTTATATTAAAAGATTTTTAATTAATATTATTTACATTCTAAACTAACAATAATAGATAACCTTGTTTCTTTAATGAATCATATGCATAAACGAAATATGAAATAGATATGAAATCTATTCTGTAGAATTTCATATCATTTCTAAATATATATATATATATATAAATATATATACAACAAATTCAAAATTTTATTATATTCTTTATTTGTTATTTTTATATTTTTATATTTTATAATATTTTATTTATTAATTTTATTATATTTGTTGATTAGCTTAAGTATAATTTTTGACTTTAAATTGTAATGAATGTAAAAAATTAATATTAAAATTATACGATGTTACATCTATACTATATTTTGTTCATGACAACCGCATTTTTGATTTTAATTAATAGAAAACATAAATAATTAAATGTATATATGTATATATATATAGATAAAACAATAATATATAAAATATGTCGATAAAAACAATACAAAATTAATTATGTTTTTAGTTTAGTATTGAAAAGAATGACGATTCAAGTTTGAGGTACATCTGGTCGCCGTGGCGACAGTTGCTCAATATTTAGTGATATTTTCTTCTTTTTCTTAGTTTATATTGTTCATATTATTGAAGTGTTTTTTAAATAAATTCGTGATGGCACAAACACTTGCTTGTTTATATTACTTTCTTAGTGGTGGTGCCATTGTTATTGGTGTAAGTGCATATTTATATCTTGAATTAGAGTAATACTATTGTTTATAAGCAAATATCAAAAAATATATAAAAAAAAAAAATTGTTTTATTTAAATCCTCAAATATAAATGAAATTTTCTATTTTTTTTTTTTAGTATTCTATTATTAAAAATTTAGTCGGATAGTTCTGATTTGTTGCAGAATTGGATATTTGCCAATTGAATAAAAGCGCATCTGTTTTTTTATATATTATAATAGTATGACCTTTGAATTATAGTTTATTATTATTTTTTTTCTCAAATTCTATAAATTTTTTATCATCTAAAATTAATGTAATTATAATTAATATAATATTTATTTTGTTATTAATATAAAATAAATAACGAAAATAAATAATATAAATATTAGAATTTATGTATTAAAAGTTTTTATATGATATCATAATTTAATAAATAATTTTATATATATACTTATATATATATTTACTATTATAATTGATTTATTCAAAAAATTCTATTTTTTATTAAATTTAATTAAGATTATTATTTTTTTAAAATAATATTATGATATAAAATAATTTTATAATTAAATAGTTAGTTCTTATTAAGTAATCGAAATATAATTTATTGAAAATATTCTCGAATGAAAAAATAAACGACAACTAATATTAATATGAAAATTTATAATTATGTGAAATGTTATTATTAAAATTTTAAATTTTTTATTCTATTTATTTCAAAATCTTTATTATATTTCAAAATCTTTAATCTTATTATGAGCAACATCAAAATATAATCAATCATCATATATATATTAAATGTGTAAAATACATATATATTATATATTGAGAATACATTGTATTATAAATAATATAAACTTTCCTTTCTATAGGTATGTAGTATTATAGAAAGTGTTTGTGCTAGCTATTTTATATCGCAATTATTTGAATATTCATTTCTCACCCCTAGTAATATATGTGGTTCAGCGATAATGCTTCTCGTAATGGGTTTGATAACGTGTCTAATAGCTTGGTGCATTTGGAAATTCGTAGATTTTACGAATAGAAGTCAAGTTATAATTGTAAGAAATTATTTATTTAAATTATTAAATAATCAATTGCGTTAATTATTTTTTTTTATAGTATATAAGTAATCTTTAGGATATACATATTATATATTTCTGATCATTGTATCGATTTATATTTTTTGATACAATTTCTTCCTTATCCATTTTTGGTAAAGAAACATGTTTTCCATTTAGTTTTCTATGGCTCTAATGATTGTTATAATTATCAATATGAGTGCTGGAATTTGGGCTCTTGTCAGACATGAACAAGTAGATTTATTAGCAATTGCACATCATAAACATGTATTCGAACTCGCTGTATCAGAAAATCATACAGATTTGGGTCATATAAATTCAGCTCTTTGGGATCAAATTCATTCAGAGGTATATTAAATTAATTTATTATGTAAAATCGTAAAATTATGTAAACGTTTGCTTTTCTTTAGTTGCATTGTTGTGGAATAAATGGTCCAACTGATTATCTCAGCAAAGATGCAGTTCCCTGGTCTTGTTGTGTTACATCGTCACTTACAAATACTACCAATAGTAAAGGAATATGTATTACAATGTATGCACGCGGTTGTCAATATGTTATAATAAATCGTATTAGATCAATTCTTCTTCATATTTTCTTGCTTGCATTATTTACAGTATTATTACAGGTAATAAATATTTACTAATTAATTATCACATTATAAATAAAATTAAAAATTTAATGGTAGCTATTTTTAGATATGTTTCATGTTGTGTATGTTATATTACGAAAGAACATGTCGAGAAAGGATGAAAAGAAGAAAGAAATTGATAACTCTTGCCCAATCATTTGCGCAAGCATCCAAAGATTTGGGAACAAATGACAATATTTTAAATCAACAATCAAAATATTCTAAAATATTGATTACTTAATAATCTACTTTCATTATATTTAAAAAAAATATATATGTATGTTTTTTTTATCGTTCATATCTGTATTGCATTATACATCTTTAATTTAATTTAATCCTAGTATTTTATAATGATATTTATCCATTTCAAAGTTTTGATTATATCGAATATGCATTAATTTTTCAATGTTATATAAGTATTAATAATATTAATAATATTAATAATAATAAAATATAACTAATATCAAAAATATTGTGCCATTTTAAAAAATATATACAATATAATTTTCTTAAATGAAAAACACTTCAAAATTAAATATAAATAATAAAGAATTGTATTAAATTAAATTGTATTAAAAAATTTATTAAATATTATTAATTTCTAATATGAAAAAACAAACCTTTTATTATCAAATTTATGTCGTAAGAATATAAATGACGTTTGTCTGACTTAATATTTATTGTATATATTAACATAAGTAATATAATTATTATTATATACAAATTTGTAAAATTTTCCTACAATTAAAATAAATATTTATATGATAATTATAATTAAATTCAATATTTATGCAGGAATCTTATACCTACAATGTATAACATATAACAAGTCGATCATAGTAAGTACAGAAAATATTGCCATGGAAAATTTCTTATACCGGATGTTGATCAATTGAAACGATATCAAAATGTAACATTAAATACAAAATTTCGTTGAATTTTTCAATGAAAAATTTAATATATTTCATATTTTATTTTATTAATATTATTTTCAAACTGTGAAGTTTATATAGAAACATTTAATCTTTCTAGATAAAGACGGGTGCGGCGTTATTGCGCTTCATGACTGGAACTCGTTTCAACTGTAGTATCAGTTGAACGTGAGACGTCGGTGTTGCAGTGTTGTTCGTGTCACCTCTAACCTAACCTGTTGAATATTTTCCTTTGAACTTCTGATATTTATTCGGATTTATTTAACTACGAAGATGAGTTGCGGAATGGGAATGATAAAATATCTACTCTTCATATTTAATTTCATCTTCGCGGTTAGTACTAATAATTATTTATTATATTTTTATTTATTTATTTAAAACGATATTTAATTTATTTTGTAATTTTATATATAATTATTTAATGTTAAATAATAAATTTTTCTGTTATTATTCTAAAACTCATTATGAAATTAACAATTTACTAAAGATAAACTTAGTTTGTCTTTTATTATGTATAAATAATTTTTATGTTATATTTGATGTCATCACAAAATCAATTATTTTAGATGATTTTTTTTAGAAAATTTTTAAATAATAAATTTTATTTATATATTTTTGATTGTTAATAGTTAAAAGTAAGAATAATAGTCAATGTCAGATTTTTCATAAATTTTATATGAATTTACTTTTATGTAATCATTTTGATTTTAATATCATATTTTTATTTAAAAAAAACTTCAACATTTCTTTTAAAAAGGTAATAATTTTTACTTTGAATTCATAATCTTATCAATTTGATATGATTGTTCATATGTGTGTAAATATATTGATTATCGAAATTTAAGATATTGCAATAAATTCCTGTAATGCCTTCGTTATCAATATTGCAATCATCTACAAAATTTAATATATTTGAAATATTAATTATAATGAAATATACTTGAAATGAAAGGATAAAAATGAAGAGTGAATCAATAGTTTCGCATAGGTTTGTTTAAACATACGCCAATGTAAGTAGTAAATTGTGAGTCATGCGATAAGAATAACTCATTACGGTTGAAAAACGTTAACACTTTTGAATTCTAATTGTTAGATTAGTTTTAAAAAATATATTTATATAAATATTTAATTATTAATTGTTTTATAAGTACAAATAATTTTAATAATAATTAATTTCATTAAATGTAAACATGAAAAATTATTATAAGCTTAATTAATATTGATGTAAAATTTGCAAAAAATCTAAAAAATATTTGCTATCTTATATAATAATATGAATAGAAAATCATAACGTAAAAAATGGAACAAATATAAATTTTTTTCAATTATTAAATAATTGATATAATGATTTTTATTCATTTTTATTCGTACTAGAACTATAAGATATTGAAATGTATAAAGTACATTTAAATTTAAATTTTCATGTAGAATATCTATAAATGAGTTTTATTAATTTTTTTTTATAATTTAATATTCATAAGATTATAATAATTTTTAAATCACTATAATAATAATAATATGAAATTTCAAAAAGAAAAATTACACAACCATGTAATGTATATAATAATATTTTTAATAATTTAGAAAATAGTTTTTTTGAAAAAAATAAATTATCAATGAAGACACTTTATATATATTCTTGTAAAATTATATTGAATCCTTAGTTTCATCATAATTTCACGATCTTATGTTATATGATTTAAGGTTATGGTTGATTTTTTGAAAATATATTTCCTTTTTCTTTTTTTCTTTTATATTAATAATACTTATGTTAAGAAATTGCATTCTCTCATAAATGACGTAAGCATGAGCCATTGCCAGGGAATGATGAGTGTGAGATGAATAAAGAAGGAATAGAGATAGAATGAGATGTTTTTCATGTATTTCGGTAGGTATACTACCATCATGTTTTTAGTGATTGCTCCACGTTCATCTTGATTAGATCTTAGGTTTTTATGTGTCATCCGATCATGCAACAAGCATTTCTCCTCTTTTTTTAATTGTATCGTGTTTTATTCTCTATAATTGAATCAACATTAGTACTGAATAAATCAAAATGAATTGTATTTCAGAGTGTATCAAATATTTGCTTTTTATTTTTAATTTTATCTTTGTGGTAAGTGATTGATTGATTTTTTTATTTAAAAATAATAAATTGTTTATATAATTAGAATTTAATTAGGATATCGTTTTATATTATTTTATCTATTAAGTTTTTTAGGTCATAGATAATTTTCTTTTTTAAGCTTAATATTAGAAAAATAAATAATTCATAAAAAAAATAAATATTTAAGATATTTTTCAAAGAATTTATTGATAATAATAAATTAACTATTGACTAACATTTTATTTATAAAATTGAAAGTGAAATAAAAAATGTACTGTAGCATTATAAAAATGAAAAAATTATTCCAATTCCAACTTACCTAGCATTACTTAACTAGCATTTGGTCCGAAATAGTTTATATGCTTTACAACGAAACTGCGTCATTTCTCCAGGGTCAGAGGGAACTGAATGTAATTTTGCTCTAAATTGCTTGTTTTACTCAAGGTTTAGTTGAGTTAAGATTTCCTTGAAATTTTATGCTCGTAACATACCATTTAAATAGTTACATGTAAATATTTTTTATATTATTGTAAAACCAATATATATGTTTTTTTACATTATAAAATAAATGTTGATATTTCATAATGTTACGTAATATTCAATGATCATAAATTAAAAGCTAAATTGTTAATTAAAAATAATGAAAAATAGTCATAAGTTATAAACAAACCTTAAATAAAACAGAATGTTATAATAATTCTTATAAAATGAAATCTTTTATGTACAGCATTTTGTTATATCTATTTTGATATATCTAATCAAGAAAATCGTATTGAGTTTTCTGCATTGAGAGTCATGTCATTAAGAATTCATATGATATCTTGAATTTTAGAATATACTACTATTAAATTAAATTCTCATTACTACTGAATTTGCTATGTGCTATTCGCATGTAAAATTGAATAATCTTACAATTCATACAACATTATTGTTTAGGAATTAAAAATTGTTTAAATCTTTTGGCGTCTATCATATACAAAAAAATTATTCAATAAAAACCATATTTTTGATATATAATTGAATTTATTTATTTACGAAATTATGTTTATTTTAATTGCTAATTATTATATACAATAATATTTTTTTATCAGATTTTTTACGTAATTGAATAATTTTCATATGAACAGTTATATCACGTATATAATCACATAATTGTTTCCTTCTCTATTTTAAACTATTACAGAAGAATAATCCACGTTGTGTATGGCATTGAATAATATACAATTAAATTTAATATTATGTAAAATACGAAAAAAATTTTGATGTGGGAAATTATAATTAAAACGTAGAACTAATATATATATAAATATATGAAAATTATATATAAGAAATTTAAATAAAAAATGCAGTGTAATATTTTTAAATTCATTTCTCGATTAAGAATTATATTTTATTAAATTTTAAATATTGCTTTTTTAGTATTAAAATATTTATTATTAAAAGTACTTATAGTCAAAAGCATTAGTTAAAAATCGAATCGTTTTAATCTTCAAATTTGTTTAAATAGAAATTTTTTAATTTGAATTTTAAATTTCAAAAAAGAAAAATTGATTGTCTTTTTTTGTCTCACATTAAATTTACATTAATTTTTAAATAATTATTTATAAAGACAAATAAAAAGAATTAGTCATACGGATTGTTAAATATGAAATAACTCGAGTTTAGTTCATTATGTTTTAAATATTTAAACTTCCATCCATTATATTTATAATAATTCATTACCATTAGCACAGGATTAATCTTATGCAAAATTTTTATCTTATAAAAAATATTAAATTATATATACATATATATATAAAATTTATACAGAATTATTTAAAAAATAATTATGATAACGAGATAAAAGCGTGATATGATTTTATATAAATTTTACACAAATCGATTTATGATTTATGATTTATGATTTATCATAAAATATATTATATCATTAAAAGGAACTTACATAATTTCTTTTTTTTAAGAAAAAAAGATAAAAAAATATTATTTCAATAATGAACACGTACAAATGTTTACTTTTTGATATCTTCTATCCATTTTATTAAATGATTATATTGTATTTTTATTTTATGTTTTATCTTGAATTTTTGTAATATATCAGAATTCAAGTTTCCATGGAAACTTGAACGATTGAGTCATCCGCGTTTCGGTTATTTTACGCGCAGATTCAACAACCGTAGTTACATGCACGAGACTTCTCAAGCAAAGAAAAGAAGAAAAGACAAAAAAAAAAAAAAGAAGCTTTTTTACCAGTGACATTCTTTTGTGATGCAATGAAATACCTTTCAAGGCTTCGATGTTTTTCAAACTTGTTAACAGGTTTTGTTACTTTCCTCGAAACGGGTTCCCACTTATACTCTATTAAAAATTGAAACAAAATTACATTCTTATTGAGAAAGAGCTCATTTAAGAATAGTAGAAATCGAAATCAATTTTTTCTTTTTCTTACTACAACTTACATTCATTATTGCTTATGTTTGTTATCAAATTTATTAAAAGTCAGGAAATGATTAGTTGATTTAACGAGATTATGTTTATAACGTTAATTAACAGTAATTATGTTAATAAACAATCATCGAAATTTATTATTATACATGTAATTTTGATTGCAAGTATATTTAAACGTTGAATTGATTTATGTACTTATAAACGAACTGTTACTGACGCTAAAAGAATTTTTTATATATAAAAATCTATAGGAATATTGATAAATTCAATAATGTCCACGTAAACATTTAATCTTCTCGTTTTATCTATCAACATATAAAATATCTTAAAATAATACTCATTTAATATTTATTTAATAATATTTTTTTTATGTTTATTATTAAATTACAAATAATATCTTGAGATATAGATAAGGAAATACTTAGATAAATATTTTTCTTGGAACTTATTTTGTTATCATAGTTTTCTTAATGTATTTGATAATTTCAAAATATAATTATATATATATATATATATATATATATATATATATATATATATATATATTTCGGTAAAAATAGATATATAAGTGATAATATTTACGATTTCTATTTAAAAAATTTTTATATATTTATATTATTTGTGAAAGAAATTTGAATATTTATAATAAAGAATAGAATTACTCACTTCATTCAATATTCATTCATTGATTCGTGAAATTAATTCACATTTAAAAGAACGTTCAATTCAGACGAAGTCAATGGGTTTGAAATTTGAATTTATTTTCATCGCCAAATGTATTTACGTTATTTCAAACGAGAGATGTGCATGTACAATGTTGAATAGAAATGATGTCATTCAGTTTAGATTATCAAACATATGCATGTGTATTCTTGGTATACGATTATATTATTATCACTGAAGAATCGTTAGATACGATAAATCACTAAATATAATTCTAAAATATGTTTCACTTTCATATATATTTTAAACTGACGATAGATTAAAGAAAGCATAAATTTATTTATTAGATAAATTGAAATTCATAAATTAATTTGTGTTTCTATTCATCCTTTAATATCAATATAAATTCTATTTTCTTCTTGAAAATTTAATCTAAAAATAAATCTAACAAATTTCACATTATCTTAAAGATTTGATTAAGAATAATCATAATTGCAAATCTGAAAATATCATAAAATATTTATATGGATTATCGGCAATCGTGAATAATTTTTAAATATATAAATATTTCGTCATCAAAAGTAATAAAGAAAAACGATAACATATTAATTTTTAAATAATACATATGATTTTATTTCGTTGCGCTTTAGAATTTGTTTATAAGAAATGATATTTAAAATCTGGCAAGTATGAATTTTCATGAGGTTTTCTATTTTCTATATTAATTATATATTTATATAACTACAAAGTTCTCCATTTCAATCGGAATCTTTTAAAATGTTTATATTTAAAATCTTATTACGAGAAAGTATAACTTGAAAACTAGTTCATATAATACCAATTTAATTCTAATTCGTGAAGAAACTATAGTCAAAGAATTGAAAGCGATTTTAAATGATAAATTCACGTTATGGATTAAAATTCGTGTGACAGACATTTGCACATGGTTGGCTCTCATCATCGATTACAATAGTTTCAAATGTATGCAATGCACGAAGAAAATGTTGTCTTATAAAGTGTCAAGGATACAGTATTGGTCTGCAATTGGCTTTACTTAAGCAAATATTTTCCATTGATCTATTTGATCTCATAAATCATTATATCGTTTTTATTTTTAATATCATGGAATTGCAAAAGAAATTTTATATTTTATATGTATATATAATTTTTTATTCGTTTTAATTATTTATTAATTTTTTATAATTTTTTATATGATCTATAAAATTGAAATTATATAGGATACACGATTTTAAATAACTTCAATTCTATAATTAAATATCTCCAAAATATAGTGTAAATATCTTTTTAATTTTAATTAATATTTTAAAAAATTGTTTATCTGATATAGAGTGTGCGATTCTCAATAATAATTGCATCTAATCTAAATGAAATTTAAATCAGTTTCTTCTTTTCGTATCGTTTTATCGCTTAATTTTTTTCTATCTTTAATTAAATGTTGATTTATTTGTTTTTCTGAGTAGTATCTTATCACCGATTACTTAAAATTTACAATTATTTGCTTCTTACAATCGATCGTAGTGATTCTGCTATTGTTATGTTTTTATGATTGGTAGTAAAATTTTCTAGAAAATTAATACAATCGGTAAATCGATCGTATTGCTGGGATTATAGATTAGTTACATTTTATTAATCAATCATTTTAATTTAACGTTAAAGATTTTTTTATAAACGTGATTTTGATGATATATGAAAGATGTCAATCATTGTTCTATAATTAAAAAGATTTATCTATATCAATCAAAATTTCAAATTACAATATATTTCTAAGAATATTGACACGTAAAATTGTGTTACAACAGATATATTATTTGTCAAAAGCATTAAAAGTTTTATTAGAAAAGATAGTATCATTATTGATTTCGTTTTATCAATGATGTCATTTAACGAGAAAATTTTATATCGTAGATAACATATTTAACTGTTAAAAATTAGAAAAAAAAATATATTTTTACAATTTATATTTCTTTTCTCTATTTAATTCGAATTATCATTGATTCTGATAAATTTATATGAAATACGGAATACGGAATATAGATAATTCAAATTTATTTTTTTTTCCCTTCAAATTCATGATGAAAAAAAGAAATATCGTTGAATTAAAAATTATGATATTCCTGAGGTTTTAACATTCCTTATTAAAAGTCCGTTGAACTAACACTTGGCTTACACATGGAACATGACCTAAATTCATCTACGGACGATTGTAAAAGCGGTGTACCATCTATAGTACCCTCAATGTCAACCGGTTGATATTGTGCAATGTGATGTAATAAATTACTGTCATTTTTCAATCAGATATTTATATACAATCCGATTAAAAATTATTATTAAAAATTATGATTGAAAAATATTATTAAATATTAATAAATAATCTTTTATGAAATATTTTTACAAAATTTATATTTATTAAATTAATTCTCATTGAATTATTACTTATCTTTGAAATTGTTATATATTACAGGTATGCGGGTTAGGTATTCTAACTCTCGGTGTTTTGGTACATCTACAAATATTAGGAGTAAGTAAGCAAATCGAAACCGGTCTTGCGTTTCCATCGATAACATTGATCGTTCTTGGCAGTATAATTTTTGTAATATCATTTTTCGGATGCTGCGGTGCTATCCGAGAAAGTCATTGCATGACAATTACCGTAAGCATATATTATTATATATAATAATTTTTTTAATTTTCACTTATTATTTAATTATGAAATTTAATTCTTTATTTTCAGTTCGCATCGTTTCTTCTGTTTATTTTGCTCGTGCAAATAGCAATTGCCGTTTATGCCTTTATAGTTGTCAAAAATGATGATAATTTCCGCAATATATCAGAGAAATATCAGGAGATATTTAATGGTTACTTTTTGAACTCGGAGAGTAAAGAATTTATTGATCTCGTTCAGAAAAATGTGAGTATTGTTATTTATTATTATTTCATAATATCATTTATATTAAAACGAAAAAGAGATGAATTTTTTAAAAATTTATTGTTAAATAAAATAATTAAGTGAGAAATAATTTTTGGCAGTTGCAATGCTGTGGTGTCCACTCTCCAAGTGATTATAATGGCAATCCTATTCCTGCAAGTTGTTGTAAAGAAAATGATAATAATAATAATACTTGCTCTGTGAGTAATACGTATTCGAATGGCTGTGTAGAAGTATTAAAAGATATGCTCAAATTTGCCGGAACTGTATTTGGTAGTGTCGCTATTGCTATTGCCGGTGTTGAGGTGAGTTTATTTTATATATTATTTCATAAATTTTATAACGTTTAAATCCTACGTATTTTAAACAATTATCAATGTATATAGTCATCTTATATAGTTATAAATAAGTTTAATTAAGTATATATTTATGCTGTTATTTACAGCTATTATTTTTTTCTATCTATTATCACAAAGTAAACGAATAATTATAAAATAAATAATTATATTGTTCCAGTTGATTGGCATTATTTTCGCACTTTGCTTGGCAAATTCTATAAAAAATGCTGAACGCAGGGGTTATAGAGTATGAAAGTTCAACAGATATTAAAAGAAGTACATATTGAAAAAACGTAATAATTGATAACACTACCATTAATAATTTTATTTAAAGACAGTGATAGAAAATACTATTATTTTGTATTGAAATAAATTTAAATAGTTTTATAAATGAAAGAAAAAAAGAAAATATTTTTTATTTTATTTTGAGCATAGTTCCATTTAAATTTATATGTTGGTATGTGATATCAATTGTATAAATACATTATTTAATATATTTTTAATTTTGGTACATTTTCATTAAATTGATTATATTTTTTTATATATATAAGAAATAAAGTTATAATAATAATAATAATAATTTTCATTAATAATAATCGGTGCAAAAAATTTTTAAAGACTCAATAAGTTTTTTGTTAAATAATTTTTGTACTCATTACGTATTATAATTATTTTTGTGCACATGATTAGTAAAAATAATTAATAATCGAAATATTAAATTTTTTAAAGTATAATTTATAATTTGTCAAATTAAAAATTATAAAGTATTTTAATAAATTTAATTACAATGCATTGTATGTAGTTTTGCGAATATCATAGAAAAGTATTTTTATAACAATATTTTGATAAGTATTACACATTTTGCTTACATCTGCTTTTATAAAATACAATTTATATTTTTATTTGTACAGCACATATTCATTATACCGAATTCACGATTTTCAAAAGATAATGTCAAATTATATATTTTTCTTGTAATAAAATTTATTTTATCTATACATTTAAGATTATTAATATATAATTTTCCATTTCCCTAAAGTTTTTTTTTTTTAAAAAATTAATTTTTTTTTTAAATTTAGTCATATTTTTATTCATAGTAATTTCATTATCGTAACAGTTTTATATGCAAATGAAACATCGATATAATGAAATTATCTTTATTATTCAATAAAATATTCATCTATTTTAATATCTTAATAGATGATCGAATAAATTGATAATTTTATATTTCAATAATATTTTTATAGGAACGGTTTTTTAAATTAAACATCGAACATGCGCTTTTACATTTGTTATATTGTCATTATTTATTAAGTTCAAGAGAGGATAACTTACATCTGTTGTGCTATAATACATATTATTTACAAATGTCTTAATCACGAGTTTATATTTATTAATGAATTCTTTCTCGATTGGGATAAATCAATATCTTCAATGATCGCATTTTCGATATAATGCAACTTACACGTATCTTATACCTATTATTAAACGATTATTTTGAGACTGTAGGACAAAAGTTGTTTTTGTTTGGAACTTTTTCGTTGTAATTAATTACATATTAAAATTGCAATACGATTTTTATACGAAATTTCTATAATTGTTAGATATAAATAATAATAACATTGAATTTCAGTATATTATATTTTTTCTTATTCACTTTTAACATATAACTATTCTTGTTTATGTGTATATGATAGTAAGAAATGTGTAAAAATGGATAAATAGAAAAAAACAACTTTATATTCGTACAATCTCCATTTCAAATATTGAAAATATTCATCGTATTTTAATATATATATATTAAATATATATATATATATATATATCTACGTGTAAAATATGTTTTTCAATTTTTATCGACTTGATACTTTAAATGGACTATTTTATTTCTATTTGTTGTATTGATCAAACGCAAATTAGTTTTTAGTTTATCTCAAATTATGAATTTTGAAATAGTGTGAATCTTGTACAAATTGTGACGAAATGTCTACTTATTTGATACGGCGTTTTGATCATAGTGTTATTATTTTTTTTTTATTAAGTTTTTTCTTATATTACTTCTATCATCTAAAACTCATGCACTGAATGCATGTTAAATATATCCGTTTGAATTTGAACTTCTTCTATTGTATTTTACAATTGGTAAGTAATACATTCAATATATTTTCGTTGAAGACGGAACAAAAAGTTGTACGCGCTTATAACGTGCATGTAATATCTATGTGTTTCATATAAACAATAGAATATTATGGTATGTCTCAACATTTATCCATAATCATCGACGAGAAAGAGTACAAATTTGTATTCATACAAAATCGTCGAAATACTCTTAATCTAAATTTTTTCTAAGCTCAATTTCGGAAGATGATTCGCGATATCGCGTTACATTTAAATTATACATTTCCATTTGAAAAATGTAGAAACATCTATCTAAATAAGTCTCTTAAATTCTTTAAATTTTGTTATGAAATGTGTATGTTTTAAAAGAGTAAATTAAATGTGCGTAATAGAAATAGATTTCATCACCTGATATCTTATGATCTTGTTAAACAAGATCGTAATGGAAGTACTATTTGAAATATTCAAGTATACAATAAAGTACAGTAATCATAGTTCCAGTCTATGATATTTCTTTCATCATGTTAATTTATATGTACTATACATATTATGCTAATAGTGTTCTTACACCATCTTTTGCATAATGTTATTCATATTTTAATATTATGCGTATAGTATAATAATTAAGAAGTCTACTTCCATCTTGTGAGCGTAGAGTATAAATCGATTTATGAGTTTACAAAGATTTATGAATTTTTTAATTCATGTATAAATTTAATAAATATAAAAAAAAAACACTATTGAAATTCAATCAAGATTTTATTCAAAGCCAAGCATCAATATTTTGAAAAGGAAATAACTTTTAAAAATGTTATGAAATTTTTATGAAACAAAACAATATTTTTTATTTTAATACAAGATGCAAATAGATAATGAACGATCTTATTTCATTATTGTAAGAAAATCAATGTTTTATTTACAGATTTGAATATTTGAATTTAATAACAAATAGCAAATATAATTGGATACCACAAAAAGTACAACTTGTACACCTTGAGAAATTCCATTATAAATAGGCAAACGATATTATAATATCTACATATAATTATTTATTTAATTGATTTATGCAATATTTATTGTTATATTAAAAAAAGAGACATAATTGAAAATAATAATACAAAAAATTTTTTTTAATATTTTTGAATATTTTTCTATATTTCATGCTAAAAAACTAGTATATCGTCGAAAATTTATTTCAAAGCTTTTCAAAATGCTTTAACAAAAATAAAAATAAATAGATATCGTCACAATTAAACTATACTGACCCTCGCAAAACATCTGTAAGATATATTCATACCAACTTTTACCTTTCTATCCAAATTATATGCAAATTACTTGCTGCATATATAAAGAAGCGTATAACAAGAATAAAAAAAAATCAATATATCTTTAAGGATGTTATAATACAATTCATCTTCGCATGCTCTAAATCTTTGATATAGACATCGAAACATAATATCGGCGCAATTTAAATTCCGCCATTTTATAAAGCAAGCGCGGTGATCTATAATTAGAACAGAACAATTTGCCTACCCTTGCACATTCTACAAGGGGCTTCCATTCAATGTATAGCTTTAAGGATAAATTTCAGCATCGCAACTCGTCCTAAAGCGGAGAAAGCTTCATGATGTCGCTACGAAGCTCGGTAGACGGTGTGTCATCCAAATCGATGAGACTAGCATTCGAGCCCGTCGAGGAGGGTGCCACGATCTCGTCGAGGAAGTCAAAAGAGGCCACGGCTTCACGTTCCTTGTCTCCATATCGTACGAAGAAATCCTCACCTCGTCCGATGATCGATGGCCTCGATGAACCCCAGGTTGACGGCAATCGTAATACACGATGTGCCTGGGCCGCCGATGCTGAGAAATCAAGCGCAGCGGGTCAACATGCCTCAGACCTCACTTGATCTCTTTTCTCTTTCTTCCTATACCGGCTCTAGCAGACACAGAGTAGCTCGGCTTAGCACTCTTACACGTATCACGTTCCTCTCTCTTTCTCTCCCTCACTCTCCTTTATTTTATTCGTTTATTTGTTAATCTTTTTTCTTTTTTCTACCTTATAATATGATCGTCAATTAATCTCTCTCATGAATCGTTGCTTTCGTATGGAGAGTTTTGTATATTGGCAAGCATTCGATTTTGCACGTATAATTTCGTGACAGCCAAATTGCAGTTATTTAGATATATTTTCTTGAAAAATTTATAGATATTGAATAACTAAGAAAATATTGCTATCGTATATAGATATGTTTGAAAAAAATTGATATTTTTTTTTATTAATATAAATAATTTATTTGTACAATACTTTGGCTTGTTACGAATGACATGATGAATGATCAATGACAATTGAAATTAAAATTATTATGTTAAAAGTTAATGAACCATGTAAAATTTGTGTTACGTCTCTTTTTTTTTTTTAAGATAATGGGTAATAGGAAAATGATTGAAAAATAAAGATAAGTCGAACCCTTGCCAATGATGGAAATTAAAATTAATCAATAGCAATATTTTTTAGAATGAGAGAGAAAGTAACTATTTTCTGTGTAACCCTTGACGCAATTCCAAACGCACTATTGATTAGATACGATGACAATGTATAATAAATAATATAATAATATATAAAAATATATTTGCATAATATATTATAATTTTAATATATTAATTATTATAATAATAATATATTATAATTTTTAAATGTAAAAATTTATCAAGTGATCAATCTTATTACACATTCGCGTACAAATTTCATTTATAATCTTCTAGTCCTAATGAAAATAAGTCCAAAAAAAAATTATTTAAAAAAAAATACAAATAAATATTATATATTAACACATTACGGACATCATTCAAGGAAATATATAAATTCTTTTAGCATTGAATTTTTCAAAATAATAAAACATAAAATATGAAAGATACTTTGAAAATATTTCAAAGTATCGTTCGTAATGTGTTAAAATTCAAGTTTGTCGAATATGTATTAAATTTTTATTCGTTTACTGATAAAAGTGGAATTGCGTAAAGGTAATTGGTAACGAATTCGTTCTAACGTCTTCTGGTTAATGATCTGTTAGTAAGCCAATAGAAAATCCGTTGTAGCCGTACAGTTCACGTTGGATCAGGCATCCATTCAAAATAGGTCCCGGTGAAACGATTCCTCCCAACTGGCATGTCGATTACAGAAACTGATCGTCACTAAGCCGAACTACGTAGCTTTTCTTGTGACAATCAAAGCACACCGCGTAGGAGCTACCATCTGAACAGAAAATGTGGAAAAGGCTATGTACAGCTAGGGCTACCAGCGTTTGTGTTCTTGTTCCATTTTCTTTTGTAACTGTACAGTGACGGGGTGTTAATCGACTAAAGCCACTTAACAGCGTGATGTGTTAACGCGTGTTCGTGTTCGAATTCACGCTAATATACGTATACATTTCAATCTGAATCATTTCATTTTTTTCATTTTCATTACTTTAAGTATATGTTAATTCATATTTTGAATTATTTTTTTTATCGAGTAAATTTGTCGGCATATTGAATATAGTAGCGTGATTTTTGATAATATTGTTAGTAATGTTAATTCGAGTATGATAAGCGGAAGCAATTTTTTCTTTTTCATAATGCATCATTAAAAGAGAAAACGTGTTTGCATTTAAAGAGAGGCAGAAGATACGTAAAAATTAAAAGTTTGATCGAGATTCAAACTTTCAAATTTTTCATTTTAATAACCTTCGTGTCTGTTCAATTATATCGTGTCCAGAGAAAAGTATATTTTATAAATAGGAGAAAGTATCTCAGAGTGATGTGCAAGATTGGACAAGAAGATATTCTACTGAGACATCATTAAAAAATACCTTTTTTTTGTCGTCGGTATCGATGTAGTCTATGCAAGTGACGGTAATCAGGTGGTTCATCCCCCGAGTCACTTCCGGCTGATCCGCTGCTCGATGTCGCCGAAGAACTTTCACTGCTCTCTAACATCACGTCTAAAAGATTGGCTCTTGCCTATAGAAATATATATTTCATTCGATATAAATCATTTTTAATTGTAATTTTATGTATTTAAAATATTAAATAAGTACTCACTTTTGGGTCAGTAAAGTCAATATCTCGTTCAACGTGAACCCATCCAGTTGGACAGCAGCAAGCAAGATCTAATTTTTCGAGCGGTACCTGAGTTTCTTGGGACACAGTGTTTTCCTCACCTTTTCTGATCATTCGATTTAGTTCATCTATCACGTCCTTCGATGTGGCACGCTCGTGAAAGCTCAGTGATCGATCCCTGCCTTCGACCAATAGCGATGCTCTCGCTGGACTTACCTAATAAAAATAAAATGTCAAAATATTTCTCAACAACTTTATTCTACAATGAATTTTCTATATTTTCAAACTTACAACCGTGCTTGGTGTAGAAGAAGTAGCAGCTTCTTCGTCTTCTTCAGGAACAGCACCTAATTCGGATGGCGCAACTGTAGTATAAGATACACCACCGTTGCAAGCTACCGCACTGATTATTCTCTCTTCCGGTGCCAAAGAGGGTACGGGTATTTGATCCAGCAAATCATCATTAGTGCTCGTTTCGATGTTTTCCATGTTACTGTTATCTTGATCAACAGGTTCAATTTCGGTGCACATCGCCTCGGTTCCAGACTCATTCTTGTTTTCTGTTTCTTCTAAAACTTTTTATGTAAAATTTGACAAAGTAATTTAACGTATCCCTAAATAAATACGAATATTAAAAAAAAATGTATATATACCTTCCGTTGTACCGTTATGTTCCAACAGATTGTTCGGTAATTCAGTTAAATACATTTGTTGTTCAGCGATAAAAGACAAGACACTTTGTAAAGCTTGTTCCCTATCCGGTGGAGGTCTTCCGCTTCTCGACGATGTGCTTGCCAAACTCTTCGTGCTCTCGAATTTTACCAGCCTGTAGAAATCTCTGGTGAAGTCGGTGCCGATCGAAGGTGAATCCGGATCGTCACTGCAACCGGATAGTGCCGCCGAGGATCGTTTACTGGAATTTTCAAACGCACCTTCTTCGCTGCTCCATGAAGTACCTGGACTTGTAGCATATGGCCACGATCCAGTCGCTCTGGCATCCATAAGTAGCGCAACCTAAATAATAAGAATTGATAATAAAAATTGATTTTGCGAATAACTTGAAATATAATTAAAAAAGGAAATAAGAAAAAGATTTATATCATATTGCATTCTTACCAATTCGCCTCCTGTTCTATCTGCAAGATAACTGGCACCATTCCACAAACATTCGTTTGCATCCTCTTCCAATTCCAAAGGATTATGTTCCTTGATTGCAGGAAGCGCTGGAGTTGTAGTGGTGGTAGTGGGTTCTTTCCACACCGTAGATTCATTTTGAACAAGGTCCTCGGTAGATAACGAGAAACTCCAATCTTCCAATTCTGCTCTGTCGTATTCCAACTCGAGAAGATCTCGATGTTGTTGAGCACTTCTACTATCGTCCAACCTGAAATTATTTGATTAATCTTTTATTTCATCATATAACAAAATAAAATGAATTCAAATTAATATATTGATTTAATACATACATATAAAATAAAATAATTTCCAATAAAAATAAATAAAAGGATTTTTTCTTTTAAAATAATAAACGAACCTGAGCCATTGTTGCACATACTCGGTATCCCAGCCTTCTTCCTCGACTAGAAGTAGAGAGGAGGATCCCATGGGGCTCGATAGCTTGTACGGTGTGAAATTGGTGGTAGTGGTCAGCTTCAGACATAGATGGCTGTCGGAGAAGCTACGCATCACGTGCTGATACGGCAGCAAATCTTTGGTCGGGGGATAGCTGTGGCGTGGATTTATTCCTACAGTGAGATTCAATGGCAAAAACAGGACGTCAGGATCGCCGGCGTCAAGGGCGACCAATCGTGCATCCGGTGAAACGTCTGCCTCGGTCTCATCTGTCGCCTCTTTCAGATCCTCCAACCCTCGGGATGGCTCTTGTCGAGCACCCTCACCTTGTACATCGCTGGACATCGTTGAATAACCTTCGTCTCTGTTCCCGCTCTCTGGACTCTCGCTACCTTCCTCTTCCGATGGTTTCTGGGCTGAAATTGTGGCGGAAATTTATTATTTTCATATTATTATTTCAAAGATATACCATAATATTGTAATTGCGTTAGAATTAATCGATGTTGGTAATTATCACAATATATTTTACAAATTAGTAACAAGTATTAGTACAAATTAGTTCTAATATCTCTAATAATTAGTTCTAATATCTCTAATAACTTTTATTACCTAACGGTCTGTTTCTTCGACATTTCGTGGCAGCCATGACTGGTATTTGTAAATTGAGCGAGCGTGGCCTTGACAAGGGAACCCAAGCTGGATCGAGACCAAGGGCGGCCACTACCGCCGCTGGTCCAGCTTCGAGAATCCCTTGAATCAATTCTGTTGGACTTCCAGGATTTGCGGCTTGGGCCAATAATCCTGAAAGCGCTCGATTTTGAGCTTCGAGCTCTCGAATACGCCTCTGCAATGCACCGATTTCTTCCCTGAGACCCTACACATGGTAAAAAGCAGTGAGTACTTTCTATTCGTCGAACGCGATTTTAGAGATGACGATAGAAAGCGCGTTAGCGGATGAACGACGAGGATTCCAGAGTAGACAAAAATATTGAAAATCGGATCGTAATAGACAAGCATTTTTCATACATAATAGCGTTAAATAAAACAATCTCCTAATTTATTTTCATTTATTTTTCTACATTCAGAATTTTGAGCATATAATTTATTACGCTGATAAAATCTATTGATAAGTATATTCCTAGTATGCGCGGGTACACACACGCTTACAGCTTTGTAATCTTGCAGCCCAGCAGATGGATAGATAGGATTTATATTGAGGTGAAATTTGGTTAATGGACACTTTTAATTGAAAAGAAAAAGAAAAAGAAAAAAAGAAAGAAATCAAATGTAAAATTTAAAAGTGTCTTTCAAAATTATCGATCAACGAAATCGATTTATAAAGATAGATAAAAATAACCACGTAATTTATTTCGAATATATCGTTTATATATTATCAAATAATTAAACATAAAGACCAAGTAACGCGCGATCATATAATAATTAATTTCATTCGTGATTCATGAAAAATTAAAAAAAAACGAACGAAAAACGACAAAAGACGAAGAGAAGAAAAATAAGATTGAAGGACGTGGTAACGAGAGCATAGCAATGAACCTTTTGGGATAGAAGGGCGCGGACCACCTGGTTGGCGACGTCGTCCAGACACCGCTCGTACTGGCGACGCTGAGCATCCGCGTCCCTCGCCAAGGCGGCGTGTTCCGTTTCCAAGGTCGCTAGACGTGCCACCAACGCGGCATGCACCTCACCAGCACACGCAGCCTCCAAACCGCGCAGCTGACCCCTCATCGACTCGTTCTCCAGTTGCAGCTTCGAGATTTGTGCCTGATACTGATGTACGCGCGCCTATTCGGAACAAAAGAAGAAAAATTATTAGTAAAAACGATCGAACGAGTCATTGTTCTTCAACGGAAAATCTGTATAACATGATCTTACAGTTTGATATTCATCTCGATGGTTTCGATTTATATCACTTTCAAATAATTTCGTTTCGATGCAAGTATTGTGCCATTAATGCGAACAGCTTATTTCGTTGCATTTTTCTATTTCACAATTGCTTTGCATATCAAAATATATATAGTATCCACCATCGAAAGAACACTCTTCGATTCTTTCGATGCCATACGATAACAATCTTACGGACTTTCCTTCTTGGCAAAGTGCAGTTTTCTCAAGAAGCTCGATGCACCTCGTGGCCAGAGTTAATAACACAAGCGGCCGTTATTAGCAGAAAAGCGTTTAACGTTAAATTAGGGTTGCGGAGACCTGTCGGAGACAGGGGTGCTAATAGAGGGTGCGTGTGTCTGATTTATAACAGTCGTGCCAGCCAGCCGGCCCTTGCTAATGTCTACACCCCCTTCTTCTTCCAAAACTGAAGGGAGGCCAACGATTTTCTGTCATCCCACGCGGGGGTGGAAAATAAAAATACATACTGTCCGCTTCTTGGAATTCTTCCCGCAACGCATCCTATATTTCCACGAGTGGTTTTGTCATTCGCATCATACTTTATAGTCTCCAGCTTCTTTGCCTCGTTCATAAATTGTATCGACGATGGGAAAATATTTAATCTAATTACGAGCTGGCATTGTCGCCACAGTGTTGAGGAATACTCGAACACGGGAGTGACGGTCAACATTGCTTCAAAAAGTCCGATGATGATTCGAGGATGCAAGATTTTACAATTCGAACGATCAATAAGATTGTAATTCTTTAAGAAATTTCATAAATTTTACTTTCTTCTGTAATATCAAATTTTAGGATACAAATAGTTTATTCATTTTCCTTACTTTTCAGCGAATATAAAATATACATCCCCATTGTTTTGTTATTATTATAGGGAATATTTCCAGCTTTTATACGAGTCTGAATATCAAAAATTTATTTTACTTCATATTACTCTTTCTACGTTCAAAATTCAAACTAATTAATAATTCAAATTAACAGCTTTCCATCATCAAATCCATCCATTCGTTCAGAGCGAAAGAAAAGGAAAATTTGGAAACGATACAAAATCCTTTCATATTTTTTATCGAGAAAAATATTACGTCGAGAAAGAAAGCAAGCAACTTTTTACGATCGGGAAAGAAGAAGGGTGAAAGTAAAATCGAACGGCTAGAGAGAACACACTTGCAGACGTTACACAGTTCCTCCGTAGCTTGGAGAGAGATTTTTAAGGGGTTTGGGCATCAGTGGGGGTGGGCCGACATCGAGCCAGGGGGATCGAGTGACGATCGATAATAAACGGTATTTCGTGGGGCAGTGATGCACACCCCTCGCCTCTGAATCTACGACTCTTTTAGAAGCAAACCGGCCGTGAACGAGATAGTGCGTACCATTCTAAGGGTTCGAAGCAAACGCGACCGTTTACCGTTTCCTCCCTTTTCATTGGACCCGGCCGCGGTGCTTTACTTCGTTAAGTCGGAAATATTGGCAAATATGTGGCGAAAGTATCGTCGTTTATATTGCCTTCGCTTGAATCGATTAGGAAATTAGGAAATTTGATTTCTATGTTCGCAACAAAACTTTGCATAATAAACGTTTCCTCTCCTTTGAATATTTTTCTGAATTTATTAATTTTTCTAACTTTGCGCGCGATAAAATGTATTAATTGTCTTACTTCTTCCAATTTAATTTTATATTCGAAGAAATTGTTTGAAACGATCAAATATACACTGGAAGCTTTCTAATCGATATTAAAGGTACAGAAGGGCAAAATAAATTGCGTTACACGGGAAAACGGTGAATTTGGCACTTGTTCCGTGTCGCAGCCAGGAACAATCGTACATGACAATTTCGACTGACGTATAACAACAGGCTGTTGGTTTACGGTACGAGAGTGTTATTGGAGAGGGAGGAGCTTTTTACCAGAGTATCACTGTGTCTCTGTATTATAGAAAAAAAAAAAAGAATCGCGAAATATAAAAAAAGAAAAAGAAAGGAATAACTGGAACAATAAACAGTGCATAGTTTATTCTCGATCGATTGGAGAGAGAGTTTACCAGTCTCTTCGTTATCTGTTCGTGCTTATCGACAACAGGGTTGAATCGAAAAAGGGGGACCCCGTTTCGCTTTTCATTTCGTCCTAGCTCCAGAAGGCACGTTAAAATCAGATGAACCACTCGAATGAATATAAATTTAAGGAGGACGTTCTCTTCGTGGAATTGAAAATCCTGCCTCCCTTTAGGAAGGGCCTATGTGTTTCGATTTAACGCGAAATACGTCCAATTATCGAGCAATCGTGCTCTTCGAAGAATCGAAAGTTTTAATTGGCCGTATACCAATTTGTCTGAATGAAAGAAAAATTCAGTTTTAACATTATATCTCCGATGCGAGTTTCTAATTCTACCAATTTTGTTACTTCGAAACAATTTTATATGGATTAAATTAAATTTCTATTCATATTTTCTCTTTCAATTAAATTTATTAACGATATTAAACGTTTGGAATTACAATATTTACCTCGTAAGAAAGCGTAAGAGCAGTTTTCTCTTGCTTCAGCTGTTCGGCCCTGTGCTTGTGCTGCAGCAACCCTCGTGACGTCTCCTCCATCCTGGAACAAATCGAACACACTTGAAGAAGCGAGTTTTAATTCTCGTCGAAAAGATTCTAATTGAACCGACCCCCGTGTTGTCCCCCAATCTCTTTTTTGCCATTGTTGCACATGTCTCGATTGCTCCCAGCTTGCTAATTCTACCGTGAAGTATTAATAATACTTCGAAATCCAATATAATCGCACGGGGGATGATTCGTCGATAAATAAAATTCGAAAATAAATAAATAAAATAAGTAAAAAGAAGAGTAATAACGGCGAGCAAGCAACGTGTGAAAAATGTATCCTTTGTTACACACGATTTTATTACGGTTAAATGGTTTGTAAATTTAAATGATCGCTGGAGTATCGATGTTATCGTTATGATTACAGAGGTGAGAAATTGTTACAAAGGGGAAAGCTAATGGATACGGTTGTGGAACATGTTGTCACAGCTGCGTCGCGAATAAAAAGATGGCCTCTCATTTGGAAGACAGTTGCCATTCCGCTACTACTTTCCACCCCCGTTGAGCGAAGCTGAATTTTGAAACCATCTGTCGGGGAAACAATCTCGTTTATAAACCGCAAAAAATTTGAACCGCAAACGGAAATTAATTCGATATTTTAAAAACTTAACGTTCCAATTATTCAATTGTCCTCTTTTTACGCGAAATAAGCAATTACATAAAAAAGAAAAAGAAGAAAAGGGGTAAGAAAAAGTGTAGAAAATTATAAAACTACGAAATAAAAGATCGAGTTTAAAATATACACGAGGGAGACAGAATCTCGCCAAGTTTGGCCATCCACTTTAGAGGCATCCCCCCCGCTTCTAACCTAATAATTCGCCGGAGTGTACCCGAAGAGAGGTTTATCCGCAAGCGTGCACGTTTACAGAAAAGGTCAAAGCGGAAAAAGTCGCGACCCCGACCTCTCGCTTCGATGTTGATTCGATTATCCATTTCCTTCGCGGAACGAGGACGCGGAGAGGGACGCGTTTCACGACAAATTTCTTCATGCGCACGCTCCGCGGGCTTAATGATCTGATTAGAGATACCAAGAGGGTTCCAGGGGTTGAGATATGAAGCCGATTTAAGCTTTTCAAGGGAGACGAACCGGGGAGGGCTCGCCTCCAACACGCTTGGCAACACCCTTTGCGCTTCAACCTCCTCCCCCAACCACCCCCGAACCTTATTCTTCTTACTTCTCTACCTCTTTTCGAAACTAACTTTCGAAACTAACTGCGCGCTTCTTGGGGGAGGGGGGCGTCCGATTGTTTTCCATCGGGAAGGAGCCATCTGCAAGAATGCGGAAGGTTGTAATGAAGATTAATTGACGATTGCTCGGTGGCCACGGTTCGTTGCTCCCCTTCTCCAACGTTTCCATCGTGGAAAAATTACTTTTTCAAATGAATACGAGTTTCGTGCAACTTTGCTGCCTCGATAAAGTTCGAGTTTTCGGAAAAGACAGAGAAGATAGAAGACAGAGAGAGAAAGAGAGAGGATAGAAAAGTAGTAGCCTCGTCTGAAGTCAGCAATTTCGCACGGAGGAGAACGCTGTTTTAATATCGTTTATCGTAATGAAGGGTTAAGCGAGGATTGAAAAAAAGAAAAGAAAAAAAATCGATGGAAAGCAGATCGATTTCGCAGTCGTTTCTCCCTTCGCTTCGAAAAACACTTTCCATCCAGAGATTGTCTCGCGGAGTGACTGGTCTGTGTACATATCGGATCGTGGAAAGAAACTCCGCGAATAAGCTGATTGTCCTGGCTGGGGAGTTGCTTGTTCAGACTCCTGGATTGTGTATATATTCGAGGAGTTGGAGGATGTTAATCGGCTTAAAAGTCCGCTCGTTAAAGTTCCAAGTTTACCTTAAGACTTAATGTGCTTCCGAAACGATTATGAAAATGGTTCCTCAAGCCAAGATTGAAGTATCCGATCAGCCTTGAAACGCAAGATAAACCGTCCATCTATATTAACGCCATCCTAGAACGATGACAACGTCTTATCCAGTTCCTTCTTTTTTCCACTTTCTCACCCGCCTCATTTCCATCTCGCCTATACCCTCTCCGATACTTTGTAGACTTTTAGACGATAGCGATAGAAGACGAGTCACAATATACAGGGCATTAAGTTATATTGGAAAAAGTTTTGGGCGAATTAAAATTCGAAAGTTTGTTCGAGTATAATTCCGTTTGACAGAGTAATCGATAGTTTTTTCGTAGCTTCCAATCTTTCAAAATACCATAACGTAACGTTCATTACAAATTTTCACGAATACGGAAATGAAATTGAAATAAAAAGTTGCTTTTACGCGCAATCTTATTTAAATTTTGCATAAATGAAGTGAATTTCGAGAAATTCGGAGAAATGAATTTTATTAACGTGGGAGTTTTATTCTTATTTCGAGGACAATGTAATAATTCACGAGAGGTGAAAATAAGCTTATAACCTTCTTCATTAGAGTTTCGCTCGAAGATCGATTTAGGACTAACGGAATTACGGGGGAGACTTTCCGCGGTAATTCCGTATAACTTATCAACTGGGGTGCCATTTCAGGCGCCAGGCTTAAGAACAATGGTTCGCAAACAGTAATTATAAGTGCAAACAGAAGAGCGATTGTCAGAGGGGCAGTCATACGATGAATAATCAAGATTGGAGAACCCCTATACCTTTACTTTGCACAACGGTCCCTTTATACTCTTCCTCCAAGATTCCGCGGATTTGTTCGTTCCCGATTGTTTGATCACGAGAAACTTCAAATAGAGACCGACTATCGAAGGATTAATTGGCTTTGTTTCGAAACGACATCTCGACTCTAACCTCTAACATCGATCAAAATATATTTCATCCATCGAAAATTCAATTAATCTCGATTGAACAATTTTTAAGGATTAAATCGCGAGAAAATCTTATTTTCGATTCGATTCGATCGTTCAAAAATCGAATAAACGCAATTCTCGAGCCAAAGCAACTCCAGCTTATAACAGTTTCGTTCGCTGTTAATTAAAATACGTCAGCGAGAAACGTTTCTTCTTTTCTTTTAATTAAAATCCTGGAGAAAATTTTACGCTTTCCTTCGACGTTAAATCGCCAATTCTTTTTCCAGCCACGATCGTGTTCCTCGGCCGGAAAATTTAAGTGTTTGGATCGCGATAAAAAGGAGACAATGCACGGTGCAGAGAGAGCGCATTATCTCCGCCATTTTCCGACAAGTGACAAGATGATTATCGTTTAATGAAAGTCCGGCTACGCGCGGTTCCGCCTACAATTCGGGCCTGTGGTGTTCCTGCATCATTATAATCGAGTTTGCCGGCCAATAGTTGTAAATCACATGGAAACGGCTGGTCGTTGCCACGTGTTCCGCTTCTCGATAGGAACATTGTGATGTAATTAGGGAAGAAAGTGAAAATTTTGGAATACGAGCGCGGCTATATTCTTGCATCTGAAAGTTTTTATTTCAAATTAGAAGTAAATATATGACAAAAGTTTCAAATGAATTTTTGGTAGAAAAATTTTACATATACAAGAATCAAACAGAATGTGGATATATTGAAAATCGTGATACTCTGAAAGTACGTATGGGGAGTGAAAAAGTTTCTAAGGGCGGTGAATGTGGGGGAGTAAAAGTTTCAAGGATGACAAATAGAGAAGAGTTCGGAGTCGGGAAGTTTAAACGATACACTTAACTATCTCCCAAGTTCATCATGCTACATCTCAAACCAAATACCGAGAAACTGTCACGATTTTAAATCAATTTCATTCTATCAAACTTTTTTCCCATTTTTAATAATCTCATCGATAGTTAATTTTCCATTCCCCGTTTCAAGAAAATTTAACCAAAGCTCCCCATTGAAATTTCAATTCTTCCGATGCTTTCTCTCAACGAGAAGCGTTAAACAATAAACTCGTATTTCAATTAAATTCCAAATCAAATACCGAAACTATATTTTCAATCAATCCCATTCAATTCATCGAACTTCCTCTTCATCTTTTATCGTTACATTTCTATCCTTCGATTCCAATTTAATCCTTCATCAGCGCTTTCAACGAGGCTCCATAAACTCTCCTATTTCATTAAAATCTATCGCCGCGGAAAAAAGAGCGGCGCGGAACGATCCTATTGGTGCACTTTACGCAGAAAAGCGCGTAAAATGCAGCTACCCGGAAAAAGGGTTGTCCAGGAGAATGTAATCCGCCTCGTGGCATTATTGTAACTGTGTGCACGGGGTCTGGTAATTGCCGGCGACCCGTGCTTTGTCGAGGAATTGATCAAGAGGACCTCGCCACGTTACCCTTCCCTCCATTCCATTCCATTTTATGGTGTTCGGCTCGGCTCGACTCGGCCGAGATTCTTTCTCGAGGAGACAGGATACATTCTCGCGAAACCATTAATCTCGTTTCGTGAATTGGCTCCGGGTCATGGATATTTTTCAAACCGGAACAAGCATTCGTGGAAGACGTATTGTTACGAGGAACGCGATTGCCAAACCATTGCCTATCCTTCGCCGATAAATTGGAGGATGATACGATTACTTTTGCCCGCACTTTGTTTGGAAAGAGAGAAAGTTGCGTGGAAGGATATATCTTTTGTTACAAAATCAGATTTATCGTGCCCCTATATGCAGGAGTAGAAGTAATTTTTTTTATATAGATGAACGTATGTGATGATAAGTGCACTTGGTACTTATTGTTTCTGAATTCAGAAATATTCGAGTTTTTAGAAGTTATAGAGGAATTGTTAATTACAAAGTAAATCTTTTCTTTATATTCATTAGAAATTGTGTACGTATTGCAGATTATTCTCAGATGTAAAATTTATATAATTTTTTTGAATATAACAGACAGAAAAATAACAATTATAAGAGTATAATATCAGATAAATTATATAAAATATCAAAGAGTTATGTATTAAAATTCGCACACTCATACATAAACATTCGAAGCAAAATGAAATATTCTTCTCAGAACATTTTCAAATAAACCGATATTATATACCGAATTACCATCAGTTGTTATTTTATGTAATTTTCGTCAAATATATAATATACTTCATCACTGTGCTATTTTAATTAAGTTTTAATAAAGTTACAACACATTGTTAATTTGATGCATTGATTGTTTATATTCATGCTATGAAGTTGTAGAAATTATATTATGTTATACATATATAAAACGATAATTAATCTCCTGCATTTCTTATTTCAATTTTTATCTATTTTAAACTGTTGACGCAATATACATTGTCGGTAAGTTAGGGAGTAATTGAAAAGTTCGATCAGCGCCATCTCGCGTTTGGATCACCGAAGCTCCGACTCGTTACTAGCATAGCAGAATGTGCAAGGAGGTATGCGAACTCGAAGACAAGGAACGCAATATTGTGCGAGAAGGATAGCGAGCATTTTCCATTACACTATATGGAAAATTCATTAATTACTCATTTTCTACGCAAAATTTCTGCACTTTTAGAATTGTATCTTGAAGTTAGAACTTCAAACAAGTTTCACGTATCAATTTTAATAAGAAATTCTTCTTTATTAATTATTTATAAACAAAAATGCATCGCGTTACGGAATACATCGAGAACGCCATATTGAAAATTCATTAATAACTCGTTTTCTAATCAAAATTTATAAACTTTGAAGCTTGTATCTTGAAGCTAGAACTACAAGCAAGTTTCCCATATCAATTTTAATGCGATATTTCTTTTCATTACTTATTTATTAACAATAACGCACCGTGTCACGTAATAAACCGAGAACGCCATATTGGAAATTCATTAATAATTCGTTTCTTGATCAAAATTTATAAATTTATCGCATTAAAATTGATATAAGAAACTTCCCTGAAGTTTCAACTTCAAAATGCAAATCTAAAAGTTTATAAATTTTTATTAAAAAACGAGTTATTAATGAATTTTCAATATGGCGTTCTCGATGTATTCCGTAACGCGATACGTTATTGTTAATAAATAATTAACAAGCAAGAATTTCTTATTAAAATTGATACGTGAAACTTGTCTGAAGTTCTAACTTCAAGATGCAATTCTAAAAGTGCAGAAATTTTGCGTAGAAAATGAGTAATTAATGAATTTTCCATATAGTGTAATGGAAAATGCTCGCTATCCTTCTCGCACAATATTGCGTTCCTTGTCTTCGAGTTCGCATACCTCCTTGCACATTCTGCTATGCTAGTAACGAGTCGGAGCTTCGGCGATCCAAACGCGAGATGGCGCTGATCGAACTTTTCGATCGTTCTCTAACTTATCGACAAAATTTACTCCTTTAAAAGTATATAGAATCGAAGCGAGGATATCATATTACAATTTTTTAATAATAGACAACTAAAAACATATTATTCTCTATAAAAACTATTAAACTATATATAGTAAAAATTTATTAACTTAAAAATTATATATTCAATTATATTTAATTATCTCTTAAACTAATAATTTTTTCGATATATTTGATTAAATATTTTTTATAGAGAATGCAAAGATACATCGATTAATGAAATTAAAAAATATATGCTATAATATATAAATATTCATGCTATGAAATTTTAGAAATTATATTACGTTATACATATATAAAACGATAATTAATCTACTGCATTTCTTATTTCAATTTTTAACTATTTTAAACTGTTGACGCAATATATATTGTCGGTAAGTTAGGGAGTAATCGAAAAGTTCGATCAGCGCCATCTCGCGTTTGGATCACCGAAGCTCCGACTCGTTATTAGCATAGCAGAATGTGCAAGGAGGTATGCGAACTCGAAGACAAGGAACGCAATATTGTGCGAGAAGGATAGCGAGCATTTTCCATTACACTATATGGAAAATTCATTAATTACTCATTTTCTACGCAAAATTTCTGCACTTTTAGAATTGCATCTTGAAGTTAGAACTTCAAACAAGTTTCACGTATCAATTTTAATAAGAAATTCTTCTTTATTAATTATTTATAAACAAAAATGCATCGCGTTACGGAATACATCGAGAACGCCATATTGAAAATTCATTAATAACTCGTTTTCTAATCAAAATTTATAAACTTTTAAGCTGCATCTTAAAACTAGAACTTCAGCTAAGCTTCTCATATCAATTTTAATGCAAAATTCTTTTCCATTAATTATTTATTGACAATAACGCATCGTGTTACGTAATAAATCTGGTACGCCATATTGAAAATTCATTAATTATACGTTTTCTAATCAAAATTTATAACCTTTAAATTTATAAACTTTTAAGCTTGTATCTTGAAGCTAGAACTACAAGCAAGTTTCCCATATCAATTTTAATGCGATATTTCTTTTCATTACTTATTTATTAACAATAACGCACCGTGTCACGTAATAAATCGAGAACGCCATATTGGAAATTCATTAATAATTCGTTTCTTCATCAAAATTTATAAATTTATCGCATTAAAATTGATATAAGAAACTTCCCTGAAGTTTCAACTTCAAAATGCAAATCTAAAAGTTTATAAATTTTTATTAAAAAACGAGTTATTAATGAATTTTCAATATGGCGTTCTCGATGTATTCCGTAACGCGATACGTTATTGTTAATAAATAATTAACAAGCAAGAATTTCTTATTAAAATTGATACGTGAAACTTGTCTGAAGTTCTAACTTCAAGATGCAATTCTAAAAGTGCAGAAATTTTGCGTAGAAAATGAGTAATTAATGAATTTTCCATATAGTGTAATGGAAAATGCTCGCTATCCTTCTCGCACAATATTGCGTTCCTTGTCTTCGAGTTCGCATACCTCCTTGCACATTCTGCTATGCTAGTAACGAGTCGGAGCTTCGGTGATCCAAACGCGAGATGGCGCTGATCGAACTTTTCGATCGTTTTCTAACTTATCGACAAAATTTACTCTTTTAAAAGTATATAGAATCGAAGGAAGGATATCATATTAGAATTTTTTAATAGACAACTAAAAACATATTATTCTCTATAAAAACTATTAAACTATATACAGTAAAAATTTATTAACTTAAAAATTATATATTCAATTATATTTAATTATCTCTTAAACTAATAATTTTTTCGATATATTTGATTAAATATTTTTTATAGAGAATGCAAAGATACATCGATTAATGAAATTAAAAAATATATGATTCCATTTAAAAAAATAAAATTGAGCTTGACAATTTTTTTATGAGATCATCTAGGAAAAAATTGAAAGCAGCAAAATATAATCCTTTCGAAACTATACAACTTTTATTCGAAATATTTTTAAATATTATGAAAAATAAAGGAGATATTTAAAAAGAAAGGATTAATATCGAAATTCATGAATGAACGAAATTTTTGGTCAAAAATTCGATTTTATATCAGGAGAACATAATATAATAGGAGATCGTACGAGAACATTTCCAGGAATTTTGAACAATTCTTAGAAATTCGGAATCTCTAAAATTCTTGGAAATAACGTCAAATTCCTGATATTTCCGAAATTCAAATTTCTTTTTTTAATAATTTCCTTAATTTTAAGTTTTATACTTATCATTCTACTTATTTTTTTCAACTTCTTTTTTGCAACTTTTTATACAGTTTACTTAATTTTAAAGATACTTACCATTATACTTATCTTCTTTGTAATTTTTTTATATAGTTTATTTAATTCAAGAGATTACACCATTACTTACCTCTTCAACATTACAGCATTAAAAAATTGTTTCAGACAAAATTTGAAGAAAAGCATATTCCCAAATTTAAATGGAATCCTATTGTTTTTCAACACATCAATTTCAATGCAGCTCATCATTCTCTATCCAAAGACGTACAAAACCATACAAGTCGATAAATAATTAGTTCAGAAGAAATTTCTCTTAAACCAATGATTTCTCTTCGCAATTGCTTTAATACTTTTTATACATAGAGTATTGTGCAACCATATTCTCGATTTATAAAAGAATAAAAAAAAATAACATTTATCGTGTACTTTTTCTCTAATCTTTGTTTGCAAGGAGTAACGAAGCCAGATGGCAAACAGTATCGTTCCAATCGCTGTAATATCGCTTTCACACGGATGATAATGGCGCGGGTACACAAAAGTGGTTCTGACACCCGCCCCACGCAATTCAATAATACATCCGTGGATACCTGTTTATCTTAGCCGCCGTCTGCGTTTGCATAGCTCACGTGTGCGTGAACGTGCATGCCCCTCTGGCTATCGCTCACGTGCGATCTAACGTGTAAACAATAATTATCCACAGCTCGAGTCGACCACCTGGATTTCGTTTCTTCTTTTTTCGGGAAAATATAAAATAAATTTAGTCCGATTGCGTGTCACCAATCGATAATGGAAGAAGAAACGTGAATTAGTCGCACGATTTGCCAATTTTGCGAAGAAATAATATTGGAGAGTATCATAAAAGGATTGACAAGTGGTTCGAAAGATTTTGGTTTTTTTTAAAAGAAAAGCGATTGGGATCGCGATCCTTTTCTGCAAATTCGTCGCAAGAATGCAAGAAAATAGAGATGATGGAAAAAGAGGGTTGGGGTTGCTTCTTTCGAAAATTATGCTTCGCGGAACTGGAATGCGAAGAAAATGCTCGTGAATAAAAGATTTTGATTTTGTTTCTGAATTTTCTCTGCTACCCACACGTTAAGAAAGAAATAGTGTTTACAAATATTATTCCAGATCATAAACAAGCTTATGTAATTGATATGGTACATCACAGATCTGGAACAAGATTCCCATTTGTCGGATTAACTGGAGAGTCTGTTTCTGCCAAATGGCCCTTTTGCATCATTCTCGTTGAATGTTCGTGCAACCCAATCGGCATTTTCTTCGTGTCCCTCGGTGTTTGGCCATCGTTACCACCGTACATATCCCTCTATAAATAATCCTCTTGCTACATTTGAGGCACATTATAGGGATCTCTCCATTCCTTTCTTTCCTTTTTCCAGAATCACTCCGATACGATGAAAAAGAACAGTTTTACAGTTGAAAAAGAAAGAATCGATTCGCGTTTTTACGGAGAGACTCGCGTATCGAGAAGCATCAAACTTGCTTACTTTTGACGAAAGGAAGCCATTCGTCGTTTCTTCATAGCCGTACAAGTGCATAATTTATTTATGACTCGGAGAAATAAATTGAAATATAGGATAAAGCTACTCTCCTCGTAACGCATTCATATGGATTGCATAAAGGCGACAAGGCCGTTGACAAGGGAAGACAAACGCGGTTTCTGGGCCGAGGGTGATTGCTTTTTCCCAGAAGGCGACGGCTTGATAATAAAGAAAATTGGATGGTGAACGGTGACACGATAATGGCCGCTTTATTACACGAGATTTTGTCCGACATGCACCAGGTTTCGAAGTAAGTAAGTAAGTAAGTAAGTAAGTAAGTATGTAAGTAAGTAAGTGGCGATTGTTCGAGGGAAAGAGAGAGAGAGAATCCACATGTTCGTTCGTTGCCAGGAATCGAGAATGTGCGAGGAGGGGACGGGCAGATCTATTTGTAACTCTCTCTAGAAGAAAATTAAAATGAAATTATTATCGTGATCGCTTATACACAAATATAAGAGTAACTTTGCATCAAGATCATTTAGATGCTTTAGATGGAACGAGACTGTAACTCGACGATCTATTTTTGTCCCAGAAATACATACCATGTTTTTCCAAGAATTTCATCCGTCATTTGTCTAGAATTTTTGGAACAGGTCGACGACGAGATACGAGTGAACGGACAAGGATAGCAAAATCGGAAGTCGAGGCGAGTTAAAACATCGTCGCGATAATAATCGAGGCACCACTACTTTATAACCACAGAAACCTTCCCTTTCGAAACGAGTCGGTTCGCGTGCCACCATTCCCGGGAATCCTATTACGAGCAGCGAAATCTACCCCAATTTTCAATCTATCGAACACCGTTTCGATTATTATATCCCCCGTTTATGACAGCTTTGATCAAATAGAACCGATAGCCAGGAAAATTGGCCGTGTTCCATCACAATTACCTTCGACAATGCCTCCGACGAAATCCGTTCTTTCGTTTCGAATCGATAAAACCGTGCCTCCCAAAAATTTCCAAATCCACCCTTCTAACACCATATATGCATCGATCAGGCTAACTTTTTAACACTCTATATATATCTACGTTTCACCAATACTTCCATATCCCTCGTCGCTACATAAATTTTGTAATAATAATTCCAGCGATCGAAAGTTATCCAAAACGAATCCAATTCATCCCCCTTTCGATCAAAAAAGCTCCGAAAAAATATACATTCACCACGCGGGTAATATTCCTTCCCCGCTCGTTCTCGCGAGAGCTGGCTTAATTAACAACGAGAGAACCGCGCACCAACTTGGATGCGTTTCGACGGCGAAAGTAGCCGCGGTGCGATGGCGGCCGCCATAAAACGCGTAATAAACGGTGGGCCGTGTATCTGGCTAATACAATGGGACGGTAACCGTGTGCTTAACACGGCACTCGTAAAACTGTATTCGCCGAAATAAATTGAACGTTCACCGATCCGCGCGAGACACGCAATAACACGTGGAACAATACCGCACAGGCGATTAAAATCTTCCCAACGTATCGATTCATCACATCCGAATCGATGATGGGCTGTGAAAAACGTTCCGCTCGATTATCGCTCGTTTCGATCGTTCGACGATGGAACAACAGCCGAGGAAAGTACGATCTTTAATTTGGGAGAAGATGGAGCATTGGATTTTTATTATGGAGGAATTAAGAATCCTTCTCCCGATATTTATATTAATAAAAGAGAAGATTTTAGATGTTTCGCGAGTATACTTGCAGGCTTTCGATAGATTAGATTGTTTTACGCCAAGCAATGTGAGAGAATCGCGACGAGTGTTTGCGAGGACAACAATTTTGGCAAAATTCGAAATGCCTCCAACATTTCGCAGATATTGGAGAATTTGGTTCGACGGGGCCTCGTAACTTCGCCTCGTATAATTACAAGGAGGGCTCGCAATTAGCCGGAAAAATGAAAAATGCCGGGGAGGAAATGGCGGCTAATTCGAGGTTAATGGCCGCCCCCTGGCGCGCGCACGGCCAAACGTCGGGGCCATAATTTCGCGGCAATTTTCGATCGTTACCTTCGCTCGAGATTCCCATTTCCACGCGGACCTCGAAATTGAATAATTTTCTCGCCGATCATTTCCGCGCGAATTTCACCGCTCGACGACGCCGAGGAAAGATGGCCCAGGAAATCGGCCCCTCCCCTCCCTTTCTCGCCTTCTCTTCGCATGGGAAATTCCGGTTTCGTAATTCGACCGACTCTCGATTTTCCGTTTTCGCTTCACGGCCGGCCGATAGATCGAGCCTTTAACGTATAACTTCTCCGTCGGCGATCGTTCGCATGGCAAACGAGATGGCGGAATTGCTCGGCGAAAACTTCAAGAGTTTCGTTCTCTGCTTTGTGACCGAGAGTTGTATTAAAATAGGAAATGAAACTGTAGAATCGGAGTTGGATTATTGGCGGAGGACACTAATCTCTGTTTAAATTTGACGCGAGCGCTTCGGGGGAAAAAGGAATTCGCGATGAAAGGTTGGAAAGAAAGATTGGATTTTGCGCAAGAGAAAGAGCGTGTTGTGACGAAAGACGGGAACAAGTTGTATGAAATTAAAAGTTTTATTCTCTTTTTTCACCTTAAGAATATATATTTTTAAACACGCCTATTAACTTTTTAATTCTTCGGGATAATTGGATCCATAGGATAATGCAGTTTCTTACGAAAAAGAAAAAAAAATATCGATGAAAACGATCGTGACGAAGCTTGTTCATTGTCCTCTACGAGCCTGGTGCTCAACGGAGGCGAGAAGTGAACGAACTCTCTCGAAACGACGTCGCTCTAAAATCACATGCAAACATTGCACCCTGCCAGGCCAGCGGAAATTACCTAACAGCCTATTGAGAGGAGTTTGCCTTTGCCTCTGGATTATCGAACGTTGCCCACCAACGTTTCTCATCGTCGCTCCAATCCCCGCCATGTTTCGACTCTCGAGAAGAAATAAAAAAATTCGCTTCTCCGTTTTTCCTTTCCCTTTTTCAACGAGAGAATCGCGCGTTATTTTTCCGCGACCAGACGAAATTCAATTTTCCATTCACCCTCTGACGGTGGACGCGCGTTCACCACGAGCGCGTTCTCCGCGTCCGAGAGGATCCATTAACAGCGCCAGAGGAACAATAGCTGTTAAATAGGCGCGCTGAGAGGGTGCCGTTCTTCTCGAGGAGGAAAGGGGCGAGGAGTGGTGGAGTGTGCCGGAAGAATGTGGAGAGTGATACGTGGAAAAGGGGAGGGAGAAAGAAGTAGAATGAGAATCGACGAGGAGGAGGAGATGAAAAGCGAGAGGAAAGATTTCTCTGAGAATTTCTAATTTCTCGTCAACAAATATATATACGAAACGATTGGATCTCGAGAAAAAAGAGAGATAAGAAAGGATTATTCAAAGACGGGAAACGAATTAACGAGAGGAGAAAGAGGAAACACCTCTGTAATGAAGTGCTCGAAAGGAGTAATCCAGCGTGAGAAAGAAAGAAAAAAAAAAGACGGAGTGCGCAAACAGGAGTGAAAAGGGGGAAGTTAAAAAGCATGGAAAAGAAAGCGAGAAGAGGCGAGAGAAGGGAGAAAAACAAAGGTGGAGGAAGAACGGTTAAAGCGACGAACGATTCAGAGGACAGACGGAGCGTGGAGGCAAAGAGAGGCGACTAAAGAGCGCGCGTAGAGACGAGATGAAAAACGAGCACGAGGGAAAAAGAAGCGGAAGCATCCTGTCGGGGATGAAAGCGAGAGAGAAAGAGGCGAGGCTCGAAACGAGCGAGAAGAAAAATCGTTCGTAGGTCCACTTAAAACCACGAAGATCCACAGCTGTTGCAGGGCTGAGTTATCTCGCGGATTTGGCTCGAGCGAACAGGAATTAATCGAAGGAGCGAGGTTTATCTCGAATATTTTGTTAAGTATCTGTAACATAAGAATATATGTATAAGAAAACAAATGATTACGTATCCCAACATATTTCTCCTTTACCTTCGCGCAATTAATATTTCTTTTTTTACTATTCCATTGTATACTCATGTATGTATTATAACTCTGCGATGAATAAATGACGTGTAAATAAATTATTTTCTCGCTTTCGTTTTCAATCCCATCCTGACTCGACGGCAAGGGAAATCCTCTCGTTCATCGAATTAATTAATTATTTTCGCTCGATCAATCGTTGGACAGGATGGATGTAACGCGTTAACGCGAAGTTAAAACGAAGATCGAAAGGTGCACACACGACTCTTTCATCCCTCTTGCGCGGCACAGCGCGCCATGACATTTCGTGCACGCCGTTCATAAATTGCTACCGTGCACACGGTTTGCGTACTTACGAGAGAAATTGCTGGAATTAATTATCACGTTGATTCACGGGTCGCGGTTATTCTCTCCTCCCTCTCTTTGTGGTAACACTTTGCACGCCATTTATTACGTCCAATTCGCGTTTTTTAATAAGAGGAACCAAGAGTGTCTTCGAGTCACGTTTACGAAATAACCTTTCGAGATTAATTCGAGGGTTTAAAATAATTTGTACACGGAAATCATCGCATAGACCGCATAGAGACGATATTCCGGAATTAGAATTGGAACACATTTGCTCCATTTATTTATTCGTGTATAATTTCGATATCCTTCCAAAGCAATTAATTAATTAATTAATTGCTCTCACGTTTGCCAAAAATTTCACGATACCTCTATTTATTCATCCCCAATCGTACGCGTATCGATCAAAATTTCTGACCGTTATCAAATTATCCACGCGCTTGAACTTATTCGAGCGGTATTAATAATTAACACGGATCGAATGTATTAATTAAATTCGCTTGTCCGCGCGTTCGTTTACCGCGATGTTTAGTTAATTTCGCGGGCACAAGTCCGGTTAATCTATTATTTAATTCGTGATTAATTAAGAGAATAATTGCAGAGTGGTCAGAATTCGTTCGAGATAGAAAACTTCTAATTACGCGACGATACGTAAAAGGAAATTCAATAATATTTCTCATAACGTTTGATATCTTGCTTCGTTCGTTATTGATAAAAATCTAACTGGAGAAAGGAGAAGAGGAGGAGAAAGTATATCTTTCGGTCGATGAAAAGTCGTGATTCGAGCACGAAGGAAACGCGTACAGGGGATGGACGAACGTGTCACGTTAACCAACGTGATTATTCATTCAGGACAGAAAACCGTCAGTCGGTATATCCGGCCGGTTGTAATGCATCATGTCGCTTTTACATTCTCGAAAACAAAAAATATAATGTCCACCCGCTGTATGTACACGCATTCTGTTTGCGTGTTACGCGGATGCGTGAGCCAACGCTCGTTCCCTTTCTTCCTGGAACGTGCAGCGAGAAGAATTAGTACTTATATTTTTCGTTTCGAAGATCCTTACTTCTCTTTTACCAATTTCCACGAATTTCTCAACCACCCTTGCTTTATAATCTAATAAGTTTGACCAATACACCAAGTATTCAATGTATAACTTTATTTTTTGGATAATAAAAAATTAGTAAATTCTTTGTAAAAAATAGACACGAATTTCATTCGAATTCTAAATTGTTTGATTTGAGTTAAGAGATATCACATGGAAATAAACATTAAAAAAAATCATTTTATTGGAGTTCTTATTACGTATTTAACCGAAGAAATGTACTTAACGTTTGGAAGATAATTTAAGGTGGAATCTTCTCTCTTAAGGGATGTTGATGAGGAACGCGTGTGAAATTATAGAGCGCGCGCAGGCAGCAGACGTAGATGGAACGTTTCTCCGCAACGAAATGTACACGGTGGGGGGTGTAATTTGGTTTAAAGACGCAATAAAACAGTATGGATTTATCGGACACGACGTCCTATCGGGATGCTGGGATGAATTGAGACGCGAAAGGGATGGGGGGTCTCGAAAGGGTGGCGTCGTTATTGCTGTCTGTAGACTGTCATTTCCGTCGCTAGCGTGGCAGATATAACCGTGGTGTGCACGGCTGTTATCGACTTTCCAGCGGATACCAGACGCGATTGATCATGATAGATCCTCCACTTTCCGATTCCCCACCGATATCTCCCTAAGTGAATCTACTTTCGTTGCTACGGTTTATCAACATATATCGAACAACCAAGATTGACGAAATTTTCCATTCGAAACAAATTTATTACAACAGATATAATTTTGGAATCTCTAAAAAGCAACCAGTTAAGAATCTAAGAAGGATCCAAGGAATGCCGAATATTTCAAGGATCTCAATGTTGAACAAATTCCTAAATTCCTCAAAATTTGCTAAAATATCTCTGAACACATTTCGAGATCAACGATAGTTTGAGAAAAATTGTTCACCTAAATTATACACGATCGAGCTGTCAAATATATATATATTTATCGCGTTAAATTCTGTAAAAGATACAAAAATTTTAATCGTACATAAGAAATAAGATTTCCACACGAAGGAACGAGAGATATCCTCGGGGAGGATTCGGTCTGGGCGATTCCCAAGTAATTTCAAGTTCGGCCAGACTGTTCTCCAAGTTGAGAACTGCATTTTAACGAGACTCTATTAGGCATCTTCTTGCTGGTAGGTATCGTTGCTTTCGAGCCTCGTTGCTTAAATGCTTTCATGTTTGTTAAGTGTTTCGCTAATTCCGCGGCCCCGAATATCGTTCTCCGGCAAAGTTTCAGCTAATAGTTGCACGCCTGTCATCCCCGAGGCGTACTCCTCGGACTTGGATCAGATTCATTCGGCATGCCGTCAGATGGAAATGGATTTCATGAATATTCCCGAGTAGACGAGCTTCCCTTCCCTTCTTTCTTCCCATCCATTATACCGATTCGGTGTTTAGAGTTAATTCTTTTTCGTCGAATTTTCTTGTACAACGACGAAAAGAATATGATACTTTAGAAATAATACTTTTGCCTCGTGGAGAAAGTATCAAAAAATGGCAAGAGTTTGCAAACGATCCAATCGATACGTTCAACCGTCCGGCAAAGAGCCAAGAAGTTTCTTGATAAAATTCAAACTTGCAGTACACCTAATGCGTAGACATTCCAGATTTTTCGGGGCTATTGGCTGCGGGGGAATACGAGATACCGGTGCCAAATGGGGTTCGCGATAAAAATTCGTTTCACCGGTTTTGGGGGGATGGCATCTCGCAGAAATCGTAAAGGAGACAGGCTTATATTCCAGAGGAAACGCGGGATACATTTCTTATCAACGAAATTTCATCTAGAACGTCTTCAAATTCATTCTTATTTTCCTGTATCTAAAAGATCTTTTTGCGTTATATTACGAGAACTATCAGCGGAGGAATCAACGGCGTTTTTCTTTAAATGTCCTCTCGTCCGAATTCAGTTTTCCACGGATTGGAATAACGAAGAATTAATAGATCCCTTCATGGACGAGATACCTCACGATTAAGTTTTATTCTCATTGTCAGGATCGAGCGCAAAGTGCATCAAGTGCAAACAAATGAAACGATACACGCGATATACATATTTTTTCTTCATTGAAACGACCTTTTTCCACGTACAAATACTTACTAAAGAAAATACTATCGAAAATATTCGAAGATATCTCGAGTACATCTAACCTACAAATAAAGAATCGTCTCGAATTACCTTGATCCTGCGAAAAGAGTATCATCAATCGAACCAATCTCTTCACCTGCCACTTTCCTCGAAAACGTTCCACACACCGTAACGATCCATCGTAATCCCCGACACTCACTGCAAAAGGCATATCCAGAATGCTACACGGTGCATTCTGCATCGATGCAACGCGCGCGAGAAGCGCATCGCCGCTTTCGAGCACGCACAATGGCTCGCTCGTTCTCGTTTTCCCGTGGCAAAATGCCACGAGCAAACCCCTTCTTCGACCCTGCTGCTCCGGAGATGCGTTCGACGCTAGGGGTGGCTCCGCTTTAACGTGCACTCTCTCTCTCTCTCTTTCGCTTGGCTGGCTTCGATATACGCACAGCCTCCACACACACACACAGTTTTTATCGTCTCGCATAACGCGTAGAAGCCAGCCAAGAATCGCTGTTTGCTACTTTTAGTAGGTATTGTTGCCGTAAATGCGATGCGGCCGGGAAATAAGGGGGTGAGAATTTGCTCGGAGATACTTCCTGTTTTTCTTCCCTTTTTTTTCTCGATGGGAGGAGGAACGTAACAAAATTATTTGACGGGATGCCTCGATCCTCTTCTGGAAAAACATTTTTGCTTTTTGTAGTACGACGAATTATTAATCGATTCATCTTTGGGTTATACACGAAAAATAAATCGAACGGAATTTAAAACATATCTACACGATATATAACCTATATCATGTCTATTGTTCCTTTGGAAAATATAATTGAAAAACAAAAAAGTTAATAGGATAGGGTAGAGTAGATAAACGACGAAAAGGAAATCTATGCGCGTACCGTTTTCTGATTATCGAAATATCTCCGGTTTCCATGGCACGCAGACAACCGTATCGATGAAAATTTTCGAATTCAATACCACCCCCTCCTCCCTCTCCCTTTTCCTCCCGATACGATCGGGGCGCAGGAATGAAATTTTATCCATTTACGAAAGAGGTGGGCTTTAACGTTGCTTGCATTTTGCGCACACCGCAGTTAATGCCCTATTTAACGCTTGCTCTGTGTAATTGGACATGACTAATGAGTCGCGTATAATTATGCAATTTATACGATTCTCCCGAACCAGTGCAGTCCCGACTGCGTAATCATCGAATTACGAATTCCGATTAACACCCGACTTCGAATCTTTCTCCAATGTTACTCGAATAATTTAAAACACGCGAGCAAGTTAACTCGAAGAAGGGAAGCGAAGAAATCGATTTCCGGAATCTTGCACACCCGGTGTATCGAGAAGGGATATAAATTACTGGTTGCTCGTTATTACATCGACTCGTGCCGCTCTGCCAGCATGAAATAACGAGTCGATAAGATTTGTTAATGGACCGTTTTAATTCGTTCCTTAGCACCGGAGTTAGTGTATGGATAAAAGGAAGGACAAGAAGATACGAACCGTTATAACCGTTCAACCATTCGATTAACAGTGAATGGGGAATTATATAAAATTGTTCGATAATGGAATCCTTTTGTACGACTTCCTCTTGCGAGATCAAAGATTTATAGGTGTGGCACGATCTACACAGAGTTTACAGTGGACGTGATCCTTCGAGGAAACGGGAGAGTCGTCTCTCTCTCTTCTTTTTAACGTTGCAGTTTCAATTTCCGATACTTGGATGCGACGTACGATACTTCCGCTCCATCGTATCATTTCCGAGAGCGAGATACGATCCGATGTAGATAAAAGTCCAACGCGAGAGAAGAATAATCCCTTATCTTTGGATACTTTCTGAAGTGCTCGCCTCGAATTGAAATAAACGAGCGATACACTTGGTTTCTCCCGATATTTTCGTATCATCGTTCGAAACGATCCCAAAAACATTCCGCGCGATCCAACGGATGATGAATCGCGCAAACACTCGAATCTCCGCAAACCTGCCATCAAACGCAGACGCCTGCCGCTAATCCCACGCAACACGGCGAACAACACCTATCGGTTGCATCCGGTGTTCAAACGTTAACCAAGGGTACGTAAAATGTTCACCGTGAATCGATTCAAACGCGCCATACTACTATGCTACACAGATTCAGGCTGAAAACTCGTAATCTCGATACAACCCCGCGATAATACATCGAGGCGGGTGGATGGTCGAGATAGGTTATTGGAGATACGCCAATGCCGATGATTTACCATAAAATCCGCTAGTTATTGCGTGGGAAACGCGGTTTCATTATTTATAACGTTATATCGAGAGAGGTTGATACTTTTGCCGGGGTGGACGGCGGATAAAGCGGTGTGTCTGCGATGAAATAGGCGATTTTCACGGCCAGTGTGGAAGAGAGAGAGAGAGAGAGAGCGTTGGACGAGGGGCGAAGAGGAAGGTAAAGGAAGGAGAGATCGATGTCGGACAAGCGCCGCCTCGAATTATTACCGGATGTTTGCCAACCGCATCGATTTACGCAGGCCTGATTTCTCTTTTCCTGTCTATCGATGGAAATGGTGGACCTCTTGTGTGCAAAATGGTGTGTGCAGGTTTTCTTGGGTTACCTTGGGAGGCCTTGATTTGCATCAGGATGATGCAAAATATACTTGGAGGATAGGGTCGATGGAGGAAACCGATCGATCAGGGAGTTATACGTGTAATTATGCGTGCGATAAAAAAATCTGTAATAAAAGATATATATATATATATAAGAAACGTTAGGAGACGCGAAGACGTGTATCTCAAGCGTAAAAAGGAATATTTTATGACGATGAAAATTTTTGTTCAACTTGTTTAGACGGAATTTTCGAGATAATTAATTTCGAAAGTCAATTGAAATCGATGAAAAAAAAAAAAAAAATTAAAAACACGTATTCCTTTCGAGCTCAACTAGCCTGGTATATATATTTCATGTACGTACACATATTTTTTTCCATTCCACTGGTCGAACAGCGTTTTTTTTTGTTCCATTGTTTCGATGTATTTTAATTAAATGGAAACGCGTTGTGCAAACGATGCGCATGGGAAAAACAACAACAACAACAAAAAAAAAAGTCGATACTCCAGCGAATTTTTTTATTCATTCTAACTAGATTTCCAAAGAGGAAATATATTTTTTTCTTTTTGTACGTTTGCTTTTAAATTTAAATCTAATTTGTCAAATATTTAAATTACAATCGGGCCAAAATCCGTATAATGAACAGAATATAGATGGAATAATCTTACCTGGCCAGTTCTCTCTGAAGATGATGAACCCTGGAGCGTGCTCTTTCAGCTTCAGCCGTAGCCTCGCGCACCCGAGCTTCGGCCTCCATTCGTTGTCGTCGTTCGCGTTCCACATCTCGTTGCGTAGCCTCTCTCTGTAACAAGCAAATTAACATTTCCTTGCAGGTCGAAATAAAGTTAGAAAGTTATCGCATTTCCGCCAAATTCAATCGTATCCAAAAACGTACCCAACAACGAGAGGGTTGTTCTTGTCTTCCTGATCGCATCTTTTTAATTTCAACACGTAAAAAATCTATTACATCTGCTCAGTTAACAAAAACACGTTCATCATCCCCACCATTTAATCTCGACAGAATCAATTCTCTTTCTGCATCGTTCAGAGAAACCGTTCCACTGCCCTCCATACCGGTCATCAAGAGCGCATTCTTATTCATGTGCAAATTTATCTCTCCTCAACATCCATTGATCTTCCCACCGAAACGGGCATAATATCTTCTCTACAGATGTTCGAACGAACGAATCAGGACGGACGCTCCCCTCGCCCGTGATAATTTTCAATGCCGCTTCTTCTTCCACCCCTTCAACCCGCAGAGAGAGAATTTTATTTTTATGCGCTTTTTCGGACACGAACGAGCGGATTTATCGTCGGATCTCCGCTGTAATGAATCGAATAATAGAAAAACGGGGTATAAACGGGAGAATAAAACGTGGAAAAGCTACTTTCGTATTTATCTGATCATCTTCCCCTCCCAGGACAATCTTCGATCCGTTTTGCGTTTGTTCGTCATCGATTTCTTGCCAAGTTTTTGGCTATTTCGAGTGTGGGAAAGCAACAGAGGCAGAGAGGAGATGCAAATCGAACGAGAATTGTTTACGCGGCCCCGCGATTCATTCGGTGGAGGACGTTCGTTCGTTACAGAGGATTTCGTGCTAGAATTAATTTCGGTCGAATCATATGGAAGAGTGAAAGTAAATTGGTCTTTCGGATTAATCGTACTTTTTCAAATAGTATTTTTAATACGGATTTGCTCGAACGTGAACCGTGGTATAAAATATAAAATAGAACGCAAACTTTTGAATCTAGATACTCTAAAAAAAAAAATTCGATAAAAGAATAAGTTAGACGAGGGAAAAGAAAAAAAAATGACGAATTACAGCATTAAATGGTAATATCATTTTCAGAAAAAATACATCATGATAACTTTATCGTAACGACCTCGATTCCCTTTTTTTTTCACAGACAGATCGATCGTTCTCCCCGTTCTCGTATCGTGAAATTGTTCAACTTCAAAATTGAAACTCACGCGAACGTCTCGAAATTTCATCAGACGACCTTCGTTCCAAGATCGGAAAGGAGGCATTCCCGTAAGGGATTTTCTCTGATTAAACCGAGAGAGAGAGAAAGAGAGAGCCGAATTGAGTGGATGGAAGAGGACGGCGAATAAAGGAGAAAAATAGGCGGAAAAGGAGAGGAAACCTCGTCGATCTTCGGCTGGAATTATTCATGAATTTAAATCGTTGCACGGCACATTGATTGCACCCTTTCGATTGTGAAAGCGGCCTACGCCACCGGCCGTTGCTCTATCAATAATTGCGCACGGCCAATGCGCCGAAAGCGGTATTTCGCGCGATTTAACTCGATATGTCGGCCCCGATTTAACCACGTCGATGATAAATCGGAGTTTGAAAGTGAATTTGTTCGTATCGGGGCTCTGGGTTGACCCAGACGAGGTTTCCCGCTTCGACGTTTCAATTTCTCTTGGAATTCTTCGTTACTTCGTTTGCTGGAGCTTCCTATAACGGTTTTCTTCGAAGGATTTTTGTTACCTTGTCTTTTTCTTCTTACTCAGACCGTACCTGCTGTTTCTCGTACAGATCGTTTTGTCGCAGAGTTGAAGAAATTGCTCGATTGATTTAAACTGGTAAATGTTTTTAAACGAGAAATGGAGAAGATATCGGATAGAAATAACTCAATTTTTTAATATCGTATCGTGTTATATTAAGGATAGTAGAGAAGAATGGATGAACACGAGGAATAATTCCTTTGTGATTGATGATACAGTAATCGCGTTTAAGGGAACGTAGGGAAGATATAAATGATCGATTGCACGCACAGGTTTGAAAGAAGAATTAGATCTACGCGAACTATTATCTTTGGGAAAAATATGAATCGTTATTGCAAAAGAATTATAAAAATATACATATATATACAAGAGACGTATAAATATCGTGAAAGCGGTCGAAAAATTTATCAATCGTTCGGCGAATCCTTTCGATTGAGATGCGTCACCGGTGAATCTCGTTAGGAACGTAAATTTTTCACGCGACACACGTGTCCCGAATGAAACTCACGTGCGGTTATCGATCGACGTGCCCACCTTACCCGTTGTGTAAGCAATTCCTTTTAGAATACGTTAAACTATTCTTCCCTTCCCTCACGGATTCAGCTACCGTATTCCTTAATTTCTACCTCGTCCTTACGTCAACGTGACTTCGTAACAACCCGGCGATACTAAGAAAAATCTTCTATATTCGTTCAAACATCATTTTAACAAATAATAAACCGCGCGTTATTCAATGGAATAATAAAGCATCGAAAGAAGAATGGAAAAGTCGACAATGGCCCAGCCGTCACGGACGGTAAAACCGATATACGAAAGCCTTTGGAAATCTTATATCCTCGTTCGAGAAAAACGAGGTAACCACGTGGCAAACTTTAAACTATGTCCAAGAACTTTATGCAGTCTTTCGCAATTACGTGTTAATTTCCAAAATTACGTACATTTTCTATCTATAAAAGATTCTTATTATTCGTCAATGTACCTCTTCCATGTATACATTTATTATTAAGATTGCATCAATATCGATGATAACGAAATCAGCCAGTTGTGTATTTCTTCTTTCATCTTCGCTTCGAATGGAACACGAGCGGCAACGTTTGCTGTGGAAACACGAAGAAGCATCTATATTCAGCAACTTCTTCGAGACGTATGCAACGTATCGAGAAAAAGTTGCCTTCGATTAGCTCCTTTGTCGGCCGCGTGACGAAAAAGGACGCATCACGAATGTGGCAACCCCCGAAAAAGAATGGCGAGGAGGAGGAGGCGGAGGAGGAAAAGAACATTGGCCGGGATTTAAGGCTCCATAAATCCGGTCGGAAGCATCCCTTAAGCCTCGCACACGCGGTGGTCACTCGGCTTTTACCAGATTGTATTCCGCGATATCTCTCGTTTCGACCCCTCCAGCCTTTCACCTGACTCCGCTTAATGGACCAACCGCCTATTCCCATCGCGATGACTTTAAGCGAAGTGCCGTTTAATTCCGTATTCGATCGAAAGAGAGTCGAATATCTTCTTCCAAGCGAGATGAAGAACCCTCCAGAAGTGAAATCGAAGCTTTTGCCAAGATAAGAAGCTTTTCGCGCGCAATTCCTCGTCTCTCGGTGCGAAGGGAATAGGTTTGAGGATGTAAAATATATTCGAATCTTTCTTACAAATCGAGGAATAATTATCAATTTATCTCAATTTATCAAACTTTGCAATTCCATATTGGACGTATTCCGAATCGAGTTCCTTATTTCGACAGAACCCGCACAATCCTTCCACTTCTCCCAATTCCATACTTTCCTCGTTCTACTTTCGTAGAATGCTTAAAAACCACTCTCCGATAGTAGCAAATACTGAATACAAAAGAATAACCCCCCTTTTCTTCTGATCAACGTCCGAGCGCAGCGTCAGAGCGTCGAAAAAGCGTTAATCCGAAAGGACACGCTCGGCTCACGATCGAGCCGTTGTACATCCATCCCAGCTCGTCCTTATTAGTATTCTCAGTTTTTCGGCGGTTCAAAGTCCCCGATGACTCAGCGCGGACGCGCGTGCACGCGTGCGTTTCATTCGAGGCACGTGCGAGGACGAGAGAGGCTGCGAGTGCACCTCCGAAACCTGAGTTTAGAAGGGGTCCCGTTTCGAGAGGGCTCGTTGATCGAGCGACAAATTATTAATGAGGCCGTCAATGATCGCGCGTACGCGCTCGCTCGCTGGCTGGCTGGTTGAATAATTCAGCACGAGCAAATTCTCGGCCACGACCGGATTTTCCGCCCCGATCTCTTCTCCTCGGCCGCTACTTCTGTCCGTTTCGAGAGGAAAAGTGCAAGTTGGAAAGACAGGTGGCGAAGAAGGAGAGGGAAGAGGAGGAATCGCGATAAATCTTGCAGCCTCTTTCGCCTTACGATGGAGACGAGATGATGGCCCGATTTAAGCGTTGCGAATTTTTTGTGTTTTTTTATTCGGTGTTGAATTTAAAAAATGTAAAGAATAGTACGTAATTCGTAAAGAGCGAACGAGGTTTCATTGTTCGATGATCGAGCGTTGTTTTCCACGAGTTTGACATTCGCGGAAGTCCATCTGGTATCTAGTTCACAACAGATGGAGGATTCTTCTCTTTCTATAGAATTAATATATTGAAAGCATAACAGAAAAGGGAACACGCGTGATATTATTAAAGTTACGGAACACAACAATACATAGAATAAATAAATAGAATTCAACAAAATTGTATAACAACAATTACAAAATTATCGTCGTTGATCCTTTCCTAAATATTAATTTATATATATGTAAAAATGGTTTTTGACAATCACAGATATGAAACTTGTATCCAACGATCGTTGTTAATCACGGTGAACGTTGAATCTTTGCCTTGAATGCGAATTTTCGCGCGAGAGTGCATCGATCGATCGCAAGTTCGCGCAAACAACGGCGCGAAATCCGCGCATGGAAAAGTACACAAGAATCGCTCGTTGCACCCGTAATGCAGAGGTCGAAAGGTGTTAATTATCCTGTTTGCACAGTTACCCCCGTGGCGAGCGTGTTTGCCACGGCTTTGATACATGCTCGAAGTTTCGCACCGGGCTTTTGCAATTCGCGTCCACACCACTGCATCTTTTCACCACGTTTTTAAGCGGAAATCGTCTTTGATATTTTTTTCTCGATTTCATATCGATAATATTCTCGAAAGAAAATAATATTTCTATTATTGACGAGAAAATTAAACGAATCAAAGAATAATATAACGATACGTATTATCATTACAAGGATAATTTGTAAATAATTACAAATCTCGAACATTCCTATATTTTACTCAGTTTCACCACTGCACAGTAACTGCTGCACAGAATTAATGAATTCAGTTTTCGTCGGTATCATAGTAGAAAATTTCTGAAACTAACGATTCCTCAAATTCCTCATCATCTCTTTACTTTAATATGCAATTTCAAGCTTCACACAAAATTCTGCAAAAGCTTCCAACCATACAATAACCATCCATCAGTATAACAATTTCCTCTGGTTATCAAAGGAATGGTAATGGTGGGACCGTGTTTTCACCGTAATTCACGACCAAACGTAAATTTGTTCCTCGTCGTCTATCGATAATTGAACGATAATTAAATTTCTTTCGTATCTTCACTAACATTTCCCATTTTTCCACGATCAACCGATAATTAACCGAACCACGATAAAGAAATCGTGGCTTACGGGAACGAAGCTCTACAAGCCCTTTCATTTAATGAAACGAGCGACATTTTTCCACGAATTCGTCGAGTTTCGTGTGGCTGCACGTATCGTATTATTTAGGGCCACTTTCGCCAAGATTTATCGCCGAGCCTGATACGCGTCGTTGCATCGAGAACAGCGTTGCTAACGATGATAACGCTGTAGGCTTCGTGCAAAATCCTGGAATTGGCGGTGATGGAATGTGTAATTCATCTCGATACGCATCGAATCATTCGTTTCCAGTATTTTGGCGAGGAGAAATTTTAGAGATTTTATATTCCGTTGATGGAAGAATGCAGAGGTGTAACTGCTGAAGGAATCCTTGGGATTGTGGAGAAATTTGTGGAAAAAATAATATTTCTTCGAATTTCGATAACGACTGAACCATTTAAAAGTTAAATCGATCAACTATTATTATACTTTATGCAAAATTTAAAATTTTACTGTTTATATCGTTTGGCTTTCGATCGATTTAACATTCTTCCCGATGGAATAATATTTAATTTTCCAATCTTTCCTATCCAATATATATATTTTTGAAAATTGTTCAATTTCTTGAAGATTCCCTAATTTTTTTATGAAATCATCTTCAATTTTCTCCCACAAACTTACCATCGATAATTACATAATGATTTCACAAAATTTAAGATAATTCGAAAAGAATTAGCACATTCAGGAATGAATCGACCTCTTTCTCGATCTCGATCGAAAAACAAGAGGCGCATAAAGGAGGAACGATCCATGCGTGTACGCGGAGGCGGCTTGATGCGAATCGTCAAAGTAAACTCCGACTTTTACGAACGAACGTGCACGAGCAGTATGAATGCTTCATTCATCGGCACGGAAAACGGTTGGTGAATGGGTGTCTCTCATGGGCGCAGATATCTGCGCGTGATACCTGCGGCAGAGCTTAAATGGCCCATGAATTTCCTCGTTACCTTTTTCTTCTTCCTCTCTCTCCACTTCTCTCCACCCACGTATTTTCATCATCACGATTCGACAACGATGAAATTGTAGAATAATAGTTTTCTTTAAAAACTGGCGAGATAGATTTTTTTTGCGCAAGATCGAGTATTATCGTTTCCAAAGAGATTCGTGAGACGAGAGGTTCGACAGTTGGAACAACATCCCTCGATTCTTTGCACACTCGCGGATCGAATGTTGATAGTTTTCGCTTGACGGGTCTATGGAGAAGAGAGGAGATTAAAGAAATTCGACGAGAAAGAGTTTTTCTTTCGCGGAGAAATAATTTACTTTTTCTCGTTGCAAGTTTAACTTGAACAACCTTTTAATCTCGCGAATAAGAGATAAGAGAGCTTAATAAGAGAGCTAATTCAAAGTTATTCCGTACGCGGGACAGAGAAGAGTTTATTCTTTAGAGAATAAATATATAAAAATTTCTTGTAATCCCTTCCAAGAGAGAAAGATAGAAATACGTAAAATTGAAATATTTTCTTTGAATAATATTTTTAACTCCACATTTATAATTACAGGGTATATTCAGGAATGATAAAAATACGATACTCCCGCGAAAAAGAGGAATAGAATTTTTCAATCCCCTAATGCTATCTTTCGTGCACGCAAATTACAATGTAGAGAAATTAATCAAGCTCCGTTAAGTTAAAATTTATTCCACAAAAGTTTCGCATTCGAGTAAACAACGACGTTCCAAGACAAACCAAAAAGCGAAGGTATAACTCATTCTATTATTATCCTTTTCACGAGGCGAACGAATTATCATTCAAAGTTTCTCGGGGAAATGAAACGTTCCATTCGCAGCACGAAAACTAGCTGGACCATTCGTTCTGTACGCCGGCAAGAGTTTCTGGTGAACTTGTTTGGATATTTGTCTCGCGCTATAAACGACAATCGGGTGGAAAGTTCTATAGCCGAGTTCAGGACATAACCGTTGCAAAACCATCCCCATCCAATTTTCTTACTTCCGCAACTTTTTTTAAACCCCTCGATTCCCATCCCTCGAAACGCAATTCACGTCATCGTGGAGGAAGTCGTAAGATAATCTGGCGGAAACGCGTATCTTTTTTTTTCGGGAGTGAATTTTATTCGAGCAGAGAGGAAAATTTGTAGGATTTAAATCTCTACGTAATATAAAATGGTACAGGTGTAATCTTCTTCGAGTAAAGAATGAAATATAAATTATTAGTTGGAGAAACTTGGATCGTTACGAAGGAATGGCACGATAATTACGATTAAATTTTAATAGATCAAATATAATTCTTCTCCTTATTTTATCCCAAACGAAAGAAAAATGAAAAAGGAAGAATACAAGACAACAAAATCGGATCTCCAGAAGGCAGATGATCGAAAGAAGGCCAGCGACCACCACGCGGCATCCCCTCTCGAGCACAACTCACCCTGCTCTGCTTAGTGAGGTTGGCGCCCATCAGCCGGCGATTCTTCGTGGCGTCGAGGACGTTCCGACGGGGGGTGCCCTCTCCGCCGGGACATTCCCGTCCAGAGGGTGCAGAGGGATTGACCCCTCCTGCTGTTCCCCAACGGTGCACTCGTGCGGCCACCCTGCCTATCGGGCCCTCCACCAGTCCCCTTAGAAGTCGTAACGTGCCACCCCTGCACGAGACCCCACCACCACCGCCACTACCACTACCACCACCTCCACCACCACCACCACCACCACTCACACAAGTCGTAATAACACCGGTGTCCTCGTTATTACCTTCCCGACCGTCGTTTTTAACAGCCCTTAAGCCGCCACGGATGACACCACTTTCACTCTCCTTCTCGCAACATCCACCACCCTCCACCTCCTCCGTTTCCACCCTCCCAGCCTCCTCCTTCGCCTCCTCCGCCACTTCCGCAGCCCTTTCTCCTGTCACCTTCGCGGACGATCCTCGCCCAACCGATCCACGATCCCCGCCGCCACCCTTAGGGGTGCCGCCTCGCAGCTGTCTCGAAATCGTTGCAGCTGCAACGCAACCGGCCGATCGACCAACCTCGTGTCGCTCCCCGACCGACTATCGCTCACGTAATTTTTCTCTCCAGCTCGGCAGCAGATCGTTTCTCGAAGGAGAGATCTTTTCCACGCGTCAGTTTTAACGGATACGTTTTCGGTTGTTGGGGCGGGAGGAGGGTGGTGGTGACGGCGGATCGACTCAATGGAAGACGAGAGCTGGTTCGGGTGGTTGGAGGATCTTTCGGTGGGTTTGTTTGCGCTTAAAAAATACATACAAAAAATATATCACGATCTCGAGAGGTAGAGAGGATTGTTGAAAACTCGGAGGCTTATTACGCGTCCTTGAGGGACTAAGGCAACGATCTTTCCAAGTTAGAATTGCTTGTGTATCATCAGCTGAACTTGTTCTCGGTCATGTCTCCGCAGGCTGTTCGCCTGTCAACTTCCGTTACATGCTTCGTCCACTGTCATGTCCCGGTGGACGGTGCTCGTCATTCGAACACGGACATCGATACTCCCTCGTCGCCGCGGTCGACCACGAAAGCCACCCCTTTCCGTCGCTCCAAACTCGAATCGATCCTCCTTCGATTCACTAATACCGTCTTACTTCGAGCTGCGAATAGTCCGAGTTGACGTCGAGAAACTTAGAGAACACCGAAGCGAAAGGTGTTCGAGAATTTCATCCCTCGATACAGACGTTCACCGTCAAAGGTTCCATGAAGTGAAATTTTTGTTATTTCAAAGAATCGCGACGAAACACGAAATGTTTTCTTTCATGGACTGTCACGGCATAAATTTCTATTATTTCCAAGCATGACGAACAACCTGAACTCGGAATATTCTCTTCCCGGGATTGTCAAAGATCCATACAAAAGTCTTGAGAAACTTGGAATATTTTCATCGAAAGTTCACGCGATAAAATTTCTGCTGGTTCGAAAGGATCACAGTTTAGAATAATAATATTTCCTTCGACATCTTTTAAAAATTCACGGGAATAAAATTTCTAAAGTTCGAAAGTTTGATTGAAATTTTGAACTCGTCGAATATTTCTTTCACAAGATTTTACGTGTAAAAAGGATCAAAAGTACGCATGTGTGATGAAAATTTCCGTGAAATCGGAACAGAGAGAAAAAAGAATCGAAGTAAACGTAAATATTTTCGTGGAAATGTTTGTACGAGCCACGCGACGACGAGAAAACGGAGGAAGGAAAACACGAGCACACACGACCGTGTGGCACGCTGGTTGCCGACCGACTGACTGCCTATCGCCGATTAACGGCCTTCCCTTCGTTGCGTCTGACTCACTCCACCAACCCTCGAGGAGGATTTTCGACTGCGCGCTTGCGTGGGCCGCGCGTGCATACGCACGGCGCCGAGCGTGGAAACCAAGCTGACACGAGAGTTCTTACGCGCTCGAAAAAACGCCGTTACTCGTGTTCCTCTTCCCTTTCCATTTTCTCCTTTTCTCCTCTCTTTTGTTTGCAATTTTTTCGATAGGGAGGGGGGTAAGGCTTTATAAATCTTCCGCAGTTCTTGCGTTCTCTGACGGACGTAGAAGTTTCCGCTTTGGAATTTTATACAGTCGCTTCTTTATTTTTTTAAATTTGATCTTCCGTATACGTTTTATTCTTTGTGGAATTGGTGTTGAATTTTTAATTGTTTTTTGAACTAAAGATTCGTCCCTATACGAGTATTATATTTTTTCGAGCCAAGTATTTAATTATTTTCTTTATTCGTGTTTAAGAGAAAATCTCAACGAATAAATTTCACAATTCTAACCTTTCATCAACTATCACGCTTATGTATATTCTTCAACGTCGAGCATCTGAACGCAACAAATACCATCGGGCTGAATCTAATTTAATTCTCGAAATGGTGGCGTGCTCTGTTAACCCGGTAGTAATCCCGCGAAACAGGGATTCCCTCGGTTGAAACAGCGACCACCACGTCGTTCACCGTCAGCGATTTGTAAACGTCGTCAAACCTCAATATCTCTGACCCCACCGGCTTGTATTAAACGCGTTGGACGGCGAAAAATTCCTGTTATAAATATCAAACTTTGAAACCAACCCCCCGACGACGAAATATTCTACGAACTCACCGCGGAATAATACCATCCGCGAAATAAAATTCTGATCCATCACGCGATAATAAATCACCAAGATCGATCGTTCAAAAGTGATCGGATACGTGTTGGAGCGATTTTGTTGGATATTGGAGAGACAATGGAGGTTTCCAGGTCAGAGAGACGACGTTAAAGCGATTCCTAATCAGTTTTAAAATGTCATAAAACCGGATTAAGGGATGGATATATTGGAAGGGATATATTGCGGATCGATCGATGTTATGAATTTATTAGAAGGGTGGAAAACGAGATTAGGAGGCCTTGATCCGAGAGATTCCGCGTGGACGTGAGTCTCCGCCTTCCCGTTTACGTAATTACCGATGTTTCATACGGGGGGATGATCCGTGGATCACTGTCAATGTTCATCCCAATTAACGCAGATCTCTTCTTACGCGTCAAAAGTGTCTTTACTACGTGTTATTATTAAATCTCTAATTTTAAATAATTCTTTTCTCGCCGATAATCCTTCGACTTCCATCCATATCTATCTTCATCATCGAATTATCAAATTTTACTTAAAGTAGAGAGAATCACCATCCCTTTAAGGTAATATTAAGGTAATATTAGACTTCGAGGAGGATTCAAAAGAATGCTCGACATCACACATTCCTCGATCGTTAGAGATTATCGCAATTTTTATGCATCGACGTTCGATCGAAACATCCCCTTCACTATACTTGGGCGTTACAATACAAATACACGTCAGTTTGGAAAACGAAACCTTGGCCACGATCGATACACACCCTCTTCTCCTCCTCGCCTTAGAATTCCGCAAAGTGTATTAACAGGTTGCCAATATCGCGATGGCGAGCTGAGGAGAGGGCGACATTGCGAGGCAAACAATTTAATATGCGCCGACTCTCGACGAAAGTCCTCGCTAAGGACCCTTCCTCGACATACCTTATCTGTCTTCCAGCAGTCACAAAGCCGAGATCTCCACGTTTATTGGAAAGCTGTGCCCGTCGCGCGATCCCCGTCCAGGGATGAAAGGGCGCCTTCTCGTGCCTCTCCCTCTTCACCCTCACGCTTCTCCACACTCCCTCTCTCTCTCTCTCTCGTTCTCCGTATCGATACAGAGAGAAGCCTTTGCCTCTTATCTGTCGACTGTTCACGGCACGCCAGATTCGGGCGGAAAAACGGAATTTGCCTGGCATTTCCCGTTTTGAGGGATCTCCTCGAGCGAAACAATTAGACGAGATAAGACATCGGGAGGAATTTTATCCGGCGTCGAGTCGGGATCCAGGTCTGTTTGCTCTGCCGCGATCCTTGTAAGTTATGGGAGAGTCGGGGGATAAAAAGGGGATAAAAAGGGAGATTTCGAGTCACGGTGGACAAGTTTGGAACGCTTGGCCGAAGAGGATAGTCCGGAGGAATTGGGGATATAAAGGGAGGATTGTGTATTTAAGAGTTTTAAGACGAGGGGAAGAGAGTTTGTTTCCAATTTCTTCTTCTTCTTTTTTTTTAAAGATGAAATACGATGATTGTATTATACGTTCGATGGATGTTACGAAAGAGTTGAAGAATAAAAAGAAAGATTTCGAACAAAGTTCAATCGAAGAGTATATATATCGATGTATGAAAAAAAAGAAGCTACGCGTGAAATTTTCAGATCTCGCAAACGAAGGGTGAAAATCTAGCTTCGAATTTCTTAATCCGCGATCTTCGATCCGCGGCACGTTCATTCCTCCACAATGTCGCGCCTTTCCTTTCTTTTTGATTGACTGCACCGAGCCACCCTCGAAAAGCCGCTCGAAGGGGTGGATTTTCCCTCCCTTGTTCTTTCTTTTACTAGCACATCCGACCGAGGCATAAAAGAAGGAATACTCACCGCGAGATTCCCAATCAATCTCGTTTCACACGTACCTCAGCTTTTTTGATGTCGAGATACGTCAAAGTTATATGGAATGATGTATGAAAGTAGCTTCAATTCAAGTCGTAAAAAAAAGAAGTCAATCCTTTATACTCCTCCACCTACTCTCTAAATTCTTCCTTTCGTTCGTTCGAATCATCTTAATTCCTTCCTTCCGAACTATCCACATTAACATTCTCCTCTCGAAAACTGGAAACCAAACTGCCCAACGAGGACAAGAAAGGTTGACGACACGCGAGATGCGAAAAAAAGAAAGCGCCAAGGAAGCGACCCGTAACGCGTCAAGTCACACGCGGCTCGTTTCCACGCATAACAATGCACGGGAGGAGAAAGCCGCGGGAACAATGACGTATGCGCGTCATAATGCCGGCGGCCTATGTACGTCTTCACGGCAATTAGCATGCATCCAGCGGAGCTTAGGCCTGCGAGAGGGGCGTCCGAATAATCCCGCGTGATCTACGCACGTTTCCGATACCCATATGCGCTTCCCCTCCGCCCCCGCGGTAAGTAGCCCCGCGTATTACGGCCGCCCGCAGGAACAAAGAGCGGCGGCGGACCCCTTTGAATAATTTCCCTTTTTGCTCCAAGGGGAGGGGCACAACCCTGCCTTTATTTGTTTCCTCTTCAAAATCGATCAACCGTGTATCGTCCGTTTAACAACGATCTACGCTTGAACCCGAGGAGGATTAATCCTCCAAGATTTTGGGTAAATGGAATTTGGTGGTAAACGGATAGATATATCGGCCCCTCGTTGGCAATTGATTAACCGTGTTCGGTCGATAACGATTCTGTTCCAAGCGATTTGTTGAACGTGGAACGATCAACGGCGATTTAAAAAGATTTGGGATAAGAAGTAAGAAAGTAAGTAAGGATAGTTGCGTTGCGATTCAGAGAAGAAGAGTAATATTCGTGTAATATTCAGAAAAATTCCAGTTATCGACGCTTGGTAAGTTTAATTCTAATTCATTATTCCACTCACGGTCTTGTACAGGAAGCGGAGGATAGTTGTACGACACATACTTGAAACAGAAGAGGAAACGTTCTCGTTAAAGGATTAAGTTCCCTCGCGTGCTACGTGATCGATCAAACTTGCACCAAGCAGAAATGGTAAACGTAACCGACTACTAAATTCGATCGATCGTGTTCACCGATCTTTCAACAACTTCGTCGAAACGCTTCGAGAAGACGTCGTTCTCCAAACGATTTCTTCCTCCTCCTCTTCTATCTCTACCACTTTTTCCAAAATAGATGGCCGACGACCGAGACAAGAACCGAGGCAAACACCTCGAGCCTTCTTAACATCCTTCCCCGAATCTTTCACGTAACTCTTCTTAACGCAAGAATTACGCGTCCGGAACGGAGACGTGAGTGTTACAACGCGGAAGGAAACCGTCGACGGGGCGAAAATTCGAGATTTGATATATCCTCGCGACGAGATTTTACGTAGCAGGGGGGAAGGGGCGAGAACACGGTCCACGAGTTGAATATGAACGAGGAACGGGGGGAGGAGGTGGCCCAGAGATGATAACGGCCAAGAGGTTTCCGGTGTACACCGGTAGTATCGTATTTACCGGCGGTGGAAGTAGGAAAACGACCGTGGACGACTACTGGCGGAACGACGATTAACAGGGCGCAATAAAATAACTTTTCGCGGGGAGGGGGGCCCCATTCTCGCGAGTTTACATTGTTGCTTGGGTGAGCAACTTTCGCGGATTGTCCGTCGGAGAGAGTTCGTAGTTCTGCTTATCGTCGATGCGGATGCGAATGATACACACGCCGCCGTGTCCTGTGTGCTCTATTCAATTTGCAAGCGCATCTCTGGCCAGTCGGGTATTTAGTATTCGGATCACGGCCGGTTGTGTAATTTGTTTCCCGTGTTGTTCTTTCGTTTCAGTTTGATATTGCATGCGTTTCGAAGTTGAATTATGCTGCGGTACGGATGATAATTACACGGTAGAGTTGTTTTCATCGTTTTTATGCTATGTTTTTCTACGTTTATAACCAATTATTCGAACGTCTGAATCTAACGAAGAGAAAGTGAGAATCGATGTGCGTTTATTAAAGATTTGTATATTGATATATACGATTATTAAGTCGTAAGTGTTTCTCTTTATATATGCTTTCGAATGGAAGAATGAATCAAGTTGTGTTACATAATTGAATAGATGCAAAAATATCCAACTTTCTCTTTTCTTTTCTTTTCGATAAATATCTGGCCACGATAAACGAAGCGAAGAATCACTTTGCGACCAGCTGGTATGAAAACACTTTTTGGCGAGCAGTCGTGTATTCCGTAAATAGGGGTGTGTATCGTCGTCGCTCGGTACACCGACGTCGATGCTCCCGCTCTTTGTTTCCAACCCTGAACAGGGGTTGGATGATGCTTCTCGAATAATTGGTAGGGCAGTAATGACAATCATTTAGGTTTTCTGCGCGGTTACTCGTTTCCTGCCATGCGTGCGACGCGATATTACGGGGGAATCATAAAGATCCCTACCTCCTCCCCCTCGAAAAAGCTAAATCTCTTTTCGTTCGTTTAATCCGCCATATATTCTTGTTCCAACGAGCAAGAAGAAACACGACTTCTTCCAACCACGTACTAACCTTTATCTTTTCTCTTTTCATTATCTGAAAAACACATCGAGAAATATCTCCTTTTCTAATTCATCTGATCTCATTTATCTTATTTAATTCCTCATTTTCAAACCGAATCGAATCAATTTATAGAAATGGTCGATCAGAATCGAGAAGTCGAATGGAACATTGACACAAAGGATTAAGACACCTGTCGCGTTTCCCGGAAACACCGCCAAATTTCCGGGACGAGGGTACATCCCTCGGTAGGTCAGTAACGACACCCCTTTTATCCCTGTGTGTGTGTGTGTGTCAACCCCCAGGAAACGGCGAGAGAAGCTTCTCCAAATAATTCGTCAGCGAGAAACGATGTCTGTCCGTATGCGAGTCCTCCTCCCTCGCGTGGTTCGTGACCGCGTGTGCCTCGCCTCGCCATTAATTAAAGGGGCCCTGGTAGGTTCTGCACCCTCCACGATAAAAAGCTCCGGGCGTATATAGAGGCGTGGGGCCGACGATGCGGGGGTGCGGCCTCGAGATAGCCGAAATGGCGTGGGGTCGTACGCACGGTCCAACGGCCGATCTCTCCGGGTTTCAGTTTAAATTTCCAGCTATAACCCGTGTCATTAACGGCGATTTGTCGTACTAAATGGGAATCGGGTCGATTCCACACCTTTATCGATCAGAGATCGATGCATTTTAATCGTGGATTCCAATTTTGTTCTTCGAGATTCGTGTGTCGTCGCCGAAGATGATCGAGAAAGTAATTTTAAAAAAATTTGCATTCCTATCATTCGAACAATATTCACTTTTCGATATTCTTAATTCTTATATTCTCTGAAAGAGCGCAGAGGCGCAATTTCCTCAACGAAGGGAGCGAGAAAAAAGCGGAGAGGACTATACAATTTATCGAGAAGTTCTGTCCGATCTGAGGGGGAGGGAGGGGCGAGGGCCCACAGATTTTCGTATCGACGAACCAGCGAACAATTTACGTTCGTTGTCTGGCCGGGTGGAGGCGATTTATCGTCGTCTGGCTTGTTTTCAGCGCGCCGTGTGTCGAAGAATATCCGCGCGAATTGAAATACTAGAAAACACTTCGACTGGATTTTTTCCCCCCTTTGTCTCCCTCCTCCCCCTCAGAGGACACGGATCGAATTTCTACCTCGCGGAATTTCCATTTTTGAACTTCCGTCCCATCCCCGCGGACTCCATTAAAAAACGCCGACGTGTAAAAAGGGTGATACGTGTTATCGTGCACCGATACCACTTGCCGCGATAGTTGGGTTCATCCACTGTCTCGGTTCCGTTCTCGTTCATAAATAACATCCGCTGACGTTCCCATATTGTTGACATGTCGCTCTTATCAATTTACGAATTGCGAGCCGAGCCTATCTCTCGACAAACGGATCGTCCAGCTTTTTGTATAAAGGAATGTTCGTGGCGACGTTTGGATTCACCTGTTTCATATTACTTATTAAAAGACGGTCTTGGAACGGATGTTGCACCTTTGATATGATTTTTTTTATTCTCGAATATAAATTATATATCGTTTTATAGAATATCTCTTTTATACGAAAGAAGATCGATGGTAGATCGAGATCATTGTTGCTCGTGTATAATAAATGTATTATTTCAATAGTTTTGTCAATTTTCGATAGCGAAAATTTTCAATAGTCGATTATCGGCCTATTCGGGCAAGTAATGCCGTTTAAATTATTACGGCACGTATCGACACAAATAATCGAATGACATCGTAATATTGGTATCGAACGCGTAATCAATAGTAATAGCTGGTATCCCCGTTATCTGGTTAATTTAGAGTGGAAAAACAGCAATAACGCGTACAGAACGTAACATCGACTTTCACATTAACTAGATCGAACGATATTGTGTTGTTGCCCACCATTCGAACACGCGTTAAATACGATTCTTAATGGGGGAACGATGTTCGTAATTCTACAAGATAACCAAATGAAACGATTTTAAACCTGCTCCAAATTGTTCAACAAATTGCTCAAAATCAATTTATAAATCTACGTTGCTTTGCTCCAGCTTTTCGAAAAATTTAAGATGGATAAAACGAACCTCCTTCTTCCCAACTGTATCAATTTTAAATTTATAAAAATTCAACAGACTTCTATCACAGGCAATCCTCATTCACAAAATTCATCCATTCCACGTGACAAAATCCATTCAAAAATTATTTTCCACTAGTTCAAAATATACCTGCGAGATATTTATAAACTCGTCCAAGCATGAAATGGCCGTTTACGCTCATCGTTCGCAAACGAACACAAGATCGAACACGATGCAACACGGAGACAAAGGGGGTCAAAGTGCAAAGTTATGTAGCGATCAGCTGCGCCACCGTAAACCACAATGCGCGCCGTTTCCATCCCCTAATGTGGCCGGTCATTAGTCATTACTTAGGCCCCGTGGTGTTCGAGTGATTAGAATGGGTTAGTGGGATACGATTTACCGTCCCGCGGGAATTTTCGGCCTTTTGCCTCCGGCTACCAAGGGGTGTGGCGTCTTCGAACACGCGTTGTTATGGAATGCTCATTGTCGTGGAAAAATTGGCGCACGATACACGTGCACTCGGTAGTTTCGATTCCAAGGGTGGTGGATTCTCATTCTCTCGGAACAGAAGTAACCTTTTTTACACTTTCATTGCGATTTGTGCGTGCGATTGTTTTAGTACTTTAGAATGGACATTAAAGGATCCTTCTTGATGAAATTCGAAACTTACGAAACAAGTTATTATCGAAATATCTATCCGATTCATTTCTTATGAATTTTTTAAACGAAAAAAGTAGAATAATCGAAAATCGCAATTCGAAATAACAAACTCGCGATAAAAGTGGAATAGCCGGAAGAGAGAAGAGTCTAACTCCCTTTCGAGAGTAACGACACCCCATATTTTAAGGAACAAAGCGGTCAAAATTGTACCCTGTAGCGTCAGGTATAATCGACGCTCCTCTACTCGTAAATCAGCTCGCGATATTGGCCGCAGAGGGATCGATCGAATTCTCGGCACAGACCCCTTTGACCATCGAATTAATTGGTTCCTATGATTTACTGAATTTTCGCGAGGGAGGGAAGGGAGGGAGGGACGATCATCTAAATCGAGGTCGCCCGTTCGAGGTACGATCGAAACGCGCGTCGATCTTAAACAACCGTCGGTCCTTTGATCAGCCCACGCTGATAATGGTCATCGTGCACCGTTTCCCCGTGGTGACAATTTTCGATTGGCACACGCCACGATTTAATCGGGATGCAATCACGCGGTGACTCGATGCGTAAGATTGCGTTGTGTAATCGTACGCGAGCGAGATTAACCAACATAAAACCGGATATTTGATGGATAATCACCGATGAACAATGCAACGATGATGGTAGATAGAATAGTATTTTGTTGAAATTGTGAAGAATTTTCGATTGCATTTTTCATGATGATGCGATCGAGTTGTTATTTTTGAAAGGGAAAGGATCGTTTTTAAATACGAAAGATTGAGAAGCACTGGGATGGGGACGAAAGGAAACCGTCACCCTTCGAATAAGGGTGGTTCATCAACGGATGGCTCTCGATGCTCAAACAACGGGAGACAGCAATTAATGACCGATGACGACAATTGTCGCGGCGTATTGTGCAACAGCGCGAGCATGAGTTTCACTCGATTATCGAAGAGAATGCATAGCATTCCAACTCGGTGTACTCGAAATCCATTAAAGGGTTTCGCGCCCTTCCTCGGCCTCAACCCTTCGATGACCCTTCCGCGGAAACCCACCGTTTCCGCTATTCAACCCTTGCCGAAATCGCCGTGTTTTCCCTCCTTTTTCGAGAATAACAAATTTCAAGAACGGGAAGCGGGGCAATATATTTCATCTCCTGGACTGGAAATTGAAGATTACGGGATGGAGAAGGGCGGTGGCGAGTGAATTTGAATATTTTCATTGATTTCATCGCGCTATTGTCGAAAATATTAAAAAAATGTTCGAAACTGTTGAAGAAAGCAGCGTAAAATCTTTATCGCGTGCTCGCAGAGCCGAAGAAAAATTTCATTTTCACTTTCCCTTTCCAAGGGAAAAAGCAATCTCCATACGAAAAAGCTCGCCGCGGAATTTTTTACACCGTCTCGGTGTAAAGTGACGAGGCGCGACAAACGAAAAGTAAGGTTTGTGCAACGATAACGATCGTCCTGTACTTAAATACGCGTGAATTTCCACGATTTCCCTTTCTCTCTTTCCTCCCTTCTACCGTGGCAATCCTTGGAAGCGGTTTTTACGACGTTTTTACTGTCCTCGGGAACCCTCGTCACCGTGGAGGGTGAGGCGATACCTGCGGGGTGAACACGGCAAGAGTACATTTTAAAATTATCAACCACGGCCAAGAGGATTCTCATCCTCCTCGCCAAGTATTTCCTGCGAACGATTAAAAACCTTAACGTTTATGACGTTGCTGTGTTTAAGAGCATCATACGGAGATGAAACACGGCAAACAGCGGGGATATCAAAGGATCCCATATCCTTAAGAAATGAAAAAAACTTTATTTTATTTTATATTCGGCAGAAATGCTCGCTTTGATTAAGCGGATGGAAGAAGGATATATATTTATAAATGACGTGGAAATATTTTATTAACATGTAAAAGCATTGGGTGTAAAGGAAAAGTGTTTATCAAGAGATATTTGTAATAAATGGAAAAGATCTATTTAATAATAAGTACCATCGTACGGTTGAATTTATATTTTGAGCAAAAATGTATCACATACATTTTAATCCCACGTGTCTCGATGTTTTTATTATTACATAAAATATCAAATTAATAATGAGGATCACCGTATCTTTTCCAATAAACGCAAAATTTCATAAATAGACGTACCATCCCCACTTTCAACCTCTTAAGTAACTCCCTTAAGCCACGACTAATCGATACTCCGCAGCTGGGCAATAATAATCGATAAGAAAAGAAAACGAAAAAATTACGAAAGAAGGAACACGACATAGCTGATAAATATTATAAATTTTATCCCGTATATAATAAAATTTAAATTGTACCGTAACACGCAAAATTTCACAAATAAACGCACCATCTTCGTTTCAATCCGTTAAAGCCACGATGCTCGTAATCGAGTGAACGATTGATAAGAAAAAAATTGTTAAAGGAAGAAATACAATCTTTTTTTTAACCAGATACCAGACGTTTCTCTAACCCCTTTTTCTCCCTTTTTTTCTTCCGATTGTTTTTCATCGTATTAATGATCGATATAGGAACGAGACACGATTCGACGTCGTCGTCCTGACGATATCGTACCTTTAGACTGCGACGTCGAGGCGCCATGAAATCCGGAGGGTAGCGTGTCCCTTCTCTGTTTTCTCCTTTCGATTCCTCCCTTTCTCGATCACTCTCTCTCTCTCTTTCTCTCTTTCTTCCAGACCCTTTCTTCCACGCACCTCGCCGCCATCCTTCATCCTCGACGCCTTTGAATTTACTTCTGTCGCCCCAAGGACTGCCTCTCTATTGATATATCGTTCTTTCGATCGACGTTGCTAAGTAGGTGGAATCGTTGGTCGAATCGTTATTCCCACTTCGATAAATTTTCTATCACGATACATGGATAATTTACCTCGTGAATAAATAATTCTTTTTTTCATACAATTATTTTTACTCAATTCCTTTTCTCTCCCTCCCCCTCCTCCCAATCTATTCTATACATATTGAGGATGAAACGGATATTAGCTTCAGAAATTGTACAATTTAAAAAAAAAAAGGAATTATTCGCAAAATTAAAAACTACGGAAATAAATCGTAAATCCGAATGATATATAAGGTAAAAGAATCGAAGCATCGATGATACAGCGGATAAGAAATTCAACGAGCTCTGGAAAAAGTACCACTACCAGTTCTGGGTGTATATAATAGAATAAAACACGGGGCCGGAAACGAGAAAGTATCGAGGAGGCAGACACGGTAATTCATAATTCCGGACATACGTGTACACACACGCGGCACGGGAGAGGAAAAAAATTTGCAAAGGAAATTACCTCGTGCTCCCTCTCGAAACTGCACACATGCCCCCCTCCCTTCTCTTTTTCGTGGCGCATGCTAATCCAGTTGCATTACGAAACGGGAGAAGTAAAAAATGAAATGGAAGGAAGAGCGAAAGAGAAAGAAATTAAAAAAAGAAAGGAAGGAAAAGAGGTATTTTGTATCAGAGTTAACCGATATGAGGCAAACATCGATGACCATGATTATTTATGCAGATTTGCATCATGCGCCCCGTTAACATCGATTCATCGAAGATCTCACCCTTACGATCCTGGACGCTGAGATAACAAAGAACCGGGCTACCCTTTGCGCGTACACCCTGTAATCCTTTCAAAACAGATCCGCGTGTTGCTGATGGAAATTATACGTGGCTCGCCATGGCTACTCGAAATTTGAATTTCAACGTGGGAACGCCGTTGCTCTGTTACTACTCTATTTGTGCTAGACGAGTCGTCAAGAACTCTATTTTTTTCTAGAAATTTTTTATTAGGGAAAACAAGTCGAATTCGTGGATGAAGTTTTAACGGTATTTTGGATTTTTGATTCAACGGAAAATTAAAATTTTCTTTTCGAATTTTATCCTTAGATTTAGATCTCTCGCTTCTCAAATTGTTTTAAATACAGGCAAACTGATCGTGTTCCTCGGAATTCTCAGAAAATTAAATCTTTCTAAAGGTGAGATATATTCAACTCGGAAAGTCATCCTCGAATTATTATTTACCTGTCTGGAGACAGAAGTAATTATACCACGAGACGCTCTCCTTACATTTTGGATAATTATTCCATGCATATTTTAACAATTCGGCGTCCATCCCTTTGAATCCGTTTCGTATACTTATTGTATTGCAAATGTACACAATTCACAACGCAATTGAAGCCGGAATAATCTCGAATACCAAAAATGAAAATTCTATTTCTTATACGTCTTACGTTATTTACCCTTCATTCTCCCTTTTGTATTCTCTCTCTTTCTCTTCTACATGCCATTTTCCTTCGCTTTCTATCGTAGCTTTATCAACCGTCAAGGTAATTTGTTACCTTCCATCCCTCCTGGTTCACCCTTTCTTCCTTCTGCCGCCAACCCCCCGTCGATCTCTGGCCGCGCGTGAATACGGAATCGAGGGGCGAATAATAACCGAAAAAAAAAAAAATGAATGCAAACAGGACGCGTGGCTCTGTAAAGTTTACGACGTGTTGCACGAATGATGATTCACGTTGCGTTGGATTTTGAAATATTTACAGGGATGAATTATTTTGCCTGGGAGAATTACGCGAGCTCTCTGAAAAATGATTCGATTCACTTTTTGGGGGAAGATTGTAAATGCTGTTTGCTAATTGTCAGTGTCGTTTATACTCGAACATTTCGTAAATTTTACGATATAAATACTGGATAAATTCATTTTTCAATTCTTTGGAACAGTGAGAAATGAAACGATTAAAAATCTTGCACTGTTGTTCGTAAATAGAAAGAGATTGATCGGAATCGAGGATATTATCGAGTAAATATTAAATGTAATTTTTACTGCGCATCGAATTTTTCTAAAGAGACCTTTCAAAAGTGAAATTTCATGGAATTTTTCTATTATAGATTTTAAACGTTTCGTTTAACCTCGATAAGAAGAGAGCTTCAGTAAGATTTCCATTCTTCTGTGAACTTTTTTGATCCATCATCCACAAAACTTCCATTTTCTTCTATGTAAAACAGATTTACTTTCGATTCGATTTATTATCCATTCGCGAGCCGTCGAACTCGCATAATTCGAACGGTTACAGACACGATTTGTCAGAATATCACGTCAGAACCACGTCAGACGTCGTCGAGTGTATTAATCTTTCTCCTCGAAAAATCTGTGAACTCGTAGAAAATCTATATATCTCTCTCTCTTTCCTCGAGTCTCGCTTTATTTTTTCGTTGTTCTCTCATTTTTCACGGACCGAGCCAGAGGCTGGCTCTATATGCGTGTAATGGTAAGGTAATCAATAAGGCTCTCCAGTGTCTCACATAAATATCCGAGGGATTAACATATATCGACCTGTTCGAGACCAGTTTAAAATTCAAAATCCTGCAGAATAGTCCTTGCCCGCTCGTGCAAATCTTTTTTCCCCTTTCGTTTGGCGAATTAATGTTTCCAAAAGGGGAGGAGAAATATTTCTGTGTACAATTATTTTCTATCAAAAAAATTATCCTCATTAAATATCTATGCAAGTAAGTAAGTCGAGAATAGATTAACACGGAAATAAAATCGTCGAGTCGTCGCTACTTTCATTTACGAAATAAAAAAAATTCTAATTTAAAACGTCCAACAACGACCAAGGGACGAATCAAATTATTTTCCAAATAATTGTCCTACGCGCGTCATATCTACACACATATCCCAGGGGCGCAAGAGAGGCTCTCATAGAATCGAGCAAAACGTTGATCCCATCACCACAAGTAATCACGTGTCGCCTCTAAACCATCGAGCCATTCTAATTAACCCGTAACCACCCCCAAAAGAATCTTTCTGCCTTCTCTTTCACTTTCACTTTTCCATCGTTCTCGTCCAATCTCTTCGATCTTCCCTCCATCCTCGAGCTTGGAGCAGAAAACTCCCTTTTTCCCACTTTTCCTTCGAAAAAAAAACATCCAAACGAAGATCCAGACCTCGAGGATCTCTGAAGGAGATCCTTCGCGATCCCTGTTCGGCGAGTCGAGAGAAAATCGAGAGGAAGACGTTTGACCGGGAAGGCGTGGTGACGCGCGCGCCTCTTCGAGGCCGCAGAAATATTCGAGCGCGATAAAAACAGAGGCAATTTGCCAAAACGTCGGGTTGATGGGTGTTCGCGTTGCAGACACGAGGGTAACGACGCGCGGGAGGCTCGAGAGGCGGCCTCGACAGACGGGAAACTCGGCAAGAACTTAAGAAGGGTGGAAAAGGGGTGGATAGGCGGGAAGAGACAGAAAGGTAGGGTCTGGGAGGAGGAGGATATCTTCTTGCAAAGTGGGATGTAAATTGCTCGCACGTACATTAGTCATCATCACTCGCAGCAACCCTCTCTCACCTCAACTTTGTTGCCTACGAGTGCCTCTTCCTTTTCCTTATTTTTCCCTTTCTTTTCCTTGCGCGCGTGTAAGTACATTATAGTCATTGTTAGAAAGTAGTTGCTTTTTTTTTTCTTTGTAAATTTTCGAAATTATAGGATACGGTGAGGATTAATTTTTTTTTGATCTTTTGAATCGGTATACGTAAGCCGATAATAATACTCGTTTTTATCGTTCATTATTAATTTAATAATTCTACCGCAATTTTATTTTTTGTTATTGCCACCGCAATTGTGATTACCATTATTGTTACTATATTATTGCTTCTATAATTGCTGTCGTTATTATTCCATTATTGTTGCTATTACTTCGATTATTATTATTGTCACCGCTTCTTTCATTATAATTGCTATTTTTATAGTCGTATGACGTAAAAACTTTATTTAATAATACACGCACGCGAACATTCTTGTCAATGAATTACCTCCTTGCCTTAAAATTTAATTTAGCGATGAAGAGAAGAGACAAATATTTAGAATTATCAATACTTTCACAAGTTGCACAATAGACTACGATTACGTTTCATGGAGACGTCGAGACGTGTTTAAAAGATAGGATTAAAAATTATAAAATTCTATCCAGAAACTGTCTTCTTCTCGCTCACATTTCTCTTCTTCTTGCGTTATTTCCTGTCCACAGTTCCTCCCCCTCTTCGTAAATTCCAATTCTTCTCCGCCTCTCCATCGGTCAAAGTAGTCGGACATCGACTTCCGTTTCCCCACGGCTCTCTCTCTCTCTTATTTTCCCTCGTTTCCGTTTAT